>NC_139617.1:667780-1267780 GCF_964270895.1 Podarcis filfolensis
CCTCCAGGCGAAGCATCTTGAAATACTCACGCAAGGGCCTTATTGTCCAGTGAAAATCAAGTCCACTGGTGGCCTATTTGGCCCTCCAGCTGTTTGGGGACTACCAATTCCCATCACCCCTGGCTTGTTTGACATGAGTAGTATGTGTCCTTTTATTTAAAATGCACCTCTGGGTGATTTGTGCGGCCTGCCTGGTGTTTTGACATGAATAGAATGTGTGCTTTTATTGAAAATAATCTCTGGGTTATTTGTGGGGCATAGGAATCCGTTCATTCCCCCCCCTCCAAAATCTAGTCCGGCCCCCCGCAAGGTCCGAGGGACAGTGGACCGGCCCCCTGCTGAAAAAGCTTGCTGACCCCTGCAACTCTTTCAGCATGTAGACAGCAGGCTTGGGTTGCCTTTTGACGTGGCCAGAATTTGCTTCACGCTAGAGTCGTCTGCACTGCTGTTTGCTTAACGTGCTGTGTGCTTTTGTCATAGACGAAAATCGAGTCGGAGCGGATCATAGGGTCAGTGGGCAAGAAAGCCCCGCAGGAGACTGGCATTAAAGTGAAGAACCACTCCAGCGGCCTCTCCCCGATCCAGAACCGGGATTTCAAACAGCTTCTTCGAGGGATCTCAGGGGAATCTCCGCTCAGGCTGTCCGAAACAAGCGTGAAGGAATTTGCCGGCTTCCACATAGGGCTCTTCAACAAGGTGGGTGTGCGGCGACATTCGCTCAAGCATATGAAACGGAGTCATCGTCAGGATTGGAAAGAAAAGAAAAAAAGGGGGGAATGGAGGGGAAGAAAAAATGGAAAGGAAGGTGATTTTAACCAGTTGTGTCCAAGCTTTTTCCAAAGAGGGCCAGATTGGATGGAGTGAAGGGCCGTGGGGGCCGACCACAGTTCTTGAGCATTGTTTAGGATTGAAGTAGTTTAGGTTTTTTTAAGATTGAAGTTGTTGAGCTTCTTCTAGGATTGAAGTTGTTGAGCTTTTTGAAGGGCTGGAGTTGTTGAGCTTCTTTGATGATTGAAGCTGTTGAGCTGCTTTTAGGATTTTACCCCAAAGTTGAGCTTTTTTTAGGATTGAAGTTCTTGAGGTTTTTTTAGGGTTGGAGTTGTTGAGCTGCTTTTAGGATTGAAGTTGAGCTTTTTTTTTTGGATTTTATCTCAGGAAATAAACTGCCACAGGGGCCAGGTTAAACCAGCCAGCGGGCTGGATTGGGCCCCTGCAACGGACTTTGGACATGCCTGTTTTTAACTTTATGTAGTGGGTCTGTAAGGAGGCAAAGGCTTTATGGGAAATGATTTTTTATAAACTTTAAAAAATGTTGAAAATAAACATTTGTTTAAAAAACACACCAGAAGCCTTCTTATTAAGCATTGTAGGTAATGAAATTCATAAGCAAGATAAAAGCCTTTTTATCTGCAAGAACTGCAGCAAGGATATTATTAGCCCAGTGGTGGTAGGGTTGCAAGAAGTTTTGTAAGGTGGACTATCAATTACAGTGGTACCTTGGTTTACAACCACAATCCGTTCCGGAGGTCTGTTTGTAAACCAAAACAGGTTGTAACCCAAGGCTTGCTTTCGACGATGGGGCCTCCCCCCAAAATTTGTTTGTAATCCAAAAAAAAGGGTTGTCATCCAAAAAACGGTTGCAAACTGAGAACCGCATTTCAGGGTTTGACGTGCTTGTAATCTAAAACTTATGCAAACCAAGACACCACTTTTATAATTTAAAAATGGTTGATTGACAGTTAGGATTTAATAGTAATAATTATAATTCCAAAATGCAGTATTAGATAGTAAGTGGGGAAACCATGAGTCGAGAAGGAGGGAAGTCTCAGGCTGTTGCTGCCAAAGGTTTTCTATATTATATAGCAATTGAATGTTACTTTGAAAATATTTGCAAAAACTAATAAAAATTATTATATATATTAAAAAATAAACAAGGTGGGTGTGACATGGTGCCAAGGGGGAACAAACTGCTTGCTTTGCAGCTTCCATCTTTGCAAATGATCTGTTTTGTTTTGACGACAAACAGGATCTGAAGCCACAGGCTTACAGGAACGCTTACGATATTCCTCGCCGCAGCCTTTTAGACCAGCTGACCCGCATGAGGACGAACCTGCTGAAAACACACAAGCTCATTCTTGGCCAAGACGAAGGTGGGTGCCGTGTTGGTGTAGCACTGAATTGAGGTTGAAGTTTGGTTCCTTTAGGTCAGGGGCTGTTAAACCACAGTCCGCGGGCCAGATCCAGCCCAATCGCCCTCTGGATCCGGCCCATGTATGGTTCTGCAATCACCGCTTGGATCGGCGTGATCACCATTCCCCCCCCCCCCATTTTGTTTTCGGGTGCTTTTTTTTTGCAATTCCCCCCCCCCCCGGACTACATCTCCCAGCATGCTCCAGGGTTTTTTCCTTCATAACCAATGATCAGATCTCTTTGAAATTTTACACAGAGGTCAATAAGAGGATGAGGATTTCAGGAAAAAATACACCAGTACTCAAAAGATTTTATAAATGCCTTTTTATGGAGAAAAATAAAATAAAATATACATGTGCTGAGGGTCTCGAGGTTTTTGAAATTTTGAAGTACTATAATTATTATTTTTTTGAAATTTTGAAGTGCTATAAAATTTAAACTGTTTGAGATAGAGGGGGAAAATTTAAGGCGATTTCTTTCAACCATAAGGGAAGGGTGTGTACACCAAGTTTCATCCAAATCCCAAGATGGTGGGTGACATGACCGCATTGACATGACGTGGAATGAGCCTTTAAGGAAATTTCAGTCTTCTGGAAATGAAGTGTGGTGTCCTTTCTGTTTCTGCTGCAGACTGCCTTCATAGTGTTCCTGTGGCTCAGATGGGGAACTACCAGGAATATCTCAAGATGATGCCCGCTCCTCTACGAGAAATTGACCCAGACCAGCCCAAAAGACTCCATACTTTTGGGAACCCTTTCAAGCAGGATAAGAAGGTAGGCCGATTTCACGGGGTCCCCGTTCCCCCCGGCAATTTCTCACGGCCTGTGAGTGAGTGGAGTTGCCCCTTTCTTACAAAAGAAGAAGAAGAAGAACACTGCGGATTGTTCTTAACGGGTGATGATGTGTCTTCCAGGGCATGATGATTGATGAAGCAGACGAGTTTGTCGCTGGTCCTCAGAACAAAATCAAGCGCCCAGGAGAGCCCAACACGCCAGCTTCTCTGAAAAGGAGGCGCAGCATGTCCCCGCTGCTGAGGCGGCCCCAGTCTCCCCCAGCGACAGCCAACCATGTCGGTGGGAAGGGCCCCCCTTCTGCTTCAGGGGCCAACACCACCCTCAAAGCCATGCCAGCTTCCAATGGTAATTTGTGCTTAGCCTCCTAAAGGCTCCCTGAGTGATTGCCGTCTGCCTCTTCATGTGCTTTTGACAATGTGTGTACTTCGGTGAAACATGCATTTTTTATAATTTTTTTATTTTGGTCATGTGTGCACTGAGGTTTTGTCTTCTGGAATCATTTTTATAAGCAGAGGAATTGAACTGTTTGACGCCATTGTAATAAAACATACCCAGAAGCACTATAATAAATAAGCAAGCTAACTTACTGAAACAAAACTCCTCCCCCAAGCATGCTCCGGGCAGCTTCCAACAAAAGATTAAAAGTACATTAAAAGATCAGTCATTAACAACTTGCCCAAACAGGGCTGCCTTCAGATGTCTTCTAAATATCAGGTGGTTGTTTATTTCCTTGACATCTGACGGGAGGGTGCCATCACCAAGATGGCCCTCTGCCTGGTTCCCTGTAACTTGGCTTCTCGCAGGAAGGGAACTGCTAGAAGGCCCTCAGCGCTGGACCTCAGTGTCCAGGCCAAATGATGAGGGTGGAGACGCTCCTTCAGGTCTACTGGGCCGAGACCATTTAGGGCTTTCAAGGTCAGCACCAGCACTTTGAATTGGGCCCAGAAAGGTACTGGGAGCCAATGTAGGTCTTTCAAGATCAGTGTTACGTGGTCTTGGCAGCCGCTCCCAGTCCCCAGTCTGGCTGCCGCATTCTGGATTAATTGCAGTTTCCAAGTCACCTTCAAAGGGAGCCCCATGTAGAGTGCATGGCAGTAGTCCAAGCAGGAGATAACTAGAGCATGCACCACTCTGGCAAGACAGTCTGTGGGCAGGGAGGGTCTCATCCTGCGTACTAGATGGAGCTGCCCTGGACACAGATTTGACCTGCACCTCCATGGACAGCTGTGAGTCCAAAATGACTCCCAGGCTGCGCACCTGGTCCTTCAGGGACACAGTTACCCCATTCAGGACCAGGAAGTCCTCCATACCAGCCTCTCCCCTGCCCCCGAAGAACAGGACTTCTGTCTTGTCAGGATTCAACCTCAATCCGTTAGCCACCATCCAACCTCCAACTGCCTCCAGGACCTTAACCATCTTCACTAGTTCCAATTTGAAAGAGAGGCAGAGCTGGGTATCATCTGCATACTGATGAATGCCCAGCCCATACCCCCTGATGATCTCTCCCAGAGGCTTCATGTAGATGTTAAAAAGCATAGGGGCAGAGGCACCCCACAAGTGAGAGCCCAGGGGTCTGAACACTCATCCCCCAACACCACTTTCTGGACACGGCCCAGGAGAATGGAGCGGAACCACTGTATAGCGGTGCTCCCAGCTCCCAGCCCCTCTAGACGGTCCAGAAGGATGTTATGGTCGATGGTATCAAAAGCCGCTGAGAGATCCAGCAGAACTAGGAAACAGCTCTCACCTTTGTCCCTAGCCCACTGGAGATCCTCGACAGGCGCGACCAAGGCAGTTTCAGTCCCATGGTGAGGCCTGGATCCTGATTGGAAGGGATCCAAATGGTCTGCATCCTCCAGGCGTGCCTGGAGTTGTTCTGCAACCACCCACTCAATCACCTTGCCCAAGAATGGAAGATTTGAGACTGGGCAATAGTTGGCCATATTGGCCGGGTCCAAATATGTTTTTTAAGAAGCAATTTAATGACTGCCTCTTTCAGTGGTCCTCACAGAGGGAAGCATTCGCCACCCAGTCGATCCCATTGCCCAGCCCTTCCTGGCTCGCTTTTATGAGCCAGGATGGGCAAGGATCAAGGAGACAGGTGGTTGGTTTCACTCATCCAAGCGAGTGGAACAGATTGGAATTGATTCCATACAACTCGACTAGACAGGACTCTTAGCTCTCTCCCGCCCCATCCCTGATCCCACAGTGGAGTCTATCCCTTTCTGAATCTGAGCGATTTTATCTGCAAAAAACTTTGCAAAATCGTTGCAGGAGATCTTGGGGTCTTTCCCAGGCCCCGGTGGCAAAGGTGGTTCCGTGAAATTGTGAACCACCTGAAAGAAACCACCTGCTGCTGTTTTCTGCAGATGCAATGGAGGCGGCGAAGAAAGTCCTCTTTGCTGTCGCTATCGCCACTACCTGTGTCTGGTCCGATTCAGAATGAGTTTCCGCCACCGGCGCTCTAGCCGTCTCAGCGATTGTTTCATCACACTCAGCTCTGTGGGAGACCACGGGGCTGTCCGGGCTCCATGCAATCGGAAAGGGCGCTTCAGAGCCAGGCGGTTGATAACCCTAGTTAACTCCTAGTGGCCCCCCAGGGAATCAGCTGAAAGGCCATCAGCATGGCATAAAGCACCCCCTACCACTCTCTGGAAACCATTTGGATCCATTAAGTGGCGGGGGCGGCCCATCTGAATCAGTCGCGCCTCCTTGCAGAGGGGAAGGGTTGCAGAGAAGTCCAAGTGATCTGGCTACAGCACTTCTTTCGTTTCAGTTTTACTTAATGTCAGATGACCCCTGTCACTAGAGGTGAACACCAGGTCTAAGGCATGTCCATGACTATGAGTTGGGCCAAACTTGTTTAGGGACTGCCCCATGGAGGCCATCCTTTCCACGAAGTCCCGAGCGCCCCTTGTAAGGTCGTGTTGGCGTGGATGTTAAAATCCCCTAGGCCAACCAAACTAGGTGTCTCCACAAAAAATTTTTTTTTCCTTCCAGTAGCACCTTAAAGACCAACTAAGTTAGTTCTTGGTATGAGCTTTCGTGTGCATGCACACTTCTTCAGATACACTGAAACAGAAGTTGCCAGATCCTTCTATATAGTGAGAAGGTGGGGAGGGGTATTACTCAGAAGGGTGGTGGGAATGGGTGGTTGGCAGATAGCTGTGATGAGCCTGTTGACGACTCTTAACGACTGCAATAGGTCTTACAGGAAAAAGCAAGGGGTGAGAAGGTGAAAAATGGCTTTGTCATGTATAATGAGATAAGAATCCAATGTCTTTGTTCAGACCAGGTCTCTCCATGGTTTTAAGTTTGGTAATGAGTTGCAATTCAGCAGCTTCTCTTTCCAGTCTATTTCTGAAATTCCTTTGTAGTAATACAGCTACTTTGAGATCTTGTATAGAATGTCCTGGGAGATTGAAGTGTTTTCCTACTGGTTTCTCTGTCTTGTGATTCTTGATGTCCGATTTATGTCCGTTTATTCTTTGGCGTAAGGTTTGGCCTGTTTGTCCAATATAGAGAGCTGAGGGACACTGTTGGCATTTGATGGCATATACAATGCTAGACGATGAGCAATTAAATAGTCCCGAGATGGTATGTGTGATGTTGTTGGGGCCAGTAATGGTGTTGTCCAGGTGTATGTGGCAGCAAAGTTGGCATCTGGGTTTATTGCAGGCTCTGGTGCCAGTGTCCGTGTTACGTCTGGTTGTAGTATTATTGTGGGTTAGGAGTTGTTTAAGATTGGGTGGCTGTCTGTAGGCAATGAAAGGTCTTCCTCCCAGAGCTTGAGAAAGAGAACTGTCATTGTCCAGGAGAGGTTGTAGATCTCTGATGATGCGTTGTACTGTTTTGACTTGGGAGCTGTATGTGATGACTAGAGGTGTTCTGTTATTTTCTTTTTTGGGTTTGTCTTGCAGCAAGTTCTCTATGGGTATCTCTCTGGCTCTGTTGATCTGTTGTCTAACTTCATCTGCTGGGTATTTTAGTTCTAAAAAGGTTTGCTGTAGATCTCTTAGGTGAGAGTCTCTGTCTGTAGAATTGGAACAGATACGGCTGTAACGTAGTGCCTGGCTATATACAATGGACTGTTTGGTATGTTTGGGATGGTAGCTAGAGGCATGTAGATATGTTTGTCGGTCAGTTGGTTTACGGTATAAGGTGGTGTCTATGCATCCATCCTGTATTTTTATAGTAGTGTCCAAAAAATGTATTTCTTGCATAGATTGATTCATTGTTAGGTTGATTGTGGGGTGAAAATCATTGAATTTCTGGTGGAAGGTGTCCAGGGTCTGTTGACCATGTGTCCAGATGATAAAAATATTGTCAATGTATCGCAGCGGCAAGGACAGGTCTGTCTGCTTCATCAAACCAAGTGTCCATCACACATGGCCAGGTCAAGTCCTTCAGCCAGGCTCAAGTTGTGGGTGGCAGCAGTCTTTTGAATCATTGACCTGGCATTGCACAGGTCGTGTGGGTCTTCCTTGCTGATTCCACTATCCATCCAGTCATGATGAGGTCTGGTGTAACTCCTCCTCCTGTCTGTGAGCACTGAGATTGGGCGTCCCAGAGACCCCCCCCCGGTGGAACGTGCCCCAGCCCCCCGGTGGAACGTGCCCCACACTCCCTGGCAACCCTGACCCTCTCCCCTTAAGAACCAAATACAAACTATATAAAAAAATAGAAACTAATTTTTTGAAGAGAAGGGTTGCCACTGATGAGCCCACAAAAGGGGACCCTGTTCCCACCTTGATGGAATCCCAGAGCTGAACTTGTAAAGCAGTGGTGGGAGGAGTAGTAGTAGTAATAATAATAATATATAATAATAATTTATTATTTATACCCCACCCATCTGGCTGGGTTTCCCCAGCCACTATGGGCGGCTCCCAACAGAATATTAAAATACAATAACCTATTAAACATTAAAAGCTTCCCTAAACAGGGAACACTGCTCTAGATCAGGCGTGGCCCAACTTGGTCCTCCAGCTGTTTTGGGACTGCAACTCCCATCATCCCTAGCTCCCAGGACCAGTGGCCAGGGATGATGGGAATTGTCCCAAAACAGCTGGAGGGCCAAGTTTGGCCACCACTCTAAGGAAACAGGCCTGGTTTGCCTGGGAGCAGAGACCTGGGGTGGGTCCTTTAGATACCTTGATCTTAGGGCCATTAGGGCTCAAAAGGTTGGTTGTTGTTTTTTAAAGCACAGGTGCCATTCCTGTTGGTTGCCATCAAAATTAATTCATGCTACACCTTACCATTGCCAAAAGAGTTGTTTAAATGCAGCCTAGCTAGTTTTGTTTCTTGACTGATTAACTGTGTAATTAACTATCAAATTACTTTCCCCACATCCTTTCAAGGTCCTATTTTTTGCTTTCTGCTGTGGTGCTCCCATTGCTAGACGTTGGATCTTGAGCCGCCTAGGAGGTGCCTTCTGTTGTGTGTTTAGCTACTACTAATACTAATAATTTATTATTTCTACCCCAGCCCATCCTGCTAGGTTTTCCCAGCCACTGTAGGCGGCCCTTTTTACCCGTTGTTGTCTTTTTAATTATATATATTGTTTGTTTTATGTTGCTATGGCCATTGGCTAATGCGAATATCTATCTTTCTTTCTAGGCGGCTCCCAACCAAATATTAAAAACACAATCAGGGGTGGCCAACTCCCAAGAGATCTACTCACGGAGTTTTGGGGGTCTAAAGTTGTTGAGCTTTTTTAGGGAGAAGGAGATCCCTAAGGGGTTCGGGGAGGCCCTTTTTGGGGCATTCAGGTCAAAGTTCCTGAGCTTTTCTTAAGGAACAGGAAGTCCCTTTTGGGGGGTTCAGGTCGAAGCTGTTGACTTTTGGGGGGAGCCGGTGATCTACCACAGATGTCCACTGATCTGCTGGTTGGGCGTGCCTGTGATACAGCGTTGAGCATTAGGGAACTTCCCTAAGAGAGCTCTTTCTTCTGGCAGATGCAAATAGCAATATGGTCCCAGATGGCAACGGTGAGAAGAAAGCTGAACACTTCCAGTCCCTGGACAAGCAGGGAGACAGGCTGCCTGTGCCCATGATGGCCTTGATCCCCCCGCCCCCAGCAGCCCTGATGGATGACGACCTGCCCAACGAGGTGGACTCCCTGTCCGGTGAGCTGAATTGCCTCGGGGAAGACGGATTGGACCTCAGGCCTGTCGCCAGCTCCCTGCTTCGCAGACCTGTCAGCTACAGTGTGTCTTCAGGAGACCCAAAACTCCTGCCAGGATCCGCACCCGGGACCACACCCCATTCGGTGAAAATCACACCCAGCATGTTCGAAGGGAGCAATGAAGTGATCAAAATCAAAGTGATGAAGGAGGTCCGGAAGCCCGGGAGAAGTGAGTGTTGGAGAGGGGGCTGGGTTGTCCGAAGAGAGGTCCTGCGTTGCTCCCACCAACCCAGAAAGAGCGCCAGGGCAGCCAAAAGCCGTCTCTCGACTTTTCACAGTTGTGAAATGGGAGGCGGCTATGATGAAGCTCATGGTATTTCAGTCTCCGCCGCTATCATTTATTACAGGGACACTTCAGTTCCCGGGAGGACGGGGGACGTTTGCTATGGTGCCAGTCTCGCTTGGCACCTTTTGGAATTTGTGAGGATCCCCCTTTTTTTTAGAGTTGGCAGAAATGTAATTGTAGAGTTCGTCTGTAAATGGCAGCAGCTGCCTATCATAGTGGAATTCACATTTAGAAACCTGTGGAACGTGACCACGAGAGAAAGTGATTTGTCAGTTTGGTGTGGGGTGCTGTTACAAAGGGAAGAGGAGGAAATCGGTGCTAGCAGGAGAAAATGTCTTTTCTCCAATGAGGAGGTTCAAGTCGAGGCAGCAGACTGACTCATTTATCTCCAGGCTTGTCCCATGCGATCCTGCACAAACAGCTATGCCCCAGGAGAGAAGAGGAGTGGCCTTTAGGAGGACACTGAGGGTCTGAAAAGGGCAAAGATTCCACCATGGGAGAGTTTGAGATAGCAGCCACTGCTTGGAAGCACAGGGCAGGGTTGAGGGCAGGATTCTGATGGTCTTACCAATGCTACCATGATCTCACGTTTTGTTTTGTTTTTTAATTGTAGATTTCGAAAAGATTTTCTCTCTCCTTGAAGAAGTTCAAGGCCCTGTTGAAATTCAAAAATATTTCATTGAATTTGCTATCAAGGAAGCAGCAAGGTTTGTATCCAAATGACATGTTCAAAGCTTGAGCAGATATGTGCATGTGTTCTGATAGTGGCCTGTTTGCTTCTTGCCTGTTGTGCTGCATGATGTTCTTTGAAACTACCGCCTTTGATGGTGGGAGGAACCTCTTTTGCTTGTAGGTTGATGGGAGGACTTAACATTCCAAGCACAGGAGGGTGTGTGAGCCTAGGCCCTGCATATGTTCTGCAGAGTAATGCAGAGGCAGTTGTTTGTTTCAGAGGGGGAACTTGGAACAGAAGTGCAAAACCCACATTAAATTGCTCCCCTTCCCCCCCTCTTTCTCTTAGGTTTAAAAAACGGGTGTTAATTCAGCACTTAGAGAGAATACTAGAGGAAATAGAGTTCAACAGCCTGCACAACAGAGTTAATCATGTCAACAGTAGATAATAATGCCCCAGCAAGACGAGTGCATGGGCCAGGGAGAACAAGTTTGCTGTGTTGCAGAGGAGCGGAAGAGGACATGGCAGCAGCTGCCCCTGGCAGTCAGGTGGCTTTTCTGTTGGAGTCTGAGAAGAAGGGTGGAGTTTTTATGCTTGCAAGCCTCTCTCAATGGAAACTGAGCTGTGACCTTGATGGATTTGCTGCAGGGGGTCTGGCGTCCTCCCTCCCCACCTCACATTGAAGGGCCTGATCTGCTCAATGGGCTGAAGAAAAACACTCAGTGCTGCCCTCTGCCGCAGGTGATGAGAATTTACTCATTTGAACCTTTGTTCTAAGACACTTTTTAAAGAGCTGCTTTAGGCAGCAGGTCGAATCTGGTAAAACAAAAATGCATACGTTTTATCTGCGCTTGTGTTGGAGAGAGCCTATGTTCAAAAAGGAAAAAAAAGAGGAGAGAGAGAAATCCCTTCGTGATGGTAGTGCATGTTGCTGCTACAGACACGAAGGCAAAAGTTCCTGAGAACTGGCAGCCGACCCAGGCATGAGTTTTCAGGGTAACATTGAATTTGAGAGTAAAGCAGCTGCTGAAACTGGGTTGAGGAAAAGTGGTCAAGAGGCCTGTGACTGCTGCTCCTGGTAGCCGCTAAGCAACCTACCTCAGCCTCTCTTCTCTTTTGTCTGCAGACTTTATGAAAGCGCGTGCCTGAGGCTCCCCAGGTCCTGACTTCAGTTCTCTTTCATCTTGTGAGGAGGACGGAGACTCTTCACGTGGACTTGGCCTTGGAAGCGCTTAGAAGGAAACTTTGGGGTTTTTAAAAAACAAACAAACAAAAACAATCCCTGTCCCCCAAATATTATGTGTGTGTGTGTTTTACTTTTTAAATGTTCATATGAAAAGAGATTATTTTGGACAGTGTTGTTTACCAGATCCTTAATTTGATATATCAAACAGAGTGTGTGTATGTGTGTGTGTGTATGAGAGATGAATTTTTTTAGCACTTGTAAATAATAAAAATCATTTTATGGTTTCCTAAGAAATGCCTAATCTGAATGAGGTGCTGATGAGGAATCTCTGGTAATCCCAGTTGCCTGCAAGCACAAGAAACAAAAGAACAAAAGACCCCAAACACAGAAGACCCCTGCTGTTGTCTTCCCTCCTTCCTCCAAAAGACCACTTTGACTCTTGGAATGCACATTTCTTCTTTGCAGGAGGAGCTGGTTCACATGGTTTGCTTTGACTATATTTGCCACCTGACTTTCCACATTATGTTCTTCAGTCACTGGCAGATTGTCCCTTTGCATTCCATGGTGGTGCCAGGAGTGGGGTGACGCCTTCTTCTCCTTGCCTTGGATGCTAATGACTTTTTGTTTGGGCCCTTCAATGGGATACGAAGCTCCTTACATTAGGCCCAGTCTTCCCTGCTTTGAAGCAACAGAGCTTCAGTTTTGAATTTGAGCAGCTGCCACAGCACTAGTTCACATTTTATCTAACCCTTGATGAGGGAAGCTTCTACTGTATGCCCCCATCAAGAAGACTTGCAACTCCCAGGTGGAAGCATCCCAGATCCGAAGAGCATCCTCTTTCCAGTTGGGAATAGGGGCTGCCTCTCCTACACAGAGGAGAAAAGGCTAACTACAAACAGGAGCAGAAGGAGCTCTGACCTAGTTCTGGCAAGGGTGGCCCAAGCACATTTCCCTTCCAGCTGCCATTATAGCATGGGGGTGCAGACCATGACCTGGGTTTTGGGCCTGCACAACTTGCATTTCAGCAGGAATGGTGTCTGATAACTGACCTTTCTGCCATTCTTAACACTTTGTGTCGGTACTTGGATACACTATGGCCTGACTCTGGTGCTTCCATAAACCCCCTATTGTCCCAACCTGCCAGCTCTCTGTTGGAAAGACTTAATGCAGAGAGTGTTTGAAGCCATGCTTTGAGTAATCTTTTAAGCTGCACTCCATGGCACTGACTGACTTGCTGCTTTGTACTTGCTGGCTGAGCCAAAATTGGATAAAGGGAAAAACCCAAAGGCAAAAGATAAGCCACTGCGATGACAAAAGACTTGACATTACTCATCTGGTGTGCTGATTCCAGGACAGCTACACAGCAGTCTTCATAAGTCACTTCTCAGATTTGTTCTTCTGACAGAGCAAAGCCTTGGATTCTTCATGATTCCCCCCCCCCGCCCTTTTGCAGTGGGAGAGTGCAGCCTTTTACAATTGATGACCCCCATCAACTCCAGCCAGCACACAACCATATTGTGCATGGACTGATGGGAGTTGTAGTCTTAAACAGAGGCTGGAGAAGGGCAAGGAATGGTGAGGAGATAAAGGGAAAGCAAATGAAGACCGGGGCCCCTGTTGTAGTGACTTGAGGCAACACTACTGAAGTACATTTTCATACTTGCTTGATTTATCTTCCAGAACCCTATGTGTGAACAAGCTGGTGTGTGTTTCTCTAGCAGAAGCCCATTCCCAATTTGGTCTAATCATGAGCAGAACCTTCTAAAGACTTGAGCTGCTCTCCCATTTCATGGCCATTGGCCATGTGTGCTTTTGGCTAAGGATAACCTTGGCTGACAGATTCTGGTTGTGGACATAATTTCTCTGAAGCTAGGTCCTTTTGGTGGCTCATCTTGTGTGAACACAATTTGCCAGTTCTGCAGGCTGGTATTGGCAAAACAAGGCAGGGCTCTCCCTGGAACCATGGTAGAAGACACATGCACAAAACACATACCCATGTGAGTGCTAAAAATAAAACCCTAATTGTGTAGTTTGTCTCATTTTCCTGCACTGAAGTAATATTCAGCTGCTCTGCTTTGCCCTAAACATCTCTAGGGAGGGAAGGGGAGATTCAGCAGGCGGTAGACAATGGGAGTTGAGACAAGTAATTAAGATGTCACCTCTGTAAATGACCAGTTGCAGGGGTTCTTTTATTTTGAAGTAGACTGTCTAATGCACATCTGCATTTTGATGTTGCCTCATGCACAGGTGCGTCTGCCTGCTCTGTTTAGCTTTAAAAATTCCTAACTTCTTAAACTTTGGAGAGGCATCCTATTAACCATGCTGGCATGTGAAAGCTGACAGCCTCCGTGCTAAAGGCCTCAGACCAGAAGAAATTGGGACCTCACTTCTACTAAGTGTGATGGGAGCAAGGAGGTCCTGTGGCAAAACACAAATTTGGGTACTGCAGAGTACACCTCTGCTTAAGTAAATTGGTGACAAAATATTTCAAGATTTGCAGTACATACCCAACTAGCCGTGAGTCCAAATTCGAATCATTCATGTGTGCAGGTCTTATTTTTACAGCCGCCACCACCATGCATTATCTTTGAGAAAATGTTCACATGAGGAATACTTGATTGCCCATTTTTTACCTGTAGACAAACTTGTTTAAAGCAACTTTGGAACAAATAAGAAGTCTGGTTTAGATTGAAAAACTGCAGCTTACACCTGTCTTCAAAAGGCTTCCATGAAAACTTTCTACTGAGGAACAGCATATGGCTGTCCCCGTGCTCCTGGACAAGAGTTCCCTCCTCCCTGACCACTGGCCAAGCTGGGTGGGGCGGATGGAAATTGCAGTCTCAAGAGAAAAGCAGGTACCACATCCCTGATTTATCAGATTGCTAGTTCTCAGTGTGGAGTATGGAGTAACTACTTGCATGCTGGCTGTTATTGCTCCTTAGCTAATGATGCTAACCAATGAGTTGGAACAGATTTTAAATTTAGTAAGCAGAGTTCATCGGAATTACTGGCTAGGCAGGCAATTTCAACTATGTTAAAATTTACTTGCTAGGCAAATTAGGTGTATTCTGCATGGCTGCTTGCCATAATACAGTGGTACCAATACAAGGGAGAGGCATGTCGCAGAGAAAGGGTTGGTGTTGCTATCAAAACATAACTACTACTTTTATCCCAAGAGACGGGAAAATGCATTTTGTGTATTGCAATCGAGCTTTAGAATAGCAGCTCCTTAGAACTTCCTCTCACCTGTGTGGGTGTAAACCAGGGGTCAGCAACCTTTTCCAACCATAGGCCGGTCCACCGTCCCTCAGACCATGTGGTGGGCCAGACTATATTTTTTTTTGGGGGGGTGAACAAATTCCTATGCCCCACAAATAACCCAGAGGGGCATTTTAAATAAAAGTACACATTCTACTCATGTAAAAACATGCTGATTCCCAGACCGTCCACGGGCCAGATTGAGAAGGCAATTGGGCCACATCTGGCCCCCGGGCCTTAGGTTGCCTACCCCTGGTGTAAACAGACACGGCCACAGCTATCTAATTTAGCTGCTATTTATAAAATTCTAGTGGGTGTCTCTCAAATAGAGGAGCTGCTCCTATGCTGCTACTTCAGGCTAAAGCTGGAGCTCTGCCTGCCTCAATAATCTTATACTGAAAAAATCTTACGTATTCAAAAGAAGTTGCCAACTCAGATGGTGGGAAGTAATGCTAGCTTTTCAAAAAACAGGTAAGCTTTTTGTACAGAGAATTCAAGTCATGGGCTTCTAACAGTAGCACTAGGATTCAGTTGCTTGCATGCTTTCCTGGCAATGTCTTCCTCCTGAAATAAGGCCTGGGAAAAATGTTCTATAGTAGCCCATAAGTTTCTACTGTGCCTGTAGAAGGGACGTGGGTGGCGCTGTGGTCTAAACCACTGAAGCCTCTTGGGCTTGCTAATTGGAAGGTTGGCGGTTCGAATCCCCATGACAGGGTGAGCTCCCGTTGCTCTGTCCCAGCCTCTGCCAAACTAGCAGTTTGAAAGCACACCAGTGCAGGTAGATAAATAGGTATCACTGTGGTGGGAAGGTAAACAGTGTTTCCATCATGGTGTTCCGTTGTGCCAGAAGCGGTTTAGTCCTGCTGGCCACAGGACCCAGAAAGCTGTCTGTGGACAATCACCAGCTCCCTTGGCCTGAAAGCGAGATGAGCGACGCAACCCCACAGTCACCTTTGACTGGACTTAACCATCCAGGAGTCTTTTACCTTTGCTGTGCCTGTGGGCTTAAAAAGGTTGCCAACCACCACTGCTCTATGCAAACCAGAAGGCAAATTCAATCCAGTACAGCAGCAAGTGCAGTAAAACACAAGCCTTTTCCGAATAAAAGGGAAAATAATGGGTGTATTTAAAACCACCCTTCAGCTTTATAAAAGTGGCATTTTTCTTAGTTCAATCCTTGAAGAAAGAATTCATACCCCATGTGCTTTTTAAGGATGTTGGTTCTTTATTAGGCAATGCAAGATCAAAAATGAAAGAACAAGTTTTGCACACGTGATAGTTAATGTCAATGCTGGAGCTTCAAGCTGCTACTCCTTGCAAGTTTAAATGCCCAAAGGGCATTCAATAGGTTGCAAACTTAAAACACAAACATGGGGAGGACTCCGTTCATGCAGCGATGCCCTGCTGTGATGGGAGCCTTTTTGGCAACCCAAAGCAGGTTCTTGCCAGGTTTGTGGGCACCTGGTTAATAAGGAGAGTTTAGCTGAAAATGATTTTCATACATGGTACTAAGACAGGGGGAGGGGAGTTCAAACTGAAGGACACCTGTGACACCAGCCATTCTCTTATGCACAGCCACTAGCCCACAAGCTCCACTGCACTGTGCAACCTTTTCCTAGCAAACATTCAGGACTGCGCTGCAAGATTGGATTGGGTACTTTTCTCACCCCACCTCAATTTTATGCAATGAGATCCACAGGGAGCCGGGTTACCACAAGGGACAAGATCCTTTTATGCAGCCCAGATCACCCATACAGGGTCAAGAAAAACTTGGCTCTTAACTCCCAACAGTAGCAGCTGTAATTCTGAAAATGTGCTGGAAGACCCTCACTGACTTTAAAGGAAATATTAAAGTGAACCATCAAGTAGGTGAAGCATAAGACCTGCAGCCTCTCTCGTCAAGAAAAGGAGATCCCACCAGCTGCTGTTCTCTGTGCTTAGTTCTGAAGCACTGTTTCAGGTTTTACAGAGCAGGAGTCTTCACTCCAGGACAAGGGATGGTAGGGAACAGTAAGGCCATTACATAACAGACTTTATGTTCAGTTTGCCACTGCGTGTACTTGGGGGGACTGTAACACTAAAATAACTTCCATGAACAAGCAGCAATCTGAGTTTAAACAAGGCCATGTCTTCTTTACATTCACAGCTCAACCATCCTGACCCGTGGTTAGGGTGCTTTTTGTGGAACCAGGAACCACCATGCAGAGAAAAGAGCAAACCATATTGGGTGGAATGCATTGTTTTATTCTATCACAAGTGCACCAGCAGTTGATGCCCATGCGTCTATACTGTGCTGCCACAAGTGGATGGGGCACCTTTCTTTCACTGCAGAAAAAGTAAAATGTAAACACGCCATTGCAGCCAAGGAGAGACGGACAGCTTTCCTGCAGCCCACTCCAACCAGTTTAAATCTATGGCAAACAAACATGGGGACAAACTAAATTTAGTGAATTGACAGGAATCTATTCCCTCTGCTTAAACACCCCACATGCTCCAAGGCAGGTGACTCGGAGATGCCATTAGCAAAAGAGCAATGCAGCAAAGTGGAAAAACAAGACAAACGGGGTAAATTGTTTAAACAAAAGCAAAGCAGCTCTCCCACCTTTGGACAAACTTCATCCTACGTTTTCAGTGAGAGTGCACACTTCTAAATGGAGGGAGCTGGATTAAAATGCACCCTTCTGAGCAGAAAGTCAGGAAACAACTTGTCCACGTTACAAAAACAAACTGAACAGCCTTGTGGCATCTCAAGACAGACATCCTAAGCAGTCCCTGAGATCCTTGTACGTTATAAGCCACTCGCTCATGTAGCAGTCCCATCCTCACCCAGACTTGCAGCCCTTCCTCAGGTACAGCCCTCCTGCTTTGCAGCAGTAATCCTGTTGCGATCCACCTTGCTCCCAGCTTAGGCAACAACCAGCACTTGCTACAATTAGCAGGAGCTTGGTGTAAAGTGGATGAGACTACAGATGGTGTAGTAAGGATGTAAGCATCCTTCCTGCCTAACCCCCAGTGAGATCTCCAATGGCTCTCAAAAATGATCCATTTCCCTTCAAAACCTGTGAGCATTTCAAGGTAGCTCAAGGACACTGAGCAATAAACGAAGGGAGCTTTTGTGTCCCTGGCAACAGTTTGGGTAAAGCTCCCACTTCAGAACCGCCTGTCTGAATGTCTCTGATGCTGGTCATAACAGCAACCACATTACTTCAGCCAAAGTGCTGAAGACAGGAAAGAAACACAATCACCATTGTCTTCTGTGTTAAGGATGGGAGGGAAGGGATAGACACAAAGCAGCCCCCTTCCTCAGCATTCAACAGAACAGCAGCATAAGCCAATACCCCTTTCTTCTGTGCTCATCTGTGGCATTAAAACAATCGCCTACTTTTTGGAAATAAAGAATTTGCTTTCACTAAATTCGAATCAACCATGATGGTGGGCTAATGGACAAAAAGTAAAGTGATGCTTCACAGCATAATTCTAGCAACAATTTACACTGTTTTGCCAATTCAAAATTCAGTCATTGTCATTAACAGTGTTTGAAGAAGGTCCTTTTTAATAATATTATATATATATATATATATATATATATAGAGAGAGAGAGAGAGAGAGAGAGAGAGAGAGAGAGTCTGGATGATCAATATAAATACTGCTCCAGAAATGAAATAAAAGTGTTTACACCCCCAACTCCAATGTTACAGCTCAGTGTCCTGTTCTATTTTTAGAATAATCTGTAAAAATCTTTAACGGCGAAGAGGTTCGAATTTTCGCAACTTCAGCGATGCGCTAGACGACAAAGCATCCCTGCTGGAGGAAGAATGGACCGTGTCTGGGGACTGGAATAATACTCTGCCCCGGTGATTAAAAACGTAGAAGGATGGATGGTTCCTTAATGTGTCAAATGTCCTGAAACGAAAAGCAGAACAAAAAGGAGAGAAGTGCAATTGGCAACAAATCATAACTGTTAATTCACAGTCCTATTCTGGTTAAAATGCCATAACCAAGGTTACCTTCAGATCTTCCTTGGACATATTAAAAAGTTCAAACTTGGCCTCCTGCCCCAATACTAGTAAGAATTTCTATTCCACCCTTCAAACGAATATGCAATGCTCAGGGTAGCTTATAAAAATTAAAATCACATGAAAAAACCAGCAACAGCAAACACAGCTTGCAATGGAGGCAAGCAGAGAGATAAGAATCAAACTCCAAGATAAAAATATGATCTGTTCTTAGCTAGAAGTAGTAGCAGCAGCAGCAGGGGTGACAAACCACAGGAACCACACTGGGGCATCAGGACAGAGAAGGATGCTAGGGCCAGGCCAAAGATGGCTACCAAAAATGTGGCAATAAGATGGAGTTAAGGCCAGAGTCTGGTAGGACAATGGGAGGCAGAAAAAGCAGCAGAAGTCCAGGATGCGCTAAACTGAAGAGCCTGTTCTACCATTTTCTCAATTATCTCCACCGCTTCCTGAGCAATCTCCCTTTGGCTCCCATCACCCCATGAAGAGTCTTGCTGGATCAAGCAGCCATCTCTTCCTTCCTCCTGCTTCCCACAAGAGTCCAACAGGAATTGGGCATGAAGGTTACAGCCTTCCTATTTTTCTGCTGATATTCAGATGGTGGATACCTGCTAATCATGTAGGTTTCATAGTCAACATGGCAAAAACTTTCCTTTTTAACCAGGCATCTGGCTCTTAACTATCTGGTCTTTTAGAGTGGGTGGGGATACACACACCCACACACCCCTGGTTTTAATGTGTGTAAGTTGCTTTGAGTTGCAGTAGCAAAGAAAAAGTAACTAATAAATCCAATAATAACAATTACTAATAGATATGCAGCACAGAACAGGTTTCTTTTAACTTTGCCATGTGTGAGAGGGAAGTACAGCAAGCTGTAGTTTCTCAATCTTACAGCATTGTGCAAATGATGAAATAACAACTGCTAAACGTCTTCTAATTGATCAGGAGAGAGAAACCCTCCTCTTTAAACAGACCTGGAAGACTGCCTGATGTAAAGGGTGGGGGAAAGAATAAAAAGCAAAGCACTGAGCAAAGTAATAATGCCAGCAGAAAGAAATGGGTAAAAACATACTTATTCTTCAGCTCTGAAGTAGCATCCATGTCTTTAAATTCCCCTGCAATATGTACTATGCCGTAACAGGTAACCGCAAAGGCCAACAGTGTTTGAAGCACTATCTGTAACAGATTAAAAAGTAAACAGCACTTGAGTGACTTAAGTAAAATACTGCTAATAGAATTCCCCCTCGTGTTTGGTCTTAAATATCCAACCACTGTGCTTTTCAAGATGGGAAATCTCATGGCTTCAGAAATGTGCAATGCAGCAGGATTAATTTTGGACTTGAGACACCTCAAGTTATTTACATGGCTGAATAGGCATGAGCCTGGCAACTACTTCTCAACCTTATCTAGTCCTCTAGTGTGGAAAGGAGGAGGGGCAGAGGTGGGTGGGAATGGGTAGGATGCCTCACACTGATACGTAATAATTTTTGAAGGATGATTACATTAGGCTGGAAAGTGGATAGCAGATACCACACAACAGCTCCATGCAAACAAATACCTGCCAAATGCTAGAGGGAGAGGCTGTTTGTTCTGCAGAGTGTGGGGAGTAAAGCAGAGGCTTTCAAAGAACTGACTGGAGAGAGTGGCAATTCCTAAATGAATGCTGCTAAGGGAGAAGAGGAAGATGCCAAATTTCAGATGAATCTCAGTCACACTGCAATGCAGGCTGCAGATTAGGGGAAGAAGCATGGTGACACAAGAGCTCAGATTCAGTTTGTAGAAACAGGGCAAAGTAAAAAACAAAAGCCAGAATTAAGTTACACAGTACACTATCCATACAAGTCCACAAGCCAGTGAAAACGTTTAATTTGTTCCTGGATGTTTCATCCCCCCACCTTATTCCATTGCAACCATACTAGTTTAAATGGAAATGTGTCATCTTACGGATCACAGTCAAGTCAGCACTTGCATCACTGAAAGAAAAAGAACATTTAACTTACATCTATTGGCAAAGTTTCATCTTCCTTTTCTGTTAATCTCATGTAGGAGCGATCTGCAAAATGAAGACATGCTGGTAAATTAATCTGATTTCCTTTCTATGTTCACGGAGCAAAAAAGGGGCCACACAGCTGGGTTTTCTATCAACTCCACTACAGGTAAAAAGCCACCTCCGCTTCAGTTTCTCTTTCTGATTATTAATCAGATCTTCAAATCTTGCCTTGGTGGATTAACTAATCTCCATAGTGCACACAAGAGAAATGTGTCCAACAGCTATAACTGAGTAATGCAAGAGAATCACTGGTAGCTCTCTGCTGCCTTATTCCAAGTCAGTTCTTTACTGCACTTGTCCACAAGGATTGGCAACAGTTCTGCAGGGCTCCAGTCAGGTCTTGCCCATACATACCTGGAGATGTCTGGGACTGAACCACAGACTTTCTGCATGCCATGACCCTTCTCCTCACGTATCTTACAGAAAGGCCTCAAGCTCATTTAGACAACCACTAATCACTATTTCAACTAAAGGCAACCAGTCTATGTTGCTTCAGTATGCATATTAAACTGTTCTCCCAAACTTGTCATAACAGGGAATCACTGCCGGCAACAGAAACAAATCACTCCACCATCTAGCTTCTCCTGTTCAACTGACTGCCCTGATCCAGAAATATGGGAGTTTGTGCAAATTCACAATGCAATTTTACAACCAAGCTGAAAATGTTACAACTGGTACTATGTCAGCAGTCACTCATGTTTGTTGGCCAGGGTGTCAGTACACACATATAGAGTTGTGGTGACAAGCCTCCACCGTACTATTTTAACTGGTTACTTGAACAGTGTCCAAGTGCCCATATCAGAGAGAATCTGTCCCTGCCCCACAGATTACAATCTATGTTAGAGCAAAAAGATACAAATGGGGAATTCACATTGGCTGCCTTCAATCCAAGTATTTTATGGACTAGGCCAAGGTCTGGCAGCATGCCATCAGTCCAGTCACCAAAACCCATTGTGTGACAATTCCAGGAGAGGCCCATGAAATTACTAGCCCAGCTACTCATCCATTTTTGGTATTTCTATACTACTCTTCTTAATATTTATCCTAGAGTGGTATGCAATGCAATTTTTAAATAAAATAATATATAATGAAAAGTAGTCAACACAGCAGAATGCACATGTGAAATAGCAATTAAAGCAGCAAAACATGAAGTATCTTCTAAAATACAGCATTCCCCAATACTACTTTAAATTATACTCTACAACTGGCCTGCCACATATGAGAAAACCCTCTCCTTCATTATTGCCCACATTATCTTTAATGGTGGTGGCTCTCAGAGGGGCCTCAGTAGGAGATCTTACTGAAGGCTGATGTGGGAGAAGGCAAATCTTAGGGACCAGAGTCTCAAGCAATTATGAGTTTCCAAGGTTAAAACCAACAACTTGAACAGCGTTTCGAAGCAAACCAGTAACCAATCTAGATACAATGGTACCTCAGGTTAAGAACTTAATTCATTCCGGAGGTCCGTTCTTAACATGAAACTGTTCTTAACCAGAGATACCACTTTAGCTAATGGGGCCTCCCGCTGGCGCCGCACGATTTCTGTTCTCATCCTGAAGCAAAGTTCTTAACCCGAGGTACTATTTCTGGGTGGGCGGAGTCTGTAACCTGAAGCGTCTGTAACCCGAGGTACCACTGTATTACAAAACTGGTTAGATATGTTCCCAACAAGCTGTTCCCATTAAAATCTTGACTGCTGTATCTGGGGGATTCATACTGACGCACATAACCCTGAAGGGATTTGCATGGTTACTGTTAGCTCATCTGGCATACAGATTACAGATGTAGAGACCAGATCAAGCAACACATTGCATCAGGAGTTGCATGATTAATCCAGCACTTCTGCTGAGATGACCACCACCTGCTGAGCTTAAGACTCCCTTCATTCACACAACTGACAAAAACATACTGTCTCCACATCATACTTGATACAACATCTATTCCCTATTGCCTTAGTCAAGCACCTGCTACTCACCAGCTGCCTTTATCCTAACACCAGCCTAGTTCTCCCAACCTCTCTCCCACAGTGTACGCTGGTGTCACACCAATCCAACTGATCCCCTTGACTTCTAATGGCACTCCTATTCCACCCACTACACCCCATAGTCTTTCCACATCAAGTTCCATTTCCAGCCATTAAAAGTCTTTGTTCTATTCACTGCCAGGCTTAGAATTCTATGAGACGAACATAAAGGCAAAATTTCACCAGGTGCCATTCACCATCTTAGTGCTACAGAGATCAGAGAAACCTTTTGTGGACTGTTCTTTTTAAGGTCTTGGGATCCAACAACTACACAGCCTAAGATAAGGTCTGACATTTTCCCACCACAGTCGAGCATGGACAAAAGCCAGAAATCAGGATGGTACCGGGAATGTGTACAATGCTCAGTATCTGGGAATGTGAGGAGGCAACAATCCATCCCTCCCAGGTTCCAATGGCTGCCATACGTAATAATGGGTATTTCACTAGCGTCTCATAAAATTCTATCTCCTGATGTCTCACACATCTGAAAAAAGTTGCGGGCTCCAATCAGTGTAAGCTTCACAAGGCTACAGCTCTATGCACCCTTACTTGAGAGCAAGCCCTACTGAATGCAGTCAACCAGAGCAGGATTGTGCCTACAAACTGCTCCTGCATCTGCCCTGGATGTCCCACGGGATCCCCTTCCGACTCTACCACAATTCCCATGCTGCATAGCCACGTTCTTCTCCGTGGTGGTCAGGGCCGGACTTAGGCTTGATGGGGCCCTAAGCTATAAGCTCCTGAAGGTAATGGGGCCCTTGATATGTCCAGCTGTCCTTTGTCCACAACAAATTGTTGCTGTTTTTTGTGTTGAGTATATGCTATATGGTAATTTATGGACCTCATAGGTATCTAAAGCCATTTGCACATAACAAAATATGTATTTTATCAAAGTAATTGTTGAACTTATATTTTGGAAATGTACATCCAGGTTTTTACCCCCTTAATTTTTTTGGGCCCCCCCCAAAAGAGTGGGGCCCTATGCTAGAGCTTGTTGAGCTTATACGTAAATCCGGCACTGGTTAATTCTACCCTCGCAATTTACGACCCTCCTCCCTTTCCTCTAAACGCGGCAGGCGGAATTCCCTCCCTCCCTCCCAGTAGGTGAGGCGGGGAAACGCTGGCGGCCGCGGGCCAGCCAGAAACCCGAGCAGCCCTTGGGACCCCCCTGCCCGGGCCGCCCCCCAGGGAGGCGGCACATTCCAGAAGACACGTCCTGCTCGCGCCCCCGCCCCGCCTGGGAACCCTCGGCGCCCCCCGCCACCTTCCCAGGAGGGGGGGCTGGGCCGGGCGGCGAGGGGGGCGGCGAAGCCCACCAGGACACCCCCTCCGCCCGGATGCGCATGCGCGTAGGGCATGGGGACGGGGCGCTGCCGCCGCAGGCGGAGGCCGGAGCCACTCACGCTGCGCGGCGGAGAAGGCCGCGTGCGCCAGGGCGAAGAGTCCGACGCCGACCAGCCCTTTCCACAGAGAGGCGGCCGCCATCGTCTGCCTCGTTCCCTCACAGGCACTGCCGGGGCCGCGCACGCGCACGAAAGGCCAGCGGGAAGCTTCCGGCGAGAGCTGAGACGCGAACGCGATGCGACGCGAGGAGTCGGGCCTTCGCCGATCGGCGCGTGGGGATGACGTAATGCCCAGCGGAGGCTGGTGGGAGCCTCTCAAGCAAGCAAGCAAACGCCTAAGAGAGGAAGGAGGAAGGCGGGGCCGCTGCTGGTGGCGGCGGCGCGAATCGGCGGAAGTGGGCGGGGCCGAGTTCAGGTGGGCCTGCCAATGGCTGCGCCACACGCCTTTCTTCGCCGCCTGACTCTCTCTTGGCTCGGTCGCACCCGAGTTTCTGAGGGGATGAGTTTGGCGCCTCTTTTCTTTGCCCTCAGCGCCTCTTCCTGTTCTCCTATTGTCACCAAGCGCCTTTACCATAAGCGATAAATATCCATATACAAAGCAAGGGGAACTTTTAAATTGAAAAAGACAACAGCATCAAGCAGGCCATGAAGAAACATAATAAAACAGTTATTACTAATCCGGGTCCTATTCCTGCCGAAGGAGCACAAGATGACAGACACAGCAAGACCAAACATTTAAACCAACTTAAAGCGGCCGTTAAAAATAATTCACAAGCATTTTAAAAACAGCCAAAACATTCAAACCAGTTTTTTTAGATAAAAAAACCCCACAACTTGAAGCTATTCACAACTAGGGATCTCAGAGTTGCCAGAAGCAGTATATCTTCCAGCCACCAAACACCTGAGCAATTAGAGGTGTTCCTAAATTTCTTCTGAGATTCAGTAATGAAGGAAGGTGTCCAACAAAGGGGGAGCCACCATTGATAAGGCCCTGCCCTTGCCCCCAGCACACCTGGTGGAGCCACCACCAAGAAGGCCTCACCTTCCAGCCATAGGGTGGGTCTGGAAGTCACTGGTTCAAGTGTTGCTTTAAGTGAGACGCTTGCATATTGTTTGAATAATATATTTTAAAAATAATTTTAAAAGAAAAGGCCTAGGTAGTTAAAGAATAGTATAGGATAGTAATAATATTGAAGCCTTGGCTGTCTAAAGTTAAGCAGAAATGTCAAAACAATAATAACATGCTCAGTAGCAAGATAGGTGGAAACATAAGCCCTTCCAATGATTTATTTGTATTATATTTAAAGCATTTTTATCCTGCTCTTGGGTTTAAAAAAGACTGCCAGAGTGACTTACAAATGTCACTGATGAGACAGTCTCTGCCCTCAGGTTTAATATCTGAAAGATGCTACCTTTTGTGTCGTGTCTTTTAGATTATGAAACGGAGGGGAAAGGCTGTCTTTGTAAGAGATATTTGTAAGCCGCCAAGGCAGCCTTTTGAGGAGGGTAAAAGGAAAAGGGAAACTTGGGCTCTGCAGAGTTTTTATTGGGAGCCACTAGAATGGAATAATTTAAAAATGGTAGCTGCTCTTTCCTGCAAAACTGACACAGTATTAATGACGTCCAGAAATTTTATCAAGCAAAGGTATAATGTATTTATCATTAGTCATTTAATATTATGGATGGTCTGGGAGCATCATTATAATTTAGCTTTTCATGATCAAGGTTAAAATTCCAATTGAACTCAATGGGCCCTTACATCTGAGCAGACATGCAGAGAATTGCACTGCAGCACTCTCTTATTATTTCTTTCCTTCTTGCTTTATTAACTAATTTATTTCTTGTTTGCTTTATTAATCTATGATTAATATACTTTTTTAAAAAAGCTAGTGATGGGGTGTTAGACAATCTTCATTTAATCATTTTCAGATCATGGGTGTCAATACTTATCTTTTTTTAAAAAAGATATTTATTGAAGTTTTACAAAAAGAAGAAAATTACAGAATAAAAAGAAAGCAAAGAAAAAGAAAAAAATACAAAAATACATAGAAAAGATACAAAATACAGAAAAGTAGATAAAAAATAATTAAAAACAAATCAATTTTTTCATATCTTAAATTTTGTTTCCTTATTTCCCTGACCTCCTCACACCTCCCTTTTTTGTATTCCCGTTCACATGGTTAGTTCAGCAAATCCTTACCCTCTTTCATTTATCTTAACTCTATATCTCAACATATTATAACTTTATATTTTCATCCATTATCATTCCATTTTTTACATATTCTTACTAACCTTGTTGCTAAGGCCGCTTGATTTCAATCCAACATCATTTTACCATTCATTAATTTTACAATGTTTCTGCAAATAGTCTTTGAATTTCTTCCAATCTTCTTCCACCAACTCTTCTCCCTGGTCTCGGATTCTGCCAGTCATTTCCGCCAGTTCCATATAGTCCATCACCTTCATCTGCCACTCTTCCAGGGTGGGTAGATCTTGTACATGACACCAGTCAAGCTTGCAAAAATCTATCATTTGCCCGATAATAAATGTTGGAAATGTAAAGAAAATGAAGGTACATTCTTTCACCTTTGGTGGACGTGCCCAAAGATTAAGGCTTTCTGGGAGATGATCTATAATGAAATGAAAAAGGTATTTAAAGATACCTTCCTGAAGACACCAGAGGCCTTCCTCCTGGGCATAGTCGGCCAATTGGTGCCAAAGAAGGATAGAACTTTCTTTATGTATGCTACAACAGCAGCAAGAATACTCATTGCAAAGTATTGGAAGACACAAGATCTACCCACCCTGGGTGTCAATACTTATCAATGTTTGCATTAGGCTTCCATCATAAGGTATATAATTTTTAATATTTTAATATTTTGAGATGTTTGTATTCATGAATTATGTTGTACACTGCCCTGGGCTCCCTTGTGGGAAGGGCAGAATAATAATAATAATAATAATAATAATAATAATAATAATAATATGCAGTATCATAATGCCTTATTATAAATGTATGGCAGTTTTGTATTTTGAATGCATTCTGGTCACCACACCTAAAAAGGAGTTTCAGCACTGAAAAAGAGGCAGAAAAGCACAATTGAAATAACCAATGGGTTTTGAATTTTTTTATTTCTGGAGAGGCAATACATGGGGGAACAGAGAGATGGCATAGGTTTATAAAGTAATGACATATGGGAAGATGAATTGTTCTCTGCTTCCCATGATATTTGAATTTGGATTGTCCAATGAAACTTTTATTCATATCACGCTGGAATACAAACTTCATGAATGGAGTCAGTTCTGTGCCTTGTTTTCACTTCTGAAATGTAATTCTTCTACTTTTTACCTATGAATAGTCATGGTAGTTAGTCATGGTAGCTAAATGGACTAAATGCTGAAGCAGAACAAGGTTGTAAAGCCCTCCCTTGGGAATACTCAAGATGAAGTGAGTATGAATGAATGTTTATTGGATCGGCCCTTGGATCACTAATAAACATGATACCAAAACTTCCATAAAGGCGCAGTAGTTACAGTTAAAATTAATATATTATATGTATGCAATTCCTTGTGATAAGCAGAGATTTGTTTATAAAACAAATAAACATGTAAGCAGGTAAATTTGATGACAGCAAGATATGCTTTATACTCTCATGTCTTCAAATCACTATGACAGCTGACAGAAATGGAATCCAAAAACTTCCCCCTGCATTCAGTGGCTTTTACTCTGAATGAAGCAACTCTCCAGGTTACATACTATCATGTGCTTATAACAGGAAGCCCAGATTCTTTCAAATCCAAGTATTTAATTCTCTTTAATAATAGCTCAAAATAATGTTCTGTAATATCAGTATACAACTGACACTGAAAGATATAATGAACCAAAGCCTCACAGACACTAGGATGTTGCACTGGGATCCCATGAAATCTCCCCAACGGCACCATGGATTCCATTTGTTCGAAATGTAATTGAGTGAAAGCTTTCCAATAGTCAGTTGTCAAAGGGAATAACAAAGCATTTTTCATATTGATGCTGATGTTTTACATTTCCCAACCATTTCACTGTTCTTGAGGATGTGGGAATTCTGGTTTTTCTTTGGATTACATACTGTAGATTAAGTTAGTGTTAATATGTCTATGGCCATCTCTGTTGAAAATGGTAAATGCTTTATTTTCCTTGCTCTCTGGGGCAAGTGGCAAGGTATCAAATTAACCATTTCTTTAGTCTGCACATTTAGATAATAAGACAGATATATTTGTGGGGTCCTTCAATACAGCTCTGACTTGATTGGGTAGATAAGATTGGGTAGAATCATAAAATCACAGAATTGAAAAGGACTCCAAGGGCATCTAATCTAATTCCCTGAAATGCAAGTTATTAAATTGCTAAATAAACTGCTTTTATTATTTCAGTTTCCATGCTGCTATTCCACTCACAACATAACAATAAAAAATACAAATCAATACATCATTAACAATAACAGTTTAAATGCTACCGGTAATTTATTTCAAAGCATAATATGGCAATCCAAATAAATAATTCATTTTGATAATATGGATGTTATATTTTAATTCATGATAAAATAAACTTTCAATCATGAAAACATATCAATTGATGTCTGTTGTTGTTGTTGTTGTTTAGTTGTGTCCGACTCTTCGTGACTCCATGGACCATATAAATCAGAATTGGATATTTGCTTGTTAAAATTAGTTCCTGACCTTGATCCCAAAGGAGCCTTGGTCTGTGGGAACATAATGATAAACATTTCCAGTACCATCAGATATAAACAGTTAAATAACCAGCAGCCAGTATGTGGCAGTAGTAACAAATAAAGTGCATAACACTTTTTCCCACAGAGGCTAAAAACTGAAGTGCACACAGTTTGTATTAGCTGGGTCACATACTATAAACGTGCACAAATTAATCCTTGCACAAAGTCATTCTGTGTTGGCAACAGGTGGTTTCAGTCACCTCCTTCAGTCTGGCTTCTCAACAACCATCACAACACCCCTCCCTTTCCTCGATCTCACCTGGGGGGTGGGCATAACTAGGGCAGCCAAAAGGATACCCCCCAGCCCCCACCCAAAGGGAACCCTTGTATTTCGCCCCACCACCTTCTTTTCACCCCTGACCAAAATACTGGCAAGGGGCCTCCCCCCGCCCCCCGTGTGGTCTCCCACCGTGGCTCTCAAATGGTGTGGCAGCAGGAGAGAATGGCATGTGTCAAAGAAGCATTTAAACATTTCAGTGCAGTATAGTATGCTATCAATTGATTGATTGATTGTAGAATATGGATAAACGTATTTTCAAAATGAGAGCAAGTGACAATGAGGACAATCCTAGCTGTTTTCCAATGTTTCTGTTATCAGTAAAAAAATTTCCATACTTTTCTGTGTATAAGACTAGGATTTTTTTTACTAAAAATGTTAAAAGGGGGATAGTCTTATACACGGGGGCAATCTCCCCCCATTTTCTTAATTTTGAGTCCCCCAAAATAGGGGGAATCTTATACACGGAAAAATACAGTAAGTATTTTTCTTTTATTTTATTCTGAAAGTGTTGGTCCACAGAAAAAAGTTTGAGCACCTATTATTTTTTGGGAGAACCACAGACAGCTTTAACACCTTCACCTTCGTGAGTGATGTCAAAGTTACAGCGCCTGCTGTGTCTGTGTACAGACTGATACTGGACGGACATGTTTTGCTGTAGCTGGGGCAGAGGAAAGTGTCCGCTTTGGCTGCTGCAGGTGCACTATGGCAGTGCCTCTCTGCGCTCCTCCCAGTGGTCATTCCTCCTCTGGTCACTGCTGTGGATGCACCACCTGACCATCTGTCTCCAGGCACTGGCAGTCATCTGCAAAGGATTACCACATGGCACGGTCTTTCAAAGCAGAACCAGTGGAGATCCTGTGTGAGTGTCTGGAGGCGGTTGGATGGTGGCTAACAGATTGAGGTTGAATCCTGGCAAGACGGAAGTACTGTTATTGGGGGACAGGGGAGAGGCTGGTGTGGAGGACTCCCTGGTCCTGAACGGGGTAACTGTTCCTGAAGGACCAGGTGCACAGCCTGGGAGTCATTTTGGACTCACCGCTGTCCAAGGAGGCGTAGGTCAATTCTGTGTCCTGGGCAGCTCCATCTGGGACGCAGGCTGAGACCCTCCCTGCCCGCAGACTGTCTGGCCAGAGTGGTGCATGCTTTAGTTATCTCTCGCTTGGACTACTGCAATGTGCTCTACGTGGAGCTGCCTTTGAAGGGGACACGGAAACTGCAATTAATCCAGAATGCGGCAGCCAGACTGGGGACTGGGAGTGGCCGCCAGGACCACATAACACCAGTCTTGAAAGACTTAAGTTGGCTCCCAGTACGTTTCCGAGCACAATTCAAAGGGTCGGTGCTGACCTTGAAAGCCCTCAATGGCCTTGGCCCAGTAGACCTGAAGGAGTGCCTCCACCCCGGATGCCAGGGTCCCTCTCCGGCAAGAAGCGAAGTTACAGGGAACCAGGCAGAGGGCCTTCTTGGTGGTGGTGCCCACCCTGTGGAACGCCCTCCCAGCAGATGTCAAGGCAATAAGCAACTACCTGACTTTTAAAAGACATCTGAAGGCAGCCCTGTTTAGGGAAGTTTTGAATGACGGATGTTTTAACGTATTTTTAATCTTTGTTGGAAGCCGCCCAGAGTGGCTGGGAAACCCAGCCAGATGGGTGGGGTATAAATAAATTATGATGATGATGTCATGTTTGTTGTAATAAGGAGGAATAGAGCTTCCACACCTGGATCTGCTGGTCCTGTGGCTCCTGGCTGGGCCTGCCCTGGGCGCAATCACTTCTCTTCCAAGGGGACTCCGGAACGGGGCCATCCTTACCCGGGGGTGCAGGGGGGGTGGGGCATCCGGGCACTGATTTCTGCGGGGTGCCAGGTGCCTGCCGCTGAAGCCACCCAAGGTCTTAACTATCTACCTGTTATGAAATAATAAATCATTTGGATCAAGCTAGAAAAGCAAAATACATATATACCTAGGTATTACTGATGCTCCCTGGCCAGGGCAGGCCTCCTGGCGAGAAGTTGGGCTGCGGCACCCAAGCAGCCTGGCAGTGCCTGCTGGCCTATAGCAACGCCCTGCTCTCCATCCTCACCCCGTCCTGGGGGAAGCAGGGGCGTCCCTTGCTGGGGGATGGGGAGCCGTTCCCAGCCACGCGCGGAGGGCGGGTCAGCTGCACCGGTTGTAGTCCCGCCTGCCCGCGGACCAGGCTGGGAGCAGGAACGAGGCGGGGCTGGCCTTTCGCATGGAAGGGGCGAGGTTCTGCAGCAGCCTCTTCCTTTTGGAAGGCGAAGCAGCGGGGCTGGATTAGAACAACGGCGGCGCTTGGCAGACGCAACTAAATTTGGGGGTGCTGGGCGGTTCTTTGCACCCCAGACGGCCCTGCATGATGTCACGTTTGTTGTAACAAGGAGGAATAGAGCTTCTTCCACACCGAGATCATCCTGCGGGCCCTGCTGCCGCCTCGCCTCGCCTCCTGGGCGGGCCTGCGCCCTGGGGGCGACCGCTGCGCTTCCCAGGGGGACCCACTCCGGAGCCCACCCTGCGCTCCGCCGCGCGCCCGGCGCTGCTCTCCCTACGGCGCCTGCTCCTCGCGCGCCCCTGCTGGCCGCGCCTGCTCGGCCTGGGATCGGCGCTTCCTCCTCCCTCTCCAGTCCCGGCTGCGGGGAGGGAAGAAGCGGAGGGGGACCCGGAGGAGCCATGGCTGCCCTGGCCCAGCTGCCGCGGGGCGGCTGGAGAGCCGGGCCGGCGGGACACCTGGGGGACCCTGGCCGGCGGCAGCAGCGGCTGCTCCTGGGGCTGCTGCTGGCGGCGGCGGCGGCGGCGGGGCTGGGCGCCCGGGCAGAGCCGCTGCTGGCCTCCGGAGCGCGGCCCGTGGCGCTGGAGGAGGAGATTGTGTCCGAGAAGGCGGCCGAAGCCAGCCACCGCCAGGACAGCGCCAACCTGCTCATCTTCATCCTCCTGCTCACCCTCACCATCCTCACCATCTGGCTCTTCAAGCACCGCCGCGCGCGCTTCCTGCACGAGACGGGCCTGGCCATGATCTACGGTGGGTGCAGCGCGCCGCGCTGGGTGCAGGGAGGGAGGCTGGCAGAGACCCCCTGGCGGGCACCCGGGCCACTTTCCAAGGGGGCCCGTCGGCCATTTAGGAGCAGGGATGCATGCGTGCCGGATGCACGTATGAGCTAAATAAGCTATAAGTTAGGCCCCCCCCTCTCTTGGGGGCCCCCCAAAAAAGGAAAGGGAAAAAATCCTAGATGTACATTTCCAAAATATAAGATTAAAAAAAATAAAATAAAACCTACATACAGCAACAGTGTGTTGTGTTGTGTAGGCTCCTATTTGTTATGTGCAAATTTCTTCAGGTACCTATTAGGTCCATAAATTACCATATCATATATTCAACACAAAAAACAGTGGCAATTTGTTGTGGACAAAGGACAGCTGGACATAGAAAGGGCCCCATTAACTTCAGGAGCTGAGGGCCTCATCAAACCTCAATCCAGCCCTGGATGCAGCACTGCTCCACTGTGGCGCCACGGTGCTGCACCCCCCTCTTTTGAGGCATCTTCCCTTGCTCCCACCGCCTGCCCACATCTGTGTGTGGAGCCCACGCCTAGGAGAGGGGCAGGGGGAATCGCTGGGGCCGTTATCAACGTGCCCGGCAGCGAGTCCACTGCCTACCTGTGCGCACACCTTTAGATTCAGGACCTGCGCGGTTTCCTTCATGCATATGATGAAGCGAGCTGCTGCTTCCGAAATAAAGGTCGTGTTTATTAGCCCTCCGGGTATCGTGAAACCATTTGTTTTTCCATGTTCAGAGGTGCTCCGTGAGCATCAGCAACAGGTAAGATGGTTGTATTGCTGCTCTTTCTGGAGCTTCCCACACAAGGTGAGGCTTGGTGACAGAATGCCTGGCCGAAAGGTGCCAGGGTTGAGACAACAGAGCTTCTTTTTCTGCCTTGCACTCCCTTTCACACAAAAATAAAAAGAAATGCCTGCCTTACTACGTAGTTGCCATTCTGCTCACAGTGCAGAATCCCTGAAACTGCCACACTCTTGCCCCGGACCTGCCACCCTGTGGGCAGTTTATGACCTTTGGACAGTGCTGCTGCGAGGTTAGGAAACAAATCCATTAGTTCGGGACTCCTGAGGACCCCACTATAGCTGTGAGATGGTGATTTGGTTTCCTCACTCTGACCGCATCTTATAGCGGGATTAATAGTCACAAAGTGTTTTACAATCGGCTCCTGTTAGAGCTGACATGGGGGGGAAGTCCAGCCGGGATCACAAAGTGTTGCTCCCTAGTTCTCATGCACAGGATCACAGCTCAGAACCATAAGAAGAGCCTCCTGGATCAGAGCAAAGGCCCATCTAGCCCAGCATCCTGTTCTCAGTGACCAACCTGATGCCTGGAGGAGGCTCAAGCAGGACAGGACTGCAGCAGCGCCCTCCCCAATTGGGGTTCCCAGCAGTGGGCGACAGGCATTCTGCCTCCGAGAGCAAGGGAGCACCTACTGCTGATAGCCTTCTGCTCCATTAATTTGCCTAACCCTCTTCAGGATTAGTATGCCAGGTGTGTTATTATTCTCACCAGCCATCTTGGAGGTAGCTCTCTTTTAATCCTGTTTTTTACAGGCAGGGTGGGTTTGATTTAAATCAAATCAATTTAAATCACAATTTAAATCACTAGTCAGTAAGGCTTGATGTAAATCTTTTTTTTTTTTACAGAAAGACTCATTCTTGCTGGTATATTCTTAATATTTACAACCAGACGAAGGTTTCCTTTTTAGAACATTAAATTTTCAGAGTCATTTTGACAGTTCTATAAAAAATTACTGATTTAGTTATACTGTTAGAAATACATAGAAAGATAATTATGAAATTATGGTGAGGTTTAATAAGTTAACAGTTTATATTTGGACAACTTTTCAGCTGTACTTGATTGGAAGGAGAAAAATAATCATTTCCTTAATGACAATTTAAACAATTTATTTAACTAAAACAATAACACTATAGCATATGTATCCATGTTTGTGAACTGATGTAGTTAAACGTTTTTTAAAAAAACAACACACACCTTAGACTGAGTTTTAGCACACATGAAAAACTTAAAACAAATCCTTATTTCCTGATGAATAGCCTCTGGACTATAATGTAACGTAGATAGAATACTATCTTTAGGAAGATTTTTCCTCCAAAAATATTTTATTTTAAAAATCCAATTTAAATCGAAAGAATCCTATTTAAATAAAAAAATCTGATTATATCAACAAAATCCTATTTTTTATTTCAAAAAATCATTGATTTCTCCCACCCTGCTTTATACAAATCTACGTTGCGGAACACTGTGTGCGGTTCTGATGAAGGAGAAGGCAGAGCTGGAAAAGTTTCTGAGAAGGGCAACTGAAATGATCAGGGGATGGCAGCCATTTTCCCTGTGAGGAAAATGGACCTTTCTCACTTAGACATGATAAAGGACTGCAATTCTGTGTGGGAAAAGTGGGTGATTTTTTTCTCCCCCCTCTCCTATAGGGCTAGAATCCAAGGTAATCCAATGAAGTGGATCCAATTTTTTTGATTTTTATTTTTAAATCATTGATTTTTATCCACCTCGTTTACAGGTGAGGGTGAGAGATTTCGACCTTCTGAAGGCTATCTAGTGAGTTTGTGGCCAAACAGGCATTTGAACTGAGAGTTCCCCAAATCCAGTACTGTACAGTGGTACCTCGGGTTACAGACGCTTCAGGTTACAGACTCTGCTAACCCAGAAATAGTACCTCAGGTTAAGAACTTTGCTTCAGGATGAGAACAGAAATTGTGCTCTGGCGGCGCGGAGGCAGCAGGAGGCCCCATTAGCTAAAGTGGTACCTCTGGTTAAGAACAGTTTCAGGTCAAGAACAGACCTCCAGAACGAATTAAGTACCACTGTATTCTAGATCCTGACTGGTAACAAGCTTTCTCTTTCGAACATAGGAATCCCTTAACTTTGGCAGGGCCGGTAATGCTTGTACACATATACCATTAATCTGTTCTTCCTTCCAGTGCTGCTTTAAACATTTTTTAGAGAGCTGATGGGAAATTGACAGCACTTCCTTTGCTACCTCTCCAGTGCATGACTTGTGACACTTGGTTATTTTACTAGGGTAGTCACAAGAATGGTGCTGGAAAATTTGAGACCTTAAACTCTTCAGAGAGAAAGCTGATTGCTCAACAGAAACAAACTAAAAACTGCAAGAAGTTTAAATTGCTTTGTCTTAGATTCCCAAGTGATCAGGCTAGATATATCTGAGCTTGCTTATTACGAAGTTGCTAACTGAGCAAGGAAGCAAACATAACACCTGAGTTGTATAGAGAGAATGGTCTGCAAACATTTGGAATCGTTGTGTGCTACATATTTTTAAGAATTGGTGCCAGTGCATACCTATGTTCCTATATTAAAAGTTTGCAATAGATTATTGTACTTTCTTTGTAATTCCAGTGCTTACCATGGGGCCCAGTGACTTGAGCTTGGACATGGGAGACCCCCCAAAGTCCGGCCAGCTGCAGAGGTTTTTGGGTAGTCCACAAAAGCAAGAATTTTGTGGCACTGTGAACAATAATGCCACTACAAATCTGGTAGTTTTCAGGGTGGCCTGAGACACACTGTCTTTATCACAGAGTTGTTATGAAGCTGAAAGAACAACACTTATAAATTGATTCTTAAGAACTGTAAAGCCATTTGTAATAGTGGGAAAAGATTTGGAGGGATCACTGTGGTAGTTGAGCATATAACCACATATATGCATATATATAAGGGTGGTTCTTGTGATATCTTTTGTTATTGATTAGAGTCCTGAGGTCCTTGTGTGAAGAGCCTGTTGGTGTCACCTTTAGATAGTCAGGATGGGTAGAGATTTACTGTCACACGCATGCACAGATGTGTCCTGCTCTGGAGGCCAGGACCTGAACCCATGGCTTCAAGTTACAAGAAAGGAGGTTCCAACTAAACATCAGGAAGAACTTTCTGACAGTAGGAGCTGTTTGACAGTGGAACAGACTCCCTTAGGAGGTAGTGGGCTCTTCTTCCTTGGAGGTTTTTAAGCAGAGCTTGGGTGGCCACTTGTCATGTATGATCTAGCTGAGATTCCTGCATTGAGAGGGTTGGACTAGATGGCCCCTGGGATCCCTTCCAACTCTAAAATTCCAAGATCTGTGATCTGTGACTTGTTTCAGACTTCCCCTGGGAGTGAGATTAAATCCTTTTTCAAATCTTAACTTGAACTTCAGTTGAATGAATGAACCTCAGTTTCTGTGTATATAAACACACAAAAAGTGAAATCGGATTTTTATTCCTGACCCCATATGAGGGCTGTAAAAGGATAAAGGTGAAATGAGTGACTTTCTAAGATTGTTTTAGTATTACTTTCAGCACCTGCTGTGACTTCAGTTGGCTCCCAGAAGAAGTCCTCCGTGGTGGTATGGCTGCCACAAACTCCCCTCTGTGGGGCATGTAGACGATATCATCAGGACAACCTCAGTCACTTTCTCATGGGGTGCATGTAGGTCCTGCCTTGTTTCCAAGATGTATCCAGGATCAGCATCCTAGGTTTCTCTTAGGTCCAGTTCTTGAGTCTCACCATGGACATATTTCTGTGGATAACTCTTTAACTCTTTCTTACATAAACTTTAAATGGTTATGTTTGTAATATCTTCCTAAAGTCTGCCTATAATGCATGGCTAACCACCCATTGAGAGCCACATTGACCCTTAGCCAGCTGTTTGGGGAACACACACAAGGGGTGGGGGTGGTTGCCCCCCCTTACCCAGAGGACCCAGAGGCACCCCTCCAGCTGATCCACATAGCTCATCTCCCCCTCTCTCATCAAATGATCAGTCTTGTGATGAAGAAGGGGACGGTTGGCATTACTGTCAGGGTGCTGAGCTGCATCTCTTTTTTTCAAACAAACAATTTTTACATCACCGCTGCCAAAATTGATTTGTTCTTAGACAACCAGAAAAATTTGCATAGATGGCCAAACCAGACCTCCAGACTAGGGACTAACCACCAGTAACTTATATCCTTTGTTGTGTATCTTTTATATTCGTTTTATATGTTTTTATATTTCTGTAAAACTGTCTCAAAACTGTCGTTATTGAGAAAGATGGCTAAAGAGATTCAACAAATAATATCGTACTTAGATGTATTGGTTGCTTTCCCCTCTTGTTGGTTACCAGATCTTTCTGAGAAGTGAAGCAAGTGCTGTTTCTCAAGTCCTGTTCCATTCTCTCTCATATAGGCAAGGACTTTACCCATGTGCTCAGGGTACAGAGTACAGTGGTACCTTGATTCTCAAACTTAATCCGTTCCGGAAGTCTGTTCCAAAACCAAAGCTTTCTAAAAGCAAGATGCACTTTCCCATAGAAAGTAATGCAAAACGGATTAATCTGTTCCAGACTTTTAAAAACAACCCTAAAACAGCAATTGAACATGAATTTTACTATCTAACGAGACCATGGAGCCATAAAATGAAAGCAATAAATGATGCACTGCAGTCACACAGTCAGTCAATCAATCAGTAGCTGAACTGGGTACCACACAGTAACAAAACCAAAAAAGAGCCATGAAAACGCAAATGAATAGCTTCAAGTTCAAGTTTTATTGCGGCAAAAGCCAGTAACACTAAACACCACAAAATCAAACAAAAAGAAATCAACAACAACATCAGAAAAGGGGAAAAAAAAAGATTACACAAGGGAACTTCGCAGTGTGCCATTCAACAGAAGAGATTTATGCTTCCTGATTACTAAAGTGCAAAATTTGGCCACCTCATATGATATTGAGCTTGAGGAATCTTCCAGAAGGTATTTTCGTAGAATTTCGGGGGAGGATTCCAAATAATGTTGTAGGGGTATAAATTTTGATAAAAGCGGCAAAATAAGTTGAACTCATTCTTCACTATAAAATTCGCAAAATAGAAGGATGTGTGTGACAGATTCTACCTTATTAGACATACAGGGGCAGAGACGCGCATGCATGGGTACCCGCGTGAATTTGCCGTACAGCACTGCTGAGGGCATTGTCTCAAAGCGGGCTCTAGAGAAAGCCCATCTATAAGCTTCGTTAGTGATGTTAGTTAAGTAAGGGGCAGCTGCAAAATTAGGCCAAGCTTTTAAGCATCTATACGTCTCCGGGAGTAGGGCGACTTCTTGTTGTAATTCGACATTGTAAAGTCTCTGAGTGATAATTGCTTTTGCCTTGTTCGGAGTTTCAAAAAAAAGATTTTCAGGGTTTAGGCCAATTTGTTTGATCTTATTAGTTATTTGCATAAGCCAAGGAGGATAGGGAGCTGCGGCCAGGAAGCAAGGTAACAGTCCCTTAGGATTGTAATGGATTTTCAGCCAGAGGGATATTGCTTGCTCCCAGACTTTTAATTCCACTCTGGGCAGTCCTGCCTCTTGCCTTAAGACTGCATTAGGTGTACACTTTGGGGTAGCAAATAATGATCTTAAGAATTTTGATTGTACTGTTTCAAGGGTCTTAAGGTTGGCAGAGGGGCTAATTTGAGAGCCATACAGGAGTTGGGCTAGAGATTTTGCCTGAAAAACGTTTAGGGCCATCGGGAGGAAGCCAGCTCCTTTCCTTCTGAATAATCTAAGGATGGCATTTGCACTTCTTCCTGCTGATATAGCTGATGTGGTCAGGTGTGTTGACAGTTTGGCATTATAAGAGAAAGTAATGTCTAAGTATTGGAAGGTCTTAGTCTGTTCAGTGGCATTTCCCTTTACGCTCCAATTATCTTTCCTGAAGGAGCGGTTAAAATGTACAATTTTGGTTTTGGCAAAGTTAATTGTTAACAGTTCAGTGTTACATTGGTCACTAAACTTTCCTAAGGCACGTTTCAGGCCCACTTTGGTTTGAGAGAGAAGAACAGCGTCATCCGCATACATTAAAACTGGTACTTTTCTGCCCTTAGAGAACACGGGAGGGGGGGGGGGTTCGATTTCACGGCAACATGTGATCAGGGAGTTAACATAGATGTTAAATAAAAATGGGGCTAATAGGCATCCTTGTCTAACTCCCCTTTGGACTGGGATTTCTCTAGAGAGTCTGCCGTCCTGTGTGAGTCTTATCTGGAGGGTATTGTTCTCATGAAGCTTAATCATCCGAAGTAATAACCTTCTGTTAATACCCATATTGGCCAATTTGGCCCAGAGCCTACCCCTGGATACAGAATCAAATGCTGCCTTTAGGTCCACAAAGGCCGCATACAATGACTTTTTCCAATGTTTCACATACTTATAGACAAAATAATCTAACACTAAGCAGTGATCTATGGTAGAACGTCCAGATGTAAACCCTGCTTGTTCAATTTCTAGCTAGTCATTATGATCTAACCATTCACATAATTTTAAACATAGATGTTTTGTATAAAGTTTACAGATCACATTCAGAAGACTAATTGGTCTATAATTAGCTGGGTCAGAGGGGTTGCCCTTTTTAAATATAGGGACAATTATAGCCAGTCCCCAGTCTTTAGGGATTTCAGTTGTCTTATCTATATATGAAAATAGATTTGCAAGAACCGGGGCCCACCAGTTTATTTGCGCTTTCAGAAGTTCAGCGACAATGAAATCACTTCCTGGGGCTTTGCCAGATTTCATTTGTAGAATTAACGAAGTGATCTCAGTTTCAGATGTTGGGGGCCATGGTGTATCATTATCTAAAGAGATGTTAAGCAGCGCGGAAGGACGATGTTCCCTAAACAGCACTTTATAGTGCTCTTCCCATGAGTTTGCAGGGATTATTGTGCCCTCGTTAGGAGTTTTGGTTTGACTGGAGATAATTTTCCAGAAGTTGGTATTGTCTTTTTCTATTGACGCTTTTATGAGGGCCTGCCAGATGAGAGAGTCTGCGGTTCTTTTTTTGGTTTTTAGTAACTCTTTGTAGTTCTTTTTTTTAAGTTGTAACTCTAATTTAGTAATAGGGTTAGGATTTTGCCGGAAGACCTTAAAGCATTCCCTAAGTATAAGTTTTGCCTGGATGCATTCCTGGTCAAACCATTTTTTGTTGGTAGGGAACTCATTGTGGTTAGGTCTCCTGAGTCTTGACAATAACGGTTGGAGTTTTCGGATTAAAGTGTTATAATGGTCAATTGGGGAGGTCTCTTCAGTGTCATTGGAGGTCAGATCAGCCCAGAGGAGTTGACCTTCCATTGATTGTGTCCAAATGCTAAAATTGTTATTAACATAAGGGGACCATTTAATTCTGGATCTGCCTATTTGTTGTAGAACATTAGGGTCAGGTGTCTGTGGGACGAGCCCACATCTAGAGGGTTCCCAAAATTCAGTCCTTTTAAGATTTAGGGGTAGAGGGTCACTTTCGGTTCTTATATCTACAGTAAATTCAATATATTCATCAAAGAGTTCTTGGGAGACAAGGATGTAGTCAATAACAGAATGCCTTAAGCCTGACCAATAAGTAAATTGGCCAGGGCAGTCTCCCGAGGAGAGGCCGTTTAAAATAACAAGGTTTAATCTAAGTGCCATTAGAAAAAGACATGTACCAGCAAAATTGGTAACTGGGTCAAGTGAATGACGCCTGAATAGGGGCCAATGTTCATCATTAGCATTTAGGGGACCCATTCCACTTTCGTTAATTAGCTGTTCATCTGAGTGGCCTAGCCTTGCATTAAAGTCCCCACCAATAATTAAGGAGGCAGAGGGGAACTTATTTGAGACAAGGAGAATGCAGTCTTCCAGTTTGTTCCAGATGTTTTTAAGATCAGTTTGTTTCATAAGTGGATGAATATAAACATTGATGCATATGATCTTAAAGTGGGTAGAGAATATTTTAACAGCCAAAATCAATTTTTTATCGATTTTCAATTGGATAGGGGAGGTTCCTAGATCTGTCGATACGAAGGTGCTCAGACCTCCCGCCGGTCTTCCGCCTTTTGGGCCGATTGTGGCACAGGAATGGAAAGCAAAATAATTGTGTAGTTCAAAAGGATTTTGCATCCAGGTTTCTTGGAGCAGGATGATCTTGAACTGTGATACGTAGGTTAGAACGTCTTTGTCCATTGTTTTCGATTGCCATCCAGCAACGTTCCAGGGTAGTAATAGAGGCGGGAGTCATTTTGTCTCTTCAATAGCATCTAGGGCTTTCCCGGGGTCGTGGAAGATGCATCCATTGGATGGTAAAGTCTCCGGTAATGTGATTAGGGGCGCCACAGAGATTTCGGCGTGGATTTCAGTTGGGCAGAGTAGGGGTGTGTGTTCTGACGTGACCTGAGGAGATTCATATCCCATTTTTCGCTCCAACTTAGGTGGAGTATTTGCCTCTTTTGTGGGCGCTAGATCTTCAGAGTTGCGGAGATAGAGTAATAACTCATCTAGTCTGTCCGTTATCTCTGTTTGTTCGGCTTTTGGCAGATGGGAGAAGGAAACAAGTAACTCCTGCTCCATCAAATTCTCTAGATGAGTAGCCTTTGATAGGAGGGGCATGGGGGTCTCTGTCCAACTAATTAAGTCTGAGGGTGGAGAGGTAGAGCTCGTAGTAAGTGGGGTGCCCTCGTTTTTAATTGCTTTCCTTTTAGCTGGAGAGTAGGGTATAAGAGGGCAAATCTTAGTGTTGATAAAAACTCTTGTAATAAAAATTCCATAATTAGTCAGGTAGCTTCGTAGGGACATCATATAAGTTGGAAACTTTTTGATTCGAAGGTGAGCAGTATCCTCTGCATGGGTGGCTTGCTGTAAATGTGGACAGTGGATTTCAGATCGATGGAAAGGGGATTTACGCCCAAAAGCTCAGCCTTCTTGCGACATGTATAGACGACCAGTTAACAACCTGACCTTTGAAGGGGAGGATAATTAAACAGAGTCTAGTGGCTTGTAGTGAGAGATTGTAGGAAGATATGGTGTGTAAATCTTCCATAGTTTGTTCATTTTCAAATTTGCAGCCAGTCTGCGAAGTTGAGCGCAGTAGGACAGGTACTCTAGGTGTTGGTTCGGCCCTATCCTCCGGTGAAGCATCTACGGGGCTGACATTAACTTTTGGGGATACAAAGGATAAAATCTTCTCTAGGGAGCTTTTGATGACTCTTATGTATTTAAAGATATAGTCCACGGTTTTAGCCACTAGGTCTAACGTGGTAGAGTGTTCCAGTAGTAATTCAGAGAGATGGTTTTCTTGTTCTCTGATATAGTCTTCCGCCTGAATGGGCATAGTTGGAACTTTTTTGGGACCTTTTGGTCTCGTGATGGTGTTGTTTAAGGGGTTAGTGGGTTGTTCAGCGGATAATTCCTTCGGTGTAGCTTCCTTATCTATTATCTCTGCTAATGGAGAGAAGCTATTCGAGGTCGGAATATTAAAAGTATCCGCAAATGAATAGCAAAAACAGACAGACCTCAGTGTAACACTCAAAACAGAAGTGTGGCACTCAAAACAGATCATGTTTGGCTTCTGAAAAAAGTTCACAAACCAGAACACTTCCTTCCGAGCTTGCAGTGTTTGGGTTCCAAGTTGTTTGAGTATCAAGGCATTTGAGAACCTAGGTACCACTGTAAAGCTAAGAGGTAGGTGACAGTGTCATGGAAATTTCCTTCCCTGAGCTTTTAAGAAGCCTCTGAGTTCCAAACCGTCAATTCAGATGGGGGTGGGGGCTTTCCAGAAGATCAGCATTATCAAATGGAATTCTGCTTTGTAGCGAACATTAACACCTGAGAAGCAGTGAAGAGGCTGATCTCCTGGAAGGAGGTGCCAGACCTGCGCAATGAAAAGGTTGTAGGAAGAGCCACCTAGTTCAGTATTTTCTATGCCTGCTGGTGGGCAGCATGGGTTCAGGCAGGGATGTGGAGATGCTGGGGATTGAACCAAGGACCTTTGCATGCAATGTGTACGCTTCTACTTCTGAGCTATGGCCCTTCCTTCCTTCTTCCTTCCTTCCTGGGAGGCAGGCAGGCTAACTGAGTGCAGCCTTCTTTTAGCAAGCTGGCCCAGCCCGGCCAATGCCTTAAGATGCTTCTTGTAGCACCAACCCCAGAAACGCTGCCCCTTCCCTGTCAGGGGACTCTAGCCACTCCGCTGTTGCTCAGCCGTCCTCTCTCCTCTCCCCTCTTGCTCCCTTTAGTCAATCTGTTATGCAAGATAGTTCCTAATAGCATCATGAGCATGTGTCACGTGAGCATGGAGGGTTTGTCCAAGTGTTTCTCTCGTTATTTTTATGAGTCCTTATAGTAATTAAGTGCCTTGGAACTACAGACAGTCCAAGTTCCTTGTAGTCTGTACTTGCACATTTTTTTAAATGTGTTTACTTTGTGCATACATCACAGTTTCACTTGTGCACTTTACAAATGTGGCAAACAAAGCGGTTCTTTGAGTGTTACATCCTGAGATCTTGTAGCCCCAAGCCTTAAAATCTCTTGGCTGTGGCTGCAGTTCTTCTCATTCAGCGCTCCCTTTCACTTTATTTATTTACAGTATTTATATACTGCCCACTAACAGGAATTCTCCCAGTAGCTTGCAGGTTAAAAAGGAAGACGCTAAACTATAAAAATAGAACATGAAACACAAAATCTAAAACGGCTTTTGTGAGCCTAGCACCCTCCTGATCAAAACTTCTCCCATCAGTCCAAAACAATACTCACCAGCCCTGGCCAGCATGATCTTGCTTTCTGGGGCTGATGGCAGCGGTCATCCAAAATATCTGAAGGGTGCCTGGCGGGTGCGGTTTGATCAAAACAAAATACAACCACAGCAGCAAAGTAAAACCGTTGGCAGAAGACAACCGTGCAGACACTGAAAGAGCACTGAATTTACTATTCACAGGTGTCCTGGTGGGTGTCGTCCTTCGCTATGGCATCCACATTCCCAGTGATATCAACAACGTGACTTTAAGCTGCCCAGTGCAGACCAGCCCTGCAACTCTGTTGGTAAACCTCAGTGGGAAGTTCTACGAGTATACCCTGAAAGGGGAAATCAGTTCCCACGAACCTAATAACGTTCAGGATAATGAGATGCTCAGAAAGGTAAGCTGGTTTTCTCCCTTCTCTTCTTTGCCCCTCCACCCTAGAAAGGGTTTCTCAGTTCCACCTCTGGTTGGGCTGGGCTGACCAGGGCCAGTGGGCCCTGAAGCAACCAAGCAAGAAACCTAGTTTGGTAGGCTTTCTCATGTATATCCTCCTCCTCCTCCTCCTCCTCCTCCTCCTCCTCCACCACCACCACCACCACCACCACCACCACCATCATCCCACTGGTCCTTCTGTGTTCTGTTATGGAAACCTGTTCATGTGCCCTGAATTCCTTTCCCATCCTTGTCTGCCCACCCTCATGCACTCCAAGGTAATTAGCTAATAGCACTATCTATTTCATCTTAAATTCCTTAGGTAGAGCCTCCAGAATGGAAGTTTCCTGTGTGTAGCCTTCTCCTTTTTTTCTCCCTGTACACACAAATCACATTTCTGTATTACCTAAAACTTTCCAGTTCCAGGTATGGTGAAGGGTGTTCCTGTTTAGAGTAATGGGAGCTTTTTCTTGTGAAATTATCCATTGTTCCCAGGTTGTAAAAGCCAAACATTTGGCTCCCTGAAGCGGTTGTGTTTGCTAACGTTTTGATTCTTGATTTAAAGTGAACTTAATTAAGCTTTATATACAGTCTTATGTAAAACTTTCCTTACCTGGATTTTTATTCGTTCTTTTTTTTAAAAAAACTTCTACAGGTGACATTCGATCCAGAAGTATTCTTCAACATCTTGCTCCCTCCAATTATATTTTATGCAGGATACAGCTTGAAAAGGGTATGTCCTTCCTCGTTTAAACTGATGCTTTAATATGTTGAAAGAAATTCTGGTGCTTTTACACCTTTGTCAGATGTGAATTCTGCTCTGTCCTGTAGGCTCAGGTAATGATGCTGTCCATCTCAGCATTAATGTGTTAAAGGTGAAGGGACCCCTGGCCATTAGGTCCAGTCATGGCCAACTCTGGGGTTGCGGCGCTCATCTCGCTTTATTGGCCGAGGGAGGCGGTGTACAGCTTCTGGGTCATGTGGCCAGCATGACTAAGCCGGTTCTGGCGACCCAGAGCAGCGCACGGAAACGCCGTTTACCTTTCCGCTGGAGCGGTACCTATTTATCTACTTGCACTTTGACGTGCTTTCGAACTGCTAGGTTGGCAGGAGCAGGGACCCAGCAACGGGAGGACACAAAGCTTCTTTTTAAAAAGCTGTAGAGCTATTATAACTGTTTGCAGGCCTAGCCCACTTATTGAGCAAAACAACAAATTAGCACACCTCCTGCCCCCACCTGCTGCCTCTCCCCCTTGCCTTACTTTTAATGTCTGGGCCCCTCCCCCTCCTTGGCCCTTCCTCAGAGTAAGGTGTTGCAGGAGAACTGGCCCAGGAGGATGCAGCCTGTGCTGCCATCACTTTTCTGGAATGGCAGAAATGTTGCCACATGTCCGGAATTTGGAAGTCTATACAGTATTTTAGAAGTCTATACTTTTGCAATTTCCCCCGAAAATAGCTCAAAAACTTATCAGTTATCTTTGAGATTTTGCTAAAAAGCTCAACCACTTTGTTCAAAACTAAAAAAGCTCAACAATCTTTGTGTCCAGATTTTGACTTTTTGAAATATGGCAACCCTATTTAACTTTCAAAGTTATTTTAAACTTTTAAGTGATGCTTCAGAAGAATTTAAAAAGTGAAGGGGAGAAGGAGAGGAGCAGCAACACAACACCCTGTCTTCTTATGCCACCCATGCCAACTTGTGCAACCTGTCCTGTGACTGAAAACAGGCTTTCTTGCACATCCATGTACTGTTTGTAATGAATGGGACCTGCAGCAAAATGGAACGTTCTTGTTCCAGTCAACCAGCCATGCTGTCCTCCACAACACACTCTTCATTCCCCCCTCACACCCCATTCTCAACTCCCCCTCCCCGTGTACCACCTTTTGAGCATTTCATGGCCAATGAGGGCACACAGTTACTGAGTGGGTTTCTTCTCCTTGTCTTTTTAAACTTCTGGCAACCACAGGGTTCCTGTGAGTCTGCGCGTGATTGATGCTGCTTTAGCTAGATGAGCCATGGTACTCATGTGGGATAATTTCTGCTGCAAGGAGTTTTTGTATTTGTATAGGCTTCCTATGCTGTTTAGAATGTGTTACGTTGTGGGCAGTGAACCTCCATCTGAATCACAACTCCTCCGCCCCAGTCAGGGCCTTGCTGGCTGGGGTTGATGGATGCTGAAATCCAGCAATGTTTGGGGGGGCCACAGGTTCCCCTCCTCAGGGGCAGGTTTTTTGTTGTTTATATGGGTGATAATCATTCCAACTTGGTTGACGTGGGAGTCCAGTGGAGCAATCTTGTGCATCTTTTGAACTCTGTTTTAAGCAATTGTTCAGACAGCTATTGAACTCAGAACAATATTTTGGAACCTTTGGAAGCTTCCAAATTCTGAATTCATTGCAAGGCTCTTTTGCCTCTCATATCTAGCCAACAACAATCTATGGAGAACCTGCTCTTAATGAAACATTTTAGAAAAAGCAGAGGTTGGGCATACTTTCAGTCTGAAATGCTTGGCTGAAAGTTCCAGCTTCCTTAGGAGTCCGCCCCCCCCGCCCCCAAATCAGATGATAAACTGTGGTCATGTGAAACCTTTAAGATTATATAAATGAATAACTGTTTGATCATTAGTTGTGGCTGTTTGTTCTTTGTAGTAATACTTAGATTATAGACATGTGCACACAGTTGGCATCTGCCTGTTTGGATTTATTGTGGCAGGAATTGGCCCGGGTGTACCTGGGGATTAATTTGACATCTAAGAATGTGAATTTATTTAAAGATAACTATGAAAAATGCTGGTCAGAAGTTAAGAAAGATTTAGAAATATGGTCAAATTTGAGACTTTCCTTGTTAGGCCGAATTGCTGTTATTAAGATGAATGTCTTGCCGAGAATGTTGTTTTTGTTTCAAACATTGCAGATTGTGGACAAAATGGATTGTTTCAAGAGGTGGCAAAAAGACATATCTAGATTTGTCTGGCAGGGCAAAAAGCCCAGAATAAAATTTAAGATACTAACTGATGCAAAAGAAAGAGGGGGGTTTGCCCTGCCGGACTTAAAGCTGTATTATGAATCAGCGGCTTTTTGCTGGTTGAAAAGCTGGCTGCTTCTTGAAAACACAGACATTTTGGATTTGGAAGGGTTCAATAACAGATTTGGCTGGCATGCATATATATGGTATGACAAGGTTAAAACCCATCAAGGTTTCAAAAACCATATTTTTAGGAAAGCACTATACAATGTTTGGATTCGGTACAAAGATTTGTTGGAAAACAAAACCCCTAGGTGGTTGTCACCAATGGAAGCTAAGGAAGTGAAAAAACTTAATATGGAATCCAAATGGCCAAAATATTGGGAAATTATAGAACATGAGGAGGGAAAAGTGAAATTGCAGAGTTATGAGAAATTGAAATCCAAAGTAAGAGACTGGCTTCATTATTACCAGATAAATGAAGTTTTCAAACTGGACAGGAAAATTGGCTTCCAGGTGGAGAGGTCAAAATTAGAAACAGAGCTTTTGGAACCCAATACTAAGAATCTGTCAAGAATGTATAACTTGCTGTTGAAATGGAATACACAGGATGAGACGGTTAAATCAGCTATGATTAAATGGGCACAAGACATTGGGCATGACATTATGTTTGCTGACTGGGAACAGTTATGGACTACCGGTATAAAGTTTACGGCATGTAATGCCTTAAGAGAGAACATTATGAAAATGATCTATAGGTGGTACATGACCCCAGTCAAGCTTGCAAAAATTTATCATACGCCCAATAACAAATGTTGGAAATGTAAGGAAACTGAAGGTACTTTCTACCACCTTTGGTGGACGTGCCCAAGGATCAAGGTCTTCTGGGAAATGATTTACAATGAAATGAAAAAGGTGCTTAAATGCACTTTCGTGAAGAAACCAGAGGCCTTTCTCCTGGGCATGGTAGGCCAATTGGTGTCAAGGAAAGATAGGACGTTTTTTATGTATGCTACAACAGCAGCAAGAGTACTCTTAGCAAAGTATTGGAAGACACAAGAGCTACCCACACTGGAAGAATGGCAGACCAAGGTGATAGACTACATGGGACTGGCTGAGATGACTGGCAGAATCCGTGACCAAGGGAAAGAGACGGTGGAAGAAGATTGGAAGAAATTTAAAGTTTATCTTAAGAACTGTTGTAAAATTAATGAGTGTTAAAATGTCTTGGGTAATGCAAAATAGAATTGCAGTGACAAACAATTGGATATGAGAAAAAAGATTTAAAGAAAATGCTATAAGTAATTGAAATTAGGGGTTGCTGGAAAGATTTAAAACAGGGATGCAGAAAGGGGAGGTATGGGGAAGTCGTTGAAAGAAGGTTTAAGGAAAAAAAAGGTCAAGAAATTATACGTGTTTATATGTTTGTTTGTTTATGTATTGTGTTGTATTGTCTTTTAATATGTGTTGAAAAACCAATAAAAAATTTATTAAAAAAAAAAAAAGGAATTGGCCCGGGTGAGCCTTGTGCCCTCTCCCTTCTGCTGCTCTCTTCTGGCATTGGCCACGACAAAGAATTCAGAAGCTTTTACATCTTCCTGGCCCCATAGCTGGAGATGCTGGGTCCTTCTGCATGTAAAGCGGGTGCTCTCCCACTGAGCTATGAACCTTTCTTCTGTCAGTGAAAATCACTGCAGTTGTCTTAGAACGGAAGGCTTGCTTTGCTGCTTGTGACCAGGGCTCCAGCGTTCTGTTCCTGACAGTGGCAGCCAGGTGCCTCTGAGATGCTCTTGGGCAGAGCATGGAGGCCGTGGCTTTCCCTTGTTTGCTCTCAGCTATGCAGAGGGTTTTGCCACTGGAGGTTCAGCTGTTATAAGCTATTAGCTTTCAATATACCCATCCTCCACCAAGCTTTCTAACCCTTGTTAAAAAACCATCTAAACTAATGGCCTCCAACACATCTTTGGTAATGAGTTGCATAAATTAGTTATGCATGGTGTGAATAAGTGTTTTATTTATTTCTCCCTCTGTTTCTGGACTTCATGCCAGTTTGATTGGGTGGCCTCAACTTCCAGTATTCTGAGAGAAGGAGGGGAAATTCCCCTAGTGGGTGCCTGTTTCACTTCCAACAGCAACATAAACAACCCACACCAGGCCAGTGCCTGCGTGTCGAGGAAAATGATTTCCATCTGAACATTATCAAAGGCTATCCTTTGTAATCCAAGGCTTCACATATGTCCCCTTCTACCCTGATTCTCCGTGTGGTAGTGACTGTCGTAGGAGTATAATTTACTTGAAGGAGCCACGGGGATTATGACTTTCTGGACAGGATGAATCCCTCGTCTTTGTAAAATCACCTACTTCTGACCAAGCAGTGTGCAAGCCTATAAGCCTGTGGAGTCCACCCCCGGTCTTCTCTCCTTGCCAGTACTCGTTTATTCTTTGCCCTAAACACTGTATTGGGGGAAAGCCAGAAGCAACAGTAGTGCCTCTAAACTATAACCAAGTAGGTTGTAAAAATAAAGATTACAGCCGTACTCTGTAAGAGCTGGGGACCCACTACATCTCCCAAGCATGTGCCACCCTCTTTACAGTGGTGCCCCGCAAGCCGAATGCCTCGCAAGACGAAAAACACGCAAGACGAAAGGGTTTTTCGGTTTTTGCGTTGCTTCGCAAGACGATTTTCCCTATGGGCTTGCTTCGCAAGACGAAAACGTCTTGCGAGTTTGTTCGCTTTTTTCTTAAAGCCGCTTGAAGAGGCGCAGTTGCGACGGACCGTGCTTCGCAAGACAAAAAACATCGCAAGACGAAAAGACTCGCGGAACGAATTAATTTCGTCTTGCGAGGCACCACTGTATTTTATTTCTCTGCTTGGGGGTGCATGGCCTGAGCTAATGGAGAGATTGCGCATTTTGGAACAAGTAATCAAGAATCCACTTGAACAAGTATTTGACCATCGGCTCTGAAGCAGTTTAATTTAATGGAAGACTCTTTTGCTTGCCTCTTAGCGACATTTCTTTCGAAACCTGGGATCCATCTTGGCATACGCTTTCCTCGGAACGGCCATTTCCTGCTTTGTGATAGGGTGAGTGTTTGCTTTGTTCCTCTAGACTTCTTGAAAATGGAAGGAGAATGGATCATGATGGGTGTAGGAATTCTGAAGGGTGTGTATGGTCCCCTTTGAGCAGCTGTTTAGTATACACCAGATGTAGAAAGCATTCTTATTTCTCTATGGTTTTTTTGTTATTAAGCTTAGGAATCTGAAGGTGCTAAATGTTCAGTTTAAAATCAGTGTTGTTATTGTACTTGAGGAGATTATCACATTAATATTCATTTATCCTGCCCTGGACCAGCATTTAACAAAATGCTGTGTTAGTGCATTTTGTAATGTTACAAGCTATGTGACTTTGCTACTCAGTTATCTATTTTTACATGGGCTGTGGTATTTTTTGTATTGTGACTTTACTGTTGTTTTCATTAATCATAGTCTAGTAATGAATTGCAATTGTTGGGAATAATTTTCTGTACAATTACAGTTTGCTGATTTTGAGAGTTGATTTTATCATGTAATATCAGAAGCAAAATATTGAATATTACCTTACTTTATTTAAGTTTATTTTACTAGTCATATTTTTTGGTTACGACTTATTTGTATTGGACCGGATTGATGTAGGTTGTGTGGCCTTTATACTGCCCTGTCTATAGCAATGTTGGAAGGCAGTATACAAATTAAATGAGAAATGAGAAAATGTTACCTGTCCATGTTCCTGTTGAATCACCAGGTCCATCATGTATGGCTGTGTTTCTCTGATGAAGGTGATGGGACAGCTTGGAGGAGATTTCTACTTTACTGACTGCCTCTTGTTCGGTGCCATTGCCTCTGCTACTGACCCAGGTGTGTTGCAGACTTGGGCCAGATGTTCCGCGGAAGATATTCCTTGGATCCCAGCTCACTTTTTGTTCTTGGGTTTTTCTGTCTGCTACAAGAGTGGAGATAGTTTTTGGTTTTTTAAAATGATTTTTATTGAATTTTGCATCTTTTTTAACATAATCACAACTAACAATATAAACACAAAATAAATTCTCGATTACCCCTTCCCCCCAACTTCCCCCAACTTCCCTTCCTGGTTTCTTACACATTCATTTCTCCTGCTTATTATTTATTTTGTTCTTAACGTTTTAACCTCATATTTATATTTTTGCTTTTTGTTTTGCTAATTGTAAGTGTTTAATCAAACACTGGCGTGCTCTGGTCCATGGGGTCACGAAGAGTCGGACACGACTAAATGACTAAACAACAACAACAATCAAACACTGCAAGTGAATTCATTTCCTTACATTGTTTCTGTAGATAAAAGGTTCCCAGTCTTTTTAAAAATCTCTATTGTCCTTATCTTTTAATCTTTCAGTTACCGTATTTTTCGCTCTATAAGACGCACTTTTTCCCCTTCAAAAATGAAGGGGAAATGTGTGTGCGTCCTATGGAGCGAAGACGCCAGAGCCCCGCGACCCTCTCCTGGCTGGAGAGGTAACGCGCGGCTATGGAGGCTCCTGCCATAGCCGCGCGTCACCTCTCCAGCCGGGAAAGCGCGCTCGGGGCTAAAGCAGCCCCCCGCGACCCTCTCCCAGCTGGAGAGGTGACGCACAGCTATGGCAGGAGCCTCCATAGCCGCGCGTCACCTCTCCAGCCGGGAGAGCGCGCGCGGGGCTAAAGCAGCCCCCCGCGACCCTCTCCCGGCTGGAGAGGTGACGCGCGGCTATGGCAGGAGCCTCCATAGCCGCGCGTCACCTCTCCAGCCGGGAGAGCGCGCGGGGGGCTAAAGAAGCCCGGCTTACTCTCTCCCGGCTGGAGAGGTGACGCGCGGCTATGGCAGGAGCCTCCATAGCCGCGCGCCACCTCTCCAGCCGGGAGAGCGCGCGTGGGGCTAAAGAAGCCCGGCTTACTCTCTCCCGGCTGGAGAGGTGACGCGCGGCTATGGCAGGAGCCTCTATAGCCGTGCGTCACCTCTCCAGCCGGGAGAGCGCGTGCGGGGCTAAAGAAGCCATAGCCCCGCGACCCTCTCCCAGCTGGAGAAGTGACGCGTGACTATGGCAGCAGCCTCTCTGCTGTGCCTTTCCGCTGCTCCCTGACCTGCTCTTTGGGGCTGGTGGTGGGCTTCCCCCCGCCAGCCCCAAAGAGCAGGTCAAAAGGAACCTTCCAAGGTAGCCGCCTGAACGCACCTTAAACGGCACCTTGTTTTAGAGCGGGAAAACAAGAGGGGGAAAATTCTCTCACTCTCTGCGCAGCGCCTCCTGCCGCTTCGCTGAAGGGGCGCTGGGCAGAGAGCGGAAGAATTGTTTTTCCTTGTTCTCCCCCCTCTAAAACAAGGTGCGTCCTATTGTCCGGTGCGTCCTATGGTGCGAAAAATACGGTAACTTCACCATTTCAGCATACACCATCTGTTTTTCTTGCCATTGTTCTTTCGCAGGTATTTCATCATTTTCCGATCTTTCGGCTAGCAAAATCCTAGTCGCTGTTGTAGCAGACATAAATAAATTCTTCTTATTTTTTGGCAGTCAATTTCACCAAAGATCTTTGCCTGAAATGCGTAATAAAAAAGCTTCTGGCCTCCCAACAAAAGTTAACTTAAACATTTTTTTATTTCATTGTAAATCATTTCCCAGTAATTTTAAATTATTTTACAATTCCACCACATATGAAAAAACATACCTTCCTTTCCTTTACATTTCCAGCACTTATTGGAGCCTGTTCTATACATTTTTGCCATTTTCACAGGTGTGATATACCATCGATACATCATTTTCATATAATTCTCTTTTAACCATATACAGTACAGTCAGTAAATTTTAAATTGGCTTTCCATAATTTTTCCCAATCTTCCATTTGTATATTGTGTCCTATATCTTGTGCCCATTTAATCACTACGGATTTGACCTCTTTATTCTAACAATAAATTGTACATTTTCTTTAAGAGTTTATTATTATCACCTACAATTTCTCTTTGAAATCTAGATATAGTGTATCCAAATCCTTTCGTATTACCTAAGAGTGGAGATAGTTTTTTAAAGTTGAGAATGGGCAGGCATAAGAACACAAGAAAAGCGCAGCTGGTCAGACACAAAGGCAGCCCATGTACTGCAGCACCCTCTTTCTCACAGTGGCTGGCCAGATGTTTCCTCTAGCAAGCCCACCAGGGCATCATGGCCATAGTCCCCTCCTGCGTGTGTTTTCATGGCAACTGGCAGTTCCAGTTGTGTTCTGCTCCTAGAGGCAGTGCTTAGTATACCTGACATCCATATATTTGTCTAATCTCCTTTTAAAGTTCCTGGCCACCAGCACATAATGTGGCAACAAATTCTATTGTCAAACCTTTGAAAGGAGTATTTGCTTTTTTGTCTTGCCTTGAATAGCCCACCATTCCACTTCATTGGATGACCTTGGATTCTAGCCCTATAGGAGAGGGGGAAGAAAAAATCACCCACTTTTCCCACACAGAATTGCATAGTCCTTTATCATGTCTAAGTGAGAAAGGTCCATTTTCCTCATAGGGAAAATGGCTGCCATCCCCTGATCATTTCAGTTGCCCTTCTCAGAAACTTTTCCAGCTCTGCCTTCTCCTTCACCAGAACCGCACACAGTGTTCCGCAACGTAGATTTGTATAATGGTGTTACAATAACAGAGCTCCTATTTGCAGAACCTTTCCTGATGATCTGCATTGTCATGAGGAAGGGAATTTCTGTGGTCTCCCATGCTTTTCCTGTTACCAACGTTAAAAAGGGGGAACCAAAGAAACCAGAATTTTCTGTTTATTACGTAAACACAAGACTTTCATTTCCACCTCCATGAAATTGAATGGAATGTCTGTGTACTTAGAGACTTGAGCTGGGCTTAGGGCAGGTGCTACACGTAAGCCAGGCAGTCCAAAGGATTCGGTTTTCTTCCCTGCCCCCTGCTTTTTTATATTGATTGATAACAAATGGGATTTGGAGGGCTTTTATTGGTAACAAAGAGCACTTGAGCTCTCTCAGATTGTATGAAAAGTTTTACCGTATTTTTCGCTCCATAGGGCGCACCGGACCATAAGGCGCATCTAGTTTTTAGAGGGGGAAATCAAGGAAAAAAATCTTATTCCCCGCCCCCCAGCCCCAAAGAACAAAGAAGCCGAGACATTGAGCGGGATCCATCCTGCTGGCTGTCTTGGCTTCCTCTTTAGCCGCGCACAACCTCTCCAGCCAGGAGAGGCTGCGCGGGGCTAAAGTAGCCATAGCCGCGTGCAGCCTCTCCCTGCCGGAGGGGCTGCACGCAGCTATCTCTGAAGCCTTCGGAGCGCAGCACGAGTTCGGGTTCCTTTTGCTGAAGCCAGGAGAGTCTTGCTCTACCGGCTTCAGCAAAAGGAACCTGAAGCCTCCGTAACGCAGCGGGAACTCGCGCTGCGCTCCGAAGGCCTTCAGGCGGCTGTCCCTGAAGCCTGGAGAGCAAGAAGGGTCGGTGCGCACCGACGCCTCTCGCTCTCCAGGCTTCAGCGAAAGCAACGCGAAGCCTCCAGAGCGCAGAGGGAGCGTTCCCTCCACACTTCGGAGGCTTAGCGTTGCTATCGCTGAAGCCAAGGAGCCCGCATTCACTCCATAGGATGCACACACATTTCCCCTCAATTTTTTGAGGGGAAAAAGTGTATCCTATAGAGCAAAAAATATGTGAGACTTGCCTCAGCCTGTGTGAGCTCTCTGTAGTGAAATTGAATCCCTTAAACATATTTGGGTGCACATATTGGCTTTGCTAGGTGATATAAACTAAGTTGAGATGCCTAAGTCTGTATTTTTCCATGTATAAGACGACCCCTGTTTTTTGAGCCCAAAATCAAGAAATAATTAATTGCAACAGTCTGTGTATAAGACAACCCCCAATTTTAAACTTTAAAAATTTTGGGAGAAATATAGTCTTATACATACTTCATCACTAAAGAAAATGTACTTGAGCATGCGCTTAGGAAGGAGTGTTTCAGACAACTGGCTGTACAAGTAATGGGGAGAACTTTAGAAAATACATACATACATACATACATACATACATACATACATACATAAAGTAACTGTACTTCTGAAGTAATCCTAACATAACAAATATCTTAGCAGTGGATTTATAATGTGAGGAGTCAGTCATCTTTGAGGGAAGATCTGGCTTTTTTCATGAGAAAGAAAGACCATATAGAGAACAGCCAACCTAGTATATGAGTTAGGAACTGGCATGAGTTAGAAGCCCCCAGTTCAAATTACTGGAATGCCAGGAGGCAGTATGGTGTGGCGGCATCAAGGCTAGAACTGGAGAGATCTGGGTTCAAATTCCAACACAGCCATAAAATTCAGTGATTGACCTGGGAGCATTACCCCTCTGTTTGTCTGATCTATATCACCACCTTGTTGTGAGGGTAAAATGGGAGAAAAACTAGAACAATGTACTCCTGAGCTATTGGGATATAAATGTGATGAAATAAGCCTCCACATCTACAACATGGGCAAAACAATACTGGCATCTCTACATTGAAGGGTTGCTGTCAGTATGTCTGAGATAATTCATACAAAGAGCTATGAGTAGTTTACTTAGATGAATGATTATGATAAACACAGGAAATGAAAAAGGCCCAGAAGAAACCCTTATGAAATAAATTTAGAATGATTGTCTCAGGGTGCTGGTAACAATACAGAATTCTTGCAAGAGCCCGTTGGTCTGAATTTCATTTTTCAACTTTCCTTTATTGTTTTCTTGGACAGTGACCGTACTTGCCATTTTCCACGAGCTTCAGGTGGATGTTGAACTGTATGCCCTTCTGTTTGGCGAAAGTGTCCTCAATGATGCCGTTGCCATTGTCCTGTCTTCGTAAGTTCTCTGTCGTCTTTCTCAAGGTTTAAGTAAGCGACATTTCACATGAGGCACTACGGATGTCATCTGGGAAGCCTCCATGCCAGCAGTAGGTGCCTCTAGGAACACAGAGTGCTGGCAAGGAAGCTGTAATTGGGAGGAACTGTAAGCGGTGTAAAAAGGGAAGCTACCTCCAAACCAAGGCATTGCTTGTTTTCAAAGGAACAACCCATTGTTTGTGTCCATTATAAGGTGAGCCTTGCTGGATCAGACCAAAGTCCATCTAGTCCAGCAACCTGATAGCGCCAGGATGCCCACGCTCAGAGTGTGTGGTTAACATGCTGTGGCTCCCCAGTAAATGGCATTCAGAGGTGTGCTGCTTCTGGACACAGTGGAGGCAGCAGTGCTTCTGAATGGCCGTTGCCAGAAACCACAGGAGGGAGAGGGCTCTTCTGCTCGAACCCAGCCTGCGCGCTTCCTACAGGCATATGGCTGGCCACCGTGAAGGTAGATGGGCCTGATCCAGCAGGTGCTTCTTGTGTTCTTATGACCTCGGGGTTTTATATTCCTGTCAAAACTAGACACCCAAATTCCCCTGCATTCTCACCTGCACCCCTTTGATTGGAAAGGCAGCCAAGCATTCTCATGCACCTGTGCTTAGGTTAATGACTTTCCTTGCTCATAATATTTAAGACGCTGTTCTCTGCTGTGGACTGCTTCAGTTGCCCTGATGTTGAACGGGACTTTCCTGTTGCACACAGCTGCCCTGCAATGCATCTGATATCCAGCAAGGTATGCTAATAAGAAACCTTTGTGTATGTTTGCATCCAGCTCGATTGTAGCCTACCAACCAGCAGGGGACAACAGCCACACTTTTGATTTAACGGCAATGTTCAAGTCCATTGGGATTTTCCTGGGGATCTTCAGCGGATCATTTGCCATGGGAGCAGCTACTGGAGTTGTGACTGCTTTGATATCCTTTAAGTTCAATGAGTGTTGCTTGGCTTTCTAACTGCTTCATGTCTGTCAGGGAACTGCCATCAGTGCCGGAGGGAGAGAGCAAGCCAGAGGGATTCCAGAGAGTGTCCAGGGATCGGGAGAAGCAGCCCATCTTCTGGGGAAGAGAATCAGCGTAGCACCAGTGGAGAAGGGGGGCAGATGGGGGAAGCGGCGAGGCGGTCCCATGACCCCTTGCCTGGGACCAGCGGGGAGAGTAGGGGTCCTCCGTTGCCCACGCCCTCCTTGTGCAGAAGGCTTTCGCGCAGAGAGAGTAGGAGGAGACTAGGCGTCAAAGAGCTTCTTTGCTGGAAGAAGTTTAAGAAACGCCCACTGACGGATTCTGCCAGCGATTGAGACAGCCACGGGTGAGTGGCTGTCCGGATAGAAAAGGTTCACTTTGGCAACCCAGCCAGGTGTTTGCACCCAGCCGGGGAGATAAGCACCGGCTTACGCACGAGCAACCCCTAGAACCATTACAATGTCTCTGCAAATTCGAACCATTTTTCTTCAGCATAATACAAGGGTGTGTAACTTTGGGAGAAGCAGGTGTAGTTCTAAACGCTTGTTTTTTGTTTTTTTTAGTTTTTTTTTATTTGTTTTTTTTAATATTTTATTAAGGGTTTTCTTGTTTTACAGTGTAAGTGTAATGCCTCGTATTTTTTTTTTCTTCCATGTAACAATTTTACAAATCTGTTTCATTTGATGAGGCATTAGGGAGAGAAGAAAAGAAAAGAAAAAAAAGGAAAGGGGGTGGAGGGAGGGGAGATGGATGGGGGTGGGGTCGGGTAGCGGTGTTTCTGTTATGCTTAATGTATGTAGAGTTTGGTGTCAGCGTGCTTGTGTTGTTCACTTGTGTTCCTTTGGTGGTGAGAGAGGTTGGGGTTGGCCTAGGGTGTGATTGTTTGTTTGTGATTGGCTGTGGTGATCTTTGTTTTCGTGTGTGAGTGAGGTGGGTGGGTGTTTTGGATCAGGTTAGCCATATTGATTTGTATGCTGTTGGTGGATTATTGTCGTTGTCCTGTTGGGCTGTGTATGTGATAAAGGGGAGCCATACCGGGGTGAAGGTGTCTTCTTCTGTTTGTCCCCGTGTCAGTTTCAGTTTATTAGTTAATTTTTCTAGTAGGGCTGTTTCCCATACTATTTGGTACCATTGGTCCATGCTTACTCCTGACAGGTCTCTCCAGTGTCTGGTTATGGTGTTTCTGGCTGCTGAAAGTAGGTGGGTTATGAGTTCTTTGTGGTGTAAATGGGCATTGTTGTCTTGGAAGATGTTTAGTAGGGCCAATTCTGGGGTGACGTCTAATACTTGTTTAGTTATTTTACATATTTCTTGTATGGCTGTTGTCCAGAATAGTTGGATTTTGGGACACTCCCACCACATGTGGAGGTATGTGCCTGTGGAGGTGCACCCTCTCCAGCATTTTGGTGAGGTTCCTGGGTGTATTAGCGCTAGTTTTCTTGGTGTTAGGTACCACCTGTAGGTGAGTTTCAGTGTGAGTTCTTTTCTTTTCATTGATATGGATTTAAAGGGGGGTTTAGACCACATTCTGGTCCATTGAGTGGGGTTAATCTCATAGCCTATGTCATTCTCCCATTGTTTTTTGATTGCGTCTAGGGGATTTGCGGGGTTTTGGAGTAGTATTTTGTATATTGCGGATACCGTCCCTTTACCGTTTCCCTTTGTTGTTAGGAGGAGGTTTTCAAAGGTTGTCAGGGGTCTAGTTGCTGCTGATTTTACTGTTGGGTTGTTTAAGAGGGCATGTAGTTGGTGTTGTGTTAACCAGGGCATTTGGGTGTCTTCTAGTTTGTCTTGTATTTCTTGTGTTGACAAGGGTTTGTTATTTTTATAAAAGTCTATTAGGCGATATAAGCCTTTGGTTCGCCAGGTTTTTATCTGGAGGTTTTGTGCTGCATGGTGGAATAATGGGTGGTACGCCAGGGGGATTAGTGGGGATGGGGTTGGGGATAGTTTGCCTATTTGTGTTTTCCATGCTTTGAGCATGGTCTGTGTGTACCTGTTAAGTGTTGTGGGAATTTTCTTTAGTTTGTTTGGGAGGAGTGGGTATGTTGTGGTGCAGGTATTTTCAATTGTGTCCCTCTCTAGGTGTACCCATTGTTTTGTCTCATCTTCTAGTATGTATGGGATTATATGGCGTATTTGGTTGGCAATGTAATATGCTTCTATGTTGGGGATTCCCCATCCTCCTTCTGAGGTGGGGAGGTGCAGGTATTTGGGGCTTATTCTTGGTTTTTTATGTGAGAAGATGAAAGAGTGTAGTTTTCTCTGCCAACTGCGGAGTTGGGTTGAGGGGATCCAGATTGGGAGGGTTTGGAATAGGTAGGTTAGTTTTGGGAGTGTGATCATTTTGATCATGGCTGTTTTGTCTGAGAGAGTGAAATTCATGTTATTCCATCTCTTTAGGTCTTTGTTAATTTGTCGCCACAGGGGCTTGTAGTTGTGGAGGTACAGTTTATTGAGGTTTCTGGTTATTTGTACCCCTAGGTATCTGAACTTGGTGTGGCAGAGTTTTATTTTGGTGACCTTCGTGAGTTCTTTTTGGGTGTGAGGAGGGGTGTTGAAGCACATAGCTTCTGACTTTGTAAAATTTACCTGTAGGCCCGACACCATTGCAAATGTGTTGAGTTCTCTGATTAGGGAGGTTGCTGTGCTTATGGGGTCTGGTGTTGTGACCATTAGGTCATCTGCAAAGAGCCCTAATTTATAGGTTCTGCCTTTTATTTCCACTCCCTTGATGTCTGTGGCTGCTCGGATGCGGATTGCTAAGGGTTCCAGAGCCAGGATAAATAAGAAGGGAGACAGTGGGCATCCTTGTTTCGTGCCTCTTTGGATAGCTATAGTATTAGAATCCATATTGTTAGTTCTGCATTTTGCTGAGGCTTGGGAGTATATTTGTTTGAGGGTTTGTAGGAAGTTGGGGCCAAATTTCATGTTAGTTAGTACTGCTAATATGTATTTCCACTCTAAGCAATCAAAGGCTTTGAGGATGTCTAGGGACATAATTGTCAATGGGAGTTTAGTTGCCTTGCTGTGTTCGATCAGGTTCAGTAGTTTCCTGATGGGGTCTGTTATATTGCGGCCAGGGACAAAGCCAGTCTGGTCTGGGGCTATTAACTTGTGTAGGAAGATTTTTAGGCGGTTGGCCAAGATTGATGTGAATATCTTGTAGTCTTGGTTTATTAATGAGATTGGGCGGTATGATTCTACTTTGAGGCTGTCTTTTAGTGGTTTTGGGATGGAGACTATTTTGGAGTGGGTCCAGGTTTTGGGGATGGGGCCCCCTTTTATGATGTCGTTGAATAGGCGGGTCATGTAGGGCATCAAGGGTTCTTTGAATTTCCTATAGAATTCTGCTGTGAAGCCGTCTGGGCCTGGGGCTTTGTGTGGTTTCAGGTTTTTGAGGACCACTTCTATTTCCTCTGGGGTGATAGGGCTGTCCATGAATTCCTGTTCCTCATCAGTTAGGGTAGGCATGGTCAGTCCTGCTAGAAATGTTCTGATTTCCTTCTCTGGTGGGTTATGGGAGGTGTATAGGTTGGAGTAGAATTCTGCAAATTCTGAGGATATTTCTTCAGGGGAGAATGTTATGTTGCCGTCTTTTTTGGTGATGCAGTGTATTCTTGTTTTGAGTGCTTTTTTCCTACATCTATTTGCTAGTAATCTGGAGTTTTTCCCTCCATATTCATAGAAACGTTGTTTAGAATATAGAATGTTGATCATTGTTTTGTTAATTTCTAGGGAGTCTAGTTCTCTCCTTTTTTGTTCTATAAGTTTGAGGAGTTTTTTAGATCCTGTTTGTTTGTAGCGTGTTGAGAGGGCTGTGATGTCTTGTTCTATTTTGCTAATTTTTGAGGAGGTTTGTTTTTTAAGGGATGTTTTCTCTTTTATGCAAGCTCCTCTGGTGACCGCTTTCATTGTGTCCCATAGGAGGGGGGTTGTTATATTGTCTACATCGTTTTCCTTGAAGTAGTTTTGGAGGGTTTTTGTGAGACTCTCTCTAATTTGTTTGTTTGTAGTTAGGATGGGACTGAAGGACCATGATGGGGTGGTTTGTGTTCCTTCTCCTATTTTAACGGTGACTTCTACTGGGGCATGACCTGTGATTTTAATGTTACCTATGTTTGTTGATTCCACTGAGGGGATCAGACCCTGTGTGAGCAGAATGCTGTCCAGTCTGGACACTGTATCGTGACGTCCCGATTGGAATGTATGGCTGATGTCTCCCGGGTTTTGCTCACCCCAAATGTCATAGAGACCCCTGTTTTTTAGCATTTTTAGTAACTTGTAGGAGTTCCTAGTTGTTGGGGGTTTCCTTCGGAGGAAGGTTGCCCATGGGGTTGTAGGGTGGATGTCTTTCAGGGATATACCTTTCATATTTAGATTGAGGTCCCCTCCTAGGATTGCTTCCCCTTCAGAGAAGGAGACGAATTTGTTTAGTGTCTTCTGGAAGAATTCTAATTGTTTCGCGTTTGGGGCATATATGGAGCCGATTGTCAGTTTGATTTTGCCATCTAGTGTCCCTTTAACGAAAATGAATCTCCCTTTTTTGTCCTTGAGGACTGTTGTGGCAGTGAAGTTCAGGTCTCTACTGAGTATTATGGCTACACCGCGAGCTTTCCCTGAGCCTCGTGCGACCCACTGTTGACTGAAGCGGGGGTCGCTCAGGAGTTTGCTGCCTTTGGGTGGGTTGTGTATTTCTTGTAGGAAGGTGATATGTGGTTTCATGGTGTTTATGTATGAGGTGATGCGTTTTCTTTTGATGGGGTTTCCCAGCCCCCTCACGTTTAATGTAATTGCTTTTAGGTTAGCCATCTTGCTTATCTATTATGTGGGGCGATTCCCTGCCAACCCGTTCGGGTTGTCTTGTGTCTCTCTCTTCGTGTTGTTTAAAGAACCAGTGGGGTTGCGCTGACCTAGGGTGTGGTGGGTGGAGGGCTAATGGGATTAGAGTAAGATTTGGGTTAAAGAGTAGGGGGTAAGTTGTAGAGAGTTTCCTATATGTAGTCATATAGGTGTTTGTTTGGGGTATTTTAGACCATCTGGCATTTAGCCGGTTGGTCCTAGGTCTCAGCTGGTGTGGAAGGCCGTGTTCAAGGACAGGCCATCCCCCCTGTTGTTTGCGATAGGGGGAGATCAGTGAGACAGTGTGAAGTGACTTTGTAACGTCGTTGTCAAGTATAAGGTTCATAAGCAATGTTGCCAATGTTTTGAGCAACATTGTTGGTGTGTTGGGGTGGGGATGTGGGTGCTGGTACGCTCTGGTGCCACCATAGTGCTGGTTGATTTTATCAGATTTTAGCCTGATTGTGGGTTGTGTTATTAAGGTTGGAGGAGTTGTTTTTCCTTAGTATGGAGATGTTGAAGGTGTGGGTGATGGGGAATGTGGTTGAGGTCGTCTGGACTGGTGTTGGGGTGGGGATTTCTGTGGGGGTGCGGCGCTGGGGGGGATGTTGATGGTGTTAACTAAATCTATGTTTTGGGGGGGGGAGAGAGAGGGGGAACGGGGGGGGGGGAATCACCAGTCCTTCAGTTTGTGGTTTCTTCCTGGTTGCTTCATTCAGCTGCGGTTGTTGCTGTTGTAGGGTTGTCCATCTGCGATGAATTGGTTTGGTTAATCTTGGTCTGGTTTCTTGTGTCGTATGGCCGGCGGGACGGTTCTGAGCATGATGCTTGTCTGTATTGGTTTGCGTTGTTGTGCCGCTTCTGTTGTCTCTTTTTCTTCTGTACCGTCGTCCAGTTGTTTGCTGTTGTTTCCTCGTGGTTGGGGCTGTCACTTGGTGGGTTTGTCGGTTGCCATTCCGGTGGGAGGTCGAGTTCAAGGTTCTTTAGTAGTTGCAGGGCCTCAGGTATGTTGGTAGCCATGTGTTGTGTTGTATTGGTTGTTACAATGAGGCGGAAGGGGAAGCCCCATCGGTATTTGATCCCTGCTTGTTGGAGACGCTGGGTGCATGGGCGCAGGCTTTTCCTCCGGTTTAGGGTATCCTGAGATAGGTCCTGTAGGGCCAGAATGGGGGTTTCTCCATATCAAAGGTTGGTTGAGTTTCTGAGGTTGTTCCATACCTCTTCCTTCTTTTTGTAGCGTGTGAAGCATACAATGATGTCTCTTGGGGGGGCGCTGGGTTTTGGCATAGGTTTTAGGGCTCTGTGAGCCCTCTCCAAGTCATCTACCTCAGGTTTCAGGCTTGGGATTGTGTTTTTCAGCCAGCGTATAATTAGGTCTGCTGGGCTTTTCTCCTCTGTTTTTTCAGGAAAGTTGCGGAAGCGGATGTTACAACGTCTATTGCGGTCTTCAAGGTCGGCTTGCTTAATTTTCATCTCTCTGTGTTCTGCTTCCATTTGGTTTACCAGTTCGTCCAGTTTCTTGTTCACACGTGCGTTCTCCTCCCGGTATTGCTCTATTCTTTCTTGCATTTGGTTCTTGTTCTCTAGAGCTTCCACTTTGGAGGTTAGATTGTTGATTAGTACCTGCATGGGAGCCATTGTGGCCTTCAGTGATTCTTCTAATCGTGCTTCTAATCTTGCTTCCATTTCCCTCAGATCTCGTTTCGTTACTGGGTGGTCATCATCTTGAAGGGGAGTTACGGTATTAGCATTGTTTGCCATCTCCCTGGTTGATGTCATCTCAGTCTCCCTAATGGTTTTGGTTTGAGGTTGGCTTGGCATCCTCTTGGAGTGGGGCGTGTGGTGGTTAGGAGTTGTGGCAGTGGTGATTCCTGGGTATTGTTGGGTTGCTGGGCTGATCAGGCGCTGCTGGCTGGTGGCTTTTACAGAGCGTTTGGATTAGGTGGTCATGGGGGGGGCAGGTAAGCAGAGATGGATAGACTAATGGACAGACAGTTCATATAAAGGGGGGGGTTAGCAGGTAGAGATACAAGAGATTAGAGGGGTGGGGCCAGGGGAAATATGTGTTTAGGAGGGGGTTGTATATACCCAAAAGGGGTATTGGGGTCCAGTTAAGGTGGAAGTTGGGGTTGGGAGTGCGCTCAGAAATAGAGACAGACAAATAGGCTATATGTAAAGGGTGGAGGGAGAAAAAGGAAGAAGAAGAAGTAAAGAAGAAGGGGGGAGACGGAGGGGGGAGAGGGGGGATTGGAGTGAAAGGTGGGATAAAAGGAAAAAATAAGGGGGGTGAAGGGAGAGAGAGAGGAGAGCAAAAAGGGAGAGAGAAATAAACGGGGGGGGGGAGAGTATCAATAGCAATAGTAGTGATATGGAGGAAATTTGTGTTTTAAAAGAGAGTGGTGGTCGTAGCTGGGGGCCAAAGGTTCCCCCCTCAAGAACAAGCTAACAAATAGAATAGAAAGGGCTTTAAAAAGGGGGGGGAATTGTGTGTGTGTGTTGTTTTTTTAAAAAACAACCTATTTCCCCCTAATTACTATTATTATTTTTTGTTTGTAAAAAAGTAAGGGTGGCTGCTGCAGCAGTGGCCCCTCTTTTAAAAAGAGAAGTGATAAAAGTAGGTATATGGCGGGGGGGGGGATAAAAAAGAATTATTTTTTTTTTAAAAAAAAGGGGAGAGGGGGAGGAAGGGGTTAAAAAAAGGGATTTAAGAAAAGAAAAAAAAGGGTAGTTTCTTCCTTTCTGCGATCTTTGTCATGCGGCTTTCCTCTGTTTTCCTTGCCGCTGGAGGCTGCAGTCGGCTCAGCCACGTGTTTTTCCGGAGCCTTTTTTCTGCTCACCTACGTCTCCTCTTCTTTCCCGTAGGCACAGATGGGGGCAGCAGCGGTAAAGTTGGGGCTCTTTTTCCTTTCTTTCTTTCTTTCTTTTTCTTCCTCTTTCCCCCCTTTCCTCTTTGCCTTAGCTTCACTGTCCTCCTGGTTTTGGAGCTCCTCTCGGCTGTTGGGGGGGGGTCGGGTGCCTTACTGGCTCAATCAAGGTTGTGGGGGGGTGTTTTGGCTCCTTTGATAGACGCCCCGGGCACCCCCAATTCCTCTCCGCTGGCAGTGCTGGCGGCAGCAGTCCTGGGAGTCCCAGAGTCGGCCAGACAGAGCCTTTTACTCAGGCTGGCTTCAGGAGCTCTTTTCTGCTGTTGCAGCCGCCATGCTGCCTCACCGGAAGTCCCCCGTTCTAAACGCTTGTTAACAGCTTGGCTGAAAGATGCAAAAAGAACAACTCCACAGATAACTAAATGCGGAGAATGGTATGTGAAACTCTGGGATATTTCATGTGAACCACCCCGAGACCTTCGGGTATAGGGCGGTATAGAAATAATAATAATAATAATAATAATAATAATAATAATAATAATAATGATGATGATGATGATGATGATGCCTTAAATAAACTAGCCTGGGTCCTGCAGGTGAAACAGGCAGCACAAAATGGCATTCTGCTTAGAAAGGAATGGGCTTGCTTCCTCTAATCCTGGAATGGAAGATAAGATTATATACTAAGAGCTCTGTTTCCATTACAGTGGTACCTCAGGTTACATACGCTTCAGGTTACAGACTCCGCTAACCCAGAAATAGTACCTCGGGTTAAGAACTTTGCTTCAGGTTGAGAACAGAAATTGCACAGCAGCGGCAGCAGGAGGCCCCATTAGCTAAAGTGGTACCTCAGGTTAAGAACAGTTTCAGGTTAAGAACGGACCTCCAGAACGAATTAAGTACTTAACCCGAGGTACCACTGTATTATAGATATTGGTGGGGGAGGTAGTACATAAGGAAACACACGTTTGTATCCTTTTTTGTGTAACTTGAATTTTGGTGCCATTTTGAATCAAGATGGCAGACTGAAATGTGACTTTGCTCGCGTTTTGTCGTAGATCCAGCCATCTTCTGTGATATTGTCACCAAACTTGACACAAGGCTGTCTGAGGTGGGGATGGGGGTCTATGTTGCAGTTCAGGCGCCAGGCACCATTTTGGATCAAGATGGCAAACAAACTTGGTTTTGGTGTGACACTTCCCATTTTTTTGGCATAGGCTTGGCTGGCTCTTGAGATAAAACTCAGCGCCAAACCTCGTACAAGGGTTCCTGACAAGGGGATGGCAGACTTTGTCACCATTAGGATCCTGGACACCATTATGAATCAAGATGGCAGACCAGAACATCACTTGGCACATTTCTTGACATATGTTTGGCTTCCTCTTAAGATATCATCACCAAACTCGGCACAAGGGTTCTGGAGGAGGTGGTGGTGATCTTTGTCAATATTTGGACTCCAGGAGCCATTTTGAATGAAGCTGGTTTATTGAAATGGGACTTAGGTGTAACCACTTGATTTTTGGTGTGTTGGGTCCAAACTCAGAAATTACACTATCAGTTTGGGGGGGGGAAGGATTTTATTTTTTTGTTATTTCTAAAAGATACGGATGCTTCCTGCTAGCAAAGAATGAATCATCAGGGTAACAGTGCAAATAATCAACATGCATATATGACTGTCCTTTGGGGCCTGAATAATCAAATTGGGAGATTACTTGCTTCTTGCTCTATTTTCCACTGCTGAATATTTTCATCCGCAGAGGAGCCCACCTGTGTCTTTTCCTTAACCCCTCTGTCACGTCACCAAATTCACCAAACTCCGTGAGTTCCAGCTGCTGGAAACAGGCTTGTTTTTCCTGATGTCTTGGAGCACCTTTCTATTGGCTGAAGCTTGTGGCTTTACAGGTAAGCTATGGCTTGTCTGCTTGTCTGGGTGTGTTGGATTGCTTGGTGGGATGGATAACAGTTACAGAGTCTTAGAATCGGAACTGTGTAGAGTTGGAAGGGACCCCAAGGATCATCTAGTCCAACCCCCTGCAATGCAGAAATCTCAGCTAGATCATCCCTGACAGATGGCCATCCCTCTGCTTTAAAACATCCAAGGAAGGAGAGCCCACCACCTCCCAAGGGAGACTGTTCCACTGTTGAACAGATCGTACTGTCAGAAGTGTCTTCCTGATGTTTAGTCAGAATCTCCTTTTTTGTAACTTGAAGCCATTGGTTTGAGTCCTACCTTCTTGAACAGGAGAAAACAAGCTTGCTCCCTCTTCCATGGGACAGCCCTCAATATATTTGAAGATGGCTCTCATATCTCTTCTGAGTCTCCTCCAGGCCAAACATACCCAACTCCTTCAACCATTCCTCATAAGGCTCAGTTTCCAGACCCTGGATCATCTTGGTCGCCCTCCTCTGCACACCTTCCGGCTTGTCAATATTCTTCTTAAATAGTCAGATAAATGATCCCCTTGTTGTCAGTGAGGCAACTGAGGAATTTGTTGGACCTTATATTCCCGGCAGAGTTTGAATTCTATCAGATATTGAGGGAGCTGAAGTCTCCGATTACTATTATATATCTCCTTTTTCTAACATATTTGGTGTGGCACAGAAGCCTGCAGTGAAACAGGTGTATCCTCCCCCACCCCCTTAAACCAGCAATCAGACTCGAAGTAAGACAGCTTCTTGAGTTCCTGTGGTTCTGCGAACCCAGACCTGCCCAGTCATCTGTTTCTGTGCCATTCTTTATGGGAAAGAAGCTCTGTCCAACAGAACAGCCCATGTTTGCAGTACTGATTGAAACACATCTCAGTTCCATGTACTTTGTGACAGTTTTAATGTAATTCTCTGCCTCCAGGTGTTGTAGCTGTGCTGTTTTGTGGCATCACTCAGGCCCATTATACTTATAACAACTTGTCCACTGAGTCCCAGCACAGAACTAAACAGGTGAGTCCTCTGTCCCAGTGGTGACCTGTGGGTCCCGCTGCCCCTTCATCATCCAATTTCATTCTCCTTAATATGTTTTAAATGTTCTCTCCTCCGCACCAGCCATTTTCATAACCCATCAAAACACCAGACATCCAGTAGTTTGGGGAGGGGCTTATGGTTGCCTTTTCAGGTTTTTCTTTTTTAAATTATACTTTAAAACTTCTGTTCTGTTATAACATGCATCACTGCAATTCTTTTTAGTTTTTTGGTTGTGCTGACTGTGTATTGGGCATGCAATGGTTTACAGCATGGGTAGGCAAACAAAGGCCTGGGGGCCGGATCCAGCCCAATCGCCTTCTAAATCCAACCCCCGGATGGTCCGGAAATCAGTGTGTTTTTACATGAGTAGAATGTGTCCTTTTATTTAAAATGCACCTCTGGGTTATTTGTGGGGCATAGGAATTTGTTCATTTCTCCCCCCCCACAAGGTCTGAGGGACAATGGACCGGCCCCCCGCTGAAAAAGTTTGCTGACCCCTGGCTTACAGTAATCACAAACTATTGTGCCAGTAATCATAAACTCATCCTCTTTTTGCAATGTGTGCCCAAAGAAATTCGCTGCCCAGACATTTCACTTATGGACATACTTGGTGTTTTCTATACTATCTTGACATGTGTCACAGCTATGATTGATATTCCTTCTCTCTCCCTTGTGTGTGTGTGTTTTGCTTTAGTTGTTTGAGCTCCTCAATTTCTTGGCTGAAAACTTCATCTTCTCCTACATGGGCCTTACGCTGTTCACCTTCCAGAATCATGTGTTTAATCCAACGTTTGTAGTGGGAGCTTTTGTATCCTTTTATTCCAAAAGAGTAGAAGTTGCCTTTTGCCACCTCCCCAATCAACAGATATGAAATGGGGAGAAACCTCAGATATAAATAACAACAACATACGTTGCATAGGATAACAGAATGGAAAAGAAATGGGAAAGAGAGGTGGTGGGGACAGAGGCCCGCAGCCTGGGAGCATATCATTCCACCTTAAGCAAGAAATGATCAGTGTTTAACGGCTGTTGAGCGTTGCAAATTTTTGCAGCAGTTGTTAGAGGTCATTTCATAGGTGTATGTCACAAACTCTAGCACTTTCAACCGAACCTTTAGATTCCAGAGGCAAAGCTTGTGAAGAAGGTTTGGAGGCAGTAGGAAAGAGACGAGCGAGGGGGCACAGTGTGGCCTGCCCTGGAGAAAGGGACAAAAGCGTCTGATCTCCAGCCAAGCTGTACCCAGTGACCTTAAGTTGCTGGAGAGCAGATTTTGGATGAACACGAGGAAAAACTTGTTAATGGTCAGAGCAGATTGAGAACAGAGCCAGGGCCCTAGGGAGAGTGGGCAAGAGGAAGGAGAGGAAGGTACAGGGGAAGGAAGGAAGGAAGGAAGGAAGGAAGGAAGGAAGGAAGGAAGGAAGGAAGGAAATATTTGAGAGGATAAAGCAGCAGAGAGGAAAAGGTGGGGAAAGAGTGTGGGTTGAGGAGGGAAGGGGAAAGGCTCCCATTGGTACCCTGTGCCCAAGGTCTCCCCTAGAAGCCTTGAACTGGCCCTGATTTTGAACAGCTGGAGCCTTGTTGGCTCAAGGATGGGGATAATCATATACAGGGATAGTCTCTGTGTAGGAATACATGTGTACAGTGTAATGCAGGGATGTGTGACCTGTGGCACTCCAGTCATGGCTGGGCGCTAACCCCCACCCTTCCCGGCCACTGACCATGCTGACTGGGGCTGATGGGCATCCAATAACATCTGGAGGGTCGCAGATGTTCCTACCCCTGCTGTAGAGGAACCTATTGGGCTTGTTTGGTCCTCTTTGAATCTGTGGTTAGGACAGGTGCTGTGTGTGCTTGGCATATGGTAAATGCATTCATAAGAAACCTCTCATCAATGCATAACATACTTCTGATTTCTGGTGCACACATGTCTGTCCTTTGTAGAGATTACCTCCATTTGGGGGAATGTAAGATATGGTAGCCCAGGGGTGGCTCTCCCATTTTGCCACTTGAGGTGGGACAGGAATGCCCAGAATCAGCAGTGGGGGCCCCATAGACCTGCCTCTGGGGTGGGGGGGCTTATGCCACCTGAAACAGCAGCCTCACCCTTCCTAATGGCTGGGCTGACTGTGGTAGCCTTTAGATACCATGGCTAGAATCCAAAAAAACATGGTTAGCGCTGTGCACTAATAGGAATATTTAAGTCCAATCCTTTCCTCAGACGTAAGCTGTGTTTTGTTCACTGGAACCGTCTGCCTAGTGAGTATGAGTCTTAGATGCTCATTTCTCAAAAGGCCTTCCATGTACCCTTGTGCCAGACATGGGTGCTTTTAATACCCAGACTTTTAAAAGCAGCTTGAGCTGTAATAAGAGTGGTTTGCCTGTGGCACAGAGCGCTTGATGGAAGATCTGGGCATTGTGTCAAGAATTCAGCACGCTTAAAGCTTTCTGGGAAAAGCCATGGCTCAGTAGTGCAACACCTGCTCGGCATGCAGAAGGGTCCCCGGTTCAATTCCTTGCGTCCCCAGGTAGGGCTGGGAGAAATCCAGTGCCTGAATTCCTGGAGGGCGGCTGCTGGTAGGCAACATAACCTAGTGGCCTGATAAAAGGCAGTTTCCTATGTTCCCGTACTCAGAAGTGGTCCAATCAATGTTAGGTGGTATGGCTGAGATCTCTGAACAGATTGCTTCTCAGCAGTCAGGTTTTTTTGCAGTTTTGAAATTGCTAGTTTGGGATTCTCTGAAGGCTTTCTGAAGGCCACTGATTCTCCTTCTTGGCATGGTTATTTGTCACTGTTGGAATAAAAACTCTTCTTTCTTGTGCAGTAGGAACATTGGTAACCCACCATTTTTAGGGTTAAACGTAAACTTTAGTGTCAGCTATTGCATGATGCATTCTAATTTTCACAAACCTGTCAACAAGGGGGGGAAATCCTTAATATGTGCCCAAATCTAGCTGGCTGTATTCCTGGGGAGAGCTGCAAACATTTACCCTCTCTCTTTCCTGCTTAATTTGGGGAGAAGAAACAAGATCGGGACAAATTTCCAACATATGATGATGTTTGCTGGTGAGTAATCACCTCTTGGGGTGTTTCAAATCCATCCCTTCATAGATTATTTTCATAAGTACAAAGTCTGCTGAAAGAGACAAAGGATGGAACCTTTAGAGATGCCTTAGATTTTATCTTAGGGCAGTGATTGTCCTCCCTGATCAAAGGTCAGCCTCTGGTCCCCCAGGCCAGCCAGATGCCTCCAGGAAGCTGCAAGCGGGAAATGTCTGCAAAGAAGACAATTACTGGCTGTCATCAGAACCAAGATTGGGAGAATGCACATGAAAATGTTTTGAATACATGCTTAGTATTAATAGCAACCATTTTTGCTTCTTGCAGTGATTCAGCCATTTTTGCTTATTTTGTTTATACTTGCTCTTTCTCTTCCCTGCCCTGGCTTGCTTTCAACCAAAAATAAAAATAATACAAAAACAGCAACATGTGAAAGCAAAGTACAATTGACAACAGGGTGGATTTGATTTAAATCAAATTGATTTAAACTGTATTTTTCGCTCTATAGGACGCACTTTTTCCCCTCCAAAAATTAAGGGGAAATGTGTGTGCGTCCTATAGAGCGAATGCAGGCTGCGCGGCTAAGCCCAAAGCCAGAACAGGGAGATGGAGCGCTGCGGAGCGCTCCGTCTCGCTGTTCTAGCTTGGGGATGGCTGCGCGCAAAGCCTCTGCAGGGCAGCAGGGTGCCTTTGGAGCACAGCGGGACCTCGCACTGCGCTCCAAAGGCTTCAGGGATCTTTGAGGCTGGGGGGGGGGGGAAGCAGCGCTTTTTTTTACAGAAAGACTCATTCTTGCTGGTTTAATCTTAATAATGACAACCAGATGAAGGTTTCATTTTTGGAATAATAAATTTTCAGAGTAGTTTTTGCAGTTATATCAAAAATTACTGGTTTGGTTATACTATTAGAAATACATAGACAGATAATTATGAAATTATTGTGAGGTTTAATAAATTAACTGTTTATATTTGGACAACTTTTCTGCTGTACTTGATTGGAAGGAGAAAAACAATCATTTCCTTAATAACAATTTAAACAATTTATTTAACTAAAGCAATAACATGATAGCATATGTATCCATGTTTGTTAACTGATGTGGTTAAATGGTTTTTTTTTAAAAAAAACTGAGTTTTAGCATACATGAAAAACTTAAAACAAATCCTTCTTTCCTGTTGAATAGCCTTTGGACTAGAATGTAACTTAAAGAGAAAATCTTTAGAAAGGTTTTTTCTCCAAAAGCATTTTATTTAAAAATTCTGATATAAATCAATAAAAATTCCGATTTAAAAAAAATCCTATTTAATTTTTTTTTAATAAACCATTGATTTTTAGCCACCCTGATTGACAAATTTACAGTTAAAGTACAAATATATGGCCTGTTACGTTACATCGGCCTCGCCATCGGCTGTGGGGAGGACTGCAGGGCCTGCTCCCTTCCAAGGCCTCTTCCAACTGGCCCAGGGGGCGTGGCCCAGGCCCTTACTTGGAACAAACTTTGGGGGAAGTGTGGGAAGTTGTTCTGCCATTGCTTCCCAGTTCCAAGTGGTTAATGTCCTCAAATGTCCTCAAGCAGTCGGTGGCATTTTAAATTTTTATTTCTTTTTTCATTTTTTGCTTTGTTGGGGGTGGGTGGGTGTTATGGATATTCGGTTGGGGATTAATTTTAATATAATTGTTCTGTTTTTGTTTTTTGTTGTTTTATTGGTTGCTGTATAGTTTGCGTTTTGTTTTTAAGACCCCTTAAAATCAGGGCTGCCAGGGAGTGGGGCCCCAGCCAACAAGATGGCTGGGGCAAGTTCCACAAGGGGAGAGGCACTGGGACATCTGATCTTGGTGATCATGGGCAGGAGGAGGAGTTACGCTAAGACCAGACCATGTCATTACCGAGGAGGCAGGTTTAGTCGTTGTTTGAGGACTATCCCTGCCTCCGGTCTGTCTGGCCTTGACCGGATGGATACTGGAATCAACAAGGGAAACCCACATGACCTGAAGGTGTTGCTGTGTAGTGCTAGGTCAATGATTCATAAGACCACTGCCATCCATGGCTTGATCGTGGATGGAAGACTTGACCTGGCATGCATGACAGAGACTTGGTTGGATGAAGCAGATGGGCCTGTCCTTGCCGCTGCTTGTCCACCAGGTTTCTCTTACGCACAGCAATCCAGGCCTTGTCGGCGGGGAGGGGGGGTTGCAATGATTTTTAGGAAGTCACTAGTTTGCACCCGGCATCCTATTGGGAAGACCCAGTTTTCTGAGTGCATGTTCTGGAAGTTGGGCAATAGGGGCAGTACAGGATTCCTTTTGGTGTACCGACCTCCCCGCTGCACCAAGGATTCCCTGCCCGAGCTGCTTCAGGTTGTGGCGGATGTTCTCCTGGAGACACCTTGCTTGGTTGTCCTAGGGGATTTTAACATCCATGCCAACAGGACCTTACAAGGGGCCGCTCGGGACTTCATGGAAAGCATGGCCTCCACGGGGCTGTCCCTGAATAAGTCTGGCCCAACTCATAGCCGCGGACATGCCTTGGTGTTCACCTCTATGGATGTTGGTGATCTGACACTAAGTAAAAGTGAAACAAAAGAAGTGCCATGGTCAGATCACTTCCTGGTGCAACTGGACTTCTCCGCGACCCTTCCCCTCTGCAGGGAGGTGAGACCGATTTACATGGTCCGCCCCCGCTACTTAATGGATCCAAATGGTTTCCAGAGAGTGGTAGGGGATGCTTTATCCCATGTTGATGGCCTTTCAGCTGATTCCCTGGTGGCCCGCTGGAATGTGCAGTTAGACAGGACTATTGACTCTTTGGCTCCGAAGTGCCCTCTCCGATTGCATGGATCCCGACAGCCCCATGGTTTTCCATGGATCTGAGGGCAATGAAACTATCACTGAGACGGCTAGAGCGCCGGCGGCGGATAACTCATTCTGAATCTCACCGGACGCGGGTTAAAGCTCAATGTCGAGCCTACCAAGTGGCGATAGCAACGGCGAAGAAGACTTTCTTCACCGCCTCTATTGCATCTGCAGAAAATAGTAGCAGGAGACTCTTTCAGGTGGTTCACAATTTAATGGAACCACCTTTACCACCGGGGCCTTGTAAAGACCCCAAGATCTCCTGCAGATAAAGTCACTCATATTCGGAAGGAGGTAGACACCACCATGGGAGCAGGGCTGGGGTGGGAGAGTGCTAGAGCCCTGTCTGGTCAAGTTGCATGGAATCAGTTTCAATCTGGTACCTCTGAGGATGTGGACAGGCTGCTTGGACGCGTGAAACCAACCACCTGTCTCCTTGATCCTTGCCCATCCTGGCTAATAAAAGCAAGCCGGGAAGGGCTGGGCGTTGGGCTCTGCGGGGTGGTGAATGCTTCCCTCTGTGAGGGAACATTCCCAGATCCGCTGAAAGAGGCGGTCATTAAACCGCTTCTTTAAAAAAAACATCTTTAGATGCAGCCAATATGGCCAACTATCGCCCAGTCTCAAATCTTCCATTCTTGGGCAGGGTGATTGAGCAGGTGGTTGCTGAACAACTCCAGGCACGCCTGGAGGATGCGGACCATTTGGATCCCTTCCAATCGGGATTCAGGCCTCATCATGGGACTGAAACTGCCTTGGTCGCGCTGGTTGATGATCTCCAGTGGGCTAGGAACAAAGGTGAGAGCTGTTTCCTAGTTCTGCTGGATCTCTCAGCGGCTTTTGACACCATCGACCATAACATCCTTCTGGACCGTCTAGAGGGGCTGGGAGCTGGGGGCACTGTTATACAGTGGTTTCGCTCCTTCCTCCTGGGCCATGTTCAGAAAGTGGTGGTGGGGGATGAGTGTTCAGACCCCTGGGCCCTCACTTGTGGGGTGCCTCAGGGTTCCGTCCTCTCCCCCATGCTTTTTAACATCTATATGAAACCGCTGGGAGAGATCATCAGGGGGTTTGGACTGGGTGTCCATCAGTATGCAGATGATACCCAGCTCTACCTCTCTTTCAAATCAGAACCAGTGAAGGCGGTGAAGGTCCTGTGTGAGTGCCTGGAGGCAGTTGGAGGATGGATGGTGGCTAATAGATTGAGGTTGAATCCTGACAAGACAGAAGTACTGTTTTTGGGGAACGGGGCGGGCTGGTGTGGAGGACTCCCTGGTCATGAATGGGGTAACTGTACCCCTGAAGGACCAGATGCGCAGCCTGGGAGTCATTTTGGACATTCAGAAGACATCTTAAGGCAGCCCTGTTCAGGGAAGTTTTCAATGTGTGACATCTTAGTGTATTTTTGGTCTTTGTGGAAGCTGCCCAGAGTGGCTGGGGAAACCCAGCCAGATGGACGGGGTACAAATAAATTATTATTATTATTATTATTATTATTATTATTATTATTATTATTATTACTACATAATGAAGGCCTGCTGGAACAAATGAGCTTTTAATTGCTGACTGAATGCAGACCAAGTGAGAGAGAGCCAGATCTCCACAGGGAGGGCGTTTCATAGCAAAGGTGGTGGTGCCACTGAGAAGGCCCTGCTGTGTATAGTAGCCCTACTGGGCTATGCTCAACGAGGAAACCTTCAGCAGGGCCTTTCTTGCAGATGTCAAAACCTGGCTTGGGTAGTACTGCAGAAGGCACTCCTTCAAACACTTGGGTCCTAAGCTGTTTGGAATTGGTTTGTTGGTACCTATACTTTGAACTGGGCCTGGTTGCTCTCCTGCAGTGATTTCAAATTCAGTGTAAAATGATCCCATCTCACTGCAAGAGAGCAGCATTATGCGCTAGCTGCAAATGCTGGATCATCTTCAAGGGAAGCCAAACACTACAACAGTCTAACTCAGAGGTTGTTCCTAGAATGGCCATAGCTGGAGAAACAGCTGTAGCTCCGCATAGGTTGCATCCTTGTCACATGGGCCTGCAATAATAATATATAATAATAATTTATTATTTATACCCCATCCATCTGGCTGGGTTTCCCCAGCCACTCTGGGTGACTCCCAATTGAATATTAAAAACACAATACAGCAAGAAACACGAAAAACTTCCCTAAACAGGGCTGCCTTCAGATGTCTTTTGAAAGTAGGATAGTTGCTTATCAACATCTGGTGGGAGGGCGTTCCACAGGGTGGGCACCACCACCGAGAAGGCCCCCTGCCTGCTTCCCTGTAACCTCGCTCCTTGCAAGAGAGGGACCCCGGCGTCCGGGGTGGAGACGCTCCTTCAGGTCTACTGGGCCAAGGCCGTTGAGGGCTTTCAACGTCAGCACCAGTACTTTGAATTGTACTCAGACATGCAATGGCAGCTTGGAATCTAGGAAGTCCCCCCCACCCCCCCGAGTCCAGGCATCTCCCTTCTAGAAGATTGCCAGAACAAGCTGTCTTACCTAATTTTTGGACCTGAGAAGCACCAGCCCACAGATAATGCACCTTTTTCAAATTAATAATTTTTATTAAATTTTCAAATTGTACATTTCAAATTAAACATCTTTTATTATACCATACATTCACTGACTTCCCTCCCTCCCCTTCCAGGATTCATTTATCTTATCCAACATTCCTACATATTCTAATATATCTATCTAATTTAATTTTCCTATCTTACATCAGTTCAGAATATGTTATATTGTTGAGTTACTTTAATACTGCCAGCGTTTTTAACTGTGCACAATTATTTTCATTATACTCAACGAAAAGATACCACTCCTCTTTAAATATCTGTTCTTCTTGTTCTGTTATTCTACTTGTTAGACCTGCCAATTCTGCATATTCTGTCATCTTCAGTTGCCAATTCTCTTTCTTTTGTGTCAATCAAAATTTTGTGTTTAGAAATACCCCTTTTCCATTCCTTGAGGCAACTTGGTTTGTCAATAATCGGGATCGGTTGAAATAAAAGCAGCATTTTGGGGAGCACATTCATTTTGATAGCTCAAATTCTCCCTAGTAGGGAAAGTTTAATCCTTCCCCAAATCTCTACTCTTTTTAAATCTCTTTCCATAGTTTAATGTAGTTATCTTGAAATAAGTCAAGATTCCTCACCGTCGACCAGACACCTAGATGTTTTCAGGCCACTCTCCATTTCCACAGGCAAAGCATCTTATCTGGGTTCAGCTTCAGTTTTATTAGCCATCCTCCATCCCTGCTTTCAGGCACCCAAACAGTAATTGTACAGCTGTTCCTGATGCAGATGAAATGGAGAGAGAGGATTTTGCCCTGTCCCCTATATTTATCTTTGCATTTATCTGCATTTATCTTTGTACTTGTGTTTTTGAAAGTGCAAAAATACGACACTTGATCTTAGCCAAAAGGCCGAGAATCGATGAAAGTGCAAAAATACGAGCTCCTGCCATTTGATTGGTGTCACTGCACTAAACATGAAGGTGGCATCATTCCAGTGGCAGAGGCTTAAAAGATGATCTAAGCATCTCTTAAGGATTGGCCTTAAGGCAGGGTGGAATATGATGCATGAAGGAGAACGTGTTAATTAACACATTAAGAGTCCTAGCATGGACCAGGATCTAGGCCCTTGTGCAGCTTGCTCTGGACGTCTTTCTCTCGTGCCTCTGCAGAAGTACAGCGTAATCTCTTCACACACATGTTACTTGTGCAAATGCAACTACACACACTTTGCTCTTGCAGCAGCAGCCTTCCCAACTTAGGGGAGGAGGGCAGGCAGGCAGAGCGAGAAGAAACCCCACCTGTCTGCTGCTTCTACCTGCTTCTCTCCCTGCCTGCCTCTGCTCCCTCCCGCATCTGAGGAAGTTGTGCTTTCTTCTTTCTCTGGCAGCGGTGGCACAGGGAGGTCCTCCATGCAGGCTTTCCCTCTTGCCAGCCAGCAGCCTTTGGCTTTGAGCAATGTGGTGTATGGGCACTGCCTCTGGAAGAGAGCCCTCGCCAATAATAATAATAATAATAATAATAATAATTTATTTCTTCCCCAGGCACTCTGGGCGGCTTCCAACAAAATATTAAAATACAATAGTCCATCAAACTTTAAAAGCTTCCCTAAACAGGGCTTCCTTCAGATGTCTTCTAAATGTCAGATAGTTGTTTATTTCTTTGACATCTGATGGGAGGGCGTTCCACAGGGCGGGCGGCACCACCAAGAAAGCCCTTAGCCTGGATCCCTGTAACCTCACTTCTCACAGGGAGGGAACCGCCAGAAGGCTCTTGGGAAAGGAACCCCGGCATCTGGGATGGAGACGCTCCTTCAGGTCTACTGGGCCAAGGCTATTTAGGGCTTTCAAGGTCAACACCAACACTTTGAATTGTGCCTGGAAACGTCCTGAGAGCCAATGTAGGTCTTTCAAGACCAGTGTTACGTGGTCTCAGCGGTCCCAGTCACCAGTCTGGCTGCCATATTCTGGATTAGTTGTAGTTTCGGGGTCACATTCAAAGGGAGCCCCACGTAGAGCGCATGGCAGTAGTCTAAGCGGGAGATAACCAGAGCATGCACCAGTCTGATCAGACAGTTGGCGGGCAGGGAGGGTCTCCACCTGTGTACCAGCTGGAGCTGGAAAACAGCTGCCCTGTGATTATACTGTAGATTCTGGTCCACGAAAGCCTATGCCGTAATGACTGTGTTCATCTTGAAGTCACTACAAGATTCTTTTTTGCTGGAAGTTGCAGCTTGGAACATAGCACTCCCCTCCTGCAACACCACGTGGAATGGAAGAGAGTTTTCTGGGGGAAGTGGGTTGGGGTTTGCACTCAAAAGGTGAAAAGTAGAAAAGCTTGTGTGTGTGTTTGTGTGTGTGCGCGCGCACGCATACACTCACGCGTGCCCACACGTTCTTGCATGTACATACTGCATTCAGACTCCGGGGCAGAAATGGAATAGGCTCTTAGGAGCCCGGCCATAGGCCACACATGGTTTGATGAGCCTTTCTTCCCAGGCCTCCGTGGAGCCATGGCTTTTGCGCTAGCCATTCGGGACACAGCCACCTATGCGCGGCAGATGATGTTCAGTACAACGCTTCTCATCGTCTTCTTTACCGTCTGGGTGTTTGGAGGTGGCACCACTCCTATGCTGTCGTGCCTTCATATCAGGTGAGTGTCGGTTTGAGTCTTGTGCTGTTGCCTTAGCTAAGGAATCTTGCTGTGATCTGTACAATGTATCGTGTATGGTGGGGATGTGATAAAATCAAAAAGTTCTGGAGTAATATTTATGAAGAATTAAAAAATATGTTTAAAATAACATTTGAGAAAAGGCCAGAAGCGTTCCTTCTAGGTATAGTGACAAAAGACATCCCCAATGATAAGAAAAAAATATTCCTATATGCGACGGCTGCCGCCAGGGTTTTACTGGCAAAAAACCTGAAGGGAGATATAGTCCCATCAGTAGCAGATCGGCAAATTAAATTTTGTGAATTTATTGAATTGGGCAAAATGATGGCAGCAATCAGATTACAATTTAATCAAAAACTGAGGAAAGGGAATGTGTAGAGGAGTATAAGGAAAAACATTGTTCCAAAAGAAACTTACTGATATGCTTAGACTTATGTTCGCAAAGTTAGGATAAAAGTTGGAAAAGATTATACGGGTTTTTATATAAAGTATATTGCTTTAACACAATATTAAAATAATATAAAATTAACTAAATAATGCTAAGCATGGGGGGAGGGAAGTCACGGGGATATAAAGGGGGAAAACGTACAGTGATGCAGTGGAACCTGGGGTTACAGCAGGAATCCATTCCAGAGGCCCTGCCACAACCTGAAAATGACGCACATCAAAGCTCCGCGTCTGCGCATGCACGGTTTAGCGCTTCTGCGCATGCACGAGTGACAAACCCAGAAGTACCCCGTTCCAGTACTTCCGGGTTTGCTGCGGATGTTTGCTGAAGCGGATGCAAGCGGAGGCAGACGCAGAACGAGGTTTGACTGTATATGTATGTATGTAAGAAACAGAATGTAAAAAATGTTAAAAGATGTTCTTTTTGTTGAATGTAATACTGTAAGAAATAAATTTAAAAAGGGGAAAGGGGAAAAAAGGAAACCTGCTGTGCAAGCTTGTCATCCAGCTGGTTCAGTTATCACAGGCTTGAGCAGGTAAATACCCACTCTCCCCCGCTCATTTCCCTGCCTCCCACCCATCAAACCTCTACTGCCCTCAGATTTCTAAGCATGAGTTCTTATGTTGCATTTCAATTATTTCATTTACAGCTTTTCCCTTCCCTTTTTGGGGGGATACCTGGTGAGATCTCATGTGTGGAGAAACCCTTATCTTGTCTGTAGGTGGCCCCATTTTGCTGCCCAAGCGCTGGGTGCTCACGTTTCATTTTGGAAGAAATAATAAATGCCACAATTCATTAATAAGTGGCATAACAAATAGTTGCAGTTTATTAAAATTGTGCTGAGATTCCAGATGAAGAACTTTTTTCAGACACTTGTAACAGTGTTTATAGCCAGGTGGGTCACATAGAACGAGAAATCTAGAACAGATAAAATGGTTCTTACTGAATGGACCACATAATTATTAGCCTTTATTTTCAAATCCTATCAGAGACTTTTCATCTCAGTAAACATAGTTCAGGTGTGCATGTTTGTCCTTGAGAAGCAACTGTGCCTCTACAGCCTGTAATCATTTGTGGGGGTGAAAACCAGGAAGCCAGCGAAGGAAGAGAAACCCTTTGCTCCACATTTCCCCACTTCATAACAATGGAATCTGAGGGTCCGTCTTTCTGAAGTGAGAAAGAGTGTTAAGCAGGAACTGAATGATGGGGAAAGTGTGCTTGTGAAATGTCTCCTCTTGGTCGCTGGGGGTCTCCTTGGTCACATGACTTAATGAGAAGGATAAAATCAGTGGCCAGATACAGTTGGATTAGCTTAAAAATCCAAGACTGCAGGGCTTGACGTACATAGCCTAGCAGGGAGTAAGTCCTGTTGAACTTAGTGGGGCTTCATTTACTAAGTTATTCCATGCCTCCCTCCTGCAAAACGTTAGGGTGGTCCACAGCAACATGAAAACCTTTAAAAGGACTCTGGAGCAGGCAGGTGTAATTTGTTATGGACATTTCATAATTTAATTTAATTTTTTAAAACAGTAGTTTGATTTTTGTGTGAGGGAAAAAGGTGGTTTCTTTCTTTCTTTCTTTCTTTCTTTCTTTCTTTCTTTCTTTCTTTCTTTCTACCATGCACCCTTCCTGCCAAGGGCAAGTGCTGTGGGCTTGTGTTTTTAGCTTTTAAGCCCACATCTGGGCAGTGAGAGGCCTTGTAGATGAAGCCCACAGGAGAACTTGAGTAATTGTTTCCTCTTCTCTGCAGGGTTGGTGTGGATGCAGATCAGGAGAACGTGGTAGGTGGCTGTGCTCTTTTTCTCTGCCTCTAACACAGGGGTGTCCATGGTGAATATCCTCACATTTGTTGTGGTGGCATGTTGGTTAATTTCCTCACGTAAACATTTTTTTATTTATGTATGCAAAACGGTTTACTGTTCTTTTTCTGCAGCAGCCTTGGAGAGTAGTGACTGCCTTCAAGGCACCTCGAAGCTGAGTAGATACTTGAACTCTGTTGCAAGCGTATCTTCTGAAATAGCACACCAGGGGAATAATTATGGGCAGAGGAAACCAGTCCCAAGCAGATGGGGTCTGTTGGTTCTCCCATGCACATTACAAGCACTGGCATGCAAACCCAAGACTAGAGACTAGCTGTGCAGAATTTGAGCCAGAAGCTTCTGGGAAGGATTGGTGCCGTTTTGGGACCAAGGGCCAACATGAAGAAGAGGAAGAGCAAAGCCAACTCTCCTTGCTCTGTAGGCCCTGCCTTTCCTTGCCTGCCCCCAGTCACATGAAAGAGTATGTGAAAGCAGCTTTTGAAACTCCCACTGTTCCAGGCACATTTTGTGACAGGGAATTTCATTAGCGTGAGCAGTTTCTGAGCTTTGCACCTGAGATTTCAGATTAAAACTGCAGAATGGAAGGAGAGGAGGACCTTTTTCTGCCTCCCCACTTCCAGCTACTCTCTGAAGAATAGAGAAGAGTCTGTCTTAAGAATATTAGGAGGGTGGGCAGGGGAAGGACTGGACCATGTGAAAAATGAACATAAGATTTTAGGTGCAGTTCATTCATTTTCAGCTTTGTATTCTTGTTATAAAAAAGCATGCCTAGACACTCAGTTGCAGCGCCCATAACCTAGGTTTAAGGTGCCATTTAGCTCCTAGCTTTCATATCTCAGTTTCTAACACTGCATGAAAGCACCATTTCAGTGCCTCGACTTGCTGGAACCCAGGACACGTCAATCTGCCAGAAATTAGGACAGAATTCAGCATGGCCTTCCAGTGAAAGAGGGGATGGCAGGAAAAGGGAAGCTTCTATTTGTGGTTCACGTCACTGAAAATGCTTGCAAGCCTCTGACACCAATGCTTTGCCAGGCTATCACAGGCAGAAGAGTTTCTTTTCCTTGCCAAATGCCTTGTTTGGAGTGTGATTCTTGTCAACCAAAGTACTGTAATTGTGCCTCATTGATTTGTTTCAGGGAGTGCCGGAAAATGAAAGGAGAAGTACCAAAGCAGAGAGCGCTTGGTTATTCCGGCTGTGGTACAACTTCGACCATAAGTATCCTTAAGAGAAACAAAAACCGGTTCTGCTTCTTTCTCCTCCTCCTCTTACGTCTTGGCCTAGGAGGCCAATATCTGCCTCTGTCCATGATGGGGGAAGAGAGCTTCTCCTCTCTGAGAAGTCTCTTCTGCTCAGCTGTGGATCCTTGTCTTTCATAAAGCCAATTGCCTGGCAGTCAAGAGCCAGAGTGATAAATCTGCCATATTTTCAGTTACTTAAAGAGTCAGCCAGCTATTTTAGCCTCTGGAGGTGTGGATGTTTTCCAAAGGTATAGTTTGTCACACAGGCTGCCCCCTAGAAATGTGGTTCCCAATTTGCTAGGTACTGCAGACCCGCAGTTTTTCAAAAGCCAAGCCATGGACCCCCTGCTTTTGAAAATGCTGGTATCTCTGTAGCAGTTTTTGTTATGTGAATGGAGCCACCGTACCTTCCAGCTTGTCCTAGTGCCAAACCATCCATGCCAGACTAGTCACATGACCTGCTCGAGAGCATGGTGCCCCCAAAACATGCACTTTTGGGCCCTGCAATCTCAAGCTCACAGGAGAGCACAGCCCCCCAACAAAGGATGGCCTGGATAGTTGACAGATATGTGCCATGGATCCCAGTGGCTCTAGTATAAAACTCATACCACTCAGCAGCGAATGTTTCTAGGTTGTGGAACAAAAACAACCTATTACTGAAGTGCCCCGACAGGAGCACAGAGCCCCCCCCCCCCCCGCTTTCTTGGGACGTTGGAAAACCAGTTTTCAGAAAGTGAAACTGGATGAAACTTTTTACCACCACTTAGTAAAGAATTAGGTAGGACTACTAAAGGCTTGATAAAATTACTTTGCTCTGATCCTGGGTAGCCAGTTAGCCAGTCGTTGCCCATCAGAACCACTTGCTTGTGTGTTGCTTTTGTGAAGAAGTTGGCCTGGAAAGTAAGACCTTAGTGCCATCTGTGGGCATGAGCTGAACATGAAATAAGGGCAACTCTGGAACGCATTCCTACTTGAAACTCACCCGGCTCCCTCTCTGTGTCTTCCCTGTTGGAAAAACACAAGGCATTTTTACACAGGGCTTTTTATGTACAATACCACATTCAATTGCCGCCACTTATCAAATATCATATTTTTGAGCCTTGCTGTTGTTAACCTTTTTTTTTTTAGTCACTTGCATTATATTTTACTACTTTTTAAAAACAATCATTTTAAAATGATTTTACTGTATATTTTCATGATTATGTTGTATGCATCTCTTGGTGAATGCATGCAGTGGGATTTAATAGGTTTTCGTTAATATCCTTGGCTTCAGCGAAGGTCCTGTGTGAGTGCCTGGAGACGGTTGGGGGATGGATGCGGCTAACAGATTGAGGTTGAATCCTGACAAGACTAAGTCCTGTTGTGGGCGGGCAGGTGGGTGTGGTGGACTCCCTGCTCCTGAATCGGGCAGCTGTGCCCCTGAAGAACTAGCTGCGCAGCCTGGAGGTCATTTTGGACCCATGGAGGCCCATTCTGGTCCATTCTGTGTCCAGGGCAGCTCCATCTGGTATGCAGGCTGAGACCCTATCTGCCTGCAGACTGTCTGGCCAGGATGGTGCATGCTCTAGTTATCTCTCGCTTGGACTACTGCAATGCACTCTATGTGGGGCTACCTTTGAAGGTGACCCAGAAACTACAACTAATCCAGAATGCGGCGGCCAGACTGGTGACTGGGAGTGGCCGCCAAGACCACATAACACCGGTCCTGAGAGATCTTCATTGGCTCCCAGTACGTTTCCGAGCACAATTCAAAGTGTTGGTGCTGACCTTTAAAGCCCTAAACAGCCTCGGTCCAGTATATCTGAAGGAGCCTCTCCACCCCCATCCTTCAGCCCGGACACTGAGGTCCAGCTCCGAGGGCCTTCTGGCGGTTCCCTCGCTGCTAGAAGCCAAGTTATACAGGGAACCAGGCAGAGGGCCTTCTTGGTGGTGGTGCCTGCCCTGTGGAAAGCCCTCCCACCAGATGTCCAAGAAATAAACAACTATCAGAAATTTAGAAGACATCTGAAGGAAGCCCTGTTTAGGGAAGCTTTTAATAACTGATGTTTTAATCTGTTTTTAATCTTTTGTTGGAAGCCACCCAGAGTGGCTGGGGAAACCCAGCCAGATGGGCAGGGTATAAATAATAAATTGTTTTTGTTGTTGTGGCCATATAAAAAACCCATGAAGTGCTCTCATTGAAGTGTTTTGTGCCTTAATACGCCCCCCTTCAGCTACCTGAAGCCCCTCCTGACGCACAGTGGTCCTCCTCTCACAACAACGCTCCCAAGCTGCTGCGGCCCCATTGCCAGGTGCCTGACCAGCCCTCAGGCTTATGAGGTACGTGCAGAACCTCCCAGAAGGACCATGGAATACTTTCTGTGTATGTTGTGTTTCCGCAGCTGCTGAGGTTTGGCTGTGCAAAACAGTTACTGTACTCTTGGAGCAGCTTTTTCCACCAAGTGCTGTGATTGCTTTTCAATTTCCAAATCAGACTGGCTTCTGTCTTTATCTATTTATCATATGCCACTTTCTTGCTCAAAATCGTGCTCAGAGCAGCTCCAAACAGCATCAGAAAAGTGCAATAAACATATATAGCAACATTTCAAGATAATCCACTGCTAACATAATGCAGCAGAAAGCCACATACCATACTTTTCCATGTATAAGACTATGGCTTTTTATTCAAAAATCTTGTTCAAAATTTGGGGTCATCTTATACATGGGTAGTGCATTGTGAGGACATGGGATTGGTTGCTGCCGCGAGTCGGAGATTGCTATTGGTGGCTGCCGGAAGGGCTGGTGTTGATTTGCTGTCACTGCAGCGGTTGGGCAGGCAATTTACTGCTTTTGACAGCGAGGGGACAGAGGATAGTTTGCTTTGTTGATGTGTGTGAGCAGCACTGTCGGTCTGGCGGGTGAGTGATTTTTGTCATTCCCAAAAAAATCTGGGCCACCCCCACCCCAAAAAAAGTTCAACAACTCTGGGCAATCCCCCCCCCAGTTTCTTAATTTTTTGTCCCCCCAAATAGGGGGTGTCTTATACATGGGGGGTGTTATACATGGAAAAATACAGTAAATGTTGCTTGGTCAGTCAAAGTCCATCCATACCTTCATCATGTTCCCAATAGACCACCCTTTATTGGCATTCCTAAGCATCTGATACTTCTGAACTTGGCAGTTTGATTTTGGTAATGGCCTTTGGGAGACCTGTTTGCCTCTGTAAAATTGTTAAATACTATGGGAGTCAAAGAAGATAAATTCTGTTGTGTTTTATGAATGCAGATGGACTTAATTTTTAAGCAATGTTCTTGTGGAGCAGGTATTTAGCCCCATTTTACAGGTATAAGTGAGGCAGGGGAGAAATGATGACTACTCCGGTGGGGTTAGGACCCAATTGTCCTGGATCTGAATCTCGTGGAACATGCCTAGGTGTGAAACCTTCATATCCTGCTTGGGACATGGGTACCTTGTAGAAAATTGCAGTCATAAAATAAAAACTTTCCAATTTTATTATGCCAGTCAGACATCTTGGGCAGCAGGAATAGATATTAATTCAGCATATTAGCTGCTTGGTAAAATAGCTCTTTTCTTTTACTCAGAATCAAGAGCAGCTGAAAGACGATGATTCAGACCTTATTTTGAATGACGGAGACATCAGTTTGACCTATGGGGATTCCACCGTGAACACAGATTCTTTGACATCTGGCGCATCTCGAAGGGCGGCGGGAAACGGTTCCGAGGACACCCTGGACCAGGAGCTTGGGTTTGGGGACCACGAACTTGTCATAAGGGGCACACGCCTCGTTCTCCCCATGGATGATTCAGAGCCACCCTCAAATGTAGTAGACAATGCCAGACATGGGCCGGCATGAGATCTGCTGGTAACAAGGTGATCAGTAAAACCCCCCCACATACGATCATGAAGAAAAATGTACTACCTACAACAAAAAAACTACTGCATGTCTCAGAATGTCTAAGCTGTATAAATATTACTTATTTATATGGTGTTAGGAGAATATAACTACCCATATGAGACAACTTGTGAAGAGCGACTCTTAATTTTCATAAGTTAAACTCATGGACTATACTGTGTAGCAGTGGAACTGTTTTAGAACAAATATCCTTTATGAAGGGGGAAGGGGGGGACTGCTGCCAAGATCTTCCCTCCCAACTTGTGTCAAATAGTCTGCTTTTCTTTTGCAATTTCCCATCACTTACCTGAGAGTAGGAAGGAGGTAGTGGTGGTGGTGGCATCTTGGGTTGCGTTTTGCCACGTCCATCTCAGGTGGTGAGCAGGTGGTTTTGGCTGCCTTCCTTTAGTGGATGGCAGCTCTGGAGACTTGAAATTTCCTCTCTGTAGCACTGCTATAGGATTTGTTAGAACAGACCTTGATATTATGGTGGCCTGCATGCTAAACCTGCCACCAGCCGATAAGAAGCTGTGATGGTAATAGAGTGCTTGGATGAAACGGTCAAGGAGCAAATGGTCAGTGGCTTGTTGACAGGAGCCGCTTGCATCTGTCTTCCAGTTGCAACAGGTGCTTCTCATAATAAGGCTCCAGGTGATTCATAAAAGCAAGTTCCTTAAGATTTGTGCTTGGATTGAAGGTGGGTGTTTGTTTTCTTTTTGTGTTTAAATTTCTCTCATGCCTTATTCCATAGGGCCAGGGGCAGGTTCTGAGTTATGAAGCAGTCAAAGTGGGCAAAGTTTGGTTTTTCACATAGAGAATTAAGTAGTGTTTCTAGATCAATTAACAGCCATATGAAGCCATTTCTGGCTCCCTTTCTAAACTTGCAATTGAGTGGCTGTGCCTTTCAGCTATGTCAAAATTTTCTTCTTGCTGCATAGCTGCCAAGAAGACCAGTTTCACACCATATCATGGAGTTCAGCTGTGTGAACAGGACATGCAGAGGTTTAAGACTCTTAGGTGTGGGTTTTCAAAAGTGGCAGTTTAGGTAGTACCGAAAGGGAGTTGTCTGTCCATCCATCCTGTATAGTTGCACTTTGGTTTGGTCACTTCTTCGCATGCTTATGTGACTATAAAAAAACTACAACCTTTGGTTTTTGTTCTTGTGTCTCTTTCATGTTAAATGAGAAATATATTTGTGAGCTGCCATAGATTATTTACATGTTTTTGTTTTCTTTTGTTTTGCCTAAGGAAGAGCGCTGAACAACTCGCTGATGTTGCACTTGGTGTATTCACCCTCATCCTGCCATGATATTTTTTTATTAAGCCTTTTGATTTATTTTTTTTACTTGGTGCAGTGGGTGTTTTTGGGAAGCCAGGATTTCTGAATGCCATGTTTTCTTCAGAGAAAACAGTTGCCATATAAAACCTTTCAATGTACAGCTCTTATTTCTGCCCCTTTTCTCAAAGCGCTATAGGGCTGTACAAACTTAACACTTTGCTCTGCTAACACAAAAGTGTGATGACCCTGAAAAAAGAAGAGAATCCGGTTTTGATTTGTTTGAACATCATTCCATTTAACAACAGTACAAAGAAAAGAGAGAGCGAGAAGCTGGAGAGAAGCAAAGCCACCCTCTAAAGGCAGTAGATTCCCTAACTCGGTTGCAGCAGGATGTTGGGAAAGGTGTGGGGAGTCAGACCCCTATGTGGTGGATGTGCCCCATAGCACAAGGTTAATGGAAGAAAGGCAGCTGCAGCAGGAGAGGGAGAAGCAGCCTGGACTATCCTCCAGGAGGGAGAGTGTGGCACATGTTCACACCTGCAAGAGAGCTTGGCTTCTTAGGGGTGCCAGCCGGACTTCTTGTATTTATAAGAATTGGGGGCCTTTGACTTTCTTCAGTGGGTGATGGTTCCCATCTTTTCCAGCACTAAGCAGGAAGCACTTAAGTGCAAAAGTAGCAGGAGGTGGAGTTCTTACAATACAGCCAAGAAACCAAGATAACTTCTCTCTCTTTCTTTTCAAACTTTTTTTTTATGTTCTCAGGTCTGAATGTCATGCCTTAAGTATGCTTCCATGCAGTTCCTTGTTATTTATGTCCTTTCTTTTAAGATTGAACATTCTGGCTGCAGCCAGCCATAGAGGTTGTTCATGCAAGCCCTATTGAAACGAAGGGAAATTTTTTAAGAACAACCCCGATTCATATTTTTCTTCTTCTCCTCCAGCTTGCACAAGAGAAGTAGGACCTCCACTGCACCTAAAAAATTAATAAATGCCGGTTTCCATTGTTATCATAGGAATTCGTTGTTGAGTACTGATACATCCTCCCCCCCCCCCCCAGGAATTCCATGAAGTATGTGTGTGTATTTTTATATGATGTCTGTATCTTAAAAGTTTGATGTTAAAACAGTAATAGGGAAAATGTTCATGAGTTGAGATTTTTACATCACCTGCACATTAATGATTTCCTTTGTTTAAGGCCTTTCCAAACAAGAGTCAATGACCTCTTTATCCCCCTCTTATTAAATATTTTGTAAACTGATATAACCAGTAATCATATTGACAAAAATATCCCCGTCTGATACTGTGGAATGTTGTGAAACAAACTTCCTTGACAAATCCGCTTCTAGTCCACAGGGTGTCACTGCACTCCTCACCTGAACAGGGAGAGTGCCTGTGCCCCTTGGTGCTCCCTTGGACCTTGTTCTGATGAACTTTTTTTGTAGGTAATACCAGAGGGAAATAATTCTTAGGCTCGCATTGGCCGCCTCCCTTTTCTGTCTTCCCATTGCAGAAAGTAGCCCATGTCACAGCGTTGCAATGCTGTGTCTGTGCCAGTCCCCTCAATACAGGAGAGCCAGAGAGGGGCTACCAGTAGCAGATTCAGTGAGATCTTGGTGCAGCTGAATCCAGGAGAGTGAAACACTAAAATGTTTATCAGTGCCACGATAAATAAAACGTATTCAATAAGTAAACCCAGCCAGATAGGCAGGGTGTAAACAATACAATTGTTGTTGTTGTTGTTGATTAATATAGATGTTTAAATACAATAATAAATAATAAATAAAATGATAGATCCAGATATGAGAAGCAACAAATGATGCATAAGATCAAATGCAGATCATCCAGACAGACTAGAGTTACTGTGACAAAACTGTGTTTTGGATCCCTGAGGAAGTCCCACATGGTTGGAACACATTTTGGTCTTGGCACAATTATTTGTCACAAGAGTTGGTTGATCAGGCATCGATTGGATATATCAGTATATTTATTAATCCCTTCATTTTATTTGAATACATTTTATCTCTCGTGGTATTAAAGCTTGCATACTTCTTTCTAACATTTCTGGAGTAGCAAGTTTTATTCTTTTGATCTTACCCAGTTCACTGTTCTGTGTCTTGCTTTGGAGGTTAGGGCCCACGCGCCCTCTTTCCAATATAGCGTCCCGTCATTCTTTAATGTCTCGCTGGGAATAGAAGGATGAAGTGCATTCAATAGCCCAAGTCTTCCTCCCTTTTGCAGAAAAGGGTAGAAAAATGTCCCCTCTCTGTTGTCAATAGCAGTCATGGAAAGTTCCCATAACCCTGTAAGGTGGGATCAAAGTTGCAAGTTGTCATTTGTTGAAGTGGGCACTTGGGAAGAATATAGGTTCCCTGGCACAAGCGATGTATTCATGCTCAAAGTGGGGCATGAACAGCAGGCACAGATATTATCCCTGCCATGCTCCAGAGGAGACATATGGGGCTCTTTATGGGTGAGAGGATCAGCTGCCAGCATTGCTTCTGTATCTTAGTTATGAATTAAGGATTTGTAGTCATCCACATAAATTTTGTGGGTTGCTGTGCTGGCCAGGATCCCCTGCCCTCGATTTCCCTTTGCCCAGACTGAGATCTCTGCTAAAATGAAATACCATTTTTAAAAAACAATCTCTCTCCTTATGTAGTAGTAAGCTCCCCATCTTTGTTTCATACATTTAGCTGCTTGGCATGTTTATGTCAACAGGCTGCTGTAAGTTCCAGATTTCTGATGCTTATTAGATTAATATTCTGTTTTCGTCAGGGTGATTGTTTTGGTGAATAATAAAGAGAACCTTTTAACAGAACTGATTAAAGACATATACTGAAATTGCCCAAGGTTCACCCATGATTTGCCAGAAATAACTCCTAATATTTTGTATTGACTAATTTATTTGATGTTAACGTAGAACATTATTTGTGCTTAATATCTCCAGGGGGTCTTTGCACTCTTCCCCCATCCTTAATGACCTCGAATACAGCTGTGGGAACTTATTACCTCCCAGGTCCAGGTATGGACCCTGATAGGCCATGTCTGGTGACACAGGAGCATAATCCTTGATAAAAGGATTAAGAAACCCCTTCCTTTGGAGCTGTCTTTTCTCTGAACAAAATGGACACATTTTTCTGCATCAGATGACACTGTATGTCAAGTTCTGGTTTATTCTACTTACTATTGGAATTGTCTGTTGGAATTTCATGGTACTATTAACTGCTATAGTTGTGGTGTTCTTGTAATTATATTCTGAAGCATAATTGCACCTTTTTTGGTTTATGATGACTAAATCTTTGATTGTTCCCTGCACTGTGAAAGGAAAAAAGAATCATGGGCCTATAAAAAATAAGTTTGTTTCTTTGGATTTTGTGTCTCTTTGTGTTCCTTGTAACAACTTATAATTCCACACTTATTTTGCACATTTGATGATTTTAAATCTTTGCTAGGGTTTTATCACGAAAGAGTACTTGTCCCAAACCTGGATCTTGCTATCTATGGAATTCTTCATTTTATTATACGTAGCATTTTATCTTTTAACCAAAATACAAAAAACAACAAGTATTCACCCTGACTGATCCAAGCACCTTGTCCACATCCTTGAGCCTTACGAACCATAACTCATCCAACACAGCAGGGCTAGACACCTTGAGATTCATCTGCTGTAACAGCAGTCAAGGTCCCAGTGGGTGCAAGCAATTTTATCCTCAAAGAGCTTTGCAGACAAGTCACAGTGCGGTACTGTGGGCCCCACCACCTCCTTTGGGCCAGGCTAAAAGGTTCTGCACCATCTGGAAAAGCTCTTCTGGGTGGCCCAACTGGGATGCAGTGGAGGCAGCAAAGTAGGCCTTCTTGATGATAAGCCTGCATCAGTGCTCAACTGCATTCAACTGGAGTTTTTCTCCACTTGCATGGAAGCCTTGGGTTGAGTAGGGAGGGCCAGCTCCCCCCCCCCCCACATCAATAAAAATAGCTAACTGAGGCTCTGCCCCCCAGTGGCGGAAGGGGGCGCGCCCCGCCCTGGGTGTCATCACTGGGGTGTGTGTGACAAAATGAGTTTTTGTTTTTTAAAAGGGCTCACGAAACTTTTTAGGAGTGACATGGTGGCTTAGGCGCCTGCAGGTTCTGCACTGCCTGAAACAGCAGCGTGGGACTTGCATCTGCCTCTCCCTCAGCCGCCCTACAGCTGGGGGAGGGGGCGGCGGAGAGGCTCCAAGCTTTGGAGAGGCTTGCGCCGCCCTCACGGGCAGATCACCCCACCCCCAACTGCAGGACACTCCCCCACACCAGGCACCCAAGTGGCTAGCTATACCACTGCTGGCCCCTCCCAAAAAAATCCTGGCTACGCTCATAATTGAAGCTGTCTCCCAGCTCATTTCCTTGCCCTAAGCTCTGCAGTATACCAGGGAGCCAGGCAGGCTCTCCAAGCAGGAGCAATGATGTCAGATGTTCTAGATCAGGCTTCCTCAACCTCAGCCCCCCAGGTGTTTTTGGCCTACAGCTCCCATGATCCCTAGCGAGCGGGATCAGTGGTCAAGGCTGATGGGAATTGTAGTCTCAACGTGCTGCAGCCCCCAGAGCGGAGAACAGGTAGGGGCGTGGCTGGCGCGCGTTCCAGGGGCGCAGCTGTGATGGCACCCTTTCCCCAAATGGTACTCGGTGCAGCGCATTCCCCCGCCCCCCCCCTTCGTATGCCAGTACTAGAGGTTGGCCAGGGCTTCGGCCTCAGAAATCTCCCAGAACCGCCTGGAAACCCATTGGATCCATCAGCCTCTGAGGGTGAACTGTCCTAACAGGTCCGCTACCTCTGTAGAGTGGGAAAGGTGCTAAAAGCCTAAATCTCTGGAGCTACTGCAGCAGCACAGAAAGGAAGACGCACAGCTTGCCTATGTCAGGATTTTTCTCTTGGAAGTCAAATGCAAGCATGATGCATGCATTTTCCAGCCAGGCCTTTCTCTCTCTCAGTGCAGCAGGCACAGATCTGCTTCTTCCAAATTCTCGAGAGGAGGTGCAGTCTGCAATGGAAGCAAAAAGACTGCTGTTGCTCAGACAAGAAGCAAGCAGTATGGCCTTAGCCAAATGGCAGTAACTAAACTCAGGAAGTGGGATGAAGACAGACCCCAAAGTCCCTGCTATTTGGCATCGCTGTTGAGTCATTTATACAGGGAGAAGAAAAGGGAACTAAGGAGTTCTTAAAAGAAGGTATCAACCCTCCAGGACTTGTGTGGAGACAGTCCCATGCATAAGGAGGGACAGAAATAAGGAGAGGGGTTGCAGGAGACCACCTGGCAGCTGGGTGGGATGTCACAGGTAAAGGTGCATTTGGAAATAAGAGCAGAAGCGAGAGGCAGCTCTTCAAAGCACCAGATGCAGTCTATGCCAGATGCAGAAGGCACCTGAGAGCCAGTACAGTGGTACCTCGGGTTACAAACACTTTGGGTACAGACTCCACTAACCCGGAAGTAGTACCTTGGGTTAAGTCAGAACCTTGCCTCAGGACGGGAACAGAAATCATGCTTTGGCAGCAGCGGGAGGCCCCATTAGCTAAAGTGGTGCCGCAGGTTAAGATCGGTTTCAGGTTAAGAACGGACCTCTGGAATGAATTAAGTACTTAACCCGAGCCACCACTGTATAGTCATTTGGTGGGAGGAATAAGAAGCTTCGGCTTTGGAAGACCGTGGCATGATCATAGCTCATTGGTAGGGAGCGTACATGTCTTACAGGCAGAAGACTTACCTCTGGGCATCTTCAGTGAAAAGGGTCTTGAGTAGCAAAGTGTCTGCCTTGGGCCTTGGGAAGCCGCTGATACTGAACTACGTGGACCAGTTTATTTGCCTTGGAGAAGGCAGCTGTGTATGTTTGTATGATTATAGCAGCATTTATAGGATCACAGATCTGAAAAAGAGCAGCCGGCAGGCCAAATATTTCAAGGGGCAACAGAGATTGGGTGGAAGCTGTAAAAGTGGAATAGGACTTCAGGGGGAGGAGCTCTATCAACTGAACATCTTTTGTTGGCACATTGCCAACAGAGATAATTACAGTGATAGATGATAGGCAGGCATGAATCTTGGCTATCAAATTCACTCTAGAGCAATGGTATAGCGTGAGGGGCAAGGGATCATAGAATCATAGAATCATAGAATCATAGAGTTGGAAGAGACCACAAGGGCCATCAAGTCCAACCCCCTGCCAAGCAGGAAACACCATCAGAGCACTCCTGACATATGGTTGTCAAGCCTCTGCTTAAAGACCTCCAAAGAAGGAGACTCCACCACACTCCTTGGCAGAAAATTCCACTGTCGAACAGCTCTTACTGTCAGGAAGTTCTTCCTAATGTTTAGGTGGAATCTTCTTTCTTGTAGTTTGGATCCATTGCTCCGTGTCCGCTTCTCTGGAGCAGCAGAAAACAACCTTTCTCCCTCCTCTATGTGACATCCTTTTATATATTTGAACATGGCTATCATATCACCCCTTAACCTCCTCTTCTTCAGGCTAAACATGCCCAGCTCCCTTAGCCATTCCTCATAAGGCATCGTTTCCAGGCCTTTGACCATTTTGGTTGCCCTCCTCTGGACACGTTCCAGTTTGTCAGTGTCCTTCTTGAACTGTGGTGCCCAGAACTGGACACAGTACTCCAGGTGAGGTCTGACCAGAGCAGAATACAGTGGCACTATTACTTCCCTTGATCTAGATGCTATACTCCTATTGATGCAGCCCAGAATTGCATTGGCTTTTTTAGCTGCCGCGTCACACTGTTGGCTGATGTCAAGTTTGTGGTCAACCAAGACTCCTAGATCCTTTTCACATGTACTGCTCTCAAGCCAGGTGTCACCCATCTTGTATTTGTGCCTCTCATTTTTTTTGCCCAAGTGCAATACTTTACATTTCTCCCTGTTAAAATTCATCTTGTTTGTTTTGGCCCAGTTCTCTAATCTGTCAAGGTCGTTTTGAAGTGTGATCCTGTCCTCCGGGGTGTTAGCCACCCCTCCCAGTTTGGTGTCATCTGCAAATTTGATCAGGATGCCCTTGAGTCCATCATCCAAGTCGTTGATAAAGATGTTGAATAAGACCGGGCCCAAGACAGAACCCTGTGGCACCCCACTAGTCACTCTTCTCCAGGATGAAGAGGATGCTGTGGCCCTCAGTGCAGAATTCTGAGGGGGTGCCAAGGCTGTGTGTCTGCTGTGTTCTTCTCACAGTCAGTGAAGGGACAGCAACTCCTAGGTGGAATTCCCACTGGCTGGAGGCCAGACTTTTCCTGGTCCATGCCAGTCCTTCCCTGGGGCCTCCTTTCCGGTGTGTGTCCTTGGGCGATGTGCGTGCCCCACAACAGGACCTTCCTTCACCTGTCCTTGCACAGTGCAGCCAAGGAGTGGCAGCTGGGAAAGGCTGCGCTTGGTGCCTTGGCTTGCTCCCTGCTGCCCTCCTACTAGGCCTGCTGCAGCTGCAGCTCAGGTGCTTCTGGGACGCTGCCAAGCCCACCAAGGAGCACCAGGAGCACACCAAGCTGAGAGGGCAAACATGGTAAACAACAGGCAACCTCCATGAGGAGCAGCTGCTGAAGGGGTGCAGCACAGCCCCCCTCTTGTCTCCCATGCAATCCCTGCAAGGAGATTAGGGGGAACAATCTTTGCCTTGCTCTGGGTGCTGCCAATGCACACTAATGCTCTAGAGATAAGAGTGAAAGGCAATTAACCTCTAATGCTCTGAAAAATACATTGCGTGGCGAGTTCCCGCCCCCCACCAAGATAAATAAACACACGAGACACCATAATTAAGGTTAATTGGGCGAATTAGGCCACAACTTTATTGAATTCAGGAATGAGAGGCATTGGCTTAGGCATTGGTCCTATCGACTATCCGGCTCCAGCCCATTTGCTGGAGACACGGGGAAGGGTTAACACTAATCGGGGGAGTCTCCCGCCGAGGCACGTCGACTAGGAGCTCCCCCGGGTCACCGCTCTGGGGCGTGCCTTTGGCCCACACCTCCATAGGCTTCGGACAGGGCCACGCCCCCCGGAGTCCTTTAATGGACCACCCTTCGTTCACTGGGGGGAGGTGATGGCGTTCCTCCCCCCCCACACATCCTCTTAACCCCTTCTTACCAATGCCTACCGCCAATGCCGAAGAGTTGTGACGAGTTGCTACGAGGTAGGCGAAAAACCAAAAGGCTGTAAATTGCCAATTGGGAAAAATTCCTACCATGCCCCTTGCGGCGACAGACCGAAGTCCATAGCAAAGTCAGACCTACCTAAAGCCCAACTAAAGGGAGGGAGGGTGGGAAAACGTGGGGGCTAGCCGGAGAAGAGAGGGCGAGCCCCCTCCGCTCCGGCCCTAAATAGGGCAGGCCACGCCCCCCCCCAGCCAGCCGATTGGCTGGCTGGGAGGCGTGGACGGTTGGGATTCCCCTGTTCTCGCGGGGGCTGAAAGCAGCCCCCGCTCACGTGGGGAGGGCGTGATGCCCGCAACCCCACCTCCTGGGGCAGGCCTGGAAGTGGCTTTTTCTACATCAGGAGACAGAGAAGCTGTCAGCTCCGGGGAAACTAGAGGGGGTGATTGACTTATGAGCGGAGGAATCAACATCTTTCCAAAAGATATGTTAAAACTCTGATGGGCATAAGGTGTGCAAAAGCCTCCCTTTCTTTAATTATCTCTGAGCTGGTTATAATTTATGACTGAGAAAGGCTTCTCTGTCAGCCAGTGGATATTTACATCTGGTGTGTGAGCTACTTTCTGGCTTTAAGAAGAGTCCATCATTAAAGGCTGAAGGCAGAACAGAAAGCACGCTCTAATTGTTTTAGACAATAATTTTTTTAATAATTACAGGAAGTTATGAGTGCTAAGAATTTTTATTTTCTTAATTTTAAATTTTCTTTTTTCTTGATGAAAATTCTTTTTTCCTTGAAATCAAAAATAATTTTGCCACTTCATATTTATTCCATGGGAAAGGAAGGTGTTTTCATTAGAGAAAACACTGTGAAGATCTTAAGGTTTAGATGGGAGATGTAAAAAGACTGAAATATTAGTAAGACCAAAAACATTCAGTATGGCAAATATATCACTGGACATTCCACTGACTGTTGGCATCCTTCAGCTAATGTTTGATGAGCAGAAAAGGTCATTAAAGCTAGGATTGATGAAATGGTTAATGAAAGAGGATCAGAGGATGAAATGGAAAGCGGAATCAAAGAGGACAAAGAGACTTCGGAGAAGAATATAGATAAAGGATTGCCAGAACAGGAAGGTGAAACGGAAAAGTCTTTTATACAGATTTTTAGAAGAATGAAAGAGTTAAATAGTGAAGCTGAGATGTTGGAGGAGTGCAATGAAGCCGTGGAGGGAGAGCGGAAGAGACATGATGAGCTAGCAGAGATAACTGAGTAAGGACTCTCTGTACAGCTTGGAGTGATTTTCCAGGAAAAAGCTATCAAACCTCTGGAGCTTTTCTTGGAAATATAATAAAAGAAGCATAAATTGAAGGATTTTTTTTTTCAAAATCAAGGTGAAGAAACCATGGCAAATACAGCAGGAAATGGGAATGGAAAATATATAACTGGTTGTGAATTGATGAATACATAATCAGAAAAGAAATATGGATTATTATTTTAATATATGATCACAGCAGAGAGATTTGCGAGGAAAAGATGGAAAGCCTTATTATGGTTTAATATGGAGGAATTATTTGTTGACATTATTGGTGATGAAGCCGATATGTTTGAATGGAGAAAAACAATTGCTGACATTTATTAATAACAAAAATTAGATAACCCCTTTGGACTTTTTGTGTGAAAAGGAAAAGGAATTAATCTGAGACATTTGGGTTGGAAGACTGGGGAAATAGATCAGTTGGATGTCAAGCCAGAGTGAATATTTTGAATGATTTCTTTCATGTAAGTGACAAACAGAAAATCATAACTTTTATTTTTCTTCTTGTCTTCTATTTTTGTTTTCCTCTGGTGTTTTCTCTTTTTCTCTCTGTTCTTGCTTTTATTTAAATTAGTTTCTTTTAACTTATTGTATTATGAAAAAGCTTTAATAAAATCTTATTTTTAAAAAAAAAAGTGGCATAGGGCTCCCTTAAACTGTTTTTTCCTGTAAATCTTACCAATGAAGTATTGGCAGAGGAGGCAATTGTCTCACCATATTGGGGAATTTTAAATTGTATATTGGGTGTATAAAATGACATAGTGGCAAGATTAGTAAGCCCTCGTAAGATTGTGTTCTATGTATTTTGTAATTTTGCATTTACTGTTAAGATACCTTGACTTTCTAAGCCAGTATGATGTGGTGGTTAGCATATTGGATTATGAGTTACAGCACAATGTATACATATGTGCACTTGAGAATAAGCCCCAATGTGTTCTATGGGCCTTACTCCCAGGCAAGTGTGTGCAGGATCCAATACAGTCAGGTCGTGGAAGGGTCAGGTCATGCCCTGCCTTGTCCCTGGGTTTTCAAACTGTGGCCTGGCTTTCAGAACATTCCAGAAGAGCAGTGACTAGGTATGTGGAAAATGTTCCGCTGGAAATTGATGTCACAGTGACATGCATCTCATAGCAAGGAAGACATTTCGAGAGAGAACTCTATTAACTGATATACCAGTCACACGGCTGTGATAATTGCTCTCATATAAGAGCACAAGAAGAATCCTGCTGGATCAAACCTGATTCTCATTTCTCCAGCATCTGTTTTCACAGTGGTCCACAGAGGGGGAGGCTCACAAGGAGGACTTGAGCGCACCATCACTCTCCCCACCAGTAAGGAGAATCCATAGGTAAAGAGCCTCTGACGGAGGAGGGAGAATAAAGCCATCGTGGGTAGCAACCAGTAGTCTCATCCACCAAGAATTTATCTAATTATCTTTCAGGGACATTGAAGCTGATGGACGTCTTTGCCTGTTGTGGGAGCAAATGCCATAGTTAACTATGTGCTGTCTGTAGAAGGACTGTCTTTTGTCCATCCTGAATCTCCCAACATTTGCTTCATCAGATGTCCCTGAGTTCTAGCATTGTGAGAGAATAACAGCTTCACTCTGCCCACTTTCTCCAGGCTAGGCTTCATTATATAAAATTCTGCTCATATTTTCTCTACACCAAAACACCCCAAATGTTGTTGGGGACCCTGTTATGCAGTGGTTCCGCTCCTTTCTCCTGGGCTGTGTCCAGAAAGTGGTGTTGGGGGATGAGTGTGCTCACTTGTGGGGTGCCTCAGGGTTCCGTCCTCTCCCCCATGCTTTTTAACGTTTACATGAAGCTGCTGGGAGAGATTATCAGGGGGGTTGGGTTGGGCGTTCATCAGTATGCGGATGATACCCAGCTCTACCTCTTCTTCAAATCTGAAACAGTGAAGGTCGTGTATAAGTGCCTGGAAGCGGTTGGAGGATGGGTGGCAGCTACGGTAACAGATTGAGGTTGAATCCTGACAAGGCAGAAGTACTGTTTTGGGGGGACAGGGGGCGGGCCGGTGTGGAGGACTCCCTGGTCCTGAATGGGGTAACTGTGCCCTTGAAGGACCAGGTGCAGAGCCTGGGAGTCATTTTGGACTCACAGCTGTTCATGGAGGAACAGGTTAATTCTGTGTCGAGGGCAACTGTCTACCAGCTCCATCTGGTATGCAGGCTGAGACCCTATCTGCCCACAGACTGTCTTACCAGAGTGGTGCATGCTCTAGTTATCTCTCGCTTGGACTACTGCAATGCGCTCTACGTGGGGCTACCTTTGAAGGGGACACAGAAACTGCAATTAATTCAGAATGCGGCAGCCAGACTGGGGACTGGGAGTGGCTGTCGGGACCACATAACACCAGTCCTGAGAGATCTGCATTGGGTCCTAATACGTTTCCGAGCACAATTCAAAGTGTTGGTGCTGACCTTGAAAGCCCTCAATGGCCTCGGTCCAGTAGACCTGAAGGAGCATCTCCATCCCCATTGTCAAGAACGGACACTGAGGTCCACGCCGAGGGCCTTCTGGCAGGTCCCTCTCTGCGAGAAGAAAGGTTACAGGGAACCAGGCAGATGTCCTCCTTGGTAGTGGCGCCTGTCCTGTGGAACGCCCTCCCTTCAGATGTCAAGGAGATAAAGAACTACATAAGTTTTAGAAGACATCTAAAGGCAGGCCTGTTTTGGAAAGTTTTTTATGTTTGATGTTTCATTATGTTTCGATATATGCTGTAAGCTGCCCTGAGTGGCTAGGAAAACCCAGCCAGATGGGTGGGGTATAAATAAAATTATTATTATTATTAACACTTCTTCATGCAGAAGAAGAAAACAGAAGATTGAATCAAATGCTGTAAACTGCAGATTCCCAACTGAATTCATTTTATCTCATTGTAGTTTATTGTATGTGGTCTACAAAAGAAAGTTTTCTGGAGTTCATGTACCATTTGTGAACAGTGTTCGAAACTCCCACTGTTCTAGGCGCATTTTGCAACAGGGAATTTTATTAATGTGAGCAGTTTCTGAGCTTTGGGCATACTATTGAGCCTCAGATTTCAGATTAAAACTGCGGAGTGGAAGGAAAGGAGGACCTTTTTCTGCCTCCCCACTCCCAGTTACTCTCTGAAGAATAGAGAAATGACCCTCTTAAGAATATTAGGGGGGTGGGCAGGGGAAAGAATAAAGCATGTGAAAAATGAACATAATACTTTAGCTGCAGTTCATTCATTTTCAGCTTTGTATTCTTGTTATTTAAAAAGCACGCCTAGGCATTCCATTGTTGTGCCCATAACCTAAGCTTATGGTGCCATTTAGCTTCTAGCTTTCATAGCTCAGTTTCTAACACTGTTTGTTAGACCGTCTGTGGGGCCAATAAACCATGGCATATGCCCCCTACGTTTAATAGACAGTACCACACTTCTAAAAGATAAAGAAGCTATTGCACTGTGCTGGAAAGAACATTAACAGCATCTCCTTAACAGCAACTCCCCTTTTGCTGCTGAGGTCCTCTTACAAATTCCGCAAAAACAAGTTAGAGATGAGCTTGCAGTACAGTGGTACCTCTGGTTAAGTACTTAATTCATTCTGGAGGTCCATTCTTAACCTGAAACTGTTCTTATCCTGAAGCACTACTTTAGCTAATGGGGCCTCCTGCTGGTGCCGCGCCACCAGAGCATGATTTCTGTTCTCATCCTGAAGCAAAGTTCTTAACCCGAGGTACTATTTCTGGGTTAGCTGAGTCTGTAACCTGAAGCGTCTGTAACCCGAGGTACCACTGTATCTCCAAATCTGGGAGAGTTGTGTACAGTGGTAGCTTGGGTTACATACGCTTCAGGTTACATACACTTCAGGTTACAGACTCCACTACCCCAGAAATAGTACAACCAAAATGCTTGTTTACAAAGCTATTGTACTACCAACCTTACTATGTGCTTGTGAAACATGGACCACTTATCAACGCCATCTCCAACTCCTCGAAAGATTCCATCAATAGTGTCTCCAAAAAATTTTACACATCACTTGGGAAAACAGGTGAACTAATGCCAATGTACTGGAAGAAACAAAGATCACCAGTGTGGAAGCAATAATTCTCCAACATCAACTTCATTGCACTGGTCATGTTTTGCGATTGTCTTCCAAAGCAACTACTCTATTCTGAACTTAAAAATGGAAAGCATAATGTTGGTGGTCCACAAAGAGGTTTAAAGACTGTCTCAAAGCAAATCTAAAAAAATGTAGTATGACAACTGGGAAACACTGGCCTGAGAGCGCTCCAGTTGGAGAACAGCCTTTACCAAAGGTATCATGGGCTTTGAAGACACTCAAACTCAGGACACAAGGGAGAAACGTGCTAAGAGGAAGGCATGCTTGGCAAATCCACACCGTGATCAACTCCTGCCCGGAAACCAATGTCCCCACTGTGGAAGGACACTGTGAATCCACAGAATTGTCCTCCACAGTCACTTATGGACTCATAGTTAAAACCATGTTTATGGAAGACAATCTTACTCGGCTACGAGTAATTGCCAAAGAAAAAGAAGAAAGAAGAAGACTGTGAATTACAGTAATGGTGACATTTACTTCTATTTAGTTTATAGACTTAAAAGCAGGGTTTCATAACATCATTTATTTCACATTCATGAAATATTATGAAAGAAATATACTACATAGCATTTTTTTAAACTTACAAATCTTAAGGATGCATTCAGATGGGCTCATATTCTGCCTATGCCTCTGGGGCAGGTGGAATCATGGGCTGTGAAATTTCAAAAAGTTCCACTATCTGCTCCCAGCATGCAATACTCAATGGAATGAGGCCTGAGGTTTGTGGCGGAACATAACTGCCTTGTCCTGGATCTAAAGGTTCCAAAACAGGAACCTCATCCTCCTCTGCCTTTATTCTTGCAAGCCCATGTCTTACCAAGTATAAAACATGATACATGTTATCCAGGGTTTGCGCAAAAGAATTTGGATCAGTCACAAACTTAAAGAAGTTTATGGGACTCTCACCGCCTTCTCTATAAAAGACTTTCAATAGTCCCAAGATCCTTTCTGCTTCTTTTATTGTTGCTTCATCGTCACATGATTCTTCCATGTCTTCTGACTCTGCAGAGTCTGTCATGGCTTGTTGAGGAGATGAATGCCCCTTGACTTGTGCCCCAACAACAGGAGGGTCAGCGCTGTGGGCAGCTTCGCCCCCCTCTGAAGGCTCCGGGCCAGTTTCTGCTATTGCCCTCTCTTCCTCCTCTTTACTGTGGAATAAAAGTAATTTATAAAAGTAATTTAGCCAGAGAGGGAAAGCAGCCATCACTAAAACACAGATAAAACAATGATTCAAAAGAAATTAAACACTGATAGAAGAGAATGGAATTGTAGAGATGGAGGGGAGCCCCAGGGGTCATCTAGTCCAACACCCTACAATGCAGGAATAGGCAATAAGGCAACTGCAAAAGTAGAGGGCACACATACTAATTCTCTCAATTACAGTAGAACAGCATAAAATAAAACATATAAAACTCTTTGTTCTTTTTGTTTTTGCTTCCACCATACAGCAGAAAGAAAAAGCAGGCAGTTTGACTTACCGTAGGTTATAAAAAGTGGTAAATATTTCTAAATTATTCATATAGAAACAGAAATTTAGTTTGCATCCAGCTTAGACATCCTACTGGTCAGATTCTCAGGGTGGAAGCAAAAAATAAAAAAATAAAAAGAAGGGGGGAAAAAGATAGAACAAAGAGTTTGGTAACCCCCTTCCTCCTAAGTGGGATGGTGGTGACCAACTAAGCCTAATAGTTACAGATAGGTAGCCGTGTTGGTCTGCCATAGTCAAAACAAAAAAAAAAAAATTCCCTTCCAGTAGCACCTTAAAGACCAACTAAGTTATCTTCAGATATCTGAAGAAGTGTGCATGCACACGAAAGCTCATACCAAGAACTAACTTAGTTGGTCTTTAAGGTGCTACTGGAAGGAAAAAAATTTTTTTTGTTAAGCCTAATAGGACAGATTAAGCTATGGTTTTAACCCCTTCATGCATGAATTAAAAGTTAAGTGGGTTAGTTGCATAAGACTGATTTATCCCACAACAGAAAAAATAATAATCTGCCAGCAGAAGGACAAGAAGAAGAAGGGGAATAATGTTCTCTTAAGAGCATGAGCTTTTTGGAAAAACAAGTTCTGTTCTTTATCTTGAATGTTTATCAGCTAAGTAGACTAAATATTTATCACCAGGCTGTTATCAGTTTTTCCTCTTCAATATCACCTCCTGCTTCAGAACAAATAATTCAAGACATGTTAATATCTCTGAGTGGAAGTTGTGTCCACTAGATCATGTTAAGGGTTAAGCCATAGAGGGTGAACCACTTTCTATAAAATACATACAATCCCACCTTGGAAATTCTCATGGTTCCAGGGTGCTGGTTAAAATCTTTCGTTTTGAATATTAAAAAAAGCGGTTGGAAAACGTTGAAAAAGTAATTATATGAGAAACCATTCTACTAAAAGGACTGATTTCTGTATTTTATAAAGCATTAATATTTTATTCACTTCACTCAACAAATCTCTGTAATGGAGGGGCTCACTGGGATAGCCAAATAGAGGATGAAAGCTGGCAGAATCTATGGTCAAAGAGACCATACAAATCTTCATTGGCTTTGACAAGGAAACATCCTCTCAAGTTAGCCATGGTTGGTGCTTGACCTCCAGGCCATGGTCCTTTACAAAACCAACTTGCTCTCCTCTGTGTTGCAGCTGCTGTGCAGGTATATGCCCAAAAATATGTGGTGGGAGGACTGCCCCAAGGTAGCAACTTTTTGGAAAGGTATTTCACTGATCACAGCACAAAGTAGCCCTCTCTGCCCTTATTTGGCTCTGCCTGATGTGTTTACACAAGAAAGGATGAATTTAGGAAGTAAGGACTTATATAACATCTGTTAACTGAAGGCACACTGCCATCTTGGAAAACTTTGAACTACTGAAATCTGGATCAATGGTACACTATACTTTGGCAAACAGTGCTGTTAGAAGAATTATGATGCAAACTGAAAGTTGCAAGAGGTCAAAGGAAACATGACAATTTCTATGCTTTTTGATATAACTATTTCTTTCTGCTTATTTATTTATTTCATAAAATGTATACCACTTGTTTGTAGAAAAACCTCAAAGCAGTTTAAAACTAGCACTATAAAATTTACAACTGTAATTTAAAACAGAGAAAGTTAATGAGGTTCAGGTAATGGGGTACATAACATAGGAGTCCCCTCAGTTTTTTGGCATAGTTTCATAATTAAAGACTTATTTTCAGGCTGGCAATTACACCTTTTGAACCCTGTAACAAAGAAAGTAAAAGAACAATAATATTAAAAAACCTCAGCAAATTTTTTTAAAAAGTGATCTTAACTTACCGGTTTTCAGCCATTATTTTGTATAATTGTTTATCTGGTCTTGTTTTCTTATTCTTTCTTCTATTATATGCTGAAGATTTGAAAAAGATCAAAACAAAACATTAGAAAAAGCATGTTTGTTTACACAATCCTGAAACGTTTTTAGCTTATTCTTGATTTTAATTTTCTGAAAGTTTGAATAGTAGTTTTTAACTGTGTTCACTCATAATTACCAAAGCAAAATAACTCTTGAGGAGTGTGGTGGCTTCCCCCAATTGTATTTAATGCATTTTACTTGAACCTTTCTCTACTGCCATTCTCTGCATCTGGCTCCAGAAGGACTTGCACGACTTCAAGGGACACGTCCCATCAATAGGGGGCTGGACTAGATGAGGCTTGGGGTCCCTCCCGGCCCTGCAATTCTGTGATGAATATAGTCCTTCACTTTTATCCTGCCTGGAGCAGCCTGAGTTTACCATAAGCAAAACAGGCTCATGCGCTCTCTTTTTTCAAGGTCTTCGCATGTCACCATGGCCTCGACTTCTGCACCGTTGCCAGGGAGCCAACTGAACTGGTCCGCAAGAGCCAGACTTTTGGCCAACGTGCCGCCCGCTCCAGAGGCTTTGCAGAACAACTTCCACCATCCCCCCGGTTCCCAAAGATTGGGAGAACAAGCCCGAAACGGCGCCATGAGTGCTGGGCTGGGAAGGCTTCTTCTAAACCCAATTGAGGGAGGGAGCATTTGGGGGAGGGAAAGAGTTATTTCTCCACCAGTCTCAACCCGCCCCCCGCAACCCCCTTCCCTGCTGCAATGAGGCTTGAGAGCAGCGTTTTCAAGGGGCGGTTTCGGGGGGGGGGGGTGACAGCCGAGGTGCGGACAGTTAACCCTTTCCTCCCAGGTATGGCCACCCAAGGACTCGCGGCTACAGCAGAAGTCTTCTGTCAAGCCGCCCTGCAAGCCCGACTCCAGCGTTTTGTTCCCATGCACGCGTGTCCTTTCCAGCTCTGACACGCAAAAACCTTTGCAATGGCAAAGGATGGAGCACCACAGTTGCTCCACGCGCACACGCGAGTACACCTCGGAACAAACCCGTAGATGACACGGCGTCTTTGCAAGGGCTCCCGGGGGGGCTGCAAAACCGGGGTTCGGGGTGCGGGAAAACCCCCCAACATGCTCCGCCCGGGACGAGCTACGAGTTGAACCCCTCGGAGGCTCCCCGTTAGGAGCAGAAGAGCAGCGGGGTCCCTTTCCTGCCCTCTCCAAATGCACCTCTGGAACGCCCCGGGGCAGGATTTGAACGGTCCCGCAGCCCACCGCTCACCTTTTTCTGCGCTCCGAATCACCGTCCGCAGGACCTGCTTCAATCTTAGCGCTCAGCAGCGGGACAGACCTGATCAGCGCTCCTTTGAGCCGCAGAAGCAAAGCCTGTCGTGTCATTGGCCCAATCTGAGGATGGCTCCACCAATAGGCATTCAACAGGCAGCTTCGGGGATCACATTTCAAACACCTGCGGAAAACTTTCGGCATACTCCCGGCTTCTGCAGGCACTTAAGGATCCATCTTCCCAGGAGAGGGGCTTTCTGACGCAATGCTTCGGATTGTGGGATATTCCACATATAACTGCTCCTGAATTGCAGGGGTCCTCGGCGACCCTTCCAACTCACTGAAAAGTTTCTGTTGTAAATAGCGCAGTGCCTAGTTATGTATTATTGCTCCATATCGTGAAGGGGTCTGAGTAAGGGTTTTTTTATTGCTCTGGTTCCCTCCCCCGCCGCCCCCGCCCCTACATTTAAAGCCCGATCACAGTGCATGACTTCCCCCCAAAGAGTCATGGGAACTGTAGTTTTACACCTCAAACAGCATGCAGGGAACTGGGCTGGGGCTGGGGAGAGGGAACACGGGTCAACACGGCCTACTTGGGTCACCCCCCCCCCCGTCTCTTGTCTAAATTGTGTCCTTCATCCTGCCAGGGGTGTGTGAGACCAAATGTGCGGATACAGAGTGCTTTCTGCTCTGAAATGTGCTCTGTACATGATGAGGACTATGGCAGTTAAACTTCATTTCCAAATGAGTAGCGTGGGAGACTCTCTGCAGACCAAGCTTTCCACAACCTCTAGAAAAGTCCAAGATGTAGATCCCAAAGCCCAACAGGTGGAACAACTGCATGCAGCCATCGGAGGAATTCAAACTATGGAGAAGGGACACCAAGGGTCAGCTAGTCCAAGCCCCTGCAATGCAGCAATCAATCAATCAATCAATCAATTGTTAAATCATTTTATTTGCATGCCGCCTTTACAAAATTAAAATCATGCTCATAAACAATCATCAAAACATCAAAAAGTACGCAACCAATCAAATACTTTCCACATACATAAATCATAACATCCAAAATAAAGCTACAAAAAATAACATCAACAAAAGGAACAACTCCCTCCCAACAAAACCACCTAAACAATGGTTCAGTTCCATAATCTCTGACAGATGGCCACCCAGCCTCTGCTTAGAACCTCCACTGAGAGTCCACTACCTCCTGAAGGAGTCTGTTCCACTTCCAAACAGTTTTTGCCATCAGAAATTTCTTCCTAATATTTGGTTGGAATATCATTTCTTATTATTTGCTTCTGTTGGTTTGGGTGCTCCCCTTAGTTTGGTCACTCTTCTGTGCACATGTTCAAGTTTGTCAATATTCTTCTTAAATTGTGGTGCCCAGATTGAGCCCAGGACTCTGGGTGGGGTCTGACTAAGGCAGAAGAGAGTGAACCTGCAACTTCCCTTGATCTGGACACTAGACTTCTCTTGATGCAGCCTAGAAAACCATTCGCTTTTTTTGATGCTGTTTCACACTTGACTCGTGCTAAGCCTGTGGTCCACCAAAACCCCTAGATCCTTTTCACATGTACAACTTCAGAACCTGACATTTGTCCCTGTTGAAGTTCATTGTGTTAAGCACCTTGTTTCTCAAACAGGAATTCTGTTAATCTCCCCCCTGGTACCACCTTCTCCATTTAGACCACAATTTATCTGAGGGATGATGTTCTCATTTTGTTTCTTTATCTGAGGCACTGCCATGGAGTATTCAGGCTGCTGTCCCTTGCACCCTTTTCCCTTCACGCAGCATCAAAAAACAGTGATATAATCCAACCTTGGCATATTCTTCTGTGGGGCCATGAGCGAGGCCTTGTGTAGGTTTCTGTCTGCTGCTGTTTGTAGCTGTGATACAAACGAAACAACCCAACACTAGGAACATTCAGTTAGTTGCTTGTCTCAAGATGCTTACGAATGCAAGGCCATCATTTGTTTTTATTTGCTTAGTTTTATTTTTATTTTAAAATTCTTGGTTTACAAAAGTACATGCATTGCCTCTTTTTGCAAGCTGTGGAGTCTTTTTACATTTGATATGAGACATTAGTGCAGTATACAGAATAAGGTTGGGGAAGAAGAAAAGAGGGAAGGAGGGGAGGTGGTAAACTTATATTCCAGGTCAGCATTTATATATATATTTATATATATTATTTTTTTAATAAATTTTTGTTGATTTTACAACATATATTAAAACACAACACAACTAACAATTAACAACACATAAACAAACAAACATATAAACACATATAATTTCTTAACCTCTCTTTCTTGAACCTTGTTTCAACGACTTCCCCATACCTCCCTTTTCTGCATCCCTGTTTTAAACTTTTCCAGCAACCCCTAATTTCAATACTTGTAATTCAGTTTCTAATCTTTTTCCTCTTACCCAATTATTTATCACTGCAATTCTGTTTTACCTTACCCATGACATTTTAGCACTCATTAATTTTACAACAGTTCTTAAGATAAACTTTAAATTTCTTCCAATCTTCTTCCACCGTCTCTTTCCCTTGGTCACGGATTCTGCTAGTCATCTCAGCCAGTCCCATATAGTCAATCACCTTCGTCTGCCACTCTTCCAGCGTGGGTAGTTCTTGTGTCTTCCAATACTTTGCTAAAAGAACTCTTGCTGCTGTTGTAGCATACATAAAGAATGTCCTATCTTTCCTTGACACCAATTGGCCTACCATGCCCAGGAGAAAGGCCTCTGGTTTCTTATGAAAAGTACACTTAAGTACCTTCTTAATTTCATTATAGATCATTTCCCAGAAGGCCTTAATCCTTGGGCACGTCCACCAAAGGTGGTAGAAAGTACCTTCAGTTTCCTTACATTTCCAGCATTTATTATTGGGCGTATGATAGATTTTTGCAAGCTTGACTGGGGTCATGTACCACCTATAAATCATTTTCATAATGTTCTCTCTTAAGGCATTACATGCCGTAGTCCATAACTGTTCCCAGTCAGCAAACATAATGTCATGACCAATGTCTTGTGCCCATTTAATCATAGCTGATTTAACCATCTCATCCTGTGTATTCCATTTCAACAGCAAGTTATACATTCTTGACAAATTCTTAGTATTGGGTTCCAATAGTTCTGTTTCTAGTTTTGATCTCTCCACCTGGAAACCAATTTTCCTGTCCCGTTTGAAAACTTCATTTATCTGGTAATAATGAAGCCAATCTCTTACTTTTGACTTCAGTTTCTCATAGCTCTGCAATTTCACTTTTCCCTCCTCTTGTTCTATAATTTCCCAATATTTTGGCCATTTTGATTCCATGTTAAGTTTTTTCACTTCCTTAGCTTCCATTGGTGACAACCACCTAGGGGTTTTGTTTTCCAACAAATCTTTGTACCGAATCCAAACATTATATAGTGCTTTCCTGACAATATGGTTTTTGAAACCTTGGTGAATTTTAACCTTGTCATACCATATATATGCATGCCAGCCAAACCTGTTATTGAACCCTTCCAAATCCAAAATGTCTGTGTTTTCAAGAAGCAGCCAGTTTTTCAGCCAGCAAAAAGCCGCTGATTCATAATACAATTTTAAGTCCGGCAGGGCAAACCCCCCTCTTTCTTTTGCATCAGTTAATATCTTAAATTTTATTCTGGGTTTTTTGCCCTGCCAGACAAATCTAGATATGTCTTTCTGCCACCTCTTGAAACAATCCATTTTATCCACAATCTGCAATGTTTGAAACAAAAACAACATTCTCGGCAAAACATTCATCTTAATAACAGCAATTCGGCCTAACAAGGAAAGTCTCAAATTTGACCATATTTCTAAATCTTTCTTAACTTCCGTCCAACATTTCTCATAATTGTCTTTAAATAAGTTCACATTCTTAGATGTCAAATTAATCCCCAGGTATTTCACTTTCTTTGCTACCATTAAACCAGTTTCACTATGAAACTTCTCTCTTTCAGCAACTGTTAGATTTTTATTCAGTACTTTCGTTTTCTGTTTGTTCAACTTAAAACCTGCTACTTGACCAAATACTTGTATTAGCTCTAAAACTCTTCTCGTACTAGTGTCTGGCTCTTGTAAAGTTAATACTAGATCATCTGCAAACGCTCTCAATTTGTATTGTTTAGCTCCGACCTGAATCCCTTTAACCAGCTGGTCCCCTCTCTATATATATTTATATATCATATATATTTATAAACAATAATGGAATGGCTGAAGGGGCACTTCTCGCCGCAGCCCTTGGTGGTAGCTTGCTGAAATGCCTTCTACGCAAAGCGGCAAGCCCCTGGGGAAACCGGTTTGTTACCTCCCTCCGCCAAGCTGCCTGGCTCTGCAACTCCTCAGAGCTGGAGAACATGCTTCGTGACCGCCTCGTTGGTGGCCTGAGGGACCGTTGCAGAAGCTGCAATGATGCTTCTACGCCAAGAAGGACCTAATGTTCCAGACGCACCAAGGCAACTCGACGGAGATCACAGACTGCCAGGTATACCAGTTGCCCCATTCCAACACAGATAAAATTTACGTAGAGGTACAGATAGAGGAAGCCCTGTGCCACATGGAGCTTGACACGGGTTCAACTCTATCCATAATCTCGGCATGGACCTTAAGGGAACTGTGTCCTAATGGGGGTCCCAAACTCAGGCCGACCCATTCACCCTCCAGGACTTCCAGAAACGTAAGGTCCCCACAATGGGGGTGGGGACCTTCGGGGTGCAATATTGAGGGCAGAAGCGACAATTGGACTTGCTTGTGGTCAAGGGCCCCTACATAATCTTGCTGGGATTGGCATGGTTTGGACCACTGGGGCTAGCTGTCACTAGGGTGAACCGCACTAGCTTACAAGTGGATGTGGACGCCATATGCAAAGAGTTTCCAGGGGTTTTCGATGGGGCATTGGGACGATATATGGCCCCCCATTGCCCTACAGCTAGACACCGCCGTACGACCCATCAGGCTCAAGGCCCGCCGGGTCCCATTCGCCCTGAAACCCCTCATAGACTAGGAATTGGACTGGCTCATGGAGCAAGGAGCGCTGGAGCCAGTGCCTAATGCCCCCTGGGAAACCCCGATCGTCACACCTGTCAAGCCTAATGGTTCGGTCTGCGCATCTGCGCAGACTACAAATGTACCATAAACAAAGGCCTCATGGCCCACGCATACCCAGTGCCAGTTGTCAGCCATGTCCTCACCACCCTGGCTGGGTCAAAATTTTTTGGCAAGTTGGATTTGGCCCAAGCCTATTAGCAGTTGCCAGTGGACAAGGCCACAGCAGAGGCACAGACGATTGTGGCGCACAGAGGAGCGTTCAGGGTAAAGCGGCTGCAATTTGGTGTCAGCGTGATGCCAGGCATATTCCAGAATCTAATGGACTCTCTCCTTAAAGGGATTCCTGGCATCACCCCCTTCTTCGATGATGTGTTGATTGCTGGGCCCACACCAGAGGAGTTCGGGGACCGCCTCCACACCGTCCTGCACCGTTTCCAGACGGTGGGTCTCAAGGTGAAGTGGGAATAGTGTCTACTAGGAGTGCCCCAGGTGGACTTCCCAGGATTTACAGTGGAAGCATAAGGGGTCCACCCAACCGGTGACAAGGTACGGGCCGTTTGTGATGCCCCAGCGCCCAAGGGCAAGACTGAACTTCAGGCCTTCTTGGGACTATTGAACTTTTACCATGCCTTCTTTTCCCATAAGGCGGCGTTAGCGGAGCCCCTACACAGACTCCTGGACAAGCGGGCCCCTTGGGTGTGGGGCCAGCGCCAGGAGGCCGCATTCCAGGCAGTCAAGGGTTTGCTCATCTTGAACTCAGTCTTGGTACACTTCGATGAGAGGCTGCCGGTGGTGCTAGCATGCGGCGCCTCGCCCTACGGCATTGGCACTGTCCTGGGACCAACTCCCAGACATAAGAGAGATGCCGGTGGCATACTTTTCCCAGACGCTCACCGCAGCCGAGCGGAACTACTCGCAAATCGACAAGGAGGGCCTGGCAATCGTGAAGGGAGTAAAAAAATTCCATGATTTCTTGTATGGGCGGCCCTTCACCGTGGTGACTGACCACAAGCCGTTGCTCAGCCTGTTTGCCCCTGAGAAGCAGACCCTCCAAGTGCTGTCTCCTGGCGTCCTCAGGTGGTCAATTTTTCTTGCCAGCTACAAGTATGCACTGATTCACCGCCCTGGGAAGGCGATGGGCCACGTGGACACCCTCAGCAGACTACTACTACCAGAAACAGCCCCCGACCCAGCGCCCGTGCAAGAGGTTATGAGCCTGGAGCTGCTTCCCGACTGCCCCATTCAGGCACAAGAAGTTGCACATCATTCCAAGAAAGATAGGGTCATCTCCCGGGTCCTGGACTGGGTGTGGAGGGGATGGCCCAGCAGCAGCCCCGGGCCAGAATTCGCCGGCTACACAACCCACAAACATGAACTGTCAGCCCACAAGGGGTGCCTGTTATGGGGAAGCAGGGTCGTTGTTCCCCAGCCCCTCCGCAAAAGGGTCCTCACAGCCCTACATGAGACACACCCAGGGGTAGTAAGAATGAAGGCCCTTGCCAGGAGTTATGTGTGGTGGCCGGGGATCAACGGAGAGATAGAGGCCTGGGTCAAACACTGCCAGACCTGCCAAGAATCCCACCCAGATCCCCCAAGTGCCCCAGTCCAGTCCTGGGAGTCCGCCCAAGCACCATGGTCACGCCTGCATGTGCACGCTGGCCCCTTTCAGGGGAAAACATTCTTCATAGTGGTGGACTCCTACACCAAATGGCTGGCGGTCGCACTTGTACCCTCCACTTCTATGGCCGCAGCCATCCGGGTACTACGTAGGCTGTTTGCAACCCACGGACTCCCTGATACTCTTGTCTCAGATAATGGAACTGCATTTACGTCAGGAGAATTCCAAACCTTCACAGCGCAGAACGCCATCCACCACATCTGCTCGGCACCATTCCACATCTGCTTGCCACCAATGGCCAAGCAGAACGCATGGTGCGGACCACCAAGGACACCCTCCGCCGCATGACGCAAGGGGACTGGGAGTACCACCTCGCTGCATACCTTCTAGCACAGCACCCCCAGCTCAATGACTGGCTGGAGCCCAGCTGAACTACTAATGGGCCAGCGCCTTGCAATCAGACTGGACCGTCTTCACCCCGACAGAGCTCAGGATGAGGTAGTGGTGGGGGAAGGTAGGACCCCCCCAGACCTTCGTGGCCCAGGACCAAGTGTATGCAAATAATTTTGGGGCAGGCCTGGCATAGTCACCAGGGTGACTGCTCCCATGTCGTATGAGGTGCTAATGGGCGGGGGGGGGCAATGCTGGCGCCACCACTGCAACCAGCTATGGCAATGATTCCCAGGAGAAAACCGGGAGGAGGGCAGGACAGAGGGGTCCCAAGGGGACAGCTGAGCAGTGAGGCCCGTAGAAAGGCCTGTAAAGGGGCAACACAAAGTAGGCGGCTGGTGTACCTTGAGGACTATGAATGCAACCTCCCAGGCTGGACTGGAACTTAGAGGGGAGGGGTGTTATGTACTGAGCTGAATCCTAGAACAATAGGATCCAGAATGCAGCAGTCTGATTGGTCTGCAGGAGCCACCCAATCCAGCTCCAGGTGGAAGTGAATCAGCATTTATATATATATATTTCCAGTGGAAGCCTCTTAAGCTATACGTGGTGTCAGATCCAACACAACGGTGGACAGAATACTCAGATCTTCTTGCCACATTAGCAAAGGTGCTCTTCACCTCCTCCTCACTCTGGCCTTTGACACTTGAGGTGTGTATGTTTTCAGGACCCACCTTATGTTTGTGGTTGTAAGCTGTTTTGAATTGTTTTTGATGTGTTTTAAAGCTGTAATTTGCCCTAGGGCCTTAGGGTGAAGGGTGGATAATAAACAAAAAACAACAAAAAAAGAAGAAGTTATCCACACTTTATTTTCCTTCCCCTCACGTCCTGGAATGGGTAGAGGGGAAAGGCTTTGGAGAAAGGGGTTGTGCCATGTCAATTTTAAATCTGAAAGGAATGCAATGGGAGTTTGAACTTGGGTTTCCCTGCAGCCTAGATGTACACACCAAAAATTTAAAACACTTTTCACAGACACACACAAAAAGAATCCTCAGAACTGTATAGTTTTACCCCACACAGAGCTACAACTCCCATCTCTTAAGAAACTATACTCCCCAATAGTCTTTGCCAGAGGGAGGGAGGCTCTAAATGTATGGCGTGTTTATGGACCCCTGTTTGAAACTCTTAGCTTCTTTCCCACAGGAAATTATTTCTTTTATAAAAAGGATGCCTCTTCCTTCGGGGCTCTGCTGTCGGTTTTTACCCAGAAGCAAATGTAGGGTTTGTAATGATGATTGAATGCATTGTTTAAATTGGTGGCTACTTGTTATTATCCTGTTCTCTTGGTAAAGTTCAAGGGCAGCTAGATACTGCTGATGCAAGCTACTGCCTTGGAACAACGATTCCAGAAGTCCTCCAGCCTCTGGGACAGACCCATCAGCCTCTTCCTCCTCCTCCTCCTCCTCCTCCTCGGCTTCAATCCTGCCACCCCGTCGCCTCCCCTCCCCTGGCGCAGCAAGCCAGCCAGGGCCAAAGGAGCTCCAGAGTCTTGTTTACATAGGATATACCAGGGCCAAAACTAGACTTTCTGTCACCCGGGTCAAAGACCCAGTTTGGCACACACACAGAGACCCAATGTGTGTTTGCGTACACACACACATCATCTATTCGTAAGGGGCATAAAAAGTAGGCAATATATCATTTGAATACAAAAGAATCCTAAGACGTATTATGGCTGTATGACCAAAGGCGAAATGGGTATCCCTTACAGTAAAAGCAAATTGTTTGTCAAAAGCAGAACTTTCATGTGCAGCAATTGTCTATCTGAAATCAGGTTTTGAATAAATGGAAAGACTGAATTTCCATAAGATCAGTCAAGACCCTCTGGTTTCCTTTTAAAATGATTCCTTTCCATATTATTTTTGTTTGATTACTGATTTCAGGAAATGATAATTTTGTAGTCATTTTAGATTCCATGTAAGGTGAAGAAATGCTTTTTGTGAGTCTAAAGCAGAAAGTGCCCTTTTGTTACAATCCTAATACCCTGGGCTCCCAGAGCTTGCCAGGGAACTGCCTCTGGCAGAAAAAATGCTCACACACCCCTTGCTTTCCTGTGTATGGATCATGTAAAGTGAATCAACCTTAGCTATTTAAACACATTCCAAGTTCTGAAGGATCATAGAACTGTAGAGTTGGAAGGTACCCCAAGGGTCATCTAGTCCAACCCCCTGCAATGCAGGAAACTCAGCTAAAGTATCCATGACAGATGGCCATTCAAGCTCTGCTTAAAAATCTCCGGTCAAGGAGTGTCCACTACCTCCTGAAGGAGTCATTCCACTGTCAAACAGCTCTTGCCATCAGAACATTCTTCCTAATGTTTAGTTGGAATCTCCTTTCTTTGGCTTGAAGCCATTGGTTGAAGACCTACCCTCAAGAGCAGGAGAAAACAAGCTTGTTCCATCTTCCATGTGACAGCCCTTAAGGTATTTGAAGATAGCTATCATATCACTATCGACACAGGTGGTGCTGTGGTCTAAACCACAGTGCCTAGGGCTTGCCAATCAGAAGGTTGGCGATTCGAATCCCCGTGATGGGGTGAGCTCCCGTTGCTCGGTCCCAGCTTCTGCCAACCTAGCAGTCTGAAAGCACATCAAAGTGAAAGTAGATAAATAGGTGCTGCTCCGGCGGGAAGGTAAATGGCGTTTCCGTGCGCTGCTCTGGTTCGCCAGAAGTGGCTTAGTCATGCTGGCCACACGACCCGGAAGCTGTACGCCGGCTCCCTCGGTCAGTAAAGCGAGATGAGCGCCACAACCCCAGAGTTGGTCACGACTAGACCTAATGGTCCCTTTACCTTTACCTATCATATTGCCTCTCAGTCTCCTGTTTTTCAGGTTAAACATACCCAACTCCTTCAACCATTCCTCATATGGCTTGGGTTCCAGGCCCTTGATCATCTTGGTTGCCCTCCTCTGCACATGTTCCATCTCATCAACATCCTTCTTAAATTGTGGTGCCCAGAACTGGACCCAGTATTCCAGGTGTGGTCTGACAAGGCATGATAGAGCAGGGCTATGACTTTTGTTAGTCTGGACACTAGACCTCTGGTGATACAGCCTAGAATAGCATTAGATTTTTTTTCTTTTTTGCTGCTACATCACATTGTTGTTGTTTTATGTTTTTATTAAAGATTTATTAGTTTACAAAAATACTTGCATTATCTATTTTTTCAAGTTGTGCTTTCTACAGATCAATTTCATTTGTTGTGAGACGTTAGTGTTGCATACGGTGTTAGGTTAGGAAGAAAAGCGGGGGGAAGAAGGGGGAGAGGGAATGGTGAGTGGGGTGGGGTCAGGTGGCAATGCTTCTATTCTTCCACATAGTGTATGTGTAGGGTTTTGTGTCAGCGGATTGCTATGGTATTAGAGTCCATATTGTTAGTCTTGCAATACTAACAATATGGCTCGGGAGTATATTTGTTTGTAAGACATTGGGCCAAATTTCATGTTAATTACTACTGCTAATAGATATTTCCACTCTAAGCAATCAGAAGCTTTGAGGATGTCTAGGGACATACCGTATTTTTCGCTCTATAACACACACCCGACCATAACACGCACATAGTTTTTAGAGGAGGAAAACAAGAAAAAAAATATTCTAAACGAAACAGTGGATGTATGATTTTTGTGGTTCATGCTGTGGCCACAGACATGTGATCTGACAGTGAGTTTGGAGTAGCCCAATGCAAAAATCCTGAGGATCCATGTGGATCCATGCTTTGTAACCACGTTTTTGCACCACTGTGGCCCCAGTCAACAGTGGGTGCATGATTTTTTTGGTGCAAGATGTAGCCATGGACATGCTATGTGATCTGATGGTGAATTTGGGGTGACCCAGTGCAAAAATCCTGAGGATCCATGTGGATCCGTGCTTTGTAACCACGTTTTAAGTGGGGAGGGAAGGAAAAGCACTCAAGGGACAAGGAGCACACGTGGGGTGGGTGGAGAAGGATGCTGCTAATAATGAAGAAGAGGGGTATAAGGGGAGAAGGCTCCTCTCCTCCCCCACTTTGCTCCTTTAAAGCAAGCAGGCTCTGCTTTTCTTCCTCCTCCCTGCTCATCCCCGGCTTAGTGAGCTGAAAAACTTTGCTGCTATGTAGCGAGCTGAGTGGGGAGGAGAGAGGGACAGAGAGCCTGTTTGCTTTAAAGAACCAACCGCACTCGTGTAAGCGGCTCCTCTCCTGCTTTGCTCCTTTAAAGAAGCAGGCTCTCTGTCCCTCTCTCCTCCCCACTCAGTGGCTCTTCTCCCGCTTTGCTGTTTCAAAGCGAGCCACGGAGGAGGGAAGGAAGGGGAACCATGGATCCTCTGCTCACGACTGCAGCAGATCCCCCCCGTCACCCGTAGGCATTCGCTCCATAACATGCACAGACATTTCCCCTTACTTTCTAGGAGGAAAAAAGTGAGTGTTATGGTGCAAAAAATACAGTAATTGTCAGTGGGAGTTTAGTTGCCTTGCTGTGTTCAATCAGATTCAGTAGTTTCCTGATAGGGTCTGTTATACTGCAGTCTGGTCTGGGGCTTTTATAGCACCCCTCTGCTGGCAGGCGATGGCCCACACAATGGCTGTCCTGCTGGGTTTGGACTGGACCGTGCACTTCTACGTGGCCTCCCTGCCTCTCCCAGTCCCCTCCCACCTTTCTCTCTCAACAGCTGCAGCAGCAGTGGCCGTGACCCTGTGTCACACTGTTGACTCATGTTAAGCTACATATATTTGTGCAGCGTTAGCCACCCCTCCCAGTTTGGTGTCATCTGCAAATTTGATGAGCATCCCGTCAGTTCCATCATCCAAGTCGTTTATAAAGATGTTGAACAACAATGGGCCCAGGAGAGAACTCTGTGGCCCCCCACTTGTCACTTTTTTCCAGAAAGATGAGCAACCATTAATGAGTCCTCTTTGGGTTCGGTCCACCAACCAGCTACAAATCCACCTAACAGTTCAAGCCACATTTTACCAGCTTCCTCATGAGAATATCATGGGGGACTTTGTAAAAAGCCTTACTGAAATCAAGATACACTCTGTCCACAGCATTTCCTTGATCCAGAGCAATCAAATTGGTCTGGCATGACTTATTTTTGAGAAACCCATGCTGGGTCATAGTAATCGCAGCATCCTTTTCTAAATGCTCATAAACCAACTATTGAATTAGGTATCTGTTCTGGAGTGAAATGCTATTATTTCCTTGCATATAATATTTATTTCTTGGGGGTGGGGAATATATGGTGAAGGCATGTTCCTGGGCTCTCCTCAGCACATACATATAAATATAGTAACAATAACTGTGAGAATGATTAGGCACATACCAGAGAGTAAGTCCCATTGAACTCAGTGGAACTTACTGCTGAGTAAAAGTGCTTAGAATCATGGTATAAAATTGGAGTCTTTATCCAGTTACCTGGGTGTGTATGGATTAGCTACAGCTTCCTTCAAAATTACAGGAATGGATAAATACAAAGTACTTCGTATGTCAGCATCACTTTTTTTTATTTGCTACAAGCATTCACATGGTATAAACATGTATGCTGTCCTCTCATCCAAACAGAACCCCCCACAAAGATATTATAAGCCACATATTATAAGCAAGCAAAACTCCAAATAGCTTATTTTGTGAACTTGTCATTCAAATTGTTTAATCATGACAAAGACTCCTGTTTATAAGAAAAAAGGAGAGGGTGATGAGATCTGATCTCTTCATCACTTTTAACTGATCTCTGAGATGTGGAAGAGAGGGAAAAGGAAAAAGGATATTTACGGTGGTTGGGTCCCTTCCAACTCTGCAACTCTATGATTCTCTTTCCCAGCTTCCAGCCCCCCTAGTCCCTCCCTCTAGTCTAGAATTACTTTTTCACACAGTTGCAAACCCACAGAAGATCCTATCTTCTGCTTCATGCAGCCTCTCTGGATTTTCCAACTCTCCCTCTCCCTGTGTCACCTTGTAAATGAGCCTTCTTCAGCTTCATTGGGAAAGGGGATGGAAAAAGCTCAAGGCTGCCTAACAACAAAGGGAAACGGTAAAGGGACGGTATCCGTAATATACAAAATACTACTCCAAAATCCCGCAAATCCCCTAGACGCAATCAAAAAACAATGGGAGAATGACCTAGGCTATGAGATTAACCCCACTCAATGGACCAGAATGTGGTCTAAACCCCCCTTTAAATCCATATCAACGAAAAGAAAAGAACTCACACTGAAACTCACCTACAGGTGGTACCTAACACCAAGAAAACTAGCGCTAATACGCCCAGGAACCTCACCAAAATGCTGGAGAGGGTGCACCTCCACAGGCACATACCTCCACATGTGATGGGAGTGTCCCAAAATCCAACTATTCTGGACAACAGCCATACAAGAAATATGTAAAATAACTAAACAAGTATTAGACGTCACCCCAGAATTGGCCCTACTAAACATCTTCCAAGACAACAATGCCCATTTACACCACAAAGAACTCATAACCCACCTACTTTCAGCAGCCAGAAACACCATAACCAGACACTGGAGAGACCTGTCAGGAGTAAGCATGGACCAATGGTACCAAATAGTATGGGAAACAGCCCTACTAGAAAAATAAACTAATAAACTGAAACTGACACGGGGACAAACAGAAGAAGACACCTTCACCCCGGTATGGCTCCCCTTTATCACATACACAGCCCAACAGGACAATGACAAAAATCCACCAACAGCATACAGTATAAATCAGTATGGCTAACCTGATCCAAAACACCCACCCACCTCACTCACACACGAAAACAAAGATCACCACAGCCAATCACAAACAAACAATCACACCCTAGGCCAACCCCAACCTCTCTCACCACCAAAGGAACACAAGTGAACAACACAAGCAACGCTGACACCAAACTCTACATACATTAAGCATAATAGAAACACTGCCACCTGACCCCACCCCCATTCATCTCCCCTCCCTCCACCCCCCTTTCTTTTTTTTCTTTCTTTTTCTTCTCCCCCTAATGCCTCAACAAATGAAACGGATTTGTAAAAATGTTACATGGAAAAAAAAAATACGAGGCATTACACTTACCTCTGTAAAACAAGAAAATCCTTAATAAAATGTTGTTGTTTTTTTTTAAAAAAGGCTGCCATTCACTTTTTCATATTTCTCTACTACAACAACGAAGTCCTGTTTATACTGGGGACAAAATACCTGCCCCAAATGAAGGAAATGGTAAAGCTGACGTAAGAAGCACTTTGTATTTATCCCTTCCTACAATCTTTAATAATAATAATAATAATAATAATAATAATAATAATAATAATATTTTTATTTATACCCCGCCCTCCCCAGCCAAGACCGGGCTCAGGGCGGCTAACAACCAATAATAAAAACAAGTTGATTAAAATACAATTTAAAAAAGATTAAAATACAACATTAAAACATTAGGATGCAGCCTCTTCACAGGAGGAGAAAGGAAAAAGAAAGAGGGGGAGGGAATCAAACTGATTCTAAGCCAAGGGCCAGATGGAACAACTCTGTCTTACAGGCCCTGTGGAAAGAAGTCAGATCCCGCAGGGCCCTGGTCTCATGAGGAAGAGCGTTCCACCAGCCGGGGCCAGTGATGAAAAGGCCCTGGCTCTGGTTGAGGCTAATCTGACTTCCTTAGGGCCCGGGACCTCTAGGGTGTTGCTATTTATGGACCTTAAGGCTCTCCGTGGGGCATACCGGGTGAGGCGGTCCTGTAGGTACGAGGGTCCTAGGCCGTGAAGGGCTTTAAAGGTCAAAAGCAGCACCTTGAACCTGACCCTGTACTCCACCGGGAGCCAGTGCAGCTGGAAAAGCACTGGGTGAATATGCTCCCATGGCAGAGACCCCTTGAGGAGCCTCGCTGCAGCATTCTGCACCCGCTGGAGTTTCTGAGACAGCTTCAGGGGCAGCCCCGCATAGAGCGAATTACAGTAGTCAAGCCTGGAGGTGACCGTCGCATGGATCACTGTGGCCAGGTCGGGGCGGGAAAGGTAAGGGACCAACTGCTTGATGCGGCGAAGGTGGAAAAATGTCGCCTTGGCTGTTGCTGTAACTTGCGCCTCCATGGAAAGGGAGGCGTCAAGGATTACACCCAAACTCTTAATGGAAGGCAATGGCACTAATTGGGCCCCCGCAAGAGAAGGGAGTTGGTCCCTCATCCCCATGCCATTCCGACCCAGCCAGAGGACCTCTGTCTTCGAAGGATTTAGTTTCAATCAGCTCCCACGAAACTATCCAGCCACAGCTTCCAAGCTTCTGGTCAGTGTGTTCAGGGCCGAGTCGGTGTGGCAATCCATCAGCAGATAGAGCTGAGTGTCATCAGCATATTTGTGACAACCCAGCCCAAAGCTCCGGATAATCTGGGCAAGGGGGCGCATAAAGATGTTAAAAAGCATCGGGGAGAGGATTGCGCCCTGCGGCACTCCACACACCAAGGGGTGGCGCGACGACAACTCCCTCCCTAGTGCCACCCTCTGTCCCTGACCAGAGATAAAAGAGCACAGCCAGTTACGGGCTATGCCCTGTATCCCCACGTCTGCGAGGCGGTGGTCCAGAAGATCATGATTGACAATGTCAAAGGCTGCTGACAAATCTAAGAGAATCAGCAGGGAAATGTAACTTTAAATTATTTAATTGCAAAGGTTCATCAGCCAACAATTGTTTAGGAAACCTGTGGGGGTGTTTATTCCTTTATTGTATGTAAGTTAAGCCTCACAGGACTGCTCAGAAGTAAGTCCCACTGAATGCCATGGAGCTTACTCCCAGGTAACTGGGTAAGGAGTGTGTGGTCTCACACTGCAATCCTAAGCATTTTTACTCAGAAGTAAGTCCCACTGAGTTCAATAGGACTTACTCCCTGGTATGTGCCTGGTCATTCTCACAGATTGGTTGGTTGATTGATTTCCCACCCTTTCCCTTGACAAGGCAACTTAGTCCACTGAGTCCAGCATCCTGTTCTCACCTTCTCTGTGAATCCGCATCATTCAGGCACCTGGTATTTATTACTTCCTGCAGGTCTCACCAGAATGGCTTGCGAAGCTTGAGTTAGAAAAAAAACACATTAACCCAGCAGAATGCCAGAATCACTTCTCCTCCCATTGACCCTGTATGTAGGATTTGCTGTGTCTGCTAGTCTTGGATTTCCCCCTTCTGGTTTCATGCTAAAACTGCAATAAATGAAGTGTGGGGAGAAGGGAGAAAATAAATAACTGAGTGCATGCATCACAAGTGGCAGTTCAAGGCAAATTTACTTGTGTGCATATATGACAGACCTGTGCAAACTAATTTACACAAACTTATGTATAAGCCCCACTAAATGAAGACTTGATTCTGAATAGGATTGGCCTCCTGCATTTCTTCAATCCTGTACTCACTAGAAGTAAATCTGCAATCAATGCACATTTACTATGGAGTGAACAAAAATGTTTAAATCTACCTATTCCATCTTTTAAAATGGTTGTTTCTATTTATACACAAATAAACTGAAATACTAGTTCCTTAGGTTGTGACCCTAAACACAGAAGGAACCCAACCCTGTTGAACTCAATGAAACATACTTCTGGGTAAACACTCATAGATTTGTAAATGTGGTTCCACACCTTGAGGAAACTGGGGTCTCTTTTTAAATTTACTGTTTCCTAACTTGAGACAGGGGACACAGGTGGTGCTGTGGGGTTGAACCACAGAGCCTAGGACTTGCTGCTCAGAAGGTCAGCGGTTCGAATTCCTGCGACAGGGTGAGCTCCCATTGCTCGGTCCCTGCTCCTGCCCACCTAGCAGTTCGAAAGCACGTCAAAGCGCAAGTAGATAAATAGGTACCGCTCTGGCAGGAAGGTAAACAGTGTTTCCGTGCGCTGCTCTGGTTCGGCAGAAGTGGCTTAGTCCTGCTGGCCACATGACCCGGAAGCTGCACGCCGGCTCCCTCAGCCAATAAAGCGAGATGAGCGCCGCAACCCCAGAGTCGGTCACGACTGGACCTAATGGTCAGGGGTCCCTTTACCTTTACCTTTAACTTGAGACAACTTGGTCCAGTTAAGTCTATGTTTGCAAAGCTGGCTCTATTTGTTTGCAAACAGCACTGAAAATACTCATTTTTTTCATTGCTCAAATCATGGCATTATTTCCCTACAGCTGTCATTAAGCCAAAGGAGCTGTATCTCACTGCCCCATAGCCAGTTTGATTGTTAGCTTCTCTCCTAACTTTGGAGGCACATAGGTACAGCTCTGCTAGCTGCTATTTGGAAAAGCACATGAATCTGACCATTGAAGAGTTTGTGAGTAAACCATGTTTAACTTACCAAATGTGGTCTCTTTCTATGCTAAGGGAAGTGGGAAGCTTTGGAAATAACTTAGAAGGGAATATTTTAAATGCCTAACAGCCTATATTTTCATGCTTTACTTTTCTGCATGTTTTGTGATTTTAAATTTTAGCTGGGGCTCTCTCATCAAAGAGTACTTGTCCCAAACTTGGATCTAGGCATACACAAAATTCTCCTTTCATTCTTCAACCAAATTACCAAAACCGAGCACAATTATGTGCACACTTACCTGGAAGTCCCATTTAATTTATTGGGAATTATTTCTCAGCTGATGCATTGCAGATGTTCTTAAAATACTGCATTTGCCAATTCCATTACTTACAGGTTTCTGCCTGCCATTTACTACATTTGTTTCACCTTCCTCCATGGATCTTATGGAAGCAGCAGACTTTTAAAGGAAAGAACTAGTATCCTTAATGCAAATCTTTACAAAAACTGGGGCAGAGGAAACTGCCTTAAGTGGTTTCAGAGTTTCAGTCCATCTTAACTCAGAAATTTCTGCACTGAGTGGCAGCAGCGGATCTCCCATGTTTCAAGCAGGGGGCATCGCAGGACTACCTGGAGATGTCAAGGGTGAAACCAGGGACCTCCTGCATGCTAGGCAGGTGCCCTTTCCCAGCTGCAGGCGAGAGCCCCTCTTTGGAACACAGGAAGGCGCATCCTCTGAAAATAAGGAAGGTCATTCTGCATTCTGGTATTGGGCCAGCTTTGGACTGAGAGGGCCTTGGGAAGACAGTGCCCTGGTAGCCCTTTCCTGCCTCAGGGAGCCGCCTTGGGCTGCCCTAGCCAAGTAGCAGCAGATGCCTCTAAGGGGAAGCAACCATTGGACTTCCCTGCCATGTTTCAGATTGTCCTGCTGCTGCTGCAGCAGCACCACAGGGCAGGCTGGGGGATTTCAGCGGCAGGTGGTGGACTCAGTGGGCAAGCCTGAGGGGCCTCTGGGCAAGGGTCTGCATGTGTGGGCCCTGCTGGGCTATGGGGCATGGTTAGGCGATTGCCCAGGGGCTCAAGCCCTGACAATCTTGAATTGGGGGGCCAGCCTGCAGTTTATTAATGCAGCAGCAGTTTCATCAACACAACAGATTTGCTTTTCAGGGATATAAGGAACTGTAGTGCCATGGGGGGGGGGGCTGTGGGGTTGTGTGTCACTCCTTCCAGAGCTTATGAGCACACTGGGGCTGTGCTCCCATAGGGCAGTAAGTCACCATTCCTGCAGAAGCATTGCGCAAAGAACCGTTCACATTGCTGCTGAGTGCACATGACAGCAACAGAGAGGCATTTTCCTCCTGAGGGCCACATTCCCTTCTGTGTAGTGTTCCGGGGGCCACATGCCAGTGGTTGGTGGGGCCAGAGGCAAAAGGGGGGGGGAGCCACAAGTGGAAGTTTCTTTCTTTTTCTCTCTCTGTTTTAATCAAATATGGATATAGATATGCTATTTACAATCCATCTGATATATGTGTGACAGATACAGGAAGGAAATAACCAGGTGTAAAATCAAGCACTCAACTTTGCTACATAACTGGACAAGGCATAGAGATATCCTAAGGTTCTTGGTAGTGTCCATGGATCTTCCATTATCCTGTGCCTTGTTCACCAGTTACAGGACCACACGGCCCATGGCGCAAAAGGAGAGGCCAGACCTCTTACTCCTTCCTCACTTTTTAAAAACTAGGGGTTGCCTAGCCTCCTCACTTTTTAAAAACTAGGGGTTGCCTAGCCGCCAGCCCTCCCTTGACACCTCACCATCCCACCTCCTGCCCCATTTACACCTGGTCAAATCCCCCTTCCCTCATATATTTGCACCTTGCAAGAGAAAGCCCCTCCCTCACCCAAAAAGCTACAGGCTCCCTACCCCAGCATCCCACAGCAATTAGGGGTGGGAACACTCACCCTTTTATTCACCGCCTCCCAGGGGCAACAGCAGGGAGTGCATAGGAAAGCCAGCAAAGCATGGGCCTAGTCAGGATTTTTGTTGAGTGGGGGGAACAGGGTTTTGTTGGGGGGGAGAACCTCAAATTTGTATTGATTTTGGCTGAGAGTGGCCTCCCCCCCCCCCCCGTTATGCCCATGCTGCAAAGCCTGCCCCACACTCATCTTTCCAACCTCACACATCAGAGGATGTTGAAAGGATCAGCAAGAGGTGGCTTAGCCCTTCCCCTCTCCACAGTCCCCTGCAGATCTAAAGGCCAAGTGGCCACCATTTTGGGCCCTTTCCTCCTTCTGCTCTTCATGCCAATCAGTGGCAACAGAGATGGATTCCATGGCCAGCCGCAGAGAAGGAAAGAGGTCAGTAGTGGTGCGAGCTGGGCATTTGTATCCAGTGGACAGGGGTTTAAAGCGCTTGCTGACTGGCCTGGGATATCCTCCTCCTCCATCTCTGGCACTGCTGTGATGGCCCAGCAGCTCTGAGAGCCCAGTTGGTCACTATGCTGTAGTTTGCAGCAGCACCTGTCAGTGATCACATGAACTGCACCATGATGACATCCTTACAATTTTATCATATAGCAAGTGCTATTTTTCTTGAACACGAGGTGCCAGAACAGCGGAACTCACCATGAATACCTCTCTTCTTCTCTTATATTTGCAATGGCGCCCACCTGAAAGGTGCCAGAACTGAGTTCTAGCAAATTCTGGCTGAAAAAAAGCCCTGCATATACATATAAGATTATTTCATTTTTGGGTTACAGGAATGGTTGGGGATGCTGCATAGCACAGGGCCAGTGAGTCCTCTATAGTAAACTCAGTGAGTCCTATAGTAAACTCCCACAATGAGTGACCTCATTGTGGGAGTTTACTATAGATCCCCAAGCCAAACGGAGGACATAGATGATGCCTTCCTGGAACAGATGGCCAAGCATGCAAAAGGAAGGGAGATAGTAGTAATGGGGGACTTCAATTACCCGGATATTTGTTGGATGTCAAACTCAGCCAAGAGCATAAGGTCAAACAGATTCCTCACTGGCCTTGCAGACAACTTCATTGTCCAGAAAGTGGGAGAAGCAACAAGAGGAACAGCCATTTTAGATCTGGTCCTAACCAATGTTGATGACCTGGTTAGTGGGGTAGAAGTGGAAGGATCATTAGGCACGAGTGACCATGCTCTTCTGAAGTTTACTATACAGCGGAAAGGAGCAGCCAAGCATACTAGGACTCAACTTCTTGACTTTAAGAAAGCCGACTTCATAAAACTTAGGGAAGTGCTGGGTGAGATCCCATGGACAGTAATACTAAAAGGAAAGGGAGTTCATGATGGCTGGGAGTTTGTTAAGAGGGAGATAGTAAAAGCACAACTTCAGGCAATACCAATGAGACGGAAACATGGAAGTTGCCTAAAGAAGCTAGGGTGGCTATCTAAAGAACTTTTAACTGAGTTAAGATTAAAAAAGGATGTGTACAAAAAATGGAAAAGGGGGGAAACCACCAAAGAGGAATTCAAACAAATAGCCAGCACGTGTAGACACAAAGTCAGAAAAGCTAAAGCACAGAATGAACTCAGGCTTGCTAGAGAGGTTAAAAGCAACAAAAAAGGCTTTTATGGGTATGTTCGTAGCAAAAGGAAGAACAAAGAAACAGTGGGGTCACTCAGAGGAGAAGATGGTGAAATGCAAACAGGGGACACAGAAAGGGCTGAACTCCTCAATGCCTTCTTTGCCTCAGTCTTCTCCGATAAAGAAAACAATGCCCGACCTGAAGAATTTGGAGCAAATGATTCAGTAGAGGAAACACAGCCCAGAATAACTAAGGAGATAGTACAAGAATACTTGGCTAGTTTAGATGTATTCAAGTCGCCAGGGCCAGATGAACTGCATCCAAGAGTATTAAAAGAACTGGCAGATGTGATCTCAGAACCACTGGCAGTCATCTTTGAGAATTCCTGGAGAACAGGCGAAGTCCCGGCAGACTGGAGGAGGGTAAATGTTGTCCCTATTTTCAAAAAGGGGAAAAGAGAGGACCCAAATAATTACCTCCCAGTCAGTCTGACATCAATACCAGGGAAGATTCTGGAGCAGATCATTAAGCAAACAGTCTGTGAGCACCTAGAAAGGAATGCTGTGATCACCAATAGTCAGCATGGATTTCTGAAAAATAAGTCATGGTAGACTAACCTGATCTCGTTTTTTGACAGAATTACAAGCCTGGTAGATGAAGGGAACGCAGTGGATGTAGCCTACCTTGATCTCAGCAAGGCATTTGACAAGGTGCCCCATGATATTCTTGTAAAGAATCTGGTAACATGCGATCTTGACTATGCTACCACTCAGTGGATTTGTAACTGGCTGACTGACCGAACCCAAAGGGTGCTCATCAATGGTTCCTCTTCATCCTGGAGAAGAGTGACTAGTGGGGTGCCACAGGGTTCTGTCTTGGGCCCGGTCTTATTCAACATCTTTATCAACGACTTGGATGATGGACTCAAGGGCATCCTGATCAAATTTGCAGATGGCACCAAACTGGGAGGGGTGGCTAACACCCCAGAGGACAGGATCACACTTCAAAACAAACTTGACAGATTAGAGAACTGGGCCAAAACAAACAAGATGAATTTTAACAGGGAGAAATGTAAAGTATTGCACTTGGGCAAAAAAAATGAGAGGCACAAATACAAGATGGGTGACACCTGGCTTGAGAGCAGTACATGTGAAAAGGATCTAGGAGTCTTGGTTGACCACAAACTTGACATGAGCCAACAGTGTGACACGGCAGCTAAAAAAGCCAATGCAATTCTGGGCTGCATCAATAGGAGTATAGCATCTAGATCAAGGGAAGTAATAGTGTCACTGTATTCTGCTCTGGTCAGACCTCACCTGGAGTACTGTGTCCAGTTCTGGGCACCACAGTTCAAGAAGGACACTGACAAACTGGAACGTGTCCAGAGGAGGGCAACCAAAATGGTCAAAGGCCTGGAAACGATGCCTTATGAGGAACAGCTAAGGGAGCTGGGCATGTTTAGCCTGGAGAAGAGGAGGTTAAGGGGTGATATGATAGCCATGTTCAAATATATTAAAGGATGTCACATAGAGGAGGGAGAAAGGTTGTTTTCTGCTGCTCCAGAGAAGCGGACACGGAGCAATGGATCCAAACTACAAGAAAGAAGATTCCACCTAAACATTAGGAAGAACTTCCTGACCGTAAGAGCTGTTCGACAGTGGAATTTTCTGCCAAGGAGTGTGGTGGAGTCTCCTTCTTTGGAGGTCTTTAAGCAGAGGCTTGACAACCATATGTCAGGAGTGCTCTGATGGTGTTTCCTGCTTGGCAGGGGGTTGGACTCGATGGCCCTTGTGGTCTCTTCCAACTCTATGATTCTATGATTCATCCACCCACCATCTTAATTTGCTGAGACCTAGATATGAATATGCTAATTTCCTGTGAATTTCCTGTGTCCTTTTACATACCTAGGAATGCCCTGGACTGGGACATGCTTTGCAGCTTCCCAAGGGCGATTAGTGTTGAATTATTATTATTATTATTAGTAGTAGTAGTAGTAGTAGTAGTAGTAGCAGTAGTAGTCTTTTTATTATTGTTTCCATCTATAGACCACTTACTCTCCAGAAAGCTTGAAGAATTTCACAGTAAATAAAAGTATATAACTCTCTAAGCAGTGAACCCAAACATTTATTAAACAATAGAAAATCAAAATATACAATACATTTATTTCTCAAATTCACATGCCACCACAAGGTGGGTTACAACATATAACACCATAAACTCTCTCTCTCTCTCTAATATCACATAACATAATATGCACCAAATACAAAAAAGTTATGCAAACACAATTATAAGCAATACATACTATTATATAATATGTAAGAGTGCGCGATACATAGTAAATACATACTAAAAAGTCATTTCACATTTTATATAATGTCATCTCTGCGGCAAATATAAGACAAAAAAGGTACTGTATCTAACAACAACAAAACCCTGAGAAAGGGGGCAGGAATCAGCAGCAGCGTTATCTGAAGTTCAGAGACACAGTGGGAGAAGGGGGGCAGAGGCTCCAGGGCTCACCTCCAGGCTCCCAAAATTGTGGGCTCTCTTCACCTAGGCTTTTCTTGTTTAATATTGTTAATTTGATCACAGCCAGAACTGTATTTTGAATATCATTCCTTTATTATATTTTTATCATTTATTTGCTGTATTTAGTTTCTGTACATCCCTTTGATTTCTGGATGTTTAGTGGTCTAAAACTCATAAGAAATGTTTTGTTGCTCAATTGTAAAAAAAAAAATTAATCCTGTGAAATAAATTAAAAGAAATAGGCTTTGTTTCAGGAGGAGATGAACTATTTGATGCAATGTAGGATTCCCCCATACTTCTGAGTGGCATAGGTAAAGGTAAAGGTAAAAGGACCCCTGACCATTGGGTCCAGTTGTGACCGACTCTGGGGTTGCGGCGCTCATCTCGCTTTAGTGGCCGAGGGAGCCGGGGTACAGCTTCCGGGTCATGTGGCCAGCATGACTAAGCTGCTTCTAGCGAACCAGAGCAGCACACGGAAACGCCGTTTACCTTCCCGCTGGAGCGGTACCTATTTATCTACTTTCACTTTGATGGGCTTTCGAACTGCTGGGTTGGCAGGAGCAGGGACCGAGCAACGGGAGCTCACCCCATTGCGGGGATTCGAACTTCCGACCTTCTGATCGGCAAGTCCTAGGCTCTGTGGTTTAACCCACAGCGCCACCTTCGTCCCTTTCTGAGTGGCATACACACATATAAATACATGCTTTTAATTCAAATAAGAACGGAAATCCTGTCCCCACGACAGAATGCAAAACATAACATTTTATTACTGTTTGTCTACCCTCCTTAAGTCAGATCAATTACTCCCCCTCGCACCTCTGATGGAATCTAAATTCAGTGAACCCTACACAAAGGCTAACCCCAAAAGGCAATGCACTCCAATAGAGCGCATAAAATTAAATCAAGGACAACGCAACCCTCCTACCACAGAAGTAAAGGCATATAAAACCTTCTCTTCTTACCCCGGGCCCCTGCATCACCAAACATGGAGGCTTTCTGCCTAGAATGGTTCTCTTCTTGTCAGCCTTGATTTGCCATTTGTAAAATGGGAACAACAGTGACCTCAGTTCACAGAGTTATATATTTACTTATTTCTTTAAAAGTTTCCACTGCTTGGCTGTAGAAACAAAACAAAACAAAGCTCAAATCAGCTTTCAATAAGAAAAAATAACAACAATACAGTAATTTTAGATTTTTGAAAAGATAAAATAGTTGTAGACTAAAAATAGATTTAAACTCACATCAACTTTGTAACTTAAATGTTTTATCAGATACTGTAAAGCATATGGTGACTGCGCTACCTGATCTCAAGAGGCAGGGAGTTCCACAGTGTAGGTGCTGCCACACTAAAAGGCTGAATTCTTATAAATGTAGAATGGGTACTTTGTGGCACCTGTAACTCTGCCAGTTAAAATGCAATTGCAAATTAAAAATCCCAGGCCACAAGCGTGCTTGCTGCTTACTGAGCAGAAGCAGTGATGAATAACATGCAAATAAAAAATGGAATTGCCTTCCACCCTCCAGTGCGGATCTGACCCTGCAAAGCAGGAACCAGTCAATCCCAGTACAGGTAACTGCATTCCCCTCTCCACCCCACCAGGGGGCAACTCCACAGTGCAGAGCCTGACTACTCTCAGCCGAATGTGTGGATCTTGCTCAGGCTTTCTCTCCAGAGTTGGTGGAGATCAGGTGGGGGAAGGGACAGGGAAAGTGACAGGGCGCAACAGACAAGACCCCACACCCAAAGATCTTTCTTAATTACCTGGTACCCCTTAATTGTTCCTATTAATAAACAAGATGATAGCTTGCATCCTCTGATTTCGCAAAAGGCCCTTGTCTTCCAAGCATTTCTGACCACTGGTTTGACAACAACATAACCTATGTCTGCTCTGTTTTACCTCACATTGCACTGGATTCTAAGAGCTGGCTGTCCTATCTGTACCAAGTGTTAAAATAGTAGTAATTAATTAAGTTTGAAAGAAATGAAATGTGTTTCAGTTTACTCTGGGCACCACAGAAGCTTCATCTTTGACTGCCCATCATGACCCACACATGCAACAATTTGATGGGGCAGTCCAGGAACAACTAGACACCCTGCAGGAGCAGGTTGTGACTCCTGCAATGCATGTCACTTCTTGCATCCATGATTCTCAGCCAAGCAAAAATGTATCTTTGCACAGGGCACCATGTCCCTCCTGCCACGTAGCTGACAGCCAGGGGGCCTCAGATCGAAGTTGCTCCAAATGCACAATATCTCTGACAGCAGGAAGGGGGAGCAGCCAGATGTTGGTGAGCTCCCAGCTCCCCTCATCCCTGGCCACTGGTCCTGCTGGCTGCTAGGAGCCCAACATCTGGAAGACCACAGGATTTCCCTTCTCTGAGTCACCTTCCTCTTCCATTCAGTCCTGGCTTTTATCCCGTGCCCCTGACACCATATGGCACATCCAGCACACATCTATAGCACATTATTTTCCCCAGAGAACATGGCGGACTGTAGTTTGGTAAGGGTGTGGGAACTGTAGCTTTGTGGGACGAACTACAGTTTCCAGGACTATTTGGGTAAAGTCATGCACTTTGAATGTTATTTCAATGTTTGGTGCAACACATACACCATACAACCAGAGCAAAAAAAATATGTTTTGTGTGTTGGACGTGATTTAAATGGATGGCACACATCTGCCCCAGAGGCAGAAAAAAGAAAGGTAGCATTAACACTCAATCAGGACTGCTCCCCACTTTGGACCCACAAGGCACAGGCCCTTTGCTCTCTCCCGGGACTCCCCCAGCAAAGGAGTGGTCCATTCTGTGCAGAAGGAAGGAATAAAATATCAGAGATTCCCCGACCAGCTCCCTCTCCCGAAAGCTGCCCTCCAGAGCAGAACACCCCCTGGCCAGAATGATCCAACCCAAGAGAGCCTTTGGTCAGCCTTCCTGCACGCCCTGCCACGCACATAATCGCCTTGTTTTTATTAACTTTTATTTATACAGTACAGTGTTGTCAATGCACAAGGCTCCGCACTCATTTAAAATAAGCCACACAGTAAAAAGGGCTTTGGTCTGAAGGGCTCAGCTCACAAGTCCTGACATCTTAAAATGAAAACGGAACATCCGGACTCAACTTACCCTTCCCTGAGACAAGAACGCGATGCAATTCACCCCCACTTCGCATTTTCGGGGGGGGGGAGAACCCCCACACACATTTATTGGGATGGTTGAGATGAGCCTGTGCTATTTTAACGTTTTCCTCTTCAAAAACAACCGCACTGAGTATCGCAGGCGCGCGCGCAGAACAGCCTCCACGGCTCCCCGCCCGCGATCCATAATGCAATGGAAGAAGAAGAAGGAGAATAAGAGAATGACAGCATCTGTTGCATAAACTCAGCCTTTCGCGTCCCCAATAAATGGGAAGCTATTACCTCTCCAAGGGCGCAGCAAGGCGAGGAGGTTCGGGCAGTGCCCCCGAGAGCCCCTCCCTCCCTCGCTCTCACGCGCCCCCCACCCCAGTCCGTTCATCCGTCCGAATAACAAAACACAAGAGCAGCCTCCGCGCGAAACTTCCCACGCGCCCTGACTTGCGCGCGCCAAGAGCAAGGAGCTCCGCGAGGCTCCACGGGCGCAGGGAGATGGGGAGGGAGAGAGGGCGCCCCCCGCCCCGCTCAGCTCAGCTCAGCCAAGCCCGGCCTCGCCCTGGCCGATGCCCCCCCAAGCTCTGGGCGGTGCCTGCTCCCCGTCTCCCCCCCGCTCCCAGCAGCCTTTGCACTCTCGCTACAATGAAATTTGCAAAGTTTTTTCGGTTTCGGCGCCATTTTCGAGTGGACTCGGAGGTGAGGAGGGAGGGCGGGGAAAAGGAGGGCGCCTGAGGCAGGGGGGGCAAGCGGGGGGCGCCCCAAAAATCACCAAAAAATCCCTAAAAATCCCCTCTGGGCGGGGAGGCCCCGTGGAGGCCGGCGGAGGGCCGGGAAAGGACCGGACGGGCCGGGAGAAGAGGAGGTGTCGCGGGGGAGGAGGAGAAGGGGGGCGCACCGGCCACTGCCCCCCAGCATAATTTCTCCTTCACCCACCAGTGGGATAATTTTTTAAAACAAATGATGTATCATTAAAATAGTACCCTCTCCCCCCCCCCCATGTGGGGAAACTTTTAAATTTGGGACCACGGAGAGGGCAATTGGTTAAGGTAGGTTCCCTTTCCAAATTTATTTTTAGGGGAGAGGGGAAAGTGGGGAGAGGGCAAAAAGAACAGAAAGTAGCACGGGGTTTTTATCCCCCCAGCAGCTGGAGAGGAGGAAGAAGTGCGACCCCCCCCCCAATTCCAGCATAGAGAAATTTGGCTCTGAGGACCTAAATGACGCTCCCTTTTGAAGCCTGGAGATAATTTTGGTTTAAAAGTGGAGAAACGGGGATGTGGGCGGGGGGGGCGAATTTAAAAGGAGCTGGCCCGTTTCCCACCCGCTCTCTTTTCCTTTCTTCTTCTTCCTCCTGCTACTTTTTAGCTAAAAACGGATACAAGCGAACGAAGCTACAAAAAATGGCTTATTATTTTTTTTTGTGTGTGTGTGTGTCTGTTGAGAAGACGGCAAACCATTTATTTCGTTTCAGATCTGCAAGTAGCTTCCTCTACAGTTAAATTTCGTGGGGATTTCTTTTCTTTAAAGAAACTTCTTTCTTTTAACTTCTAAATCCCTCCCCGCTCTCTGCCTCTTTTGTATTTCATATCCCTCTGTTCTTCCCCCAGTCTTCTTCTTCTTCTTCTTCTTCTTCTTCTTCTTCTTCCTAAAAACAACAACCTAGGTTGACTCTGAGTCTCCCGTTCAGCCGCTCCCTTAATTTCCCCACTTTCCCCCCCAATGCAATTTTGCGCCCCCCTCTCAACACACACCGGAGCTGGGCGGGAGGGGGGGTTGCCTCTGAGAGCGCAAATGACGCAGTTCTGAAATGGCCAGGGGGACACTTTGGAACCTGGGGGAAAGCCTAGGGATGCTCCTTCCCCCCCCTTTTGGTTGACTTCTGTCTCCCCTTCTCTCCCCACCCCCGCCATTCCTCCACCCTCTGCAAACGGAGGGTACTTCCAGAGTTACAGACCGTTACAACACTGGCCAGCAGAGAAAGGGTTAAAAAGGTGCAAGATTCGTTCCCAAGAGAAATGCAATTGTACCAAAAAGATTTCCCAAACACACATCTCCCCGCATCTCCCCGCCCGCCCTTCAGCAAAAGTGAATTGGAAAGAAAATAAGTTTGAGCTGCCTTGGGACTCTTGTCACTTTAGCTGCTGTGTCATATTTAGGATTTGGAAGAAAGCATAAACTTAACGGCTGACCCTCCTAGGCTGGGGGGGGGCAGAAACTTTAATTTGGTGCTGTGTTGTTGTTTCTCAACATATCTTAAATTTATTTCTATTTTTTACTACATATTGTTCTCTTTTTATTGGCCCAATGTTTAATTAATATTATCATTTTTAAACACAAAAGACACTTTGAAATTGAAACATAAAATCTGGATGTTTTTAAAATTACAGTGAAGAACATAAAAACTAAATACACAAGAAAAAAACCTTTACCAACATTCTTACAATTTCCCACCAAAACTTCAAATACTCGCCTTTTGAGAAATACTTTATTTTAATATATATATATTAAAATTATGTATGTGTTTTAATATGTATTAATTCTTCAGGTGTTGTGAAAATAAGTTTTTAAATTATATTTTGAATATAAAAATATGCTATTCTGCTTTGGAGACTCAACACTTAATATGTTTAGAAAATTTAATTTTAATTACTAAAACTACTAGCCAATTTCTATATTATGGCTTTAAAAAATTACTTTACTTAATATGATTTAAAACTATTTGTACTGATGGTTATTTGTAAAACACTATATGTCATGGTTTTTTAAAAATTCATATAGAATTTAATATTTTGTAACGCTGCTTAAAATTGTCATGGCTTTAATCTTACATTTTAAATGAACTCCATTGATGCACTTTGCTCAAATATTCATCCCTTCAACAACAAACACTGAAATAATAATGTGTGTGAATGAAATGTATAAAAGCTCAGCAAAACCCAAAAACTTTCATACTTTTGCGGGTGGGAGGTGGGAATAACAATGTATGTTTTTCTATATATTTTCTGCTGTGTTTTGCACAGGAAATTTGAGTGACTGACATACAATTTTTTGCATTGTCTTGAATACCGTACATGACTATAGTACTTTTTCTTTTTTATAGCAGAGAATACTGTCTTACAATGCACTCTATTTACCATGTGTAAACAGCAGTTAAAACTATCTTGGGGGGTTGCCTAGGAAGACAGTTCCTCCCCCACTCTTGTTTCAAACTCTGCAAATGCTGTTAAGTGAGGGGGGGCATTCCCTTTCATGACTGGCGGGGCGGGGGGTTACAGCAAGAAGGCTCAGTTGTGTGCAAGTTAGCATTTGCCTGCTTTAGTTGTGCAGTGGTGTATGAAGGGGGGGGCATGAGAAATCTGGAGAGAGCCCTTGACATTTTAAGTGTATACAGTGCACAATTTTTAAAAGAGACCGTTTTTTAGTTATAGGGTTTCTTACAGCCTTCGGAAAGCTGGTTGCAGAACTTAATGAAAACTGTTCTGGTCTTGTGCATGCAGCTGACTTTGAATGAACGCTGATGCAGGACAGATTTCAACCCCCGCCTCTTGTACATAATGAATTCATGTTTTTTAGAAATTCCATTTTCAGGTCTGCCGTGTAGCTTTTAAATCTGAAGGAGGCGACACTAACCAAACTGAAACACCTCCCCCTAGTAAGATACAGTTCATCGTCAGCAGTTTTGAGAGAAAACTTTACCATTCTAACTTCCAGTGAGCTCAGCCCTTATTTTCTCTGCGTTATTATTTTTTCTTTGAAAAAAGCTTCTTAACATGGAATAATGTAGCATAAGACTTCCCCGCCCCCTCTTTAAGCTGTGTATATGTAGCAGGACCATACATTAAAGTGTAAGTGTAAACTTAATTATATGCAAATGTTAACCTAGTATTGACTTGTAGATAACTTTTTCTGCATTTTTTGTTTCTCTCTCTCTCTCTCTGTGTGTGTGTGCTTTTGTGTTGAGTGGATGAGAAAAACTGAAAAACGTGTCAGTTGTCTATCAGATTGGGAGTGCTGTTGTTAATAAACTGACAATTTTAATATTTATGACAATTTGGTGTTTTGGTTCTGTTATTTAAGCTAATACTACAGTGGAAACAAATTTTTGCTGCCATTTATTTAGATTTATGAAAAATGTTTATCCTGCTTTCCCCTAAATTGAAACAATAAAAGTATAGAGATTGCTTAAAGTTGCATTCTGAGGAGTTTGGGGTGGACAGGAATCAGGCAAGGCACATCTAGATAGTGTATTTTCCAGCTGCAAGTGGAAGGAGGAAAGTTATTTCAAAAGGTTGTGTTTTTTTTAAAGGATAATGTTTTTGGTATTTCTTCACAAATCAATAGTATTTTACCCCACTCCACTCAAAATATGATTACGACTTGCTGCAGTGCATTATTGAGGTAGGTGCTAAAGTGAACATTCCATGTACACACATAAATGGGAAATATTAAATGTAGCTGCAATGTTTGGATATAGGACACCTTTGCTCAACCTGGTGTCTGCCAGACAATTTGGTCTACAGCACCTATCATTTCCAGTATGGAGATGGCCAGTAATGGAGAATGATGAAAGTTGTTGTCCAAAACCTCTAGAGGCTCCAGGCTGGGGATAGGCAAGTCAATGGGAAGTTCTCCCACACAATCTCCATTTAGAGGAGAATTGCACAAGAACCTTACTCTGTTCTTGTGCAATGTCCACAGGAGACTTTCCTGGTGGATTGTGCCCAGTTGATAGTCTAGCTAGGATGTGTCTTGTATTTCTGTAGATTGTGGTTTCTGTATTATGTAATTATTTAAATTCCCTACAGCTTAGTATATAACTGGCATGCAAAGGTATAGATGTGTGTGTGTGTGTGTGTTCACTTACATAAGAAACGGGTAGATTGACAAAACCATTAAAATATAGGGTTCAACTGCTGGACATGTGTAGATGGGTTCATACAACTCTTTTTACCTTCCACTAATGAATCTTTACAGCCATTTTTTTGTGCTGGAGATCCAGTCTAGTGGTAGCTCGAATTTATGTGGTTTTGGTGCATGAAGTTATCAGAGTTGTATCAGGTCTGGGTTGTCCTGCAGCCTCACCAGTTGAACCATTCACAGGACCAAGCTTCTCAACACGAGTTAGGAGAGCGCTGTTGTGAATTGACCCTGTAATATCCTGTGATCGTGAAAGTATTTTTGGTAACAAAAACCCTTGTCAAAAGTGCAGCTGTGTCATCCTGTGTTCAAATGCAGGCTTTGTTGCTTCCAGCTGATTTATATAACCTTGTGGTTCATCCTTTCACTAATGCAAATAAAGTTATAGGCAAGCCATTAACTTTGCAAAACTAAAGTATCGGTCTGTTAAAAAGGAGTTATTAAAACACTGCAAGGACCATGGCCATTAGTTTTCTCTGATAACTTCTAAGGTCTTTTGTGCCTTCTGAAGTGAGGGGAAAGGGAGCCTCTGTGGGCCCACGCACACACTTCTCTCTTTCTATATGATTATGGTGTATTTTCTGCTGTGGAGTTTGCGGAGGAGGGAAAGTTGGAAGATGCCACAAACACCAGCCTTTGTTTGCTTGGTGGGGGCTGGTCAGCAGCCAGAGTGTATAACTAACAGCCTCTTCTCTGCCCTTTCCTTGGGCAAAGGGTTGAGTGAGGTACCAGCTCCTGTTCCACATCTATAAACACAATCTGCATTTAACCCTGTTTAATTTTAACGGAGCCCCACCTGCAACAATTAAGTCTGCTTCCTCTTTCTAAACTTTCAGGCAGCAGTTCTACTCAGTGGCTGCATCTCCATCGCAACAGCGAGAGTACCATGCAGAATTTGCGGGGGGGGGGGGGCAGCAGCAGGCATCGTGTCTGAAGTGTGCTCTCTTTTGCCTCTTGCTGAATTCACAGGGTGAGCTGTATTCCACTCTCTTTGGGCGGCTCTTAGGTGAATGTTTGTTGCTGCTAGGGGAAGCTTCCCATGCCTTTTCAAAACATGTTTCTCCAATTCACAATGGACAGTCAGTTTATTATTTGCATGGCAAAAAGGTTGTGCCAAAGTTAAGCACTTCTAGGTCCCATTGCTAAATCATTTTCATTTATTTCATGGAAGATCATTAAGCCTAAGTATAACTCTCCCATTGGCAACAACAGGACTTAAATGGTGCTTAAATTGCACTGGATTACACCCCAGTTCCAATTGCCTGTTTTTGTGTTTTGACAGATTAATTTTTATTTAAATAAAATAAAAGTGGAGAACAAACGGATGGGTGTGATGAACTGTCTGTATTTCTTGCTTTTTGTACTACACTTACATCTGGGAGAGTGGGGTTTTCCCCAAGTAAGAAATTAGCGCATGCAACTTCCTCTAACAGCCTTTGTTGTTTAATTGTGAAGACTAAAGGGTAGGAGCACTCCTTGGTTGTCCTCTGTACTCACCACTTTTATCTAAAATATGTATTGCAACCATTTGTAAGAATGTGTGTGTGTTGTGTATTGGTTCCTTTTGCAACTGTTCTACTGTAATTACTAGTTCTATTTATAGTTCCAACACTCTTCCCATAGATATGGGGGGGGGGGCAGAAAGGAGAGGAGAGGAGGACCAGTAACTTGTGTAACCCTGCTCCATAGCTTGACTTTGCAGCCAGGGTCTCCTTCTGGAACAGTTGCCCAAATAATTCTCCTTGAGGAGGTGTAGCAGCACGACATGGTTTGTAGGGACAAGGAGATACAGACCGTTCTGGGCTGCCTCATGACCTCAAGGGCTAAGACAAGAAAACCAGACACACATTTATCAGCACAGCTGGAGCCAAGATGCTCCCAGTCTAACTGAACTCGTAGATTGCACAGCCAGGTATGTTTAGAAATAGTTGTTGTTTTTTAAGTTGCATGTTTCCCCCACAAATAATGATTTTTACTAAAAGCATGTTAGGTTTTATTTTTGTCTAAAAGCGTTCTAGCATTCACAAAGGTTGAATAAATCTTGGGGAAATTGTTGCATGTTATTCCCTAATCCTCTAGAGGATGCTCACGTAGACACAGAGCCAGCCTTCTTTTTCAAAGTTTAGAATGTTGGTGGGGGGCAGGAAATGGGAGGAGCCTTTGTAGATAAAAAGGGGCGTTTGGAGTTGGTGAAAGCCATTTCAAAATCTGCTTTAATTGTCCCATGGAATTCAGTCTGAAGACTGCCCACAGCTGTTTCTGTGCTAAAGGAAATAAGAGGCCACCTGTAACATTTCTTTTGCACAACTACCTGCTCAGACAGATGGGGAGCATCATGCCATCCTTGAGCCTCACAGAGATGACTGCAGAAGGGGAACATCTGTCTGCTGTGCTCTAGCAGCACGTAAATACTGGAGTTTAAAATTGCCTCCAGTATTGCTTTGCTGCTTTAGCGCAGCTGGACATTGGCACAAGCTCCACAGAGAACACCTCTCAAAATGAAGGAAAAGAAGCTCTTTTGGGTTGTTTGTTTGTTGCGCCAGTATCAGCATGTTGGGGATACCGGGTGAAAGTTTCAAAGATTGAGTTCTGAACATTCCCTCTCCAATATGGTAAGTTTGGGGTTTTTTGGGTGGGTAGATGGGCTTGTGCTAAAAAGATTTGTTGGCTACAACTTTTCAAAATTATCATCAGATGCGCTCTTGAGGCTACAAGATCTGAGAAATTATGGGCAAAAAAACAAAAAAAAACCCACCCCGCAACAACCTATTAATCAGTTTCCCCCAAATTGTTCAATATTGATCCTCTGAGGGTCAGTGGAGCTGAGCAAGAGGTGAACGAACACCTTAGTGTAGAAAGGGGATTGAAAGGGGACTGGGGTGAAAAAGAAGTTTATGAGGTATGCTGTGAATCATTTAATTAGGAACTATAAGCCTCAAAAATAATGGGCATGTGCAGAGGGCAGCCGCATGCCAATGAGGAACCTCTGTATTGAATAAAATGATTTCTCAGTATAACGGTTAAAACCCATCCTGTCTCATTATAGGATATTAAAAGTGTGGTGTTATTTTCACTTGTATTACTTTGTTAATTTTTTTACATTTTATGATTCCTTGTAATGGTGACTGCTGATCAATAAACATTGGTTATATACTGAGATTCCTTTACTTTGTTTCATTTGGACTCCTTGGGCTGGGCTTGGTGACAACTTTATAAGCTCATCAAGGGGTCAATTAACTCAGAAGTTTGGGGAAACCCCTCTATAAATACATGTAGAACAACACAAGTATTTGTTACAGGATCCTGAGATCAGAGATGAGCTCAGGACTGCTAGGCAGCTGCCTGCAGCACAGACCTCAGCAGGGCACAGGACCAAACTTTGGTGGGCACAGTTTTTCACAAATTAGTTTTTGTTATATCTCTTTTATCATCTTTGAAGTAATTTTTGAAGTAATTCATACATTAGAATATACATAAAATAGACTAACCGTAGAGTTGATTGGAGATATATATATCACATAACAAGTAAAAATTCACAACTTTGTGACAGCTTACAATACAACATGGACCACAGCAGGTTGTATCACATGAATTCCACAAACACTCAAAAACCGTAAGTTTCCCCTATACACTATGAGGAGACTAGCAAATGGTGAAGTAGTGTGCTATCAATGGTTGACATGTTCAGCTTCAAAAGATGAGTTTTTTGCTGTCTATTGTTCAGCAAAAAAAATATGGTGCATTGATCCTACACAGAAAAGGTTCAAAAGACTGTAAGAACGTTGAAGTAATTCTGTCTTCACATGAGAGGAAAATATCAGATCTGGAGAGAACTTGAATTGCACTTACATAAAGGAGAAATAATTGATGATACTAACCAGCAGAAAATTAGGCAAGAAAAACAATATTGGTGACAAATCTTGGACCACTTGATCGCTTTGCTCAGAGTTCATGGTATGCAAAACTTTGCATTCTGTGGTACAGCTGAAAAGTTGTGCTGTGCTAGCTATTCAACTTTTTTGAATTTTGTAGAATATCTGGCCCTTTTTGATCTATCATGAATAAACATTTATTTGCACAGAGTGAAAGATCAAGAAACGATGGTTCACTACCTAGAAAAAGATATCCAAAATGAAATTATATATCTTCTAGTCAGTGCTATAAAGCATAACATTTTAGCACATGCAAATAGCCCTGCTATTTACACTCTTTAAGTAGTCAATGATTGTGCTAAGTGTTATCTGGAAGCAGTTTGGTTCAGCAGACCAAGTGACCAAGAATTACCTTATAGGCTGCAGGTGTGGTGAAGATTTTCAACAATTTTTTGTAGATGCTACTGAGATTGCAAAAGAGCTAGCAATACTACTATCATCCAGGAGTGTTGAACCCATCAGGGACTAAGTGACCAATTTCATGTACTGCCTCTGAGTGGTGGTTTTAGATATTGTTCTGATCTAGCAAGCTCCCTGGAAGAATGTGGAGAGGCAATGCGGAGGACATCTTCTATTTTAGGGGTTGTTATGAGGGACTGGGAACGGGTGGCGCTGTGGTCTGAACCGCATGGGCTTGCCGATTGGGAGGTTGGCGGTTAAAATCTGCACAACAGGACTAGTTCCTGTTGCTTTTTCCCAGTTCCTGTTATCTAGCAGTTCAAAAGCACACCAGTGCAAGTAGATAAATAGGTACTGGTATGGCGGGGAGGTAAATGGCATTTCCGTGCGCTCTGGCACTTGTCACAGTGTCCTGTTGCGCCAGAAGCGCATTTTCAACAAAAGTGACATGAATGCACTGATAAGCCCCACTGTGTGGGTCTCACTTGGGGGAGCAGGAGAAAACTAACTGGTGGGGTGTGACATGATTAGAGTTTTGCAAAATTATTAATAGTATGGTAGAATCTCCAGCACAGCGTTTCCCCAACCTGGTGACTTCCAGATTCCCCTGATGACATCCCTTTACACCATCTGGCATGGCCTAAGGGCCCTGGAGTATTTGGATCTGTAAGAGGATGTCTGGTTTGATCCAGTAGGGCTCTCCTTGCCATCTTACAGTGCAAGTCTGATCTTGTCTACTCAGAAGTAAGCCCTATTGAGTCCATTGAGGTTACCTTAAAAAAAATTTTTTTTTAAGCTTTAAATGTGCCACATGGCAACAAGTCATTTTGAGCGTAGGCTAAAAGGTGAAAGCCTTCTAATCTCCGCCCCAGCTTAATTTCGGTCTGCCCTCTTCTTGTTCTGTGGGGTCCCATCCTCTCTTGGTCTGTTCCATGTTCCGTAACTGGAGTGAAGCCATATATACTCAAGTATACGCAGCAATTTCCAGCGAGAAATTGCTGTGCAGTTGAATGACCCCCACCTCACCCCGCCCCTGTACAGTACTTAGAAATACAAATTTAAATAAGCGTTTTTAAACTTCGCCTAGATGGTGTGTAACGAACGTTATGTCATGAACATGGTGGATGCTGTGTGTGCAAATCCAAGCGCAGAAGGCAGACTTCTGAGCCAGGGCTTACAGAGCTTGGTAGTGATTAAAACAATTTTTTATAAACCCGCTAGCAAGAACCAAACACACCCCTGCAAGCCGTGCTTAGGCGCGGTAGAAGCCGTCTTTCCCAGAGTCAGACCTTCGGTCAATTTCGCTCTGCATTGCCGACTACATTGAGTGGTGGCGGCGGCGGCGGCGGCTGGTCTCGGAGACCCTCCTCTCCAGGGGTCTTTCCCGGCTTTCCCTGGGATGTCCGGTACACTAACCCTGGGGCTACCTGCGCGCAAGATACGCACCGCGACCACGAGCCCATCCTCTGGCTTAACGGGCTTGCACGAAGCACATTCGCGGGGCGCGGGGCGCATCTTCTAGCCTAGATCTCCGTGGGCGTGATGTTTCTTTGCATTAATAGATCTGCACATGTTTAGGTTGGGGCGAGAAGGATTCCTGGTGCTTCCCCTCGTGAAGTTAGTCTACCGGCCCCACGCCCAAGAGAGCGACCTGGTGGCTTAAGGCCAGTGCAGTCCTGGGCACTGCCAGGATGGGACGCAGCTCTTGGGTCTCCTCTGGGGTTTAGAGGAATGACTGCGCAGGCACCTGCCGGTTCGGAGGCTGCTTAGCGGCTCCCGGGCACACTGCATGCTGCCAGCCCGGGCTGGGACTCAGCGCCGCGTTCAGGATCCCTGCCTGCCTGGGCGCCCGGGAATGGGCAGAGCGGCCATTGGGATGTATCTCCGTCCTTTCCCAGGAGAGAGGCCTCGGCTGCCCGCCTGGCGCCTTAGCCAGTAAAACCCCGCAAAGCAAGGCCCGCGTGTCGGCTCCCTGGACCCAAGCGGTGGCGGCTGTTCCTCATGGCCCAAGGCAGTAGCAGCCGGAGTTCTGGGAGCAGAGGCTCTTTGCGTTCCAGCCCAGTTTTATACTTTCTGTGCTTACTCTGGCGTAAATCCAAAATACCGCCACAGCGCCTTTCCGCGCCTTGACTTGGAAGCCCGGGGTGGGCGGCCTCGGCTGGGGACCCTGGAAAAGCGCGTGGCTTTGGGCGCTTTCCCCCTACCGTGGGAAAAACCGCGGGTGCTCAAAGCGCGCGCGGAGCCAGTTCCTTAATGTGCTGCCAGCAAGAATCTCCTTGGCCCGCCGGGAGCAAAGCTAAATCGCAGAGGGATTTGTGCTGTTTTACCGCTCCTTTCTCCAAAACATGAGTTTGGAATATATTCCCGAATTAATACTGAGGAACATCCCCTGCCTCGCCGTCCGCGGGCGCGCAGCAAATGCACGCCTTCCTTTTCCCCAACACTGGCCCTCCAGTCTTGCGGCTCTTGCCGCCGGTCGCTTCGTTGGAGATGTTGTGTATGTATGTGCTTTGTGCTAGAGACAGTTCCAGTTTAGGGGTCGCGGAAGTGGGGGGCATTTCTCTTCGCTCCGCAGGCTGCCCAATTCTCGCCGACGAGCCACCGCAGCAGTTGCGTCGAGGTCTTGGATCCCGTCGGGTCTCTGGGGAATGCCCAGAAAGGCGCAGAGGACTCAATCCACGCCCCCACGGCACTCAGAAGGAAAGGACTTTCGAGCCAGTCGACAAGGCCAGGTGTTCGCTCGAGTCCTGCCCCCCTCGTTCTTTCATCTGCTCGCCAGTAACTGGTGCAGTGTGGTGGGGGACTGGGTCCCGCGAGCCCAACTTTTCCGACTTCTCTGTCAGGAGAAAGAAGTCCTGGCTTCTGCTCCCTGGCCGTGATCCCTCCTCCTACACCCCGGACGAGAGATGGCGAGCGAGCAGGTAGAGACCCCTCCCCCCGCCCAGAAACAGGGCAAGCAAAGAACCCGAAACGCCAGCGCAGCCTTTCCCCTCGCGGCATAGCAGCAAGGATCAGGGCGATTGACGGTTGCAAGGAGTCGCCACTGGCCTACCGCCCTTTCTCGGAGAGGCTCCATCCACGTTCTTAGCCTTCCCTTTTGGGTGGTGCACCGGTGGGCTTCCTCACTCCTCTCTCTGAGCAAGAGTTTCAGGATTGTGAACAGTTGCTCCTTGCAATTAACCCTCCCTGCCAGCTTTCAAGGCTTATGGAAGGCAGCACCTCCCCTTGAGCCCAAGGTGGTGTTGCTGTGAACAGCAGAGCACCCCTTGGCCTTTACATCCATATTTGAATATATGTCCATCCCTTCCCCCAAGGGTGAGCAAACACTTACCGGTAAGTCACTGCTTGGCGAAGTTGGAAGAAGTAATTTCTGATGGCGGTGGTGGGGGGACCCTCAAAGCAGTAAATTGTACCAATTATCAAGGAGCACAGAAGCACACTTTGGAACTTCCTTTTGTGTCAAGTTGCTGTGGGCTTCTCATTTGCAAGGAAATTATACTCAAGCACCACAAAAAAGCGTTCTAAGCTGAAGAGACTTCTGCACTCTGCTGAATTCTTATTTGCTGGGTGTTTTCATCCCAAAGACAACATAGCATCCAAAAACATAGTTTTTGCATTTGTGGATTGAAGTGGCACAAGACACTCTTCCCCCTCTTTCTACCATTATATGTGGGCCTGTCATGCACAAATGCAACTTACATGCCCATTGGCCCAGTTGTGCGCAGCCATCAGATGTGTTTCAGACCTTGTGGTGTGCTTTGCTAGGATGACCAGGTGGATCAATCTTTTCCTTACTGCAGTGTCCTTACTGGAAAAAAGCTTGTGGTTACAACCTTGGAAATATGCCTTCTTGGTCCGCCCCCCCCCCCCCGACTAGAGTGTCTTGAACAAAATAAGCAGTTCAGTCTTTGATTCCATTAGTAACAATATAAGGCCAACATCTCATCTAGACCAGCAAGCTGCTCTCATGGTAGTCAGCCAGATTCCTCCGGGAAGTTCAAAAGCAGGACCCAAGTGCAACAGCAGAACAATCCCCAAGGTTCTAGTTTCAGGTAAAGCCAGGAAAACTAGCATTTGTGGGAGTCCTAATAATTTCCCCTGAACATCAGTAGCTGGGTAAACTTCTATTTCCTACCATTAACATATTCATTTTAATTCCAGGGAATTGTATTAGCACAAAATGCACATGGTAAATCATCTTTATTTGTCTTCCAGATTCCTGCATCTACATCTTTGCCAAGTTCATTTGGTTTTTTTTATTTTTCTATGCATTTACAAGCAGCACTGGTTGTGAGGATGAAAGTGGGAGAGAGAAAGAACTGTGCACACCACCTTGGGCTCTTCAGAGAAAATGGGGTGATAGAAATGAAATGGAAAAAATGTGTCTTGTTATTATGAATGTGTCTTGTTATTATGAATTTTTGTACCTTGAAAATTTCAATACAAATTGTATTTAAAAGAAAAAGAATGCATATGGCAGGGAAAAGGGGGGGGGGTTACTCAAGTTTCAATATACAGATGCCATGGAAATGAGAGTACACAGAGGGGGCTGAAAGAAGCACAAGTAGCGAACTATTAACAACTCTCCTCTTGTTCAAATAATTACACCCAATGGCTCTTCATCTTTGCTTTTTCATACCAGCTCTTATCCCATCCTAGGCTTCTTTGCAGATGTTAAGAGGAGGGAACTGGATGCTGCATTTATCAACAATACTCTGGGCACTTAATTTGGTCTAGGCAGGCAGAAGCAGCCATTTCAAATTTCATTGGTCCCTTAAATGTTTAACACTTCATTTATTATTTATTTCTAGAATTTATACATATTTTCCTGTGAGATGCTTAAGGCAGTGTGCATTTAATCCCCACAGCAACCCTGTGAGGTGGGTTCGGCTGAGAGACGAAGACAGGTCCAAGGTCACCCTGTGTGCTTTGTGGCTGATTGGGATTTGAACCCTGTTTCCCAGGTCGCAGTCCAACACTCTGTCACACCACACTGCCACAAGTTGTGCTCGTGGTACATGAAGGGTCTCAACACTGACCTGATGAGCAGCTATGATGGGCACAGATTGTTCAACAACTTAAAAATTGCTCAGGTAAAAGCCATAGGTATATTTCGCAGTCCAGCTTCTACTGAGGCTGGGATTTGATCTTCATACAGGCCTGAGGAAATAGCTTCATAAGTCTAGTTGCAGATTGTGGAGAGACAATGAAGTTCAAAGGAAAAGTGCAGAATAGGCAATTTATTCTTTTGGAAGAGGGATGAGCAAAAGAGCACAGAAGCTAGGTAACTGAGACTCTGAGGGCCCTCTGAAGAAATCCACAGTGCTGAAGGCCAAAATGCAAGTGTAAAGAAACAAGACCAATGGGGCCATGACCCAAAAGACAGGGTGACTAGGTTGAAAAACAGTGACCCAAACTGACAACCAAATGGATGGTGAAGACATACAGTTTGCCAAATGGAGGAGCAATTTTGCTTTAAATTAACCAAACAATTATTTTGGTGATGATTTTTAACCTTTCTGATCTGTCCAATTTGGCTGCAATGAGATGTGGATTGTACTGTACTGTAATTTACTAAGTTTACACTGAAGTTTGATGCTCAGCCATCATCTTAATCTCTTTACTGCCAGCTGAGGCAAGAGCAACGTTCAAATGCATCAACATATCAGCTACCATAAAATCTGCTTTTGCAAGGTTCAACAGAAGGCGGAGGTCTCTGTAACATGCAGGGGGGTCAGAGGTGGGGCAACCCTGAACTGCAGTTTCAAAGCACCACCTCTACTCTTTTGAAGCAATGGCCTGGCAAGAGCAAAACACGACACTTTAAATCTTCATTGCGCAGCAGTAACTGAATGACTTATAAAGACACAGAACCATGACTTTACCTGTGAGAGGGGAGAAGTAAACTAAAAGATAGTTGTGGTTGCCCAGCACTTCAATGCATTTCTGATGTGGCTCAATAAAATTCCTACCTGGAAAGAGCAATAGAGAACCAACCACCCATTTGAAAAAGCCCACAAAGAAACAAGCTAAGGGGAAAAAGAATAAAAGGATAACTTGCAAAGCATCCTCTGATGGCCCACACATGGGTGCTTAGTGAACAACTGATCTTTGCCAGGGCACTGGTTGCACTGGTTTCATCTAGTGCAGAGCGCTGTGCCCTCTGCCTGGGGCCCACAGACCTTGCTTCCTTCAACAGAGAGGGAAGGTGTAGCAAACCCTGAGGAGGCATATGTACCGCAGATGTTTTGGCAGATGGAAGAGGCCAGCGCAGTCGTCAAGGTGCTACCTTTGGAGAAACAGCCTTTATTTAAAAGTATGTTGGTTGTGCATACAGTCAACATTACAATCATTTTTCATTGAGGTGAAATACAGGAAGATAGTTCTGAAAGGCAGTTTTGCTCAACTGATGGAGAAGGGAAAGGAAAATTAAGACAGAATCCACCTGGAGCTTGGAGGGGACAATCCTGATGTGAATCAATTCCCATTTTCTTCTCCCCTTGGGTTTGTGTAAGAGAAGTTCCAGGTGGACTATACAATTAATTTTATAGGAGGTGAAAAGCCTGGTAGCTGCTTCAACATTCTATATGTCACTTGCTCTCTTTTCAGGCTGAAATGGCATTATTTTCTGTGCAGAGCTCCTGTAAGAGGCAAGTAAGGCAACTACAGAGAAAGCAGTTTAGCATAACATTATCCATACTCCTTCAAGAGCATCATGCCTCTGTTGTAGGGTGGTGGCACACCCTGGATATCCAATAATCACCTTAATTTCTGCTTTCATTACTATATAAAACTTAAATTACTTGGTTTTTTTAAAAAAATATTACTAATATAATTTCCCATCTTAAAATGCCTTATACATTTACAGTACTTAAAACTATTTGAGTTCTGAAGTTTAAAAGCGGGGAGGGAGGAATATGTTTGGGGGTCAAACACACAGCAAATCCCACTAGGAAAGGAGCTAGAATCAGTAGATTCATAGTGCAATTTTCTTAAAAAAGGAAAGAGAAAGAGAGAACACACAACGGCACCCCCTTTTTGTTTCTCAAATGTAAATGAAGAAGACGAGGTTATTATACTGTACATGCAATAAGTTATAGCAAGCAAATGACAACAAAGTTGGAGAACTCTACAATTTTAAGCTGGTGACCAGAGCCAAAGGCAGAGGAAAATGGACACTGTGGATGCACATTTCAAAGTCCCGTAACTGTGGTGCTGGAGCAACTGCTGTCATGCCTTGTATTTCTGTTTCCCAGTCTCACTTATGACACAAATGTGCTGAAAGAGAGAGGGTAAAAGCACTGTGTGGATTAGGAGTTTAACAGCTAGGAGATGAACAAACACTGCAGAGCCTGTTACCACTGAGTGTGACCAAGAAATAGGACCCAGGGGACATCTCCCACTAGGGCCTTCAACATGAGAGAAGCTCATCCCGTTCTTCATAAATACACTGGGGGCGTGAGGAACTGCCCCAGTAGATGCCCCAAGCAGAGCACCCTCTTTTTTGGAAGGAGAAAAGGAAGTGAGTGGAGGCATTGCTGCAGTCCTGGCATAGCTCCTTCCCTGCCCCAGCACGGGGCGCCTCTCTCTCCTCTCCAACACTGCCCAAAGAGTTGGCTCTGCATTTCTAGGCGGTCCTTCAAATAAGGGCCTATCCTTCCCACTATAAAGCCCTGTCACCATACACTTTCCTTTCTATCTTAGAATTGCCTAAGAATTATTGGGATGCATTCAACGTAGGGCTATGTAACCTGCAGGTATAGAGCAGTATACAAATTTAATAAATAATAAGAATAACAGTAAGTTCAATCAGCACAAAGATTTATTCTTCTGCAACACAACTTCCCCTCCTCCCTTCCCCCATGAGTCCCCTAAATCAGTTCTAGGGGTTTTCCCAACCCTCTGGAGAAGATCTGGGGAGGAGGGGGAGAAGCCCCATTTTGCTAGGGTAATCCTTTTGCTGACAGGAAGAGTTCACAGAATAACCGCCATCTTATCAGCCACTAATGACTCCTAGGGTAAGTAGCTCTATTCCCTGCAGTGACAAATTATTTGGTGAATTTATTTCCAAATAACTAATCCTTCAGTTTTTAAAAGAATCCAACATTTCCAACTCTTGAAACTTGTATTTAGGAGCAACTGAGTGCTTCACAAGTCCTTGATTCTGAATTACTCTTTTCCAAATCAACTGCAACATTTCACATTCTTTTAGAATTGTATCCGTGACTAATTAATGTGTATAAATTAACCCCTCAAGGACTGACTACCCTTCTGTAAAATAATTTTAAAAAGGTAACGGAAAAGACCCCTGACAGCTCATGATAAAAAGAAATGGTGGAGAGTGAAGCACAGAACCTGTTAGTCTGAGAGACAGCAGCTGCAAACCCTGGACAAGCTGACACAGGAGGGGTGAAAAGGACAGTACTTTTTTTTTTTAAATCTTCTGTTCTTATTTCTAGTTTAGGGGAAAAAATTACTGTGGTGTTGGTGGGGAAACACAACATTGTGAGAGAGGTTCATAAAATTAAGCTTGGAGTACAGAAAATCTCCCCTCAGCTCATAATACTTGAATTTCAGATCCCCTAATTTATTTATTTATTTACGGCTATTAGCCCATAAAATATGTACAAACATAAAAACACAGGGACATAAAAACCCTAATAAAACTGACAATAAATTCAGGACAGACAAAGAAGTAAAAGACTTCTTTACAAAACACATAATTAACTTTCCAAATACACAGCAACAGGATATGGGGATGGCAAGTAGCTCAAACAGCTTTAGAAGGGGGTTAGGCAAAGTCCATGGCAGTTCACCATCATAACCAGGTTCAGAGGCAGCGCATCTCTGAGTTACAGCTGCCTGGGGTGGTGAGAGGGGTGGTGCCACAGCAGAAAAGGCCTAGTGCATGGTGGGCTTCGCAGAAGGAAGCCTAGAGACAGACCACTGTGTGAAACAGGGTGATGGAGAAATGGACCTTTCACTGACGAAGCTGCAGGGCTCCTTTTACCTCATTATCATCAGGAATGGAACCTGAAGGGGTAGTTATTCAGTCTAATTACAGCAAGCCACAAAATTATGATATTCTGTAACACTAGCATCAGCTTGGCTGCATGGATATTTAAAACAACAGAAGCTATGTCAGCTGTCTCACCTGCCCACCTCAGTAGATTCTAAAATGGCCATTTATTTATTATTATTATTATTTATTATTATATATATATATATATATATATATATAAAATTTATTATATATTTTATTATTTATTATATATTTTATTATTTATTATATATTATATATAATTATTATATATATATATTATTATTTATGTTACAGATAGGTAGCCGTGTTGGTCTGCCATAGTCAAAACAAAAAAAATGTTTTCCTTCCAGTAGCACCTTAAAGACCAACTAAGTTAGTTCTTGGTATGAGCTTTCGTGTGCATGCACACTTCTTCAGATACACAGTGTGTATCTGAAGAAGTGTGCATGCACACGAAAGCTCATACCAAGAACTAACTTAGTTGGTCTTTAAGGTGCTACTGGAAGGAAAAAAATTTTTTTGTTTTGATTATTATTTATGTTTACATTCCACTTTCATAAAGTATACCAAGGAAGCTTACAACATACAAACTATAATAAAATATAAATATATATAAGAAAATAATTAAAAACATCAATAGAAATTCAGTAAATACTAGTTAGCCTTTCTTGCAAAAACTGCTTTGAGACAGGCTCTCTGCCCATCTCTCCTGGGAAATGTCACACTTGACCAATAAGGCTTAAGGATATAGAATTGAGGTTGGAGGAGAACCTAAACTGCTGTCAGGTTAATGGGGTTGTTTGGGAGCCCAACGGATCTTGGTGGGAAATACAGGAAACAGCCCTTCTGCGTGGGGAGTGTGCGTAAGCCCCCTCCACCCCATTATGTGCCTGTAAAGTTTATGGCCAGCAGAGCCTGGGGTTCCCCAAGAGCAGAATATGCGTCTGCCGAAAACCTCATTCTGGCATTTCTCTACCCACCGGTAAAAGAAGCAAAGGAAATGTTGCACCAAGGGGAAGGGGGGCTGTGGCTCAGTGGCAGAGCATCAGTTTTGCATGCAGAAGGCCCCAGGCTCAATTCCCAGTATCCCCAGTTATGAATGGAAAAGACCTTCTGCCTTGAACCCTGGGAAGTTCTGTCAGTCAGCACTGAAAATACTGGACCAGTGGTTTGACTCTGCATAAGCCAGTTTCCTACGTTCCTACTTGACAGTAAAGATCAGGCAGAAGAGGAGCGGGGGGCGGGGAATACTCTTCCTCAATTTATACAGAAGACAATCTTTGTTCATTACTTACATTTAGATCTCTGAAGTATTCATTGTAATCTAGAGCATATCCCACCACAAACTTATCTGGTACTTCAAACCCAACAACTGAAAAAGAGCCAGAATTCATCAGTATGTTAAATTTGGGCAATGTTTAGATAATCATATTACATTATTTGGATTATTCATAACCAGTTTCCTAGTTGATAATGCTGCCTATTGGCATTATTTAAAAAATGTAACAAGGATAAAACAGGGAGACATAAAACTGACAGTACATTCTGATACAGGGAAAAGCTACACCATGTCCAAAGGAGTGAGACAGTAGGGACTAGGTGGTAAAAGGTAAAGGGACCCCTGACCATTAGGTCCAGTCATGGCCGACTCTGGGGTTGCGGCGCTCATCTCGCTTTATTGGCCGAGGGAGCCGGTGTACAGCTTCCGGGTCATGTGGCCAGCATGACTATGCCACTTCTGGCGAACCAGAGCAGTGCACGGAAACGCCGTTTACCTTCCCGCCGGAGCAGTACCTATTTATCTACTTGCACTTTGACGTGCTTTTGAACTGCTAGGTTGGCAGGAGAAGGGACCGAGCAATGGGAGCTCACCCTGTCACGGGGATTCGAACTGCCGACCTTCCGATTGGCAAGTCCTAGGCTCTGTGGTTTAACCCACAGCGCCACCCGCGTCACGGTAGGGACTAGGTGACAAGGCCCCAAATGAGTGGAAAAACACACCGCTGAAAGGAGTTAAATTATTGCAAAAGCTGCAATTTAAGCTGCAATCCTAAACACATTTAATAGGGAGAAAGCCCCACTGAACACAGTTTGGAGTAAATATGCCCAGGATTGCACCGTTACCCATTTCACAAGTCCTTCAGGTATCTCTACTTAAACACACTGCAAACCAAGTACAGTACATATCCACAGAGGCCAGGTCACTCTCCTTAATTCTGCTCCAGCTCCTATAATTCTTTTCTGTCCTCATTTATCCCTCCCTCCCCATTTTGTAACATTACAGTTGTTCTTTAGGCCAGTGACTCCCTGCAGTCAAATTTCATCTACTTTCAATCTGAATATAGAGATTTTTACATTGCTTTAAAAATGTATATATTTTAAGGTGCACTGAACACTTCACTTACAGTCAGGACGGTATCCTACACTTCGAGGTGTTCTTTTGACCAACAAGCTGTTAAAAAGACCCCAAAGCAAAAAAAGTAAATTGTGGGTAGAAATTAACTCATGAAATGCACTCCATGCTCCCTGCATGCCAAGCCACTAAGTTCTGTACTCCCCCACTGCTATATCACAGTGGAAACACTGAATCTGGATTACAGTGGCAGTTAGAGGGTTCTTTCTACAGCCAAGTTTTAAGTGAGCATAAAGGCTGCTCTCCCCTTCATGGATCACTGCCTTGCCGTGGCGAAGGGGCTTGAATAACTCAGAGAAGCTATGAGCTATGCTGTGCAGGGCCACCCAAGATGGACAGGTCATAGTGGAGAGTTTTGACCAAACATGATCCACCTGGAGCAGGAACCAGCAAGCCACTCCAGTATCCCTGCCAAGAAAACTCCATGGACAAAGACAACAGGCATATAAAAGTTATGATGCTGGAAGATGAGCCCCTCAGGTCAGAAGGCGTCCAACATACTACTGAGGAAGAGCGGAGGACAAGTACAAGTAGATGCAGAGCTGATGAAGCAGCTGGGCTAAAGCCGAAAGGTCGCTCAGTTGCGGATATGTCTGGAAGTGAAAGGAAAGTCCAATGCTGTAAAGAAAAATATTGCATAGGAACCTGGAATATAAGAACCATGAACCTGGGTAAGTTGGATGTGGTCAAAAATGAGATGGCAAGAATAAATATTGACATCCTGGGCATCAGTGAACTAAAATGGACGGGAATGGGTGAATTCAGTTCGGATGACCATCATATCTACTACTGTGGGCAAGAATCCCGTAAAAGAAATGGTCCGTAAAAGAAATGGCCCTCATAGTCAACAAAAGAGTGGCGAAAGCTGTCCTGGGATGCAATCTCAAAAATGAAAGAATGATCTCGATACGAATCCAAGGCAGACCTTTTAACATCACAGTAATCCAAGTTTATGCACCAATTACAGGTGCTGAAGAAACTGAAACTGATCAATTCTATGAAGACTTACAACACCTTATAGAAGTGACACAAAAGAAGGATGTTCTTCTCTCATGCGGGAGGCAGTGGAAGACAGGAGTGCCTGGCGTGCTCTGGTCCATGGGGTCACGAAGAGTCGGACACGACTAAACAACAACAACAAAGGCTGCTCTTTGACCAATTGTGTATGAGGAGGAGCAGGCATTGAAAAGTATTCTCTTCCTCCTTCAGTGGTGCCAGAAGGGGAAATTCAGCACATCACCATTCTGTGCCTGAAGCATCTCCCCCCTGCCTAGGCCCCTGCACTGCCATGAAACTTGTGCAGCAGAAAAGTGACTTTACCTATGCTCAAAATATACTGTGGACAGTGGGAGACTTTCCTCAAAATATACAGAATAAATAAAGAAGTTTGTTTAGGAAGGCAGAGTTATTCTGATAATTAAAGTTAAAAATTAGTATTTAAGCTAGCTACTGGGTGAGATGCAAGAGTCATTGTACTAAGAACGCAGAAGGTCTACTAAGAGTAAGTATAATATGTGGGTGTTTAAGAGAGAAGTGATCCAAGATGACACTCATTTTTAGACCAAAAACTAAACTGTTAAAACCTTTTAATAAAGCAATTTCCCTTAGACTAGTTCTCTTTGTTATTCAGTCTTGGGCAGCTGAAGCATAGAGGTGGATTGAAAGCCCACTGCTTTTAACTATGGGCACCTTCATCACAAAGGCAATGATCAATATCCAGCACAAGCAATGGAGAAAAATTAACACCCCCCAACCTTGCACTTATTAACTCCTAAACGTAACTGACCTCAAAAGGATACAAAAAGATGTGTAACTGTACCACCTTTTTTCATCATTCTGCAAAAGTTCCTGAGAAAGCAAATTGTAGCAAATGCAGGAATTAAACATACCTGGCTACTTTCACCATCTTTGGGTTGTACTGCTTAAGCAGAGACAGAAGAGTCTTCATTGTCTTACCAGTGTCAATTATATCCTGACATTTAAAACAAAAAGAGCCTTGTGAAGTGAAGCTGCAGCCAAGTACCTCTTACAGGTTCATAATTAACTAAATCATACATACGAGGAGGAATAAAATTCAGGGTCATTTGGTGCTCATTTGTGTCTGTCAGTAATTATAGGGGGGGGGGGTGAAGGGAACATATCTGCAAATGGATATGGTCCCAGAATTTTAAGTGCACACCAATACTTGATCAGCTCTTTACATGGTCTCCACAAGAACAAGAGCATTTTTGTGTAAAATATTAACAAGCTCCAGCTGAATTAAGTCACAATGCAATTAAGCAGAATCAGTTCAACAATGCATTCTTGGCTATCCATCTTAGTAGTAAAAAAAATTGCATGCGAATTAAGTGTCCCCCTGATGCAGCTGCTTGTACAAGAGAAATTGCTTTTTCTTTTGAGAGAGCTTTAATCCATACTTTAGCTTAGGGACAGTTGTTGTTCTGGAGTAAAATGGTGCTACATTATTTGTACTGGTTTCACAGCATTACCTCAAATCATACCTATTAAAAAAGGAAAATGTAAACTGTTGTACTTACTTCTACAATCAAGACATTCTAGGAGAAAGAGAAAAATAGAAACTCATGAGTAATTGCTCATGAGTTTAATTAAGTCAACACTTGGTTTCCAATTTATATTTATCCAAACCTTTTCAGGATGCCTGTTTTTCATTTTTCATTTCCCTGATTAACCAGCACACAAATATAGGTGGATACTTCAACTATGAAGCAAACCAGCAGAAAATGGCTACAAAATTATGCCCTGTGGTTAAACGACTCAGGTTTCTACTGCTCATTAGCACAAACTCAAAATCGAAAGTTTATCATAGTTCAGAAATAAAGTACCAATTTCAATGCAACAAGTTTCAGAACCAACTGAGGGGGCGAGGAAGCATTAGTACCAGAGGAAATACAACATGTGCCACAGCCTATTCTTTCTAATGCACTGATATTGCTTAGCTAGTTTAGGCACCTTCTCAAGGGCAAGCTAACAACAACAAAAACATTCATAATCAGAACAGCTTTGTAAAAATTAGGACGGCCCTGGATCAGTAGCAGAAGGTCCCAATTTCAATGCCTGGCTATCCAGGAGGGGCTGGAAATGTTCCATCTGAAACCCTGCCGAGAAATCACCAGTCAGGGAAGACCATCCTGAGCTTGATGGATCAATGGCCTGACTATGTATAAGGCAGTTTATAACTAGTGCCACATTAGAATTCAGAACAGGGAGTACTCATTCATATTTTCATGAGTTGTCTTCATATTTAAAGTAGAGAGTGATTTAGAACTGAATCATGTACCTAAATGTGAATGTGCTATCTATCCATGAAGAAGTTGAGTAGGGGGTGAACCCCGCCAACCCCCACATAAACAAAGCCTAGAGGTTGCAGAGTGCAAGTAAGTGAGCACCCAAGGCCCTAGAGGCATCATTGGTATGGTCACTTGCAGACAGAACCTCAAGACGTCCTGTGCAATCCTACATCTCTATATCTACTGGGAGGCAGAATCGGAAGCCTTCTGTGAAAGCTTAAGAGAATAACTGATAGCAGGGGAGGGGTTAAGGTTTTCAAAAATTTTGTATGATCCTTATAGCATTACTTGCTACTGTCATTAATATTTACTGTTAGAAGTTAAACGTTTCACACCTTACATGACAAATGAAAGTTGAATGTCTTGACAAGCAGCTCTGTTTGTACGGCAGAACCAGGAGAGGGGAGACGTAACAGAATATTGCAACAGCCTTTGGGGGACATTTCTTGCTCTATACAGCAGTAGGCACAAAATAGAGGATGAGATGAATGCTGCTATTAGACAGAAGCAGCACTACAAAGAAGACAAGATGCACTTCAGAAGATGTTCGAGTGCAGGAGTGGGGAACCTGTGGCCCTCCAGAGACTGTTGGAATCCAACCCACATCAGCCACTGCCAGCACGGCCAACCGTCAAGGATGATCACAAGGAGTTGTAATCCAGCAGCATCTGGAGGGGCACAAGCTCCCCACCCCAGAATTATATTTTAAGAAGTCTTATCTTCTCAATACTGTAAAGATAAGGGGAAGGGCTCAGTGGTAGGGCAGCTGCATTGCATGCAAAAGGCCCAAAGTTCAACACCCTCCAAGCCCCTCCAGGGTCAGGTTGGTAGGTGATCAGGTGACTGCAAGAGACTCTTTGCTGCCAGATATCCTGCAGAACAATTGCTAACTGGAGCAAACAATGCTGGGTTAGGGGGACAAATACACATACCACATTGGAGATACAGTGGTACCTTGGCTTACATACGCTTCAGGTTACATACGCTTCAGGTTACAGACTCCGCTAACCCAGAAATAGTACCTCGGGTTAAGAACTTTGCTTCAGGATGAGAACAGAAATCGTGCTCTGGCGGTGCGGCAGCAGCTGGAGGCCCCATTAGGTAAAATGGTGCTTCAGGTTAAGAACAGTTTCAGGTTAAGAACGGACCTCCGGAACGAATTAAGTACTTAACCTGAGGTACCACTGTATTGCAGGCTCGGTTCCATACCACCACAATAAAGCTAGTATTGCAATAAAGCAAGTCAACTTTTTGTTGTTGTTTCCATCTGGATATAAAAGCTATGTTTACACTAAGCTGTAGTCTAGGCAAGGGGCCCCTGCAACCAAGGGCAGGAGGAGAAAAACCCAGCCCCAGCCCTGGCCAGCTCCACTGCTGTGGCCAGAAGAGGGGGGTGGGGCTTTCTTCCACTGGAAGTGAGTGGGCTGCCTGCAGCTGCACCCTGGTCCTCGTAAAGAGCAGTATCTGCGGAGTGCAACAAAGTGAGGCGCAATGAAAGGAGGCATGCCTGCAGTCTGACCTGCAGCTTCCTGTGTTCCTTTGAAGATGTATCAGACTGCAAGAGCTAATCCTAGAAACAAAAGTGTCAGGGGAAATAAAAAACTTGAAACCTGAACCAACAAAATGCCACAAATAAACATAATATGCCTACATCTGTGCCAGGCATATTCTGTTCACAGGTTGCACTTCACTGATTCAGATTTCAAGTCTTATACTTTGGTTTTTAAAATTGTTTCCTTGACTTGATTACTTTGCATTATGTTTCTTTGGTCACAGTTGTCTCCTTTTATACTTCTAAAGTAACAAGACTCCCGAAGAGTATTTGCAGTTTAAATTTGAAAAAAGTTGTCTTTTGTAAATGTTAGCACTTGCTACTAAGAAACATTACAATAGAACATGGCCATATCAACTGCATGCAACACCTTAGGAGCAATTTCCCTCATTTTTGTTCCAGTGTTCCATGCTGCAAAGTCTGTTTGTGGAAGGCAATCTAAATTTGAAAAAAGTAATTTAGATTGCCTTCCACAAACAGACTTTGCAGCATGGAACACCGGAACAAAAATGAGGGAAATTGCTCCTAAGGTGTTGCATGCAGTTGATATGGCCATGTTCTATTGTAATGTTTCTTAGTAGCAAGTGCTAACATTTACAAAAGACAACATAAGCCACGTCCGTCAGCGGCCACTTGATCAAAACAATAGTCTTGCCTAGTCCTCATTCCAGCAGTGACTCTCAGGTGCCTCTGGAGACTTACAAATTGGGCATGAGGATAATAACCTTCCCCAGATTTTGTCCCCAGCATCTGGTATAGAGAGCTCTGCTGCTTCTGTATAATGAAGTTCTACTTCACTATAACAGCTAATAGGAATTGATGTGTTTTTTCTCTATGATTTTTGTTAAGCCCCTAAGGAAGGGGCGACAAAAACATACACAGCAATTGTGCTGTTGCAAAATACAGCCAGCGAGAGAAGAGGACCTTGCAACCTGGTGCATGTGCACTCTCACGTTTATTTGCATCTCACAGAATGGATTCAATTGTGCTCTGTCTTTAAGTGTAACTAATTGGTGATGGAAAATTAGTAGCATACAAAAGTGCTTCACAGAAATTTCCGTATCTATCTATCTATCTATCTATCTATCTATCTATATATCGCCATTTATTACATACCTTGCCAGTCAAGGTTGAGAGGTCATCCCCACCAATTACCTTTATATCACCAGTGGACTGGTCATTCTGATTTTAGAGAGAAAAGAAAAAGAAAGGGTTTGGAGGAGAATAATAATAAAGTGAATCTTCACTAAACACAAAAACAAACAAACAAACAAACCAAAAGCCCTACTCGAAAAATGAAGCTTTTAAAAAGTTTGTAAATCCTGGCTGGCAACATTCACCATACAACAGAGGAAGAGGAAAATTTTCCCAATCCTGCACAGAATAAGGCTCCCTCCTCCTCCTCCTCCTCCTCCTCCTCCTCCTCCTCCTCCTCCTTCTTCCTCCTCTTCCTCCTCCTCCTCCTCCCATCAGGTTTTTTTTCAGAAATGTGAACTCAAAGCGACTTACAAAGACAGGAGTGCTTCTCCCCCACCTTGACTAAGCCTCTTAAAAATGAACATAAAACATCACTCCCACCCACAGTGGAACACAAAGCTGTCTGTCTGGAAGAGACAGTCAAGGATGTACCAGGGACTAAAAAGGCGATTGACAGAATGGATAGCTGAAAGTACGTCTACATTATTTTTAAATATGAGGACATACCAAAGTGTAAAGGTACAAAACATCTAGAAAAGAAGGCACTTAATGTTTCCATTTGTAGTTTTAAGAAGAAGGAAGCTGTCATACTTGTATCTGTGCTTTTGACTGCAAACAAGAATTGCCTTTAAAAATTGATGTCTAAAAAGAAATATACTATCACTCATATGTCAATACCCTACTTTGTAAACTTGCCTAATCCCAACCCTCAAAACTCTGTAAACAATTTAATTTCTAATTTCACAGACAACTCAAGCAAATTATAAATTTATGTTTCCAATTAGGTTGTTTCTACTTATCTCCCCTCCTTTTTGTTTACTTTAATCAGGTCCTTAGTTAAGGGGAATGGGATCACAGAAGTATAGTGCCCTGATCACAGAAATAATATACTCCATATGTGCTTTTCAAATTCTTAGTTTAAGTTTTTCTTATATGACTTTAAACTCCCAAGTATTTTCTGTTTCCTCAATGATAAATATTACACTGAACAATCACCTACCTTCTTAAAGTAAAAGAAAAACCTTTAACAATCAAAAAATAAAACCAAGCACATAATTTCCAAAAGCAAGTTGTTATCCTCCTTGGACCTAAGTCTCAGCTAAATGTTAACATCAATGGCATTCCTCATAGAATCACAGAACTGTAGAGTTGGAAGGTATAGGATGTAAAAATGTATTGTAGTCAAATACAACATTCCCACAATGCACATGCAATGTATCACTCAGGAGAAAACTTGCTAGTTCCTCCTGAGCTGGGACAGACTTCCTTTGCATGTGTCTTAGTGTGGGTGTGGTCTGTTCTTGGACAGATGAGCACATGGCCTCCATGTTCCGCCTTTTTTGTTTTCCATTTTTTGTGTTCCTAAGAGTTAGGAGAAGTGACTGCTGAATCACAGCCACTTGAGACTATTTCCCTTATGGGATAGTTCACATTGTTATAGGCTGTTCTGTAAATTAAGTCTGCCTTCAGGGATCTTATTGTGAACTGGATGATTGTAAGTAAACTAGTTTTATGTTAACTTTACTCATATGGTTGTGTCTATTCTTTTAGGAGGGATATAAAAAGGGAAACCAGGAATCCTAAATAGTGAGGCTCAGACAAGCCTGCAACTAGCTAACTGCTGTGTAATTTAAAAGGGAGATTGTTTAACAACTCTGCTAAGTTATGGAACTTGCTGATGCAAGTTAGGAAGGATATAATAAAATAATATATCCCCTCAAACATCCCCACAGAAGGGACCTCCAAGAGTCATGTAGCCCAACCCCCCACAATGGAGGAATCACAACTAAAGAATCCCTGTCAGATGGCTATCCAACCTCTGCTTTAAAACCTCCAGTGCCATTTGAATAGGACATGGAAGATGCAGCAGGCTTGTTTGCTCCTATTCCAGAAGGCAGAACCAGAACCAGCAGGTTCAGATTACAAGAAAGGGGACCCTGACACAACATTAGGAAGAACATTGTGACGGTAAGAGCCGTTCAACAGTAGAACAGGCAGCCTTGGAAGGTGGCAGACTCTCCTTCATTGGTGCTTTTAAACAGTGGTTGGATAGCCATCTGCGTGAGCGACTGCAGACACACTTACGCAATAGCTCTTCAGCCTGATGAAGTCAACGGTCATAGGGATAGACTTGTCACTGTTTCGATTCAGGGCTTTGATATAATCCAGCAAGTCAGCAAAGAACTTGTAGCCCCCTTTAAGTACACAGAGAGCCACAATGTGATGCCCTCCCATACTCTGCATGATTTCTCGTGCCAGTCTTTCTGTTCTGTGGAAAGAGAAACAAACTAATTTGCCACACCGAGCCCAGTGCCAGGTCTCTCTCTCTCTCTCTCTCTCTCTCTCTCTCTCTCTCTCTCACACACACACACACACACACACTTATTTGTACCATTTCTAAACCAGCCTTCCTCCAAGGAGATTCCAGGGCATATACAAATCGATATCATAAGAATAATAAATTACAACATAAAAATATAAAACTAGTCCAAAAGACCAACAGTCAGAACATGAGTTAAAATCAAACTGCTACTCTAAGGCCTGCCCAAAAAGATGTGTCTTCACACCACATGGAAAACTCAGTAAGAAAGAAGTCAGCCATAGTTCTGGAGAGAGGAGAAAAAATATATGCAGATGGGGCCTTAAGACTATTAAGACTCTTCCCCACACAACTGCCCACTGAGTAGAAATCACGAGTGGGATTGCAAGAAGGGTGTCCCAATAAGATTTCAACACCCAGACTGACAAGTAACAGGAGAGGCCCTCCTTCAAGGACTTGAGACTGAAAATTATTCTCATTATATCATGTTATTATTCACCCCCACTGGCTTGGACAAACCATGGTAAGCATTCATGCAAAGATAAAGTCAACAGAGCATCTTTCCCCGATATTGTATTTATCTCCCATCTGACAAAATAGGGCTATTTACTGGTCAGTGACATTTCTGCTTTTTCTCACTTGTCAAGGTTAATCTAATAGCAGTACTGCCAAACTCCCTTGATTTTACAGGGCAGCATGTGCCAAAGTAAATCTCAGTCTCTGCCTAGTTACTGGACAACTTTCAAAAGATATGAAGCATACAGGTCTTCAGAAGGTAAATTAATTCACTTTTTAAAGCATATTGCAGCTTGGATTAGTAAGGCACCAACAATACACTCCGGAAATTCAGAAACAAGGAAACAGAAAGCTGTTCAAATTTTTAAAGTTCTGTGCTTTCAAGATTTATACACCAGTGTGTCAGTGAGGAAACTTGTTACCTAATATATACACATGCACACACTTAATTTACAGTATGTCTTTATATCCCTTTTCTCATTAACATATGAATTATGGGCAAATTACCTGTCTTTTTATGGGTCAGGAACTGGTAACAATTTGCTAGAGGTGCAGAAAATTAGAGCAATGGTTCCCAAGCTTCACCACCCCCTTAGACCACCTCAAAATTGCTGATGGACCACATAAGGATTTTTGTTTGCTGTAGCAATGGTAATGTACTCTGCTAGAAGCCATTTGATTTGCAATTGCATTTTTACTTCTTATATATTGTACTTTTTGTATTACAAATTAAAACCCAATATAAGAATTAAAAGACACAATAAAAAATACTATTACAAATTAGTATCAATATTTAATGTGATGGATGTGCCATCTCCTGTCTTCAGCCACAATCTACATAAATGCTGTGGACAGGCTGAATGGAGCAGTCATCCGCAGACCACAATTTGGGTTCCACTGAACTAGGAAGTCCAACCCAGGAGGAGCTGTGTGCTCCTCAGAGCATTGTGTTGCTGGCATAGGAGATGTTCCCTTCCACAGCAACTGCCTTTACTGTGTACAGAGGCAATTTATCTACACTCCAGTAAACCAGACACTGCTTCCAAGCAAGCTGCAAGAGCCACCATAAAGTAAAACCTCCTTAGAACAAACATGCAGAGGCTTGCATGCAAATAATCATTTTTGAATACTGCTGAGAGTAAAACAAACCTGTCCATAATAAGCCCATGAGGAATATATACTTTTTCCAAATCTTCTGCATAATGTTTTGGTATGCAAAACAAGTCTAGGTCATATCCTTGTTCATCATCTCCAATCTAAAAGGAAAACAGAAAAGGTGAGGTCAGGTACAATGTGTTACATATCCTCCCAGAGAACAAAAATATATTAAAAAGCCTCATAATCTGGGATTACTCAAAAATTCAAAGCTATAATCTATTGGCAGAGTGTATGTTTTGCCTGCGTGAGGCTCCAGGGGGCTTCAACTATGGTATTTCCAGTGAAAAAGATATCGGGGAATGGATTTTATTCTGTTAATTAGCTTTGAGATGAAGGAAAAATATTTTGATGCAAAGATAGTTTGTGCAGTTGGGGTGGGTTATCATTTATAATGGAAAAATGGGAAAAGTGAAATAAAAATAATATTGAGAAAATATCATCTAAGGACTAGGCAAGGCAATGAGAACTTTCAGAGCTATGGAAGAGTCAGTGGGATCAATACAGGACAATGGCGCACCATTTCTGACTTGAATCCTCAAAATACATGACAGCAAAGCTCCACAGCAGAGCATGCAAGTACAGTTTTCTCCTCCCCACCCTCCAGGAAGGCAAGCTGAATGATGTATATTTGCTGCTACTCATGGGTTTATCTGCCACCACAGCCTTCACATCCTACTCAGAGACCCCATTGACTTTGGGAGGCATGCACCAGTTGAAAACTGCAGACAAATACAATCTCCTCCCATCTTTGAACTGGGAATCGTGATTCTGCTACAGGCATACTTTAGCACCAAGAGAAGGCTGGGCACTGCACAGAACGCACAGCTGACCAGGGACCAGGGAGAGAAAGTGGGGAAGGGTTGAGGGGAATCAAGTGGCAGGGGAGGAAGTAGTTTGGGAGAGGCTTTGGGGAAGAAGTAGACCCTGAGGAGGACAATACAGTATTTGTGATTAGGTATTATGCTGAGGTGGCAAGAATTCACAGAGGAACTATACCAGAAAGAAATGGATGTCCCATACACCCCAGGTAGTGTGGTTGCTGACCTTGTTTTCCCTGTAATGATGTATGGAAGTGAGAGCTGGACCATGAAGAAGGCTGATCGCCGAAGAATTGATGCTTTTGAATTATGGTGCTGGAGGAGACTCTTGAGAGTCCCGTGGACTGCAAGAAGATCAAACGTATCCATTCTTAAGGAAATCAGCCCTGAGTGCTCACTGGAAGGACACATCGTGAAGCTGAGGCTCAATACTTTGGCCACCTCGTGAGAAGAGAAGACTCCCTGGAAAAGACCCTGATGTTGGGAAAGATGGAGGGCACAAGGAGAAGGGGACGACAGAGGACGAGATGGTTGGACAGTGTTCTCGAAGCTACAAACTTGAGTCTGACCAAACTGCGGGAGGCAGTGGAAGACAGGAGTGCCTGGCGTGCTCTGGTCCATGGGGTCATGAAGAGTCGGACACGACTAAACGACTAAACAACATTATGCTGACCCTTTCAGTTCCCACATTTCTGAGGCTTTTTTGAAAACAGCAACAACAGAAGTTTTTTTTTGGAGGTGGAATTTGATTTAAAAAACCTAAAAGTTTGAGAAAAAGCCAGGATACTCCACTACAAGCAGCTCCTAAAATAATATGACCCCAAGATATCAAAAACAAGACACTGTTCGGAATGTTTAAAATACGTTAGAGAATTCTGAAAACCTCAGTTTCAAACAGCAGTAAGTTACTAGACCTTATTAGTCCTAGAGATACATTTGGCGACTTTTAAAGGCATGGAGAGGTGCATGTTCCCCTTATCAAAGCTAAGATCAACATACTGATTATGTGTGTGTGGTTTTTTAATTGCTTCTGCTACCAACCACACTTGGCTGTCCTGTATGCTACTGAGCAGCAATACAACTAAAGAATCCCTCGTTGTGAATTATAGTCTCATGAGAAACATTCTGCAGGCAGAAACAACTAATTTGATTGCAGCAGCAAGCCAGACGCACTTTTATGCAATGGCCTTGAGAGGAACACCATGCTCCTTTGCCTCTTCATAAACCAATTGGTTAACACCCACAGGGCAGAAAGAAACTGAACCCGGCTTGTGATAAATAGATGCTGAAAACGTGTCTTAATGTTCCACGGAGACTGTAGCACTTGGAACAGAACAGCCTTCCCCAAACTGGTACCCTCTAGTCAAAAACACCTGAAGGGTGTTTATAAAATATGCTGCAGCAATCCATAAACAGCAAATGTTTAGATTTATCAGAAGGCTTGTGCAGAACCCTGTTGGCTCTGCATTTATTATTAGGTTCCTCAAATAACATTTTCTCATCTTTCCACTGAACTGAGCATTTCAGTTCATCTGCCAGAGATAGAGGTTCTATCAGTGGGCATTACTGGTGTCTGGAAGACCCCAGATTGGGTTCCCCTACTTGCAGTGCCTACTATGAGAGAATTTATTTATTTATTAAAATTTCTATACTGCACTTCAGCAGAGGATCACAGGTGAAGGGCCAAATACATAACATAGTAAAGAACAAAAACAACAATTCAAAAGGCTGTAGATTGCTAAACTAGCCAAGGCCTTGGGAGAAGAGGAATGTTTTTGCCTGGCACCTAAAGATATATAATGAAGGTGCCAGGTGAGCCTCCCTTAAATGCCACAAACAAGGAGCCACCGCAGAAAAGGCATTCTCATGTTGTGGCTTTCTGGACCTCTCATGAAGGAGGCACACAAAGAAGGGCCTCCGATTATGATCACAGGGTCCGGGTAGGCTCATATGGGGAGAGGTGGTCCTTGAGGTATTGCAGTTCTGAGTCAAAACGCAGCACTTTTAACTGAGCCTGGAAAATAATTGGCAACTGGTGCAGTCGGGCCAGGATTGGTGTAGTATGCTCAAACTGGCTTGCCCTGGTGAGCAACCTGGCCACTGAATTCTGCACCAAGTTTCCAAACCGTCTTCAGAGGAAGCCTCACATATAATGCATTGCAGCAATCAAACCTAGAGGTTACCAGAGCATAGACAACAGAAGTAATGTTCTGAATCCAGGGAGGATTTCTTGGCTGAGTGGTTTCACCACTGCCTCCTTGAAGCGGGCAGGGACCACCTCCTCCTCTCGCAAGACGGTATTAACCACTTCCCTGGCCCAGCCAGCTGTCCCTCCCCTGCTAGTTTCTATCAGCCAGGAGGAGCAAGGGTCCAGAGCGAAAGTGAGTGCCCTGACCGATCCTAGCACCTTGTCCATGTCTTTGAGCCTTACTAACGGAAACTCATCCAACACAACAGGACTAGACTGTGCTCCGGACACCCCTCAAGATTCATCTGCTGTTAACAGTGGTGTCAAGATCCTGGCAGATGTAATCAGTTTTATCCAGTGCTTTGCAACCAAATCACAGTGAGCTACTGTCTGTTCTCCCACCTCCTTTGCTCCCAACTGTAAAAGGTCCGGTACTACCCAGAAAAGCTCTGTACTGGACAGCACAGCGAGGAGGCATACTTTGCTATCATTCACTGCCACTAAGTAAGCTTGATGATGATCGCTTGCCAGTGTTCAATTGCATTCCACTGGAGTTTTCATTCATTTGCGTTCAAGCCACCTCCAAGCTTATCTATGCCCTAAGCTCTGCAGTATATCAGAGAGCCAAGCTCCTTGCATAGAACTTGACCAGCGTTAAACAGCAACTGATCAATCCAGACTTTTGTACCCCTTCAATTCAAGAAGTAGGAGTCAGGCAGTGGTAGCGGTTCCTCTATGAACATCAGTTTAGAAAGCCTGGGTTCAAATGATAACATAAAAGATGCCATGTTGCTGACATTTCAAAGTATTTCACCAGAGGAAACTTCACCAGAGGTTCCCTGACTTGTGGTGATGCCTCTCTCTCTCCCTACGAAATCTGGCTTTTGACACCCCACCTTAATTCTACCCCTCAAGTTATAATAATAATATAATATAATATAATATAATATAATATAATATAATATAATATAGGTATAAGTATTGTATACAGTTGTATACTGTATACTTATGTATTGCAGAAAGAAAGAATAACTATCCTGAGATGAGGAAAACTGAAATTCAAAATCCACTTTCATAGTAAGTAAGGCATTGGGTTAATTTAATGAAAAATGTTCAAACCTATGGTGTTGTCTTATCCAACTGAACATGCTGACATGTTCAGTTACAGAAATCAGTTGGAGTCCTTTTTATTTGCATCAAACCCAAATATGGCTAGCTCAAGCTAATGAAGTCAAGGACACACAAGAAACATATTTCAGAACAAGACTCCTTGAACAGGAAATTACTCATCTTCACATGTGCTTGGTGAGCACAGTCCTATGCACATTTACTAGGAAGTAAGCACCACTGAGTTTAATAGGTTACACAGCACAATCCTAACCATGTAAATGCAGAAGTAAGTCCTACTGAATTCAGTGGGGCTTACTCCCAGGCAAGTGGGTTTAGGATTGCAGCCCAAATGTGTCTAAGGCTGCAACATTAAACCACTTACCTAGAAATAAGCTGATTGACCTCAGTAGGCCTAATTTTTTTTTTTAAGAACACAAAAAATAGTTGCATACTTTTGTAGATATTAACTCTGGCAATATCCATATACAAACAGATAAATTATTGTAATGGTTTGATGCAAAAGGCATAACTTGAGATGAAGGCATTCTGAATATGCCCAGAAACCTGATTCTTTATTTATACCTCAAAAAATCATCCCTAGTATATTAGAAATACAGATTATGGTCAGGGTCATGAGTGCTTGTACAAGTTAAGCCTTCTATCCCTTATCAGTAACACTACTGAAAAACATCGTTTCCCCCCTTTAAAAACCTCTTTTTCCTTGAGACACCAAATGAATATCCCCCCTCCACTTTAAACTCTTCAACCCTCCCCAGATTAACCTCCAGTTTAAAGCCATTCACCTTCTCCTTCCTTCCTCTTTGAACCCTATTAGCTGGGGGTACATATTAATTCCCCCAACTCTCTGAATGTAACAAAATCTTTTTTCCTTCTGTTCCAGGTTATCATTCTCCTCTCCAGAGTTTCCTGAGGAGGCCCTAACCCTGCCCTCCCCCAGCACCCCTTCAAAAAGTAGGGATGTGGGGAGGAGGGCTGACCCTGGTCCAAATCAGCCTCCCCAAATTCAGCCGCACAACCAACTGGACGCTCCTTCGCCTGCCCTGCCTGCAACAAAACATGCCTCTCCCCTTTTGGGCTCTGCAGCCACAGCTGAAACCCTCCAAGGCTTCACTTCCAAAGGCAGCACACACTTCGTATGTCAACCAACTGCCCCTTAACAAAACCTGGAATTACGGTATATAGCCAGATTCTTAGAAATGCTGGTGGTGTGCCTCTTTATCTGTTTGAGTGTTTTAAACTTCTTGTACATTATAATGCATTGCAATCATCCCCTTCCCCTGATTTTAGAGTTTTATCACATTTTGTAAACCGATCTGAGGCTTTTAAATGTGTTTTTCTCTTTTTGGGGGCCATCAATTGGTGTATGAATTTTATGAAATAATATATGCAAACCATCACAATCATTTTGGGGGTGGCGTGTGGAGGGGATAACTGCGGGGGAGGTGGAGGTCCACAAGGGCCTCTCCCCCCTACCTCCTTTTAAGCGGACCCCACATCTCCAGACACCCTCAGGGCCCCCACCGCAGGCTCCAGGCCCCCTGCCCTTGGCCTTCCAGCACCTTCCCACATTATGGGTCCCCCACCCCAGCTACCCACTTGGCGGGGCGGGGGAGAAAGCCCCGATGCCCCCATGCCTTGCAGGGCGGGGGTTTGAGGGTCGCCCCCCCCGCCTCATGTGGGGCTATGTCCGCAGCCCCCCTCCCAGCCCCCTCCCCTCTCGGCCCCTCACCACGATGCAGGCGGCGCTGGCGCGGGGGTGACCGCTGTGCCCGGCCATGGCGGCGTGGGAGGGAGCGGCCGGCCGGCCGGCCGGCGAGGCTCTCCTCGGTCCCTCCTCGGTCGCGGGGCTCCGGCAGCGGGGAAGGGCTGCTGGGCGGCTGCCGGCGCGGCGGTGCGGAGAGACGTCCCGGAGAGAAGAGAGGGAAGAAGGAGCGGCGCGCTGGCGGGCCGGCAGCAACCGCCTCAGCCCAGCCCAGCGCTGCTCGTGAGGAGGACGCCTCCCGCGACGCCCGCCGCGCGCAACATGGCCGCCGCCGCCGCCGCCACCAAGGGAGGGGGGTGCGAGGGCGTCGTCGCCTCAAGGCCTCACGAGAAACAAGCCCTGTGGGATGTCACCCCCATAGGTCTCCACATAAGGTGAGGGGAAGCAACGCCCCCCTTCCCCGCCACACATAGATAGATATAAAAGAACAACAGCGCCCATAGATGAAGCACACACACGTGTGTGTGTGTGTGTGTGTGTGTTCATGGAGGAGGGCAAGGGAAACTCAACACCCCCGTATAAAAACGAGGGCGGTCCCCACCCCAAATAAATAATACTAAACGAACAATCAAATAAATCGAAAGTAAGTACTCGCAAAGGAGGGTACTGACACACACACATGCACTTAACTGTGCTGAGATTATCTATTTGTCTATCTATCTCTATCTGTATCTGTATATCTCAGCACTCTCCTTTTTTACGAGTACTTATTTTCGATTTATTTATTCATTCATTATTCATTTATTATATATATACATAATATGAGACTTGTCCCTCCCTTAATAACAATGGGAAGGACCTCAGCACTCTGCCCCTTATTGACAGCCTGCTTGCTTTGAGTTCAGCTGACCATTTTATATGTGACTACTCCAAAGTAACCCTCGCCGAGATCAACAGGGCTGGGGTGGGGTAGTGTTTTTTTTTTGTTAAGATCCCCTATTTTTCGCAGCACCCCCCCCAGGACAGCGTTTCTTCATCGCCCCCCCCCCTCCACAGAAGGCTCCTGGGGTCGCCTAACCCGCAGCTCCCTCTTCCTCCCCACAAGAGCCCTGGCGGTCCTTTCCCTCGTCCGCCTATTTGCTTTGATAAGAAACCCTCCCGGTTTGCTCATGAGTAAGCCTGAAAGGGTGCAAGGGGCAGGTCTGCTCCAGATATGCCTCACGCAGGCAAGGGGTTGGTTTATTTTCTTCTTCTGTTTCTGCAACATCTTCACAGTGTGGTTGCCATCAGAATGCCACCCTGTACCCACTCTCCCTCAATTCCACCCCAATTTACGCTTTCTTGGTGGAAAGCTATAAAATAATTAAAAAATTGTCCAGTAGCACCTTAGTTCTGTGTATAAGCTTTTGTGTGCATGTTTCAGTGTATCTGAAAAAGTGTTCATGCACACTAAAGCTTATATCCAGAACAAACCAACTGTCTCTAAAGTGCTACTGGACAATTTTTTAATTTATTTTGACTGCGTCAGACCAACACGGCTACCTACCTGAATCTAGAATTTGGGGGAAAGTTGATAAACTAAAAAGAACAAAGGTACATGTTGCCAACAACTGCTTTGTGACATCTCAGCCACTTATTTACAATTTCTGGAAGCACCATTATATGTATTTTAGCTGTCAGTGTGTCTTGCTGTTAACCAGGAGGTTGGTGGTTCAAGCTCACTCAGGGACAGCTGTGGCCAGGATTGCTGCACTGCAGCAGGTCAGACTGGATGATCCCTTCCAGCTCTATAGTTCTGTGATTCTGCTCCAGTCCAATACTAGGCTTCTTTATTCTTTAGAAAACATATTTAGCATTGGAGCCTCAATAACTATATGTAGTGCTTTATTTTTTGGTCAAAAAAGAAAAAAGAGGTGCCCGTATGGCAGCAGGTGCCAGTGCTCTTTTATCTCTGGTCAGGGACAGAGGGTGGCACTAGGGAGGGAGTTGTCGTCGCGCCACCCCTTGGTGTGTGGAGTGCCGCAGGGCGCAATCCTCTCCCCGATGCTTTTTAACATCTTTATGCGCCCCCTTGCCCAGATTATCCGGAGCTTTGGGCTGGGTTGTCACAAATATGCTGATGACACTCAGCTCTATCTGCTGATGGATTGCCACACCGACTCGGCCCTGAACACACTGACCAGAAGCTTGGAAGCTGTGGCTGGATAGTTTCGTGGGAGCTGATTGAAACTAAATCCTTCGAAGACAGAGGTCCCCTGGCTGGGTCGGGATGGCATGGGGATGAGGGACCAACTCCCTTCTCTTGCGGGGGCCCAATTAGTGCCATTGCCTTCCGTTAAGAGTTTGGGTGTAATCCTTGACGCCTCCCTTTCCATGGAGGCGCAAGTTACAGCAACAGCCAAGGCGACATTTTTCCACCTTCGCCGCATCAAGCAGTTGGTCCCTTACCTTTCCCGCCCCGACCTGGCCACAGTGATCCATGCGATGGTCACCTCCAGGCTTGACTACTGTGATTCGCTCTACTCGGGGCTGCCCTTGAAGCTGTCCCAGAAACTCCAGTTTGCTGCAGCAAGGCTCCTCACAGGGTCTCTGCCATGGGAGCATATTCACCCAGTGCTTTTCTAGCTACATTGGCTCCCGGTGGAGTACAGGGTCAGATTTACGGTGCTGCTTCTGACCTTTAAATCCCTTCACGGCCTAGGACCCTCGTACCTACGGGACCGCCTCTCCCGGGATGCCCCACGGAGGACCCTAATGTCCATAAATAGCAACACCCTAGAGGTCCCGGGCCCTAAGGAAGTTAGATTAGCCTCAACCAAAGCCAGGGCCTTCTCAACACTGGCTCCGGCTTGGTGGAACGCTCTGCCTCATGAGACCAGGGCCCTGCGGGATCTGACTTCTTTCCGCAGGGCCTGTAAGACAGAGTTGTTCCATCTGGCCTTTGGCTTAGAATCAGTTTGATTCCCTCCCCCTTTTTCTTTTTCCTTTCTCCTCCTATGATGAGATTGCTCCCTAATTGTTTTAATGTTGTATCTTAATCTTTTAAATTGTATTTTAATCAATTTCTTTTTATTATTGGTTTTTAGCTGCCCTGAGCCCGGTCTTGGCTGGGGAGGGCGGGGTATAAATAAAAAATTATTATTATTACTCTATTCTTACTAGTTGGTAGCTTGGGGGGGAGGGTCCTTCTGGATTCTCTGCTGTCGTTTGAGGCTCAGTTGGCTTCAGTGATGCGGAGTGCCCTCCATCATCTTCGGCTGCTGGACCAGCTCCCCCCCCCCAATCTGGACATGGACAGCCTATGCTCTGTCTATGTTATGTCTATGCTCTGGTAACCTCCAGGGTGGCAACAGGAGAACAGGCCTTTTCTGCAGTGGCTCCCCATTTGTGGAATTCTCTCCCCAGGGATGCTTACCTGGTGCCTTCATTATATACCTTTAGGCATCAGGTGAAAACATTCCTCTTCAACCAGGCCTTTGACTGACTAAAACATCCTATATCCTTGTATTTTTGTGTTGTGAACTGCCCTGAGAACTATGGATGAAGTGCAGTATACAAATTTAATAAATAATAATAATGCTGTCACAAAGTAAGCACAAAATGCATGTTTTTGTTTTAAAAAGGCCATTGGCTATACTTGAGATGCTTAAGAGAAACAAAACAGAAAGGGCAACCCCCCCCCCAAAAAAAACTGCATCACCTGGTGATGGATTCAGATGTATGCACTTCTTTAAAACTGCTTCAGCAACATTTGGCAGACATAAAAGTTGCTAAAAGCAAGTCTCTCTATTCCCACCACCAAAAAGCAAACAAAGGATTGCAGTGTTTCCAGATGGCACATCCATATATTAATTTTTTGTGTTGCCCTCTGCAGTGGTTATATGAGGGTAATGGGAAAATCTATATTCAGCATGTTTGGGATAGGAGGCATGCATTGTTTATCAGAGAACTAAGTAGGATAGCCATATATTAATCAGGTATTTTTTAAAAACATACAAAAAGGAACTGCAGCAAAATGTTGTAGTGTGGAATGTGCTCCAGGATACCCTGTCCTGTTCCTCTTCCACGTTGACTCTCAGTCAGTATTCCACACCCACTGAGCATGTTGAGTTCTCCCTGGGCTGCTTCTTGCCTTATTCCCACCCCTAAATATTTTTAGCTGTTATACAGAACTGCCATGTGTGTGTGTGTTCCACTTTGACCTTTCACTAGGCAATGCCTTTGACTTTTGCAGATGATGGCAAAGATGGTTTATTCAGAGCTTGTAGGAGGGGGACCTGTGGCTTTTCAAAGCCCCAGACAGCATGGTCAGAGGTCAAGAAGCTCCCCAAGCCCCATCTAGGCTAATATTGCTCTTCTGCAGCAGAGGATAACGTGCTGGACGAAACCCCCACTCAGCCCTCCTAGATCACACCATGTGCCTATTCAGAGCAGCATCCTGTTATCCACAGTGGTCCATCAGGTGCTTGCCACTTTCCCTTGTCCTGATGTGCCCCACAGGTTAAAATTTTAAGGGGAGAACTATGTATGCCACCCTGAGCTACTTGGAGGAAAGGTGAGATAAAATTGCCTGATATAACTGGTAGTGACTCCCTAGAAACTCAGGTGGGGACCCTACTGGTCCTGCCATTTATTGCAGTTTATTCATCCTACTAGTGGGAAATGCTGAAACATGGGGATCGTCTGCAAATAAATCATGTGTTACAGACCCTCCCACTTCACCTTAGCGGTTACACATGAAATTTGGTTGCCAGTATTTCATTTCATTTTTTTTTTTCCTACGGCACAAGCTGTTATTTATGTGTTGTTTTTACCTGTATGGGCCTATGGCCGTAATAAATGAAATTTCTATTTCTATTTCTATTTCATTGAGTCAGCAAAATAATCAAATCTCAGTTCCACTTCCCACTTTCTGGTTGACTGATTGCTTTGTTGGGGTGGGTGGTTAACATTATCATCATTCTGCCACACAGCAGTTTAAAAGCCCTCTTGATTCTGGCAGCATTTGGTAGGGCAGCACTCCAAAAGCAGAAATAATTGTTGAAGTTACAGGAAGTTCATTAGCTGGCTTAAAAACATGAGATTTAGAGGGGACTTCCGGGTCAGCGCCATCGATCAATGGCGGATTCCCTCTGAGCTCCGGAGGGATTAGCTCCGTGGGATCGGGTCTTACTGCTGCGGCAAAGCGGGGACCCTTTAAAAATCACAGGCGGGGAAGCCTGTGAACGTGGGGACTCGGCGGGCACCATTTGCGCCCCCCCAATCTGCATAGGACCCGGGACGGGGTGAGCAGCTGAGAGTCGACTGCTTCTTCCACGGAATGAAGCCGCACAGCTGTTATCGGAGAGCGCTGACTTTTTCCTGGGACAATTGGACTCGAAATTAACTACCTGTGAGTAGGAATAAACTGGATGTGAATTGGACTTTAAACAATAAGCAAATTTGGTACCGAAACGGGAAGGTATAAACAGGAAGTCTGCCTTCCCTTACTGTAAACAGATCAAAGCAAAGAGACTGTAAAGCGGAAACTTGGAAAGACGTTTTGGAAAAAGACTTAAATCTTAACATCAGGAAAGCGGTCTCCCCTCCTGTTTGCAGGAGAGGAGGGGGGAAAGTTTGAGGTGTATTTACCTGCAAAAATAAGAGGAAAAGGAAGTTAAAATCCGCAGCCTGAAACCTGGGAACGGACTGCCTCTAGATAAGGAAAGCCGCTCAGTGGAAAGTAGAGGACTCTTGATTTAGCTCTGCAAAAAGAGATACAGTGTTTCTGGACTTCTCCTGGTTTTAAAGTAACTTTTTAAGTGGACTGAAACTGTTGCTTTTAAGTGAATTGGGGGACCTATAAGGACTATATTTGTTTTTAAAAGTGGCAAGTTCTGGTTGTTACTGTGTCCCCCTAGAGGAGGTTTGACATTGTTACAAAAACAACTGGCCTACAGGAAAATTCCTTTTCAAAACAATCTCTAGCCGTGGGATTGGCCTTGGATTTTCATGAGAGTGTTATGGCAGATGGGAGAGGAAAGTTAGAGCTGGCGCAAGAAAAGATTACTAGGTCTGGAAGACAATACAGGACAGATACTGCGCAGCAGCGTAGGCCTTCAATATCTGGTGCATCTGGAACATCAGGGGCTGCACTGCCACAGGTCAAACCAAAAGTTATGTCGTCCGAAGATGTTTTGGCACAAGCACTTGGAAAAATTAATGAATCTTTGGAAAATTTAGCTAAACAGGTGGCAGAGACAAATAAGCAAGTAGCTGAAGCATCAGTTAAAATTGATTTGAATACTACAAGTATTAATAATTTGGGACAGAAGGTGAACACCAATACACAGTCTATTGAAAAATTACTACAGGAATCTGCTTCGACTAGAAAGATAGCTGAAGAAGCAAAAGAGATTGCAACTGCTACTCAAGAGAAGATACCACCAGTATACAAGCAATTGGAGGACCACGGTTTGACATTGTCTATGATTGAATTGAAAGAGAAACAAAAAAATTTAAGAATCAGGGCTGTACCAGAACGTGAGAAAGATAATCTGGCTGATTTTCTTACACAGGAATTTACAGATTTTTGGCAACAGGACTTGGGGAAGGAAGAATTTAAGATAGTGAGTGCATTTAGACTCGGAAGAGGACAAAGGAGGAACAAGGTGAGAGACTGTTTGATTACTTTTCGAACAAAAGAGGAGAGAGATAAAATTTTGAATTTGCACTATCAAAGGACTTTGGAAATTGACAATTCAAGAGTGGAGATATTTAAGGATATCCCAAAACATCTTCTGGATTTAAGGCTTAACTACGGAGATCTGGTTGCCCTGTTGAGAAAAAATAGAATTCTTTTTAGGTGGGAATTTCCTCAAGGCCTATCTTTTAAATATAAAGGGAGAAAGATAAAAATAAGATCAGTCAATGAAAAAGATAGGTTTCTGAAAGACCACGAAGAAGATCTACAGAAAGAAGTGGAATCTGAAGAAGAGCCAAGAGCACTGGGAAAAGGAATACTGGATATAGCAAATTTATCTTTTGGATTGCACGGCTCAGAGAAAGAGACACAGTTGACAGAACAAGAACAGACACTTGGTGCAGTCAGAGGTAAAGCGAAGTAACCCCATCATGGCTCTGCAACTTTTAAGTTGGAATTGTAACGGCCTTAACTCTCCTCGGAAGAGAAAAAGTGTTTTTCATTTATTAAAAAAGGAGCAATTGGACTTGATTTGTCTACAAGAAACTCATGTAACAAGGTTACACAGGAAATTACTTATTAATAAGAGATTGGGACAGGAGTTTATCTCATCTGATAAAGTTAAAAAAAGAGGAGTTGTGATATATGCAAAATAGAGACTATTACCGAAATTTATCTTTAAAGACGAACAAGGAAGATTCCTGGCAATTGAAATTCAAGTTCAAGGAGAGAAATTTTTGATCGTAGGAATTTATGCACCGAATGAGGGGAAATCTGAATTTTTTAAAAAGTTGCATGAGACATTATTGGACTATCTGGATTACAATTTGATTTTGATGGGGGATATGAATGGAGTTGTATCTACAAACATGGACAAGGCACAAAGACAGGTAGTTACCAAGGATGGTAGACTACCAAAAACTTTTTTTGAAATGACAGACAATATGGACTTAGTGGATATTTGGAGAACAAAGAACCCCTTGGGAAGAGAGGGAACCTTCTTTTCTGAAGCCAATATGACATGGACTAGAATTGACCAAATATGGGTAACTAGAGGAATGGCACCAAAGATAAAGAAAGTGGAAATCTGCCCAAAAACTTGCTCCGACCATAATGCTGTAAGGATGGAGATGAAGCAAATATCAACTGGCTCCTTCAGATGGAGGATGAATGACACCTTATTTGGAGATGAAGAAGTGTATAAAAAGGCCCAAAAAACTTTGAGAGACTATTTTGAAATAAATATGAACACCAATGTAGAAAAAAGAGTGATCTGGGACGCAAGCAAAGCTGTTATGAGAGGGTTTTTGATACAACAGAATGCAATAAAGAAGAGAAGTCAAAATGAGAAGAAAGATAAAATTTTGGAGAAAATAAAAGAAAGTGAGAAGAAATTGAGGGCAAAACCAAAGTCACAGGAGATCTTGAGAGAAATAAAACTATATCAAGTACAATATATGGAAATGATGAATCAGGAAATAGAATGGAAAATTAAACAAATGAGACAAAAAACATTTGAATCAGCTAATAAATGTGGGAAATTGCTGGCCTGGCAAATGAAAAAAAGGTAAAAATTAAATACTATTGCAAATTTAGAAGTGGAAGGAAAGAACATACATAATCCAAATGAAATTAGAAATTGCTTCCAGAGGTACTTTAAACAATTATACTCACAAGGGCCACAGAAAGATATGGACATAGACCGATTTTTGAAGACAAATGGATTACAAAAAATCTCCCAAGAAAGTAAATTAATGCTGAACTATAAAATATCTGAACAGGAAGTAGAAGGTGCCATTCAAAATATGCAACTGGGCAAATCTCCAGGACCGGATGGGCTGACTTCTAGATATTATAGATCTTTGAGAGAGTGGTTAGTACAACCTTTGAAGGAAGTCTGCAATGAAATTCTGGAAGGGAAGAGGGCACCAGAGTCGTGGAAAGAGGCGTATATTACACTTATACCGAAAACAGAGACTGAAAAGACCCAGCTTAAGAACTACCGCCCTATATCGTTACTTAATGTGGATTACAAAATTTTTGCTGATATTCTGGCCAAGAGATTGAAAAAAGTATTGATGGAAGAGATTCGTAGAGACCAAGCGGGCTTTCTCCCGGGAAGACATTTGTCTGATAATTTGAGGAACATAATTGATATTTTGGAAAAATTAGAAGTGAATATCAACACTAAAGCAGTTCTGATATTTGTGGACGCGGAGAAAGCCTTTGACAATATCTCTTGGAGTTTTATGAAAAAGAACCTACAGGGGATGGGGGTAGGCAAAGGTTTTGAAAATGGTATAGGTGCAATATATTCTGAACAAAAGGCTAAATTAATTGTAAATAATGTGGTGACGGAAGAATTTAAGATAGAAAAAGGGACACGACAGGGGTGCCCAATCTCCCCATTGCTTTTTATATCGGTCCTGGAGGTTCTGCTGAATACGATTAGAAGGGACCGGTTGGTTAAAGGTATACAGGTCGGAGCCAAACAGTACAAATTGAGAGCATTTGCAGATGATTTAGTATTAACGTTACAGGAGCCAGAATCTAGTACTAAAAGGGTTTTAGAACTAATTCAAGAATTTGGTCAAGTGGCAGGATTTAAATTGAACAAGTCAAAAACTAAGGTTTTAGAGAAAAACTTAACATTGACTGAAAGAGAGAGGTTTCAGAATGAGACAGGTTTGACTGTGGTTAAGAAAGTGAAATACTTGGGGATTAATATGACAGCAAAAAATGGGAACTTATTTAAAGATAATTATGAAAAATGTTGGACGGAAGTGAAAAAAGACTTAGAAATTTGGTCAAATTTGAAGCTTTCCTTGTTGGGTCGAATTGCAGTTATAAAGATGAATGTATTGCCTAGAATGCTGTTTTTGTTTCAAACACTGCAAATTGTGGACAAGATGGATTGTTTCAAGAAGTGGCAGAAAGATATCTCTAAATTTGTCTGGCAGGGCAAGAAGCCCAGAATAAAATTTAAGATATTGACTGATGCAAAGGAAAGGGGTGGATTTGCCCTGCCAGACTTTAAACTTTACTATGAATCAGCAGCATTTTGCTGGCTGAAAGGCTGGCTACTTCTTGAGAACACAGACATTTTGGATTTAGAAGGTTTTAACAATGTTTTTGGGTGGCATGCATATTTGTGGTACGACAAGGTTAAAGCACATAAAGCATTTAAGAACCATATTGTCAGGAAAGCTTTGTTCAATGTTTGGACAAGATATAAGGATTTATTGGAAAATAAAACACCAAGGTGGCTGTCACCAATGGAAGCAAAAGCTCAGAAAAAGCTCAATATGGAGGCCAAATGGCCGAAATATTGGGAAATCTTGGAACAAGAGGGAGATAGACTAAAATTGCAGAGTTTTGAGAAACTAAAAAACAAAGTGCGAGATTGGCTTCATTACTATCAGATAATGGAGGCATATAATTTGGACAAGAAAATTGGCTTCCAGGTGGAAAAATCAAAATTAGAAACAGAACTGTTAGAACCCAAAACTAAGATTTTGTCAAGGATGTATAACTTGCTGTTGAAATGGAACACTCAGGATGAAACGGTGAAATCTGCTATGATTAAATGGGCACAAGATGTTGGACATAACATTATGTTTGCTGACTGGGAACAGTTGTGGACCACCGGTATGAAATTTACGGCATGTAATGCCTTAAGAGAGAATATTATGAAAATGATATACAGGTGGTACATGACCCCAGTCAAGCTTGCAAAAATATATCACCTGCCCGATAATAAATGTTGGAAATGTAAAGAAACTGAAGGTACATTCTTTCACCTTTGGTGGACGTGCCCAAGGATTAAGGCTTTCTGGGAAATGATTTATAATGAAATGAAAAAGGTATTTAAATATACCTTCCTGAAGAAACCAGAGGCCTTTTTTCTGGGCATTGTCGGCCAATTGGTGCCAAAGAAGGACAGACCTTTTTTTATGTACGCTACAACAGCAGCAAGAATACTCATTGCAAAGTATTGGAAGACACAAGATTTACCCACTTTGGAAGAATGGCAGATGAAGATGATGGACTATATGGGACTGGCAGAAATGACTGGCAGAATCCGGGACCAGGGAGAAGAGGCGGTGGAAGAAGATTGGAAGAAATTTAAAGACTATTTACAGAAATATTGCAAAATTAATGAATGTTAGAATGATGTTGGATAGAAATTAAGTGGTTTCCAGCTGTAATGCTTTAAGAATATGGAAGAAGGGTATAATTAGGTAAAAAAAAAATAACTAAAATGGTGTTGGATTGGAAATAAGTGGTATTGGCAACAAAGTTAATAAGAATATGCAAAAATGAATTGATAATGTATGAAAATATTGAGTTATAAAATGTTAAGCTATAGAGACAAGATAAATGAAAGAGGGTAAGGATTTGCTGATTTGATTATTTAAATGGGAATACAAGAAGGGGAGGTGTGAGGAAGTCAAAGAAACAAGCAAACGAGTTTTATGTTATGAAAAATAATTGTTTTTAATTTTTCTTGTTGTCTCTGTATGTTTTATTTATCTTTTTATTTTTTATTTTGTTCTCTTTTATTATTATGTGTTTTTGTATATTTGTCTTTGTAAAATCTTAATAAATATTTCTTAAAAAAACAACAACAACAACATGAGATTTACTCAAATGATCTATTAACAGTGCAGTAATCACTGGGATTTCAGACTCGATGTGGGACATAGCGACTCAGAAAAGCTGAAAAATTGGCCAGTGCCAGGACTGGTACTTGTTAATTTCAGAAAAGCAAATGAAATGAAATGAAAATGTAGGTGTCAAAGGACAAACTGGATACCCCACAGGTAGAAGACCATGAGGAGCAGGCAGGGCCCCTGAGTCCAATGCTGAGGATCCCCTTGAGGGGTTTGCTGGACTGATACCCAAAGAACAACCTCAGGACACAACATGTCAGAAGAGGAGGTGGACTCCCAGGCCTTGACAGCTCCAGTGCCTGAAGCTTGTAAGTTCTGGCTGGAGAGCGACAGCAACACATGCATCTATGGACCCTGGAGTCAGTGGGCTACTTATAACATAAGGGAGCATATTCAATATTAAGCGGCATATTTTCAAGCAACCCCTATTCTTCTTTGCTGTCAGCAGCAGTGGTTTAGGAGGCAAGAGTCTCTTTCTTGAGCCTTCTGCTTGCCGGAAACAACACAAGACTCTGATTCCTTCTTGGCAGCTCACTTCCAATATTGCTTTTCCCGTTGTTTTTGCTTTTGATTGCAGTGATTTTATAATCACTGCACCCTGCCCTGAACTCTAGACGGGCAATATGCGGTAACCCATCCACAAAGAAATTTTAACCATTGCTCTTTGCCTCAGGCAGCAAAAGGTCTCGGAGTGGTGCTGAAAGGAGTGGGAAGAAGTAAACATGCATGCAAGCGCTTTGATGCCGAAAACTCCAGACTGCGCATACAGGACCAGTAGTTTCAGCCCCTGTGTTTGCCAAGAAGACATGTTTTAATTGGTGCCATCCTGTGATGGGCCAAAAGGGAAATGTTTGTGGCATCCTTGTATGGACAGCTATATCTTCTTCTTCTTCTTCTTCTTCTTCTTCTTCTTCTTCTTCTTCTTCTTCTTCTTCTTCTTCTTCGTCTTCTGCAATCCCTCGTAGCCAAGTAAGATTGTCTTCCATAAACACGGTTTTAACAGTGAGTCCATAAGTGACTGTGGAGGCCAATTCTGGATCCACACGTCCTTGAATTAGAGAGCTGGAGCTCTTTTTGGAAGCAACAGAGCACACCGTCTCCACCAAGGAGGAGACAGGGGACTCCCCTGAGAAGGAGGCTAGTTCTCCAACACAGGAGCCAGATATGTGGAGAAACGTGACTCAAAGAAGTAGGAGGCCCAGGGTTCGCTCTGATTGTTTAGAAATACACAATCGCTTTGAGGTCCTCTCCCCTAGCATGGAAGACGAAGAGCAGACTCCATTTGAGGATCTCTCCCTCATTACAGTCGATCAGGTATATGAAGACGAGCAGCAAAGTCAGCCCTCAGGGAATGTGCAGGCGACCTTGGAACGGACAGCTCACGGAAGAACCCCGACCAGACCTAAGAGGAGGCGTGTAGTGGTGATAGGGGATTCCCTACTGAGGGGAACAGAAGCAGTTATCTGTGGGCCTGACAAGATGTCTCGGGAAGTGTGCTGTCTCCCCGGGGCTAAGATCCAAGATGTAACTGAACGACTGCAAGGAATCATAAAACCCACTGACAAATACCCCTTCCTCTTGGTTCATGTGGGAACCAATGACACTGCAAGCAATAGCCTCCAGAAGATCAAAAGAGATTACGAGGCTCTGGGCAGGAAATTGAAGCAATTAAATGCACAAATTGTCATCTCATCTGTCCTCCCAGTTGAACGACGTGGCCCAGGGAGAGAGGGAAAAATAGTGGAAGTGAACAACTGGCTTCGCAAATGGTGTAAACAGGAACGGTTTGGATTCTTAGATCACGGAATGCAGTTTCTTGAAGATGGACTTCTGGCAAGCGATGGGCTGCACCTCACAACGGTTGGGAGGAATGTTTTTGCAAAAAATCTCAGAAACCTCATCAGGAGGGCTTTAAACTGACTAATGTGGGGGAGGGAGACAGTGGTCCTGAAGGTAGGAGTCTATCAATTGATGAAGATGATCATCCAAATGTCATAGACCGAATGGAGCAAACAGCACGCAGACCTAGTGGTGGCAGGAAAAAATCCTTAAATAAGAGACACGGGGGAATGATTAATGGACTTCAATGTCTGTACACTAATGCGCAAAGCATGGGAAATAAACAAGATGAGCTTGAGCTCTTGGTGCAGCAAACTAAATATGACATAATAGGAATCACTGAAACCTGGTGGGATAAGTCCCACGATTGGAATGTAATAATGGAGGGATACAATCTATTTCAGAGAAACAGACCAGACAAGAAAGGAGGAGGAGTGGCGTTATATGTCAGGGATGTGTATACCTGTGAAGAGATCCAAGATTTAGAACCTCAAAGCCAAAGTGAGAGCATTTGGGTCAAAATTAAGGGAGAGAAGAATAACAGTGACCTCATTGTGGGAGTTTACTATAGATCCCCAAGCCAAACGGAGGACATAGATGATGCCTTCCTGGAACAGATGGCCAAGCATGCAAAAGGAAGGGAGATAGTAGTAATGGGGGACTTCAATTACCCGGATATTTGTTGGATGTCAAACTCAGCCAAGAGCATAAGGTCAAACAGATTCCTCACTGGCCTTGCAGACAACTTCATTGTCCAGAAAGTGGGAGAAGCAACAAGAGGAACAGCCATTTTAGATCTGGTCCTAACCAATGTTGATGACCTGGTTAGTGGGGTAGAAGTGGAAGGATCATTAGGCGCGAGTGATCATGCTCTTCTGAAGTTTACTATACAGCGGTAAGGAGCAGCCAAGCATACTAGGACACAATTTCTCGACTTTAAGAAAGCCGACTTCATAAAACTTAGGGAAATGCTGGGTGAGATCCCATGGACAGTAATACTAAAAGGAAAGGGAGTTCATGATGGCTGGGAGTTTGTTAAGAGGGAGATAGTAAAAGCACAACTTCAGGCAATACCAATGAGACGGAAACATGGGAGGTGCCTAAAGAAGCCAGGGTGGCTATCTAAAGAACTTTTAACTGAGTTAAGATTAAAAAAGGATGTGTACAAAAAATGGAAAAGGGGGGAAACCACCAAAGAGAAATTCAAACAAATAGCCAGCACGTGTAGACACAAAGTCAGAAAAGCTAAAGCACAGAATGAACTCAGGCTTGCTAGAGAGGTTAAAAGCAACAAAAAAGGCTTTTATGGGTATGTTCGTAGCAAAAGGAAGAACAAAGAAACAGTGGGGTCACTCAGAGGAGAAGATGGTGAAATGCAAACAGGGGACACAGAAAGGGCTGAACTCCTCAATGCCTTCTTTGCCTCAGTCTTCTCCGATAAAGAAAACAATGCCCGACCTGAAGAATTTGGAGCAAATGATTCAGCAGAGGAAACACAGCCCAGAATAACTAAGGAGATAGTACAAGAATACTTGGCTAGTCTAGATGTATTCAAGTCTCCAGGGCCAGATGAACTGCATCCAAGAGTATTAAAAGAACTGGCAGGTGTGATTTCAGAACCACTGGCAGTCATCTTTGAGAATTCCTGGAGAACAGGCGAAGTCCCGGCAGACTGGAGGAGGGCAAATGTTGTCCCTATTTTCAAAAAGGGGAAAAGAGAGGACCCAAATAATTACCGCCCAGTCAGTCTGACATCAATACCAGGGAAGATTCTGGAGCAGATCATTAAGCAAACAGTCTGTGAGCACCTAGAAAGGAATGCTGTGATCACCAATAGTCAGCATGGATTTCTGAAAAATAAGTCATGTCAGACTAACCTCATCTCGTTTTTTGACAGAATTACAAGCCTGGTAGATGAAGGGAACGCAGTGGATGTAGCCTACCTTGATTTCAGCAAGGCATTTGACAAGGTGCCCCATGATATTCTTGTAAAGAAGCTGGTAAAATGCGGTCTTGACTATGCTACCACTCAGTGGATCTGTAACTGGCTGACTGACCGAACCCAAAGGGTGCTCATCAATGGTTCCTCTTCATCCTGGAGAAGAGTGACTAGTGGGGTGCCACAGGGTTCTGTCTTGGGCCCGGTCTTATTCAACATCTTTATCAACGACTTGGATGATGGACTCAAGGGCATCCTGAACAAATTTGCAGATGACACCAAACTGGGAGGGGTGGCTAACACCCCAGAGGACAGGATCACACTTCAAAAGGACCTTGACAGATTAGAGAACTGGGCCAAAACAAACAAGATGAATTTTAACAGGGAGAAATGTAAAGTATTGCACTTGGGCAAAAAAAATGAGAGGCACAAATACAAGATGGGTGACACCTGGCTTGAGAGCAGTACATGTGAAAAGGATCTAGGAGTCTTGGTTGACCACAAACTTGACATGAGCCAACAGTGTGACGCGGCAGCTAAAAAAGCCAATGCAATTCTGGGCTGCATCAATAGGAGTATAGCATCTAGATCAAGGGAAGTAATAGTGCCACTGTATTCTGCTCTGGTCAGACCTCACCTGGAGTACTGTGTCCAGTTCTGGGCACCACAGTTCAAGAAGGACGCTGACAAACTGGAACGTGTCCAGAGGAGGGCAACCAAAATGGTCAAAGGCCTGGAAACGATGCCTTATGAGGAACGGCTAAGGGAGCTGGGCATGTTTAGCCTGGAGAAGAGGAGGTTAAGGGGTGATATGATAGCCATGTTCAAATATATAAAAGGATGTCACATAGAGGAGGGAGAAAGGTTGTTTTCTGCTGCTCCAGAGAAGCGGACACGGAGCAATGGATCCAAACTACAAGAAAGAAGATTCCACCTAAACATTAGGAAGAACTTCCTGACAGTAAGAGCAGTTCGACAGTGGAATTTGCTGCCAAGGAGTGTGGTGGAGTCTCCTTCTTTGGAGGTCTTTAAGCAGAGGCTTGACAACCATATGTCAGGAGTGCTCTGATGGTGTTTCCTGCTTGGCAGGGGGTTGGACTCGATGGCCCTTGTGGTCTCTTCCAACTCTATGATTCTATGATTCTATGATTCTATGATTCACAGTGGGGACATAGGTTTCCAGGCAAGAGTTGATCACAGTGAGGGTTTGCCAAGCATGCCTTCCTCTTAGCGCATTTCTCCCTTTCGTTCTGAGTTTGAGTGTCTTCAAAGCTCATGACACCTTTGGTCAAGGCTGTTCTCCAATTGGAGGCCAGTGTTTCCCAGTTGTTGGTGTTTATACTACATTCTTAAAGATTTGCCTTGAGAGAGTCTTTAAACTTCTTTTGTTGACTACCAGAATTACGCTTTCCATTTTTAAGTTCAGAATAGAGTAGTTGCGTTGGAAGATGATAATCAGGCATCCGCACAACATTACCAGTCCAACGAAGTTGATGTTGAAGAATCATTGCTTTGACATTGGTGATCTTTGCTTCTTCTAGTACACTGGCATTAGTTCGCCTGTCTTCCTAAGTGATGTGTAAAATTTTTTGGAGACACCATTGATGGAATCTTTTGAGGAGACAGCTATATAATATATTGTTAAATGCTGTTCCATTCTCTTCTAAGCAGTAGCAAAATTCCAAGGGTTCCAAGTGCTCACCCAGGGGCATTCTGAATTCAGGGCACAGTGGAAGCTGTAGTGTTTTAAGGTATATGATTTGTTTTACACCTATATACACCTGGAGCTACATGAAGAAGAGAGTTCACAGCATTTACATATTCAGAGTGTTTTTACTTGCTTTTCTCACAGCTTGAGGCAGCTTGGGTCCAGTCTCTGGATTGCAGCCTCTGTAGTCAGGCAGCCAAGATCCTTCTGGCCTTTGTTCTCCTTTCTTGTTCCCGTTCTTTCTGTCAACACACACACCACCATCACCTTGGTAACCTGCCAATTCTCTTGTCTCCGTTCCTCATAGCTGGAAGTGGGGAGGACAGTTCTTTTGTATTGCCAATAGCCCTTAATGGCCTATGATTGTTTCTTAAGGGCTCTGTACTTCACTAGCCTATCTAGGCTGGTTTGCATGAGCCAGCCCAGGGATTCCTTGTGTGGCACAGTTCTGTAGCTTGCATTTTCTCTTCCTATTCCAAATATTAGCTGGATTCTGACATTCATTAATTTCTTGGGTTGGTGGGGGTCTCCTCTTCAATTTATATCAGCATATTGCATGCAATTTAGTATTTGATGAAGAGTCATATACCATGTAGAGATTACCTCTAATTCTGCTGGGTTGGTGAAGCCAGCAAAACTGTCTTGGGCAAGACACAACTCTGTAGGCTCTGTGGCAAAAATGCAGTTGGATCAAAGAGATGTGGCAGGGACCACCAACTAGCTGGTTGGCAGTGCACTGCAAGCCCCAACTACCAGCTTATTGTCAGGCATTGCATAGCTCTGTACAGTGTTATGCAAGAAATGCTTGGTGATCAGCAGGATTGTTAATGAAGGGGGGGAAAGGGTTGTCAGGTGATTGTGATGTCAAGTGATTGACAGGTAGGCAGTCCCACTCACTGGTCAAACTTGGCCTGTAGGGTGGGTAGGGAAGATAAGGCTACAATCCGCTGCTTGGATCTTGTTTCCCAGTCCTGCAGTAGAAGGTAGATTCAGATGGTAGAAGTAGTTGTCCTTCCTCACCAAAGTTCAACTGGGAGGTGAATGGGCAATCAGGAAAGATCAGAACAATCATCCTTCTGAGCTGTGCTGGTCATTCTGCTGCCATCGTTCTGTACTGAACTATTGAGAACATTGTGTTACAGCATTTTTTTTTTAAAGGAGAAGGTGCACCTATGAGTGGAGGAAACTGGTCTGCTGCCAGCACAACCTTCTGTAGCTTGAGTCCCATGGGAACTAGTGGCGTGAGTTGTACACAATGCTACTATTTTCTTTGTATGTGCTCTTTTGGACTTCTTTTGACAGAGCAAATATAGATTGCAAGATCTCCTTGGGTGGAGAGAGCATGCAGTTTGTCTCCTCTGTGTTGCGTCTTCCTTGCTCAAGCGCTTGCATCTATAATGACCAAAGTCACAGAACTGAATCAAGGAGGGAATCCTGGCATTGAAAGTATCTGTGGCCACTTAAACCCAAGGAGAGGTTGCCCCAGATTATAATCTACAGACCCTACCAGCAAACATTGTTTTTCTATAGAAAGTAAAACGTTCCAGACACTCAGATTAAGGAAGCCTTATAGTGGTCTGTTTCCTGCATGCCTTAAAGCAGCCTTCCCCAGCCAGGTGCTCTCCTGTAGTTTTGGACAGTTGCAACCAGCACAGTTGGATGATGCTGGGGCTGATGGGAGTGCAGCTGTACTAGCTGGGGCTGACAGGCAACATGTGGAGAGCAGCAAACTGAAGAAAGTTGCCCTAAGCCACAGGTTTCATTGTCACTGCATGCAGGAGTTGTTCGTGGTCACCTTGGAGGATAGATGGGCCAGCTAAAAATCAGGGCTATGCACCCTCTCCAGCTATTCAGGCTACTAACTGGTTGTATTTTATTATTACATGTCATAAAGCCACTCAAGGTTGGGGGAAATTGAAGACTGGAACACAAATTCTTTAGTTATAATTAAAACATTGCAAAAGGACAGGAAAACCTTTAACATCTTGTCCTTTCCCCACCCTCTTATTCTATTTCCTGCTAGTAGATTCAGCTCCCTGCTCTGCAGCACGCCAGATGCAATTTAAAATTTTATACTGCTCTCCTCCAGATTCCTGTTCAGTGTGTTTTCAACTGATATGCAAGTAGAGTACAGCTGCTATATCAATATTGCCCTGGAAAAAATAGCACAGGCTTCCTCCTTTCTTGAACGGTTGCTAAGGGGATCTTTAGTTACAAGGTTGCACTGACATCGCTGGTATTGATAAGGGCTTTTTTTTAATACTAAAGAATGCAAAACACAATTAAAAGCTGCTTTTGCCTAACCACTGTAGTAATTAGATAAGCAGGCAATCAGGACGTGGGGACGGAGGGAGGAAGAGCTTATCTAGTAATGAACTGAGCATTCCTCTTGTGTTCCAATGAGGGGGAGCAGCTCTCTAAGATGAGATGCTTCTGTGGCTTGAACTGGAACAAAAACATGAAAGCCTGTAGGTTGTTTGAAGAACCAAAAACATGTTTCCAAAAGATACAAAGCCCTGTGCAAGAGTAGCGGTGGGGGAGTATCCTGTATAGTTCTTCCAGCAGAACTATACATTTAAAAATAAAACAATTTTTAAAAGCAGACTTTGGGGCGGGTGGAACACATTTTGAATGCACAGCATTTCCTGGTAGGGCTAGGGAAGATCTGGTGAGGCACGCCTTGTCAGAGTATAGTCACTATTGAGCTAGATGGCTGGCTGGTCTGACAGGGTAAAGCAGCTCCCAACTGAAACCTGATCATTATTGAGAATCATGGAAGAGCTGGAAGAGACTCTGAAGGCAATGGAGTCTGCTCCACCAATCTCAGTCTGCCCTCATCTAGGCCACAGCTGTCTGTCAGCTAGCCTGAGGGATGACTGTCCTAGCAGTCAGCTTCACCCCCCTCCCCCTTAGACTGTGTACACACTGTACCTTTAAAGTACGGTATATTCATAGCCCTCAAATAATTCTGGGCTACTGAAGTGTATTAAAGGTTGCTGGATATTGCAACTCTGTGAGGGGTAAGGTACAGTGACCATAATTCTTTGAGGGGACATATGTGATTTAGAGGTTTGGTGAGTATTCAGCCTGCTTTGCCCTTGTAGAGCTCAGCAGGGAGGAGACGGACAAAACGAGAGCTAGTTGGCTAAGCCTGTTTTGGCTCTGGCTCCACTGAGTGCTGGGCTCCTTGCCTTCTGCCTGACCAGTGCTAATGTGCACCAGCTACCGTTGCTTGAAGGCTTGACCGATGCAGCAGCCACCTGCTCAGTGCAGCATCCCAAGCAGACCACCACCCAGCAAAGAAGAACCCACTGCCTCCAAGGCATTCTGTATCTGTCAGACCCTGTGACCTTTAGGAAACTTTTCCTTTTGTGTTGCTGGCATTTGCTTCCTTGCACATTCAATCCATTCAACATATAACTTCAGAGGGCAGTTAAGGAAGCACAATTTTGAAAGGTGCCCTATGGAAACATGCCCTATGGAAACACATGCAGAGCAGAACACATGTACAGCAGGGAGTGTGCATACAGGGATTTTTTTTTTTTAAATGTGGGTGAGCATTAAAAAAATGGCATCTACCAAGCTCAGGAATAGAGAATGGTGACCCTCCAGATGTTGTTGGACTACAACTCCCATCACTCTCAGCTAGCACAGTGAATGCCCAGGGATGATGGGAGTCACAAGTCTGAAGGAGTGCAGTCCAGGTTCCTACCACCTTGTTTTTCTGCTGTAGGGGTAGGGGTCTAAGAATCTGCAGCACAAGCAAGAAAACTGCTGGGTGTCAGGGACTGGTTGGATGCATAAAAATGACAGCAGGAACCATCTGGGGAAGCCCCAAGGGAAGAAGGGTCAGAGCCGAGGGATTGGTGGTGGATGACAATCAGTGGTCAGAGGGAGAAGACTGGGAAAAGGTTTCAGAAGCTGAAGAGGTTAGAGGGCTTAGTGAGCAGGGGGAGCCTGTAGCAGAGAAAAGTCCAGAAGCAGAGGCAGAAGCAGGAGAGAAGGAGGAGGAAGGCCAAGAGGCAGAGATGAGTCAGGCTGGTGAAGATGCACTGGGGTCTATCCTTCCTGCTGTGACAAGCTCCCCCCTGCCTGGTCTCCCAGAACCAGTAGAGGCATGAATATGGCAGAGGAGAAATTAGCATCATGCAAGCACAGTGTCAGATTGCTTGGGAAAAACCCTGGGGACTTAGGCAGTTGTGGGAAGGCAGTCCCAGCAACTGCTTAATGGGGGCAAGACCTGTCGGAGATGAGCTGCTGTGCTCATTTGGCCAGGCACTCCTGTTCAGAACACTTTTTTGCTAATAAAGAGTTAACTCCACTTACTTTGTGTGATTTACTGCTGGCTTGCTCCTGTCACTCTCTCTGTTATTATTAGAAGACCTCCACAACTCATACTATGGGTTGTGTTCCTGGATCAGGGTCCCAGATTTTCACAAACTTTGTATTGAGCACGTTTGTTTGTTTGTTTGTTTGTTTGTTTGTTTGTTTCAAGGCAAAAGATCAGTGATTAATATTCATATGTTGATTCCAGTGTGGGAAGTTTCAGGTAAAGAACAGAAGCAGGCCTTTTGAAAATCAGACTTCATGAAGTTCACATGATGGAAAGTTACTGCAGGCTGGAATGGGGCTGGGAAGATAATTTCCTACTGAAATTGCATGTATAGCATCACCCTATTTTTAACCTAGTCCACAATAAGCTGTTTCCATTGCTTTCCATTCCATTGTTTCTCTCGTACATGAGCACTAATTAAACAGGAAGCTGAATTACAGTGAAGATGTGAGGCCTTCGGGTCCACAGGACCTAGAATGTCAGAGTTCTAACAAGTCTTTTTCTTCAAAAACTAATAAAAATGGGAGCTGACAACATCAATCAATTGTTGAATATTGTGGCTTTAAGAGATACAGAAACTGAGCATATCATTCCCCCCTTTTGAAAACAATACTCAAGGGAACCAGTACAATTAATACACAAGAACGAAACCTGCTTCTTGCAGAAAATCTTGAAGCACTCCCCCTCTTGATGTAGTTCTTCTTTTCACTGACAAATGCCAAAGTTTTTGAAGTAAAAGTCATTAAGTGCAGGCATAACTTTGATGTTTCTTCAACTCTATTATCACAGAGAAACTCTTTGCAAACTTTTTTGAAGTAAAAGTCATTAAGTGGAGGCATAACTTTGATGTTTCTTCAATTCTGCTGCCTATTTTTCTGTCACAAAGAAACTCTGCAAAGTGGTTGAAAAAAGAAGTCAGAATTGCCAGTGTCTAATTAGGATTGCTATCACCTTTCTCATTAGCTATTTCCATACGGAACAAAACACATTCTGGAGGGTCCTCGGGAGAAAGTTTTGTAAGGTGGCAACAAACACCTTTTTGTTTGTGACCCTCTGACCTCCACCCCCCCACCAGAGACTGACCGTGGAGGTCCAACAAGCACAACACTATTACCCTGTTGGTGAAAAGCATTTGATGGGATGCTAGCCAGGTACTATATTTTTCTGAATGGGTGGTGGTGGGGGGCGGTGTTTGTAAACTGGCGAGTTGGTGGCGAGTTTTATTTCTGAGCAAAAGGACAGTTTTGCATTTTGACTTGGTTTTTTGTCTCCTGCATTTTTTGTTTTCATTCCTGTTGGGTTTAACACTGTTGTGAGTAGCACTGAGATTGCTTTGCAGAAGGCCTGTAGTCATGGCGTAGCCAGGTTTTTTGTTTGGGGGGAGAGCAGGAGTTTTGTTAGGTGGGGGACAGAACTGACATGATTGGTCAGTTAGTTTAGTATTTATATTGTTTTGCTTGATCTAGGGGAGCTGCTGCCCCCTCGCTCCCCCTTGGCTATGCCCATGCCTCCAGCAAATCAAAAATAAAAATGGACCTCATGGGAAGGATTCTGTCACTGTTCTAGTGACCCCCTCAAACATCAAAGGGATTTTGCCTTAGTATAGTCTTCTAGGGGCTGGCTCCTGATGTTATGGGCTGCAACACCCAGAAGCCCCAAACAGCAGCTTTTTAAAATATATATATATTAAAGATTTTATTGTTTTACAGAAGTGTTTGCAATGTCTCTTTCGTATTTTTTCCCCCATGTAACATTTTTACAAATCAGTTTCATTTGTTGAGACATTGGGAAGAAAAGGGAGAAAGGTTGGGGTTGGCCTAGGATGTGGTTGTTCGTTTGTGGTTGGCTGTGGTGGTCTTTGTTTTCGTGTGTGAGTGGGGTGGGTGGGTGTTTTGGATCAGGTTAGCCATATTGATTTGTAAGCTGTTGGTGGGTTTTTATCATTGTCCTGTTGGGCTGTGTATGTGATAAAGGGGAGCCATACTGGGGTGAACGTGTCTTCTTCTATTTGTTTCTGTGTCAGTTTCAGTTTATTGGTTAATTTTTCTAATAAGGCTGTTTCCCATACTATTTGGTACCATTGGTCCATGCTTACTCCTGACAGGTCTCTCCAGTGTCTGGCTATGATGCTTCTGGTTGCTGAAAGTAGGTGGGTTACGAGTTCTTTGTGGTGTAAGTGGGCATTATTGTCTTGGAAGATGTTTAGTAAGGCCAATTCTGGGGTGATTTCTAATATTTGCTTGGTTATTTTATTTCTTGTATGGTTGTTGTCCAGAATAGCTGGATTTTGGGGCACTCCCACCAAATGTGGAGGTATGTGCCTGTGGAGGTGCACCCTCTTCAGCATTTTGGTGGGGTTCCTGGGCATATTAACACTAGTTTTCTTGGTGTTAGGTATCACCTGTAGGTGAGTTTTAGAGAGAGTTATTTTCTTTTCGTTGATATGGATTTAAAGGGGGGTTTAGACCATATTTTGGTCCATTGCGTGGGGTTAATCTCATAGCCTATGTCATCCTCCCATTGTTTTTTGATTGCAAACAGCAGCTATTGAGCCAGTGTCCTGCAGAGCGATTCTCAAGAGGCCTTGGTCCTTATCAGCTTTGCAATCTTCCCTTTCATCTCACCTTTTCTTTGGGTCTGGCTAATATAGGCTTCATCCTGAACTTTCCTCCTCTCCCCACAAAAAAACTGTTGAGCAGGAAATGCTCAGTGGGCATCACCCACAGAGTTGGGTGGGGGCAGTCTGGGCATAGCATTGTTGACTTCTGTTTAGCCTGGTTCACACATCAGGTTAGTGAGCTGGTGCATCCAGCCAGGATCTAGAGTATCCCTTGAAATGGGGACAGGTTTCTTTCCATATTCTCTCCTATCCATGAAGAATGCTGTGTCCTCCTGCTGGACCAGGAGGTGTGCCCCTTGGCTGTTGCCTCAGTGCCTGCTCCTGGGCTTCTCCTTACAGACCACAAGGAAGCCTTTGCTTGCACCACATCCTATGAGAACCAGACCCCCATATGCCCAAAGGCTCCCTGCCTCCCTTGTTCTGTACATGCTACTACTTGGCCATGGCGCCACTTCTACCTCCAGGAGCTCTCCTTACTTTTACAGCTAGAAAGGCAACCTTCAGAGGTGTGTGTGCATTTGGGACCCAAATCCCACCAACTGTGCCTCAAAGGCTGCAGCTTCCCATTTCCCCATGCCATTTTTAAAAATTTTGCCCACAGTGGGACTTGCCTCCGAGGAAACCTTCCTACGATTGGGCCATGCAGCCCACTACCCTTTCCATTTCATTGTTGCAAGGACTTAACTCTGCAGACCCCTTCATGGATCACTGCCTTGCAGTGGTGAAGGGGCTTGAATAACTCAGAGAAGCTATGAACTATGCCGAGCAGGGCACCCAAGATGGACAGGTCATAGTGGAGAGTTTTGACCAAACATGATCCACCTGGAGCAGGAACCGGCAAGCCACTCCAGTATCCCTGCCAAGAAAACTCCATGGACAAAGACAACTGGCATATAAAAGTTATGACGCTGGAAGATGAGCCCCTCAGGTCAGAAGGCGTCCAACATACTACTGAGGAAGAGCGGAGGACAAGTACAAGTAGATGCAGAGCTGATGAAGCAGCTGGGCTAAAGCCGAAAGGTCGCTCAGTTGCGGATATGTCTGGAAGGGAAAGGAAAGTCCAATGCTGTAAAGAAAAATATTGCATAGGAACCTGGAATATAAGAACCATGAACCTGGGTAAGTTGGATGTGGTCAAAAATGAGATGGCAAGAATAAATATTGACATCCTGGGCATCAGTGAACTAAAATGGACGGGAATGGGCGAATTCAGTTCGGATGACCATCATATCTACTACTGTGGGCAAGAATCCCGTAAAAGAAATGGTCCGTAAAAGAAATGGCCCTCATAGTCAACAAAAGAGTGGCGAAAGCTGTCCTGGGATGCAATCTCAAAAATGAAAGAATGATCTCGATACGAATCCAAGGCAGACCTTTTAACATCACAGTAATCCAAGTTTATGCACCAATTACAGGTGCTGAAGAAACTGAAACTGATCAATTCTATGAAGACTTACAACACCTTATAGAAGTGACACAAAAGAAGGATGTTCTTCTCATTATAGGGGATTGGAATGCTAAAGTAGGGAATCAAGAGATAAAAGGAACAACTGGCAAGTTTGGCCTTGGAGATCAAAACGAAGCAGGGTAAAGGCTAATAGAGTTCTGACAAGAGAACAAGCTGGTCATCACAAACACGCTTTTCCAACAACACAAGAGATGACTCTACACATGGACATCACCAGATGGGCAGCATCGAAATCAGATTGATTATATTCTCTGCAGCCAAAGATGGAGAAGCTCTATACAGTCAGCAAAAACAAGACCTGGAGCTGACTGTGGCTCAGATCATCAGCTTCTTATAGCAAAATTCAAGCTTAGACCGAAGAAAGTACGAAAAACCACTGGGCAGGTAAGATACAATCTAAATCAAATTCCACACAGTGGAAGTGAGGAACAGGTTTAAGGATTTAGATTTGGTGGACAGAGTGCCTGAAGAACTATGGACGGAGGCTCGTAACATTATACAGGAGGCAGCAACGAAAACCATCCCAATGAAAAAGAAATGCAAGAAAGCAAAGTGGCTGTCCAACAAGGCCTTACAAATAGCGGGGGAGAGAAGGCAAGCAAAATGCAAGGGAGATAGTGAAAGATCCAGGAAATTGAATGCAGATTTCCAAAAAATAGCAAGAAGAGACAAGAAGGCCTTTTCAAACGAGCAATGCAAAAAAATAGAGAACAATAGAATGGGAAAAGCCAGAGATCTGTTCAAGAAAATTGGAGATATGAAAGGAACATTTCGTACAAAGATTATCATAATAAAGGACAAAAGTGGTAAGGACCTAACAGAAGCAGAAGACATCAAGAAGAGGTGGCAAGAATACACAGAGGAATTATACCAGAAAGATATGGATGGCTCGTACACCCCAGGTAGTGTGGTTGCTGACCTTGAGCCAGACATCCTGGAGAGTGAAGTCAAATGGGCCTTAGAAAGCACTGCTAATAACAAGGCCAGTGGAAGTGATGGTATTCCAGCTGAACTATTTAAAATTTTAAAAGATGATGCTGTTAAGGTGCTACACTCAATATGCCAGCAAATTTGGAAAACTCAGCAGTGGCCAGAGGATTGGAGAAGATCAGTCTACATCCCAATCCCAAAGAAGGGCAGTGCTAAAGAATGCTCCAACTACCGCACAGTTGCACTCATTTCACATGCTAGCAAGGTTATGCTTAAAATTCTACAAGGCAGGCTTAAGCAGTATGTGGACCAAGAACTCCCAGAAGTGCAAGCTGGATTTCAAAGGGGCAGAGGAATCAGAGACCAAACTGCAAACATGCACTGGATTACGGAGAAAGCTAGAGAGTTCCAGAAAGACATCTACTTCTGCTTCATTGACTATGCAAAAGCCTTTGACTGTGTCGACCACAGCAAACTATGGCAAGTTCTTAAAGAAATGGGAGTGCCTGATCACCTCATCTGTCTCCTGAGAAATCTCTATGTGAGACAAGAAGCTACAGTTAGAACTGGATATGGAACAACTGATTGGCTCAAAATTGGGAAAGGAATTTAACTTATTTAACTTATATGCAGAATTCATCATGCGAAAGGCTGGGCTGGATGAATCCCTAGCCGGAATTAAGATCGCCAGAAGAAATAACAACCTCAGATATGCAGATGATACAACATTGATGGCAGAAAGTGAGGAGGAATTAAAGAACCTTTTAATGAGGGTGATAGAGGAGAGCGCAAAATATGGTTTGAAGCTCAACATCAAAAAAACGAAGATCATGGCCACTGGTCCCATCACCTCCTGGCAAATAGAAGGGGAAGAAATGGAGGCAGTGAGAGATTTTACTTTCTTGGGCTCCATGATCACTGCAGATGGTGACAGCAGCCGCAAAATTAAAAGACGCCTGCTTCTTGGGAGAAAAGCAATGACAAACCTAGACAACATCTTAAAAAGCAGAGATATCACCTTGCCAACAAAGGTCCGTATAGTAAAAGCCATGGTTTTCCCAGTAGTGATGTATGGAAGTGAGAGCTGGACCATAAAGAAGGCTGATCGCCGAAGAATTGATGCTTTTTAATTCTGGTGCTGGAGGAGACTCTTGAGAGTCCCATGGACTGCAATAAGATCAAATGTATCCATTCTGGAGGAAATCAACCTTGAGTGCTCACTGGAAGGACAGATCCTGAAGCTGAAGCTCCAATACTTTGGCCACCTCATGAGAAGAGAAGACTCCCTGGAAAAGACCCTGGTTTTGGGAAAGATGGAGGGCGCAAGGAGAAGGGGACGACAGAGGACGAGATGTTTGGATAGTGTTCTTGAAGCTGCCAGCATGAGTTTGATCAAACTGCGGGAGGCAGTGGAAGACAGGAGTGCCTGGCGTGCTCTGGTCCAGGGGGTCACCAAGAGTCGGACACGACTAAACAACAACAACTCTGCAGAGGAAGAAATGTCCCTGTAAGCGACAGCACAGGCCATCTACACGTAGGCAGGCCACACAGCTTTTTGGAGTGAACAAGAGGAGGATGAGATTTTCATCCAGAAAATAAATACATTTTAAATAACTTTCTAAACTCTGTCTCACGGCATGTTAGTGTGTCGGCTGCAATGTGTAAGTATGCTGTGCAAATGCTTCCTGCGCTCCTCCTGGGGCTGGAAAGGGGTTAGTTTAACCTCTGGTTTGCTAGTGAAACTGAATTACTGTGTCGTAATATGATGTATGTCTAAAAGTGTGTCGCTAACATAAAAAGTTTGGAAAGCTCTGACTCAGCTAAATAACAGCTACAGCTAGAACCATCATTCCTTGGTGCCTTTCAGTTGGATTTGAGCTGCTTTGCTTAAAAGGCCACACATGCAGCAATTCTGGACAATCCTCATTTCCAAAACAGCAACACTTGTCACTATGAAGAATGCAGAAGTAGGGATTGAGGGAAAAAGTAAAACCACCTCAATTATCCTAGTTTAAATACTGCATATCAACATTTGCTAATGCCTTGTCCATTACAAATGGTTTTACTGTGATATTATGGTGGTATTACATGTTACATATTACATGTTACATATTACATGTGGTAAAATGTAAAAAAAACCTCTACACCATATAAAGCCTGGAGCAATTGCTTAGAAGTAGCTCTCCTCTGAACCCACCTATGCGGGAATAGGGAACATATTTTGATATCCAGGCATGCTAGTTTGGAGAAAACGGTTCCCACCTTTTATTTGCTGGTAGTCTCCAACTTCCAAATTAATCATTATTGATAATTTTAACTTTTAAGGAACTTTTGAACTTCCTAGCACCATCTATTTCTTCATCAGCTTAGACCAGGCTTCCTCAACCGTGGCCCTCCAGATGTTTTTTTGTCCTACAACTCCCATGATCCCTAGCTAGCAGGAACAGTGGTCAGGGATGATGGGAACTGTAGTCTCAAAACATCTGCAGGGCAGAGGCTGAGGAAGCCTGGCTTAGACCAACCCTTGCTGGCTGGGTGACACCCACCTGCTTTAGAACTTCCATCATCTCCAGCAAAAACATCTGGAAGACACCAAGCTGGGGAAACGTGGATTCTGAAATGTCTTTTCAGAATGCTGCTGGCAAGACAGCATTATCAGGTACCAGTTACTTGGAATATAATTGGGCTCCAATTGCTTTCAAAGCCCAACTGAAAATGCTGATTATAAGCTCTAAAGGCTTGAGAAAATAGTGTGCTTGAAGAACTGCCTACCAATTAAAATCTACAGAGGATTAAGAACATAAATCAGAAGAACCTTGCTGGATGAGGTCAGTGGCCATCTAGTCCAACATCCTGCTCTCAGAGAGGCTGGACAGTTGCCTTTGGGAAAACAGCAAGCGGCCCCCTCCCTCCCCAGGCTTCCAGCAACTGTTTTTCAGAAGCACTGCTGCCTCCTAGCCCTTATTTGATAGTGATAAGCACAGACCAGTTAACACTGACATGAGAAATGGCTTTCTTCACAGTACCACCTAGGCCTTGGCACTGCCTTCCACTCCACATTGCACAGTAACGGCATTTTTACTTTGATTTGCACTCCCCACTACAAGGTCACCGATACAGCCTCCCACTTTGGTTTTCATATGCTATCTTGATTGCTATACTTTATTGCCTACCTCTATTTTTTTAAAGGTATAGTCAGTGCTCTCCTGGTCCCGACTAGAGACAGGGAACCTACACCCCTCCAGTTCCAGCTCCCATTACCTTGGAGTGCTTGTGCAAATGAGTGTCCACACAAGGGACACCAGGTTTCTCACCCTTGGCCTATAGCTTGTGCATAAAGGAGTTACTGAATTATAGACGTAAATAAAATTTCTACAATGACAGCAGCCTATTTCACCCCATATAACATTGTGCTAAATTGTTAGATGCTGTTTTTAAAGCTAAACTGTGTGGCATGCTTGTTAAAGGAGGCAGGAGAGAGAAAGCTGTACCCCAAGGGGTAAAAGGTAAAGGTAAAGGTACCCCTGCCCGTACGGGCCAGTCGTGTCCGACTCTAAGGTTGTGCGCCCATCTCACTTAAGAGGCCGGGGGCCAGTGCTGTCCGCAAACACTTCCGGGTCACGTGGCCAGCGTGACGAAGCTGCTCTGGCGAGCCAGCACCAGCGCAGCACACGGAAACGCCGTTTACCTTCCCGCTAGAAAGCGGTACCTATTTATCTACTTGCACTTAGGGGTGCTTTCGAACTGCTAGGTGGGCAGGAGCTGGGACCGAAAGATGGGAGCTCACCCCGCACGCGGGGATTTGAACCGCTGACCATGCGATCGGCAAACCCTAGGCGCTGAGGTTTTTCCCACAGCGCCACCTGCGTCCCTACACCCCAAGGGGTAGAGTTACGATATACAGGCAGCCCTAAAGCCACACATACTTTTAATGAAATGGATCTGCTTTTTTGGATATGAGACAAACTCTGCTCAAGAACATCTAAATATTAACCCTATCACTGCCACCCTTGGGGTGGTGCTGTGTGAATATACTGTCTGTACAGTGGTACCTCGTGTTAAGTACTTAATTCGTTCTGGAGGGCCATTCTTAACCTGAAACTGTTCTTAACCTGAAGCACCACTTTAGCTAATGGGGCCTCCTGCTGCCGCTGCACCGCTGAAGCACGATTGCTGTTCTCATCCTGAAGCAAAGTTCTTAACCAGAGGTACTATTTCTGGGTTAGCAGAGTCTGTAACCTGAAGCGTATGTAACCCGAGGTACCACTGTATTCCCAAAAAGCACTTAGAACCAGATCTCTCTCACACACTGAAGGATCCAGCAAAAATACTTTTTAAGGCTACCTTTAATACATGGCAATTCGTGTTTCCAACAACCATAAAAATGTCTCTGGGTGTCCATAGCCAGATACTTGGCCCTTGGGTAGCTAATGCTGTGGGGAAAGCACTTTATAGTTATTAAATTCAGCTGCAGTGATGAAATAAGTGAACTGGCAGGCATACCCTGTGTGAGCTTTAAACCTTCCCCAAGCGAGACAGAGCTGTCCCCACGTTCTAGAAACTGGATGGTATCAGCAACTGCCCAGATCAATGAATGGGTTGCTCCTCAGTTGGTATCTTGATCAGCCAGTACCTAAATTCTTCTGTTTCTTCCCTTTAGGAGCAGGAGTGGCTAACACAGGCTCTCCAGCTGCTTTGGACTACAACTCCTATCAGCCACAGCAAATGACAATGGATGATGGGAGCTGTAGTCCCAATATCCAAGGGGACCACATGACAGCTTCCCCTGCTCTAGAGGAAAGTGCCTTTATGGTATATTTAGGCTCAGAAGAGACCACACCCCCACACCAAATATGCTGTACCTCTTCAGTGGAAGCTGGTTTGCTAGCCAATTTTGGCTGAAAAGCAAACAGATGCTGCCAACAAGTGTGCTTCTGTTCCCGAGCAGAGTGAAAGCTTCAACCGCTTGTTTACTTCCGAGACTTCTCCCTTTATTTTACAGAAAGGCTGAGTATGATCATGGGTATCAACTTAAGCTTATTCCCATTTATCAATGATCTATAGATGAGCCTTCCTAGGCACTCTGAACCCTGACATGGTCAACATTCTTTGTCCCTGGGTGTCATTACAGAGGTTGGAGGTTGACAGCAGCATGTGTTTTTCTTTGTCTCCCATCCAAGTACTAACCAGGCCCGACCCTGCTTAACTTCCAAGATCAGATGGGATTGGGTGCTTTCACAGTGGTGTGGCTGCAGGCTTTTTAAAAGAATTGTTTGGAATTTTGCTGGCACTTTTCATGTCCATTCTGAATGCATCACGACTCACACTAGACTTTGAAACTGCTTCCCAAAAGAAGTAAAATAACCCTAACACTGGTCTAATATAATAAATTATGAGTGTATTTAGAAACAATTACAGGAATAAACAAACACACACAACTCATGCTTTTGAAAGAGCGCAGAGCCTGGCGGAAATCTATTTCAGTACAAGTTGCGCCTTTAATCTTAAATGTTACAATACAAAAAATAATAATAATAATAAAAATTGGTCAATGGCATAAGAGCAGTTAACTTTTATACACAACTTTTCTACGAAAACTGCTTTCCTCCAGGAAGTTTTCAAATGCAACTGGATTGAATTTCAATTTGAGGGAGTATTTGTTCTTATACACAATAGTTAAGTCCCTCAACACATCAATTAAATGCATTTAAAAAAACAATAAAGGATCAAAAATAAAATGAAACTCAAAAAGGCTTCAGAAACGGAAGTCAGAAACATAAATCATATTCATGGAGTGCTTTTTGCCACATCCACGGCTAGTGAACCTTTCTGGTTTTCTGACCAATGGTCAGTATATTTCCTTTTGCAGTTTTGCCTCGAATTCAAAAGAGATAACAACATTTAGAGTGAACTTGCTAGCTTGCAAACAAGTATATATGTATTTTTTGGTTGTGTTGAAAACAATAGGCTTTACTAGGACAACAGAAGAAATGAATAGAAATACCAAGATTCAATGACATCATAACTGGGATGTTAAGACTTGGCATAAATTAGGCTCCAGCAGAGCATTTGGAAGATTTTAACAGCATTTAACTTGCTGATATGCCAGGAAGCCTTAATCAAATACTAGAACATTCTCATATAGTGGTCACAAGACTCAAAATAAATACTGACCTCTTTCTATATTAAAAAAAGAACACAAAAAAACCAAAACCCAGAATCTTATTCTGCATTCTTCTTACAGCATACGGGATCTGTACATATTTTATTTTTGGACAAAACATGATGTGTTCCACGCAGCACAGAGCAATTGAGGTATGATGTCCAATAAAGGTGGCTAAATTCCATAGTGAGAGTTAAGCAGGAACTCTTAAATCTAAGACAGGTTGAGTGTTCCCCCCACTCCTGCAGCCTCCAGAAGTGAAGACTTGGTTTTCAGTTGCCATTAGCCACAGATAAAGCAGGGAGACTAGAAGAGGTGGTGAGTGGGTGGGAGCAGGGGGGAAAGAATGAACCACAGCCCTTTGGCATGAGTACTGAAGCTCACAGCTTATAGTCAACAGCAGCTTGAGTCATCTCCAGCAAGGAATGCTAGGCAGTAGAAACCATCTTAACAGGAATAAAGATCCCAATGGTTCAGCACATGCTCTTGGAGCTGCAGGATTCTTTTCTTTTTTTCCTATGCACTGTGTGCTTTTGCAAAAGAGAGGACAACAGTTTCCCTCCATGGTTCTTAAGTGAAGGTAAATGCAAAATGCACTTCTTTACAGTCTTCCTATGGCACAGTCATGTCTGCTTTGCACGTTAAACCTTCTGTCTTTCCCTTGCTGCACAAAATCATTGAACCTAACATATTCCGCATCTTGGAAGATTCATTTAGTCCAGAAACCATGCTTCCTATTTCAATGTTTGCTGTTGTTTTGACACTGTACACATTTACATCTCATTTGTATAGTGTTTCAGGGTAGGTGTGTTGTTCTCTCCAAACACTGCAGACTAACTAGCTACATAATATTGACATGCCGCTCATCGAAGGCTCACACATGAACACTTCTGGCAGCTCAATGACATTTCTAACAGTCAGGCAGTAAAAAAAAAGAAAAAAAGGGGGGGGGTCCCAACCCCTTTCAGACTTTATAAAGCCTTTTTTAAAAAACAAAACAAAACAAAACAAAAACAAAAATTAGTAATCATGGATGTCTTATTCATTCCGTTTAACTTGAACCTGTTTAAAAGATGACAGGGAGGGAGAGAGCAGATTTTAAAATAGTACAGAATAAAAAAAGAGAGAAAAGCAGGTTACTTAACTGAACATGATAGCTACGTTTACTGGCAGAAAGGCAGAGTTTTTTGTAAAGTTAGCTAAGGTTGAGAAATATCCCTGGATTCTTTTGCAACAGGGATTTTTTAAAAGTAAAAGGATTTTTTTTTAAAGTAACAAAAACTAACCTAATCATTGGCAATTGCTCAACTTAAAATATACCACAAATAACTACAGTATTTTAACTGTGGCACCCCTGGAGGGCTGGCAGGTGAGAACTTCCATACCTAGTTTCCATTGAGCTGCTGCGAAACTCCACTATGGTCAGCTATTGACCTCTCGCGGCTTTTACTCTCTCGCTCTTCGTCCTCTTCATCTCGCTCATCGTTTCCACTGTGGTTTTTACAGTAAAGCCTAAGAAGACAATACAAAGTAGGGGCGGGGGGGGGGAACAACCCATGTCACAGGGTGTTCATCTAGTCCAGTGTGTGCCATTGTGATTATGTTTACATTTGCTTTTTAATGTATTTCACCAGTTGCGTTTTATGAGCTATTGTAAAACCAACCTGAAAATGTTTAATTTAAGACCAGGGATAGAAATGTTTTAAATAACCTAAATGAATGGGTAAATATTCTGGCCTTAGGGCAAGCCAAACAGATTTAGTGGTTCTAACTTTGAGATAGGCAAGGCTATTGTGTCTCTCACTTGTGCATTGCTTCCTTGCTGTTGTCACCAACTATCTATAAATGGGGCTAAGGTTCCTCAATCACTGTAAAGCTAATGGGGGGGGGGGGAGAGTAGGATGGGACTGATCTCTGAAGGTATTAGTAGTGAGGCTGAATTTGACCAAAACCCTTTCTTCCCTTGCAGCAAAATATCTTCCACCAAACTACTGTCCAGAGAATAAAAAGACTTTGGAGTGTTTGACCAAATCTGTGCTAATCCAGTTCTTGCTGGTCCTTCATGGGTTTCTTATACATACAGATAAGGTCACATGCAGATCCCACAATAATTCCTAACCCCTTCAGAGCAGCCAGGCTAATCTAAAAGCCTAATATGCAATTGTGAAATACAATGGACCATTGCCATTTATTTGGGTAGTTACATAAGGGAGTGTGGAAAGTATTCATCTCTGTTCAGTATTCAGTAGCATATAAGGGCTGAAATGGAGACAATAAATATCTAGCATCTATTCGGTATTCAGACAAGTCCTACTCACAGTTAACCAACTGAAATTAATGTACATTAATATTTTAAATCTTTTTTCCCGTGAAAATTTTCCAGTGCCTTATGTCTACTGGAATCTCATTTAGCACTTACTTAGCACTGATTTAATCAACAAAACTAAAAGAAGTATAGCATTTAAATTTTATATGCTATTTAAAAAAAAGATTTTCCAGTAGCCAAAATATTTGTACTGGAATATTTGATTAGGGAGAAAAATAAGCACTGTTGAACTACACTAATAGCCCAATCCAAGCATGTCTATTCAGAAGTAAACGGCTCCTTTACTCAATGGGACTTATTTTTCATCAAATGTGTACAGAAACAACCTAATGAATCTTACTTCTAATTAGATACAAAAATGATCACTCTGCGTTATACTCAATCCAATTCAAAGCTTATTTATAAAACACATTTTACTGAAACACTTGTAAATATTATAAGCCATGCCATGTCAACTCATGGCATGTGTTAGTTTATGTGGCTTAAATTAAGGAGCTGGGGGGGGGGCAGAATGAAGGCACCGAAAACCATTAGAGTACTAATTCTAACATGGCACAAAGCCCTAAGCGTGTGTGCGCGCGCACACACACACATATATATACATACATATACATATACATACACACACACACACATTATATATATATATATATATATATATATATATATATATATATATATATATATGTATATATATATATATATATGTATATATGTATGTATGTATCACAGCCACCTGAATAAAGTTCACTACAATTCTCAAGCTGTCCATGTACAGATATATTTATTTACATACATAATGTATACCCCCAATGAATACTTCAGTACGTATTCTTGTTCCCAGCATGGCTAACAATAGCAATAAGCATACAACTAAAAATCTATTAAGTTATTAATTAATTTTATATTGGGAATATGTTTTTTCCAAGTCCCAAAAAAAAATACATAGCAGCTGAAAGCTTTGTGGGAGCTTTTCTGCTTCACACCACTGCTTGTTAAGATGCTGTCTTTGGGTGTGTATTCTTTAGGAGGAACTAACTGAATCAGTTGGGCACAAAAAGCCGGGACTAAGTATCATTCTATCCTCCCTGCACTGCAAAGCAATCCAACAAGACTGTGCTCAAGACGTCTGAAGGCACCTTCCAGGTAAATCAAGCTAAGACACTCAAAGAAGGAAAAACAAATAAGGCGACATGAAGCCAAACCACCAAATCTGAAGAGACAGAACTTGCACCACACTGTTCAGGAAATGCCACTTTGTGACCAACCTTTGGGGTCAGACACAATGGCAATAAGGCCATTAGGCACTGGGGTGCTGGAGAGCAGTCATCCGTAAGAAGAACTGTCATAGGAAACTGCAGTTGGTGTTGAAACCACCTAGAAAGGGTCAGAAGGCAAGTGACGGCCTGAGCTCCCAGAGAGACAACACTGGGCTGGACAAACAGCCTGATGTGCTGTCATCTCACTTTGGCCATCACTTTCAGCAAATCCCTTCTCAGCTTCCATTTGCTATTTGCTTTGGGAGGGGGGCGCGCGAAGAAATAACTGCATAAGAACTATTCAGCTAATTATAAACAGGAGTGGGGAGCTTGTAGCCCTCCAGATGTAAGTAAACTCAATTCAGTCCAAGCCAGCGTGGCCAATAGATGATGAGAGTTGTAGTTCAGCTACAAGGAAGGTCACAGGTTCCCCATCCCAGGTACAGAAAACGCTATTAATACAGACCCACTAAATCAGAGGCTGGGAACCTGTGGCTCTCCAGATGTTGCTAGGCTACAACTCCCATCACCCCTGACCACTGGCCATGCTCAGCAGGGTTGATGGAAGTTAGAAGCCACCTACAACTGAGGACTGCAGACTCCCCACCCCTGCACTACATTTAGGAACACAAAGAACATGGTTGTAGAGCAACGTTTCAAAAGCATGCTTTTTAATACATTAAAACACACAAGTTTAACTTTGGCAGAATGTCTTGCTAATTTCAAAACAGAACGCTTACTGGAAACATTATTCTGTGTTAAGCATAGTGAAGAAGTCTACAGTCTTCAGTGGAACAAATTGAAATATACTGCCTCATGTGAGTTTCCTGTTGGCCAAAACATACATGCCTCTCTATTCACATCAGTTCAACTACATAGAAATGATAACCCCATGGCCAGCCTGCCCTATGCTCCAGTAAAGTGTGTGGCAAAGTAAAAGAGAATGGCATTTACTTGTAAATTCCTCGTGACATGTTCTCAATGTATTTTGCTTTGTCTTGCACTCCACAGTGGTAATGGTAAGTCTTGATACAGGCTTTGATTTCGCATCCAATAGTTGCACCAGACTGACTACAAAGGGTGCATTTCTGTTACACAGAGACATTAGAGGGAGGAGACAGAGACACACACACACACAGAGAGAGAGGGGTAGGGGAGAGAGAGAGAGGTATTAATCTATATCTTCCTGCTTCACAATAAATTTCATATTCTTAAAGTTCTCATTTCTGGTAACATTTTTCAACAGCATGCAAGCAGTTTGCTGGGGAATTCATGTTATTAAAACTTTTCAAAGTAGATACAGCCGCTCAACATGCATTACTTTCTATCTGCAGTAGTGGCTAATGTGACAGACCAGGGGAGACTTGGCTCCAAACCTCTGCTTTACTACAAAGCTTATTCTGTCACTTTGGGTCAGTCACTGTTTTCAAGTCTACATTTGCTGTGAGAAGAAAGGGTGCAAGGAATCATGTCTTCAGCACTCAGCTCTTTGGAGAAGAGGCAGGGTAAAAGCCAGGTGGGTGGATAGGTCAGGCTCAGACAAGAAGGACATACCATTCTTTTCCCTCGTTTGATTTCTTGAAGTACAGTTTTAATATCAAAATCACCAAACTCTGCCCTTGAAGTTGTTGTCAATTGTACAGTGCCAGAGGAGAACAGCTAGGAAGAAAGGAGAGGCAAAATATTAGGAATGTGGGAAACCTTGGCTGTGTGGGACGTCAAAAAAGGACATGTGACAGGCAGATGGCGATGTGCTGAGGCTTTAAAAGGGGTATGGGCACATTCACTGAGGGGAAAAGAGATCAGTCAAGGACTACTAAGTATGCTAGCTATATAGGTTCAGAGGCAGTACACAGTGAGGGGATAAGTCTTGGCTTCAAGGCTTGTTTATAAAGGCATCTTGGAAACATCTGGCTGGTAACTATGGGAAAGAGGATGCTGGACTAGATGAACTTTTGGTTTGACCCTGAAGCACTTTTTATGTCATTAAACTAGGTGGCACCATGAAGTGTGCAAGCCCTGGCTGGTAGACAGCTATATTTCAAATTAATGTGAAGCTCTGAGGAGGTGGACATCCAGCTTATGATACTATGTCATGGGAAAAGTTTCACTGAAAATGTTTGAACTCCCAGAGAATAAGGACAAAATGACTTTTCTCACCATGCACTTGTAATGTGCAGCTGCCTTTTTGGCATTGAATATATGAAGCTTCCCTCGAGCTTCATTTTCTTCTTCACCTGCATGACAGAATCCACATTTAGGTTTTGTATCACTGGGGCTGCTTCTGTGCGGCGATCTGTCTCTCTGGAAGAAAAAAACTTTTCTAAAATGTGCCAGAACAAGAAATATGGTTTCAACACAAGGCAACAAAGTAAGTTCATTATAAAAAAGAGACCTAGACTTCTTTGAGAGGTTTATAAACATAGAAGGTACTTACATAAGAACTGCTTTCTACATCATCTGTGCCATGTGAAGATGTGGATCGAGTATCTTCTGGCTGCCCTTTGAGACTCAATTTTCTGGGCCTTCCTTTGCGCCCCTTCTTTTTGGGAGGGGATGTTTCCAACTCATTTAGTTCATTTAAACCTTCTCCTAAATCTGAAGGAAGAAAACCCCCACACATAAAAAGGCTAGAATGGTTTTTCACAAGCTCCTGTAGGGTACACACCCACTGGCACAAAAGATTGCCTGGGGAGGAAAGCAGGGCTTGCTTTGACATGGCAGCAGCAATTTATTGGGCTAAACCCAGACTTTTTAATTATTTGAAAACCTGTGTTATAAGACCCCAATGTTCCCCACTGCCATAATCACAATAACCTGGGAAAGCAAGTTCCAAATAACTTATGTAAGCTCACTTCCAGTTATAGGAAGGGAGGAACTGATACGGCTAAAGTTCTCCCATGTTCACTTCTCCCATTACTTCTGAATATACATAACAGATTCCCAGAATAAGCAGCCAAAGAGCAAAAACAAGTATTTTCTTACAGTGTTCCTTGAATTAAACAGTGCAGTTATTAGAATGTCTACTCAAACCATTAGGGCTTGCTTATTCTGCTTGTTCAATGTACTGTACACTGAATAGATTGTTGTTCTGTTCTTGCTAATAAGTCTTTTGAGACAAGAAAACATGCAGGCTCCCATTTCTCTAGAGGTCAAAGCACACTCTGCTCATGGAGTTTTGATTAAAAATGTGGACACTTTTTCAATGAGCCCAACTTCAGCCACACACCAATAGTGAGGGAACAACCAATAGTGAGGGAACACACCAAAGGCTGAGGGAACAGCCTTTTTGGTATTTTTGAGGGAAAAGTAATTCCACATGTGCAGACAGGTTAGAATTCACAGTGGAATTTAGGCCAGATAATGGAACATGTTAGGTAAAGGTAAAGGGACCCCTGACCATTAGGTCCAGTCGTGACCGACTCTGGGGTTGCGGCGATCATCTCGCTCATCATCAAATCAGAAACAAAGCTAGACACCACACCTGCAGATAAACTTTGAGGAACTCGTCTCTGTGGTGTTAGGATTTAGTTCAGAAAGAAAGCAACACATCATAAGGTTTATAAACTCTTGCAAATAGTGGTGAAAGTGTGAAGAGAACTTTTTCATCCTACTCCCATAATACTAGACCATCACACAATGTGCTACTGGTTGCTAGAATAAGATGTGCTGATTGCTTAAATAGCATTAAAAGACAAATTCAGAGAGGATGATAGGCCCATGTGCAACCTCAGTTTTCAGAGGCAATGCTATGCTATGGTTTAGTGCAGAGCTTTCCAAACTTTTCACGTTGGTGACACACTTTTTGGACATGCATCATTTTGCGACACAGTAATTCAGTTTTGCTAGCAAACTGGAGGTTAAACTGACCCCTTTCTAGCCTGGTGAGAAGTGTGGGGAGCATTCATGCGACACACCCACACACTGTAGCTGACACACTAGTGTGTCACGACACAGTTTGGAAAGCTCTGGTTTAGTGATCCGTGGACAAGCCTCCCATTCTCCTCCTTCTACCACTTCAGCAGAGATTAGTGTCACTTTAGAAGAATAGTGACTTGCCATGTCATAGGACCCAGGAATTCTGGCTCAAACCCTGATTAGCTGAGCTGGCTTTTGGCTTGTTTAAGGACTCTTCTTTGCTTATGCTTGTGATCAAGGAAGGTTTACTCAAAGAGTAATTTATTTCTTATTAATATGCTTCTGCCCTCATCCTATTTTCTCTTGACTGGAAAGCGTGTACTTTTTGATGCGGAACTACTTAAAACAATGAGCTATGAATAATTTTACCTTCAGAGTTGTGTGGTGTTTTCTTATGTTTTCGACATAATATCCTAGGGATAGAACATTGGAGAGAGCAAAGTCAGCCACAAAGGAAAAGCTTTTATATCTGCTTAGAACTATACCGTCACTAACAAGACTTCAAGGCACTTTGCACTGAAAGAAATCCACCTCAGAAAATCTCTGCTTAAGTACGAAAGTTGGTTCCTTTAATGGTGGAGAAATGCAAGTGGTCCTTACATGTAAATGCCTTGAGAAGGTTTCTCTCGGATCTGAGCTTTATCATGCAACGCACAATAGTAGTGATAAGTCTTGTGGCAGGTTTTTACATCACAACCAACAGTTGCTCCAGGACAGTGGCATAAGGAGCACATCTGAAAGCAGGAAAAAGACACACATTTGGAACCTTTCTTCTTACCATCAAAGGCAATTAGAGCAGAACTGAGGGAAAGGAAGCTTATTGCACTTAATTGGTTCTGCTATTTCTTTTGCATGATACTTTAGAATGTGAAAAGGAAGCTGCACCAAATTAAAGGCAGAGGAAATGTGTATTCAGTCCGAATAAACAGGGATTATACTGTACTTCAGTTTCCATGTTAAGTCTGTTACAGCAAAAACACAAGTTAAAGGCACCTTAAAAAGCAACTAATTATGGTATAATAGCTTTTGAGCACTATGGTCCATGAAAGCTTATGCCATTGTTGGTCTAAGGTGCCATTAGACTCCAAGATATTCTACACTTATATATCACCTACTAACTCGGATAAGTAGCAAAGCTACACTTTTGAGTTACACTGTGTGTATCTATCTGGCACACACATGATCTTCAGACACTCCACTGAAATCAAGAGGAAATGCAGAAGCCCCAAATACAACTAGCTTTGTATATTAGGCAAGAAGTGAAACAGTCTGTATTTAAGTAGCTGCCAAATTAATCCATGATTTGCAACACAATCCAATCACTTTAGGAAACTTATCGGCGTACAAAACAACTTCTATTAAAATCTTTTCAAGATCAGATGTTTGGCAATGCAGACAATTCTGTTACTGAAAACAGCTGCAAAACTACTGTTGAGCACAAAAGCAGCATAAGAGTGTGTGCCTATTGCCTCTTCCAAACACTGTTATGTTGCAGTAGCTCTTCTCCTATGGCAGCTTTCTACACAAATACATTACAGTGCAGTGGTATAGACACACACACACACACAAAAAAAGGAGGGGGTTTCTTCAAGAACAGTGGCAATTCACTTTAAAGCTCCCTAGACCTTGCTGTGCCAGAAAATACATTCACAGGATGGAGCAGAATGACCCAGGGGTGTTGCATCCCGTTTTGCAACTGGAGATGAAATGGAAATGTGCTGCCCCCTTCCTGCTGCCCGCGTCATGTCTCTCTTACCTGCACTGCATGCTGGTGCAAAGCGCTGGCAGCGGTATCACCTTCCAGCAAAACCTTGTGAGATCTCACAATCTCTGGAAGAGCTCACAAGATTTCAGTGACACCTTCCTGGAAACTGGCACTGCTGCTTCTCTGCTGGCAGTTTTATCAACTTACTGAACAAAATTTCATTTCGAGTTGAGCTTTTTCACTTTCAAGAGCTAGAAATGCCATCTTACCAGCTTGGTACCTCTTTTTATTTCCTTTTCAACGTCTTCAATGGAAAAGCCTCCAAGACTCTCATTATCAGAGTGTGAAGATACCAAAGCAGATGAAAAAAGCTAAAAAGAGACCAAAAGAGAGAACAAGCTAATTGTGACTTCAGGACTGATTAAATTAAAGACATATCAGAACTTCTACATTAGAGAGAGGTTTCTTAACATGCAGTACTATAGGAAGTTATGAATATATAATGTTCTGTTCTAAAGCGTTTTAATGGGCAGTATGATCCTATGAATAAGCTTACTTGGACACCAGTCCTATGAATTCAACAATGTTGACGCCTGCCTGGGGGGGGGGGGAATCACACTAAAAATAACAATGAGAGGCAATTGAGGGGAGAATTATCAGGCTGGAGGAAGCCTCAAGTACCCCCTCCCACCTGTCAAACTCCTCTTAGCCCACTGCAGCAGTGTTCTACCCTAAGAGCAGCTTCCAGCAGTGTTTGGGAGCACTTACCATACACTTATGATGTGCTGCCACCTTCTGGTTTTCAGAAAGCAGTAGCTGCCCACATTCGTTATCTTTGTTGGATCTGCAGAAGCCGCACTTGCGCTGCCTGCCGGGTCCCTTTTTCTGTCCAGCTGCTGCCGACATGATTCTTACAGCAGTTCAAAGAATGCTACTTCAAGCCTTGCCAATGCAACACAGAACAACAAAAAAGAGGGTACAAACAATCATGTTAGCCTCTCTCTAGTTCACCAGCTATTTAGCATTCCTTATCAAAAGCATCTTCAAGATTTAAAATGCCTGGTGGTGGACCATGGCACTTCCAAGTAAATCTGCATGTTGCCAAAGCAGCCCTTCTGCAAGGAATGAAAACTGACAAAAACCCCAACAGGAAGTGTGCCCAAATAAAGAAAGTTGAAAAAAGACAAAGAGCATTTGAGAAGAATGGATATCATACCATCTTGAACTTAGAATGCTATAAATCAGTCTTTGCTATTGATTTATTTTAAGCTGCCCTAGGAAAGTCAACTGTATTTTAATACAAATTTTTAGAAAACATTGTAATAGAAAACACTCAACAATGCACTCATTTGCAGGCTCAGCTTGTAAATAACAGAGGATCAAAATGTATCTTGTGGCAAACTGCTGATGAATGATTTAATTTGCTCATCCATGGAGTATGCACATTACAGAAAGCATCAACATCTGAGCTTGTCAGGTAGACATGTTCATCCAATTAGTTAAAATGTGGCTATCCACATTTTACCAGATTTCCCAATCATTCTAAAATAAGAATATTAGAAGCCTCCAAGTGACCAGGACATCTGCCATTGCCTCATTGAGAGAGTCACGCATGCAGCTACAAACTCATAAACTTGTGCAGTATGATACAGATCAGCACTATGGCATGCATAGCTTTCTCATGTATGTGCAAAGAGCTACAGGAGTTTTGGCCAGAAGACTGAATGAACCACACAAACACTAACAGCACAGCGCTATGCCACTGAGCAGGTAACACTCTGGTCTTCGGAAGCTGTGCATGTGGTTCTGGTCTTGACATCACACTTGTAGTCATGTGAAGAACATAGAATGTCAACCATTCCCCCCCCCCCAAATAAAGTAACTTCTTTGTTGCATCATACCAAGAGCCTACCGCATCCAACATCCTGCTTCTCACAATGGCTGGGCAGATCATTCCAGGAACCCTACAGCTGGGGCTTGAAGCCAACTGCCCTCTCATTGTTGCTCCCCTGCAACAAGGTTCAGTGGCATCCTGCATATGGGCATGGGCAGTCCTTGTAGCCACCAGGGCTAATAAGCCTTTGACACAATGCTCCATTATTTTGTCTAACCCTGTTTTAAGGCCATCAGCACCACAGCTTGTGGCAGCTTGTGCAATGTATTGCTCTGCTTTCCTTTGGACCACATCAGTAAGGCCGGTGTGTGTGTGTGTGTGTGTGTGTGTGTCTTGTCGCCTGGGCAGCCCAGGATCTCCATGTCCACTGCCCAGGTTTGTGCCTGGGAAGGTCACTTCAGTGCTACTAACATAGCAGATTGACTTCACTCCTGGAGGCACACTTTATTGTCTCTTGAGACAGATGCTAAGAACTGGTGCTTCTTTGTCTAGCCTGAATCAGTTTCTTTTGATGCTCCAATCTAGTATTATGTATAGTATTATGTATTATGATGCTCCAGTCTAGTATTATTAGTATTATTCTAGTATTATGACAGGTGCAGATAACGACAACCACCACTCACTTTCCCCACAGCATCATGGCCGGGTGCCCCCCCCAAAAAAAAAATCTGGAAAGCATCAGATTTTGGAACCTTTCCTTTTAGCAGAGTGGGTTTAGCTTCATAATAATTTTGGTTGCCTTTTCTCAGCTCTAATGTATCCTTTTTGAGACGGGATGACTTCAAACATATTACCACCACCATCTTCTTCAGTTATATCCCACTACTCCTCCAGGTGGTGTACATCAGTGGTTCCCAACTGGGGGTCCGTAACCCACCCAGGGGGTCCATAGCACCATTCACATAACAAAAACTACCATAGAGATATCAAAATTTTCAAAAGTAGGGTTTTTTCAAAAGCTTGGCTTTAGAAAAACTTGTCCACAGTACTTAGCTAATTGGGAACCATTGGTGTACATGTTTCTCCACCTCTCTACATATCCACAAAATAACTGAACATTTTGGAGCTGGAAAAAGTATGTTAAATTTCTAGGGACTGATAACTAGTTTTGTGGCAAATGACTGAAGTGATTTTTTTGCCAGCTCTGGCAAAACATGTCACCCTTACAACTTTTATTTTGTCACAATAAAGGTAAAGGTACCCCTGCCCGTACGGGCCAGTCGTGTCCGACTGTAGGGTTGTGTGCTCATCTCACTTAAGAGGCCGGGAGCCAGCGCTGTCTGAAGACACTTCCGGGTCACGTGGCCAGCGTGACGAAGCTGCTCTGGCGAGCCGGCACCAGCGCAGCACACGGAAACGCCGTTTACCTTCCCGCTATAAAGCGGTACCTATTTATCTACTTGCACTTAAGGGTGCTTTCGAACTGCTAGGTGGGCAGGAGCTGGGACCGAGAGACGGGAGCTCACCCCGCCGCGGGGATTCAAACCGCCGACCATACGATCGGCAAGTCCTAGGCACTGAGGTTTTACCCACAGTGCCACCCGCGTCCCTATTTCGTCACAATATATGTGGTCATTTGTTGACCCAGTAACAGGAGCTCAGCTCACTACCAAAAAAATAGGCTAACAGAAGAACAAAAAAAATTATTTATTTATTGTTGAAGGGTTTATATTGGGCCTTTCAAAAGATGCCCCCCAGGCTTACAATCAGTATCATATTTTAAAATGAATACTGAGTATTTTCACACTTCAGAAATGCAAGCACAGCAAAATGCAAGATGAAGCAAGAAATTTAATAAAATACTTCAGCTTCCAACATAACAATTTCTAAGGCATCTAATGAAACTAACAGAACTGTTGCTAAGTTTGTGCTTTTTACTTAAAATTTAGTTTGTTAGTGCCTTTAATCTTCAAAGTATCATAATTCTAACACCGTTTGACATTTATAAAAATCAGGCAAAACTTTCTAGAATGAGATGTTTGACTACCCTTGTTCAGAATGCAATAAAATTTTCCATTCTTTTGAGATTTTTTTAAATGAAAACTTAAATATTAGTCTAAACCACTTTGAACCTTCGAGAACAATCCTTGTGGCACTCTAGTGTAATCAATAAATGCCTCAGTTATGCAGATAGACACAGATCCATTTCTGATTGGGTGGTGCCACCACGGCAGTAAACAGTTAGGCAGTGGCATGGAACCTGTGGTCCTCCAGACATCATTGGACTCCTCCTCCTCATCATCATCCCTGGCTACTGACCATGCCAACTGGGGTTGCCAGAAATGGTCCAGCAACATCCGGAGGACCACAGGTTCCTCACTACTGGTTCATGCCCATCCCTCAGAGTGACCTCCTCAACCTTCCCTTGTATAAAAGCAACAGTAGCAATGCACTCCTTCTGAAGAAAGTTTCAAATATCTGGAGGACACCAAGTTGGGGAAGGCTGCTGTATTCACTGGCCTTTGCAATATAGTTGCCTTAGTTGTCCTCACAACACTGTCCTTGATTTATGGGGAGATGCTGGAGCTCAGTGGAAGTAGAGCATCAGCTTTACATGCAAAAAAGGCCCCAGGTTCAATCTCCTGGCATATTCAAGTAGGACTAGGATATGTTGCTCTCTGAAGTCTTGGAGTGATGCTATGATCAGTGTACATAGTACTGAGCTAAACAGACCAGTGGTATGACTTTGTATGAGGCGGTTTCCTATGTTTATGGCCTACAATGTTTTTCTCTTTAAAATCCAGTTTTAGTTCAAGCTTTCCTGCAATATAATCTGAAAAAACCACCAACTGAACAGGAACCACCAACTTTAAAAAGTCAATGCACCATAGAAACCTGAATATGCACACACATTCCTGAACTGGAAACTGTTCTGACAGTTTCCCAGCTAATAACAGAAGTCACATGCCACTTTACACAGCATAAAAGTTTCTTCCAGAAACATCAACAGTAGCAACAGAATGGTTTCAGACTAAAGATTGCCACTGCCTATAAATGCATTTCAAAGATACTTAATTTGCCAACCCAGAATCCCAACTTCTTACTTGCAAGACTACTCAGGAATTAAGTTAAACATGTATGTTTACTGAATCAGGGCCTTAAGCATCACCAATATGTTCTAGTGGATTCTTTATGAAGGTTTGATAACTACCATGATGTATTTAGCAGAATAAAACTGGGGAGGGAACCCCACCTCCTTTCAAAACAACATTCAAGGCTTTATTTCTCCATAGCATGGCTTTATGGGTACCAAGATAGAAATGTGACCATTTCCCCCTATAAATGCCAATTACAGTGGTGCCCCGCAAGACGGAAAACTCGCTAGACGAAAGGGTTTTCCGTTTTATGAGCTGCTTCGCAAGACGAATTTCCCTATGGGCTTGCTTCGCAAGACGAAAACGTCCTGCAAGTTTGTTTCCTTTTTCTTAACACCGTTAATACAGTTGCGACTTGACTTCGAGGAGCAACTCATAGAACGCAGTGTACATAGTAGCCTTTTTTGAGGTTTTTAAAGACTTTGGTGATTTTTGAAGCTTTTCCAAAACTTCTTTTGCAGCCATTTGGTAAGTTAAGCTTTTAAAACTTTTTTTGGGGGGTTTGGATTTTGGGTTGGGGTGTTTGGAATTCAAGGACTTGGTGTTGGGAAGGGGTTTGCAAGAATCTGGAAGCTTGTGTGTTTTTTTCTGCATTTTTATGATTTTCTGTGACCATTGGGGCACTCTGCTGTTTTTTAAAAAAATTCTGGATTTGAATTTCTGTGTGCTGGGTGGGTGGGGGAACAGTTGGGGAGGGGTTTGCAAGAATCTGGAAGCTTGTGTGTTTTTTTCTGCATTTTTATGATTTTCTGTGACCATTGGGCCACTCTACTGTTTTTTAAAAAAAATTCTGGGTTTGAATTTTGAAATGCTCTTTACAGTATGTGTGACTTTAAAGAGCACTTAATAAACTCTTGTTGTACCAAATTTGGCTTTGTTTGGACTTTTTTTGACCATAGGAACGCATTAATTGATTTTCAATGCATTCCTATGGGATTTCGTGCTTCGCAAGACGAAAAATTCGCTAGACAAAAAAATTCGCAGAACGAATTAATTTCGTCTTGCGAGGCACCACTGTATTGTGTCTTAAGCCCTTCTTGTGGCCCACTGCACTTTTCTAAATCCCTCATTTCTAAGGCATGGGGGGAAAGGCTGGCTCAAAAAAAGCTTCTACCAGCAGGCTATTTATTAAGTACAGGAGGAAAAGCAGCAGTGATGTCACCTAAGCCATGGAAAGGAGGGAAATTCAAGAGCTGGTCTTCATGCTCCATTTAGCTGCTAGAATCAAGTCCTAGCCTGTCATTTCTCCAAGAGGACAGGGCTTCAGAGGTCTCAAAACGGCCAAACATTTTAGTATGATTGGGTATACTTCACATTTACGTTATAACAAAAACATGCTTAGGATTTCCTGGGTTTGCAAGAGATCTTGCAACTGAGAAGTAATGCAGTAGCAACATACAAAGAGGAATGTAGGCAAATGAGCAGGTGCTTTTGGACTGAAAAAAATTGTGGCACTAGCATTATTTCTGAAATTGATCACTGGAAATCTTTATGCTTGGCTTTCAGAAATGTAAACAAAGTAACTATGGAACAAATGGCAAAATTCTTTTTGGGACTGCAAATTAATGCTCCAAGAATGTGTCTGAAAAGGGTTAGCATCCATGGTGCCAACTGTGAATACTATGGCATTCCCCTTTAAAGCCCTGTAACAAAATACTAGAAAATAGAGAATAGAAGTGCTTAACTTGCCCTGGATTCTGCTGTGTGTGTGTGTGTGTTTGTAGGAAAAGATTAATAGTCAGATTAAAAGCAGTAAATGGAAGTCACATTGATTTAGGCTTCCAGCCCTATGTAAAAATAGTAGACTTTAAAACTGTGTTGCCACTTAAAGATATTTGTGCAACAGAAACCCTAGTTTTGTTACAGTGCACTCAACAGGGAACCTTGGTCAATCCCAGCTAACATGTTCATCCTTTCGATAGACAAGCTGGCAGACACCCATTGCCCACTGGTATGCTTTTATATCTTCACAAGTATGTGCAGAATTTTTATTTGCACACCCAAAACAATTATATGCAATGGGTCTCAAACACTTGGGGTGTATTTATTGGGTGAATCAGCAATGGGAGCCACAAATCACAAGCCAGAGCGCTACAGATATCCAAAGCAGGCAAATAAGCACCTGCGCTTTTTCCACTTCTGCTGTGTACATACAATTGACAATGGCATTAGCCAGGCACACTCTGTGCCAGCTCTTCAACATATGTGCTTGTTCTCCATTGTCAGTCAGGCACAAGTCAACCTTGAAGTCCCTAAATGGCATTGGTACAATATATATTAGGGAACTGCTACCTTCCATTATTTGTTTGCTAAATCCACCCAGCGAAGATCATCAGCTGAGCACAACATAGTACACCCTTGCAGTCTGAGTAAGGCATATTCTAATGGGATACTCACATTTTGACGGAACTTAAGTTAAGACAGAATAGTACAAGCATTCTAACTGCTCTCACCAATACCTGTGTGCGTATCAAACCAAGAAATTTCTCCCAGAGGTTTGGGGAGGTGGAGGCAGATGACAAAAGCTTGATTTTTTAAAGTTTTAGGAGATGGCCTGGGAACCAAACATCTCTCTATATAAAAAGCCCCTTTCAAGTTTTACACATTACGAGAATTTAATACAAGTGACAACTACTGTCAGTCCCATAAGGAATGAGCTTTTAGTTATTCAAGATGAAGCAAGACAATTACTCAAGACTCAGAATGTTCAGAGAATCGGTGACACTTGGTCAAAGCTCTCCAAAGGTGTTTGTCTTCTACCAAAGGCCAGTGAAACAAAACCCAAATGTGAAGAGGCTATAGAGAACATTAAGAAGTTTCATATGGAACTGGATGTGTATGTTTCATATCCACACATATTTTTCAAGATCTCAGGAAATGTACTTGTCTGTCCTCCTGAAACACACCATAGCTACAGGAAAGTAATACTGAAATGAAAAGAGAAACAGGCAGGGTGATCAGAAAAATTCATTTCAACAGAACTCCCCTGGTCCACAATCAACATGGGACACTATGTGCCCAGATAGAAATGTTACTATAGCAACATCATCTCACCAAACTCCTCGCTGTACCTTTTTTTTACAGATAAATGCACTTCCAATAGACTATGCCTGAAACCAGGAGAGGATTTATTCTTGAATTTGTACCCCAATCTTTAGTCAAAGAGCAGCTAACATACAACCAAAACAAGGCAGTCCATAGTACCAGGCTTGGAATCTTTTAAGATTCCAACGCGATATACAAGGGAAGAAGGATAGGAAGGGAAGAGGAAAATAACAACAAAAACTCAGGCACCAGTTTCTAAACACTCATTCCTATAGTGGCTGGCTGGCAGAGGGCAATAGGATAACTTGTAATGGCAGGCATAGGAAAGCTGCCTTGTACAGTTAGATCCTTGATGCCTCTAGCAGCTCAATGCTGTCTATAATGATTGGCAGCATCCATCCAGTGCTGCAGACATGGAATGTTTCCCAATCATACCCACAGTTGTTGGGACTTGAACCTAGAACTTTCTGCATACAAAGCAGAAGCTATACTGCAAAGCTGCAGCCCTTCTCAACCCTTCTACAGCATAGACAGCAGGCACATTTTAAGAGCTGGAAGTCCCACATTCATCTCACCTCAGCCACAAACTCATTACGGCTGCAATCCTGAGTATCTACTAGAAAGTAAACTACACTGAACATCTCAGGACTTATTCCCAGGTAAACATACATGGGTGGGCAGCTTAAAGCAAACCATTGTGCCCTAACCCTCAGATTTGCAACAAGGGGGAAACCAACTGGCCGTGCAGGGCAAGGACAACTGAATAACACACAAAACCCTGGGCATCTGAAAATGTGCTAGCTTAGTGCAGCTAACAATGAAGCTATTGTGAACATAAGAGCCTGCTGAATCGTTGCAGCAGGCTGCATTAGATGACCCTCAGGAGTCCCCTTCAACTCTACAATTTGGTGATTCTATGAATCAGGCGAAAGGCTCATCTAGTCCAGCATCCTGTTCTCACCGCGGCCAACCAGATGCCTGTGGGAAACCTGTAAGCAGGATTCTAGCATAAAAGTGCTCTCCACCTCCTGTGGTTTCCATCTACTGGAATTCTGAAGCATTGCTGTATTACAAACACATGAACTCTTGTTTTTACGATGACATCCTTATGAAGCCAGCAAGGCAATGCATGGTATCAAGGAATAAGTCTCACTGAATGCTATGGGTTTTCCTTCCAAGAACAGGTGCTTAACGCAACAGCTCTACTAGTCAGATATTCGGCTTGTGCATGTGTATGTGTCGGTGGAATTCAGTACAGGTTTGCTTGGGTGTAAGCCCCAGCGACCTCAATGCAGTTTCCCTGTAAGTCAGTCCCATCCCCAAACCGCGAGTTTAGGCCTAGAGCGCCCAGGTGTAGACACGAAGACTTAGGACACGTGGGCCCACCTCCGCCCAGGTGGGACTTAGTAGCTGACTGACCTTGCACCGCTCCCCCGCCCCACGCCCAGCAGCCCCTTCCCCTTACAGACCCATCTCACAAGGCTCCTGCGAAGAGCGGGAGAGGAACCTTGTACTTGGCGGCGAGCCCCCTGGAAGAGAAAAGTGCGCGGTCAACCTCAGCGAACGACCCAGCGAAGCAGCAGCAGCAGCAGCAGCAGCTGACCCGCAACTCGGCTGCAGGGCCCCCTGGAAAGGCCGGCGACGGGACGCCATGGGGCTGCGGGTGGGGGTGAGGGAGGGAGGGAGGGAGGGAAGAGCAGCCTCCCCTTTAGTTCCTGGGCAAGGAGAGCGGGAGGGAAAGGCAGCACCCCCCCTCGGGGTGGCTGGACTAGATGACCCCTGGGCGACCCTCCCAGCCCGGCTCCTCCGAGGGCCGCCGGAGGGGCGAGGGCGGCAGGTCCCCCCGAGGCCCCCCCGCCCGCAGGGGGACGCGGGTGTCCCGGCCCCCACCCTAGGGCAGCGAGGAGCGGTTCCCATGGCAACCGGCCCTCCGGGAGGGGGGCGTGGGGCGCGGGACTCACCCGGTCGGCTGGGCAGGAAGGAGCGCCTCTCGGCCGGGGCGCAGCTCCTCGCTCGGCGTCAACCGCCCTTTTCCTCCGGAGGCTCCGCAGCAGCAGCAGCAGCAGCAGCAAGAGGAAAAAGACGCCGCCGCCGCCGCCGCCGCCGCGCTTGACGCAAGCACGCACGAACGGCGCCTGACGCCCGCGAGACCGGCGTTTTATGCCACGCCCTCAGCCAAACCAAGCGGCTCGCCTGCCCTTTTGGCCGCCGCGGCGGCCGCTTACTACGCATGCGCCCTGATTGGGGTGGTTTTTAAAAAACCCAACTAATATGGCGACTGCGAGGGACTCGACTTTCCCTCACGCGCCTTTGGTGGCGGGATGGAAGGAGTCGTAGGGGTTAACCAGTCTCGCGCCTGCGCAGAAAAGGGAGCGGGAAGAGGCGGAGCGGCTAGCGCGCGCTCGTTTCCAATGGAGGAGTTCCGCGCATGCGCTGCTGCTGCTGCTGCCGCCGCTGCAGGTTTTGTTTCGTTTGATTTTGTTAAAGAGGAGGTGGCGCGTCCGGCTGTTGAAAGGGTTGAGCGGTTTTGAGCATGCGCCCCTCTCCCGATTATAAATGTATTTGTTTAACTCCACCCCGGACATTTAGTGGGAATAACGCAGCTGGACCCGTCAGCGCTTAGGGGCATGTGGGAGTGTTTTAAGCACTGGTTGCACGGAATGTGTTTGCGCACCCCCCCCTCAGAAAAATACGCCAAGCCAAAGTTTTGTAAAAAAGAAAAGCAAAGCAAAATCTCACTCTCCAAGGGGCAAAATAACCAGGACTGTGAACTATCGGATCATGGCCCCTGAAGGCGCGGGGGGGGGGAGGGGAGAAGTGTTACCTATCACCGGTCTGACGAAGTGTGCATGCACACGAAAGCTCATACCAAGAACTAACTTAGTTGGTCTTTAAGGTGCTACTGGAAAGAAAATTTTTTTTTTTGTTTTGACTATGGCAGACCAACACGGCTACCTATCTGTAACTATCACCGGTCAGTGGGACAAAAAAGGAAGGCGACTCTCAGGCTTCTGGTGCATGTTCAGAGGAGAGATGGCATAGGAGAGGGGCCACCACTGAACAAGGCACCCCTTGCGCTCACTGCCTTGTGGCTTTTTATGGCGGGCAGGCAGCGAGCAGAGCCACTCCTGATGACCGCAGTGCGCAGGCGGGTCAATATCTTGGCAGACAACCCCGGACAGTTTAGGCTCTTACCTGCTAATGGTAAGGCCTTGAATTGGGGCCCAGTAGCTTACCAGCAAGCCAGAACAGCACGTCCAAGGTTGGCCGGGCATGAACCCTCATTGGGCCACCTGCCGGGCTGCAGCATTCTGCACCAGCTTCTGGGCCATCTTCAACAGAAAACATATTGCAGCAGTCTATCCCAGAAGTTACCATGGGGTGCTGGGACTACAAAACAGCCATAGCTGGTGAATCAGCTGTAGCCAGGCAAAAGTGACCCTCGCATCAGAGGCTACATAAGGTTGCAGTGATCGTTTGAAATTGATGAGCTCCCCAAGCTATGCAGCTGCTCCTTCTGGGAGCATGCTGACCCACTAGCAAAACAGGTCACCTTCCCAATGCTTGGGCCCAAGGACCACCATTCACCCCCAGTACATTCAGCTTCAGGTTTATCAGCTCAGCTGCCAGGTAAGAATGCAGAAGTTTGTATCCTGAAGCATTTATGGTTGTTTTGAACTATGTCATATAGCAGACCTGTGAAAATCAATAAACCATGCCCATTAGTTTAAATGGCTCTTCATTGCAAGGGAGAACACCCTAACAACATCCATGGCCCACTCCCTCATTTCTTTTCTCGTATTTCACCACAAACATCAGGAATATAAAAATATGTAAATTGCAAATTGGATACCATTTGCTTAGATGTATCATTCTTCTTTAGTCCAAGTTAGAATAAATAACAATACACATTTGACAGTAGTTTGGGAAGGTGGTTGTTCCTTTTTTGTGTTTTGTTGTTTTCTTTTGTTTTGCTCTGTATCCAAGTCTTAACAGGAGAGCTGGAATATCCAGCACCCTCCAGAAGTCTTTGTATAAAGCAAGGACATCCTCACACCCTGCCCCGCAATTTCCCATTAGAACCAAGCTGACCACAGACAATGCAGCCAGCAATTAAGCCTGTTTTCCCACTCCCTTGAATATGATGAAGTTTCTGGGTGCTAAACAACAAGAAACGACAAGAGAGGGTGAAAATTATTGCAGGAGATAATAGTGGGTGAACATTTGGATTAAAAGGTCTGGGTGCACATGCCTCACTCGTGTATGAAACTTCCTCAGTGACTTGTGACTGTCACTCCTTTTCAGTGTTCCTTACAGGGCAGTTGGGAAGATAAATTGGGATAACCCAAGCTTGCCACCTTGAAATCTCTAGAAGAAGGGCAGCATACACATGACATGATAATGCATTGTCTTAGCTGCTCCCTTAGACAGAAAACAGATCAAATGGATTCCTGCTCCACTGTTGTTGATTTATCATCACGGTTTATCATTACTGCTGCTAGTGCAAATGTTCCCTAAGCCTACTTTGCATATATCTGAGCTATAAGTGAATTGTCACAGACAACTGCACACTTTGCCTTTGGTTGCTATGTCATCCCACTGTTTACCGGTATCTGACTCTCCAAGGGTCGTTGGACTCCAGCTCCTATCAGTCCCAGCCAACTTGGCCCCAGTAATCAAGGATGATGGGAGTTGCAGTCCAGCAACAATTACAGACCCACAAGTCCCGCATCCAAGGGTAACACTCCATGTAGATGATGAAGTCTACAAAAGATTTTGCCATAATAAACTTGCTCACTGGAATTAGTTGTACAGGAATCAGTTATTTTACCTACCACTTACTTCTGGCTGATAAGTTCTGTGTACCGGTAAGTCTAAAACCTGCGTATCCACAGGCTCTCCTTTCATTTGTCTGCACCAGAGGCTAAAAGCACATTATGAAAACCAAAAACAGCTGGGCAAGGACTGCCCCCTACTGGGTAAGGATTAAAATTGCATGTGCTGCTGCCAAACACACTCCAGCAACACACCCTAAAAACTGCAAAAAGAAAAAAGATTGGCCTGAAATCAGGTTACAGAAATAATGGTGGCCTGCTTTATTATCATTTAGGTAAAGGTACCCCTGACCATTAGGTCCAGTCGTAAACGACTCTAGTAAAGCGACATCGCTCATCTCGCTTTACTGGCCGAGGGAGCCGGCGTACAGCTTCCGGGTCATGTGGCCAGCATGACTAAGCCGCTACTGGCGAAGCAGAACAGTGCACGGAAACGCCGCTTACCTTCCCGCCGGAGCGGTACCTATTTATCTACTTGCACTTGGCATGCTTTCGAACTGCTAGGTGGGCAGGAGCTGTTACTGAGCAACGGGAGCTCGAACCACCAACCTTATGATTGGCAAGTCCTAAGCTCTGTGGTTTAGACCACAGCACCACCCGCGTCCCTTATTATCATTTAGCAGCTGTTTAATCTGGGGCAATTTCTCCACTACCGCGACTTTAATTTACAGGCAAATTCCAGCATGTTACAATCAAGTTTATCCATCCTTTGTTAATTCACACAATAATAGACAATGAGAGATATAAAATGGTGCATTTGAACTCAGCATCTCAGACATGATTCCCTCAATAAGAATGAGGGTTCATTGGCAAAGTTGTTCTCTTGTTGAAAATCATAGCCTAGTATTGCAAACAGGGGCGACGTAACAGAGGTCTGTGCCTTTAAGACTTACAGGGGCTCTCAAGATGGAATCAAACCAGAATCTTCCCCAAACCAAAACTCTACTAAATGAAAGATACACTATTTTATCATCACAGATGACTGCCTTTAAAAAAAATTTCCCCAGGCTAGAGGAAAAGAGGAGAGACTGTCCATGGCATTAAACTTGGGATTTGCAAACAGTTTGCATAGTGGTTAAGAGTGTTGGACTTTGGGGAGACCCAAGTGGAAACCTCTGCTCAGCCAGGAAGCTCACTGGGTGACCTTGGGTCAGCCATGCTCTCTCAGCCTGAACTACCTAACAGGGTTGTTATGAGGATAAAAGGGAGAAATGGGGAGAACTCAGGGGAGGAAAGGTGGAGCATAATAGATTAGTTAACTAAAATAAATCTTTTAATTTGGATTTGCATTAAATAAAACAAATTCTCAAATTCTTAAGTAAATCATGTGATGGCTGGCCTGAAAAATGTATTTTCAGCATCTCTAGATCTTTAGCACTCTTTGTATTCAAGGCTTTCTCTGCATCCAGCTCTCCTTTAGCATCCTCCAGCTCTGTTATGTACTGAGTTGAATAGGATCCAAACTGCAGCAGTCTGATTGGTCCTAGAACAATAGGATTCAGAATGCAGCAGTCTGATCGGTCCTAGAACAATGCAGCAGTATGATTGGTTGGCAGGAACCACCCAATCATGCTCCAGATAGAAGTGAATCCACAACCTGATTGGCTTACAGTAGAATTCCGGAATTAGCCAATCATGGGCAGTCCATTGTGTAAATAATGTATATAAAGCAGATACTTAGAGGGGATTTTCATTCATTCCTCCTCACCACTATGAGCTGAATAAAGAGCATGAAATCACTTTGTGACTCTGAATATATTTCACTGGCGACGAAGGTGGGATCCCGCTGAGCTGACTGCCACACACAGCACCGCAGCACCGCCACCTGCCGCACCGCTGCCTCGCACCGTGTATCCAGGCTTCAGCTCCGGGACACAAGGAACTCAGAATCGCAACCGACAGCAGCTTCTCGCCATTCAACCCAGCATCTGGAGACTGGGAAGCGTACGCCTCCCGTTTCACCTTCCTCCTAGAAGCCAAAGGGGTCACCGACGAAGAAGACGCCAAGAAGAGGGCGATATTCTTCACCGTCTGCGGAGAGGAGACGTTTGAAATCACCCGGGCTCTCCTTGCGCCTGAAGACGTCGCTACTGTTCCATACAAAACAATAATGGAACAGCTGAAGGGGCACTTTTCGCCACAGCCCTCAGTGGTGGCTCGTCGAAATGCCTTCTACGCAAAGCGGCAAGCCCCTAGGGAAACCATAACTGGGTTTGTGACCTCCCTCCGCCAAGCCGCCCGGTTCTGCAACTTCTCAGAGCTGGAGAACATGCTTCGTGACCGCCTCGTCGGTGGCCTGAAGGATGAGAAGCTGCAATGACGCCTCTACGCTAAGAAGGACCTAACGTTCCAGGTCGCTCTGGAGGAGGCCCTGGCAACGGAAGCTGCCGAGAGGTCGACGCAAGAGGCACGGCCGAGCCTGCCGTCCCAACTGAGGGTCCACCACAAAGACCTCACCGACGACTCAGGATCCGACAGGGAGGAGGTGCACAGAGTACAGCAGCACACTCAAGCAGCCCACATACCACAGCTGCCTCGACGAGAAGGAGGGAACTGTGCAAGCTGCGGAGAAAGTCACAAGAGGAGGACCTGCCGTTTCCGCAATGCAGAGTGCAGGCAGTGCAGAAAATCGGGACATATCGTCCGGGTGTGTTGGGCTCGGCCCACCCGACGCCAGGCATCAGATGACCAATCCAAGAGCCCCAGGTCCCGGGGCCCAACGCACCAAGGCAACTCGACGGAGCTCACGGACTTCCAGGTATACCAGTTGCCCCACCCCAACATAGAGAAAATTTATGTAGAGGTACAGATAGAGGGGGGCCCATGCCGCATGGAGCTTGACACGGGTTCAACTCTATCCATAATCTCGGCAAGGACCTTAAGGAAACTGTGTCCTACTGGGGGTCCCAAACTCAGGCCGACCCATTCACCCTCCGGGACTTCCAGAAACGTAAGGTCCCCACAATGGGGGTGGGGACCTTCAGGGTGCAATACCGAGGGCGGACGCGGCAACTGGACTTGCTTGTGGTCAAGGGCCCCTACGTTAGCTTACTGGGATTGGCATGGTTTGGGCCACTGGCGCTAGCCGTCACCGGGGTGAACCACACTAGCTTACAGTGGACGTGGACGCCATATGCAAGGAATTTCCGGGGGTTTTCGATGGGAAATTGGGACAGTATACGGGCCCCCTCATTGCTCTACAGCTTGACCCCGCAGTACGACCGGTCAGGCTCAAGGCCCGCCGGGTCCCATTCGCCCTGAAACCCCGTATAGACGAGGAATTAGACCGGCTTGTGGAGCAAGGAGTGCTGGAGCCAGTGCCTAATGCCCCCTGGGAAACCCCAATCGTCACACCCGTCAAGCCTAATGGTTCGGTCCGCATCTGTGCAGACTACAAATGTTCCATAAACAAGGCCCTCACGGCTTATGCATACCCAGTGCCAGTGGTCAGCCATGTCCTTGCCACCCTGGCTGGGTCGAAAATTTTTGGCAAGCTGGACTTGGCCCAAGCATATCAACAGCTGCCAGTAGATGAGGCCACAGCAGAGGCACAGACGATTGTGACGCACAGAGGAGTGTACAGGGTAAAGTGGCTGCAATTCGGTGTCAGTGTGGCACCAGGCATATTCCAGAATCTAATGGACTCTCTCCTGAAAGGGATTCCTGGCGTCACCCCCTTCTTCGATGATGTGTTGATGGCCCACACCAGAGGAGTTTGAGGACCGCCTCCGCACCGTTCTGCACTGTTTCCAGACGGCGGGTCTCAAGGTGAAGCGGGAAAAATGCCTCAGGTGGACTTTCTGGGATTTATGGTGGACGCAGAAGGGGTCCACCCAACTGGGGACAAGGTACGGGCCATTTGTGATGCCCCAGCGCCCAAGAACAAGACTGAACTTCAGGCCTTCTTGGGACTATTGAACTTTTACCATTCCTTCCTTCCCCACAAGGCGGCGGTAGCGGAGCCCCTACACAGACTCCTGGACAAGCGAGCCCCTTGGGTGTGGGGCCAGCGCCAGGAGGCCGCATTCCAGGCAGTCAAGGACTTGCTTGTCTCAAACTCGGTCTTGGCACACTTCGACGAGAGGCTGCCGGTGGTGCTAGCATGCGACGCCTCGCCCTATGGCATTGGTGCTGTCCTGGGACACCAACTCCCGGATGGAAGAGAGGTACCAGTGGCATACTTTTCCCAGACACTCAATGCAACCGAGCAGAACTACTCGCAAATCGACAAGGAGGGTCTGGCAATTGTGAAGGGAGTAAAAAAATTCCATGATTTATTGTACGGGCGGCCCTTCACCGTGGTGACTGACCACAAGACGTTGCTTGGCTTGTTTGCCCCCGAAAAGCAGACCCCCCAAGTGCTGTCTCCTTGCGTCCTCAGGTGGTCAATTTTCCTTGCCAGCTACCAGTATGCACTGATTCACCGCCCTGGGAAGGCAATGGGCCATGTGGACGCCCTCAGCAGGCTACCACTACCAGAAACAGGCCCCGACCCAGCACCTGCACAAGAGGTTATGAGCCTGGAGCTGCTTCCCGGCCTCCCCATTCAGGCACAAGAAGTTGCGCACCATTCCAAGAAAGATAGGGTCATCTCCCGGGTCCTGGACTGGGTGTGGAGGGGATGGCCCAGTAGCAACCCCGGGCCAGAATTTGCTGGCTACACAACCCGCAAACATGAACTGTCGGCCCACAAGGGGTGCCTGTTATGGGGAAGCAGGGTCGTTGTTCCCCAGCCCCTCCGCAAAAGGGTCCTCAAAGCCCTACATGAGACACACCCAGGGGTAGTAAGAATGAAGGCCCTTGCCAGGAGTTATGTGTGGTGGCCGGGGATCGACGGAGAGATAGAGGCCTGGGTCAAACACTGCCAGGCCTGCCAAGAATCCCACCCAGATCCCCCAAGGGCCCCAGTCCAGTCCTGGGAGTCCGCCCAAGCACAATGGTCATGCCTTCATGTGCACGCTGGCCCCTTTCAGGGGAAAACATTCTTCATAGTGGTGGACTCCTACACCAAATGGCTGGAAGTCGCACTGGTACCGTCCACTTCTACATCCGCAGCCATCCGGGTACTACGCAGGCTGTTTGCAACCCACGGACTCCCTGATACTCTTGTCTCAGACAATGGGACTGCATTTACGTCAGGAGAATTCTAAACCTTCACAGTGCAGAACACCATCCGCCACATCCGTTTGGCGCCATTCCACCCTGCCACCAATGGCCAAGCAGAACGCATGGTGCGGACCACCAAGAACACCCTTTGCCGCATGACGCAAGGGGATTGGGAGTACCGCCTTGCCACATTCCTTCTAGCACAGCACAGCACCCCCAGCTCAACGACTGGCCGGAGCCCCGCTGAACTACTAATGGGTCGGCGCCTTGCAATCAGATAGGACCGCCTTCACCCCGATAGAGCTCAGGATGAGGTAGTGGTGGGGAAGGCAGGAAACCCCGGACCTTCGAGGCCCAGGACCCCGTGTACGCAAAGAATTTTGGGGCAGGCCCTGCATGGGTACCCGCCACAGTCACCAGGGTCACTGGCCCCGTGTCGTACGAGGTGCTAACGGATGGGGGGGCAATGCTGGCGCCGCCACTGCGACCAGATACGGCGACGATTCCCGGGAGAAAACCAGGAGGAGGACAGGTCAGAGGAGTCCCAAGGGAACAGTGGGGCAGTGAGGCCCATAGAGCAGGAGGGGCCAGCAGGAGAGGCAGAATCAGTAAATACAGAGAGGACCCGCGAGGCCGAAAGGACACCGGAACCAGAACCACGACTGAGCGAGCCGGTTGCGCCAGACCAAACAGCCCAATCACAGCCAGCATCCTTGGAACACGATCCAGAACCTGAACCCCGGACCAGGGAACACCCCAGGCCGCAACGCACACGTAGGCCGCCGGCGTACCTTGAGGACTATGAATGTGACCTCCCGGGCAGGACTGGAACTTAGAGGGGAGGGGTGTTATGTACTGAGTTGAATAGGATCCAAACTGCAGCAGTCTGATTGGTCCTAGAACAATAGGATCCAAACTGCAGCAGTCTGATTGGTCCTAGAACAATAGGATTCAGAATGCAGCAGTATGATTGGTCCTAGAACAATGCAGCAGTATGATTGGTTGGCAGGAACCACCCAATCATGCTCCAGATAGAAGTGAATCCACAACCTGATTGGCTTACAGTAGAATTCCGGAATTAGCCAATCATGGGCAGCCCATTGTGTAAATAATGTACCTATATAAAGCAGATACTTAGAGGGGACTTTCATTCATTCCTCCTCACCACTATGAGCTGAATAAAGAGCATGAAATCACTTTGCGACTCTGAGTATATTTCAAGCTCTTTTTGTATTTTTCTCATTTCCATATCATGACAGAGCTTCATGTTTTCTGTGAGTAACTTGTTTTGAAAATCTTGCCGCTCTCTGAATTCGTTTAACTCTTCTTGTAAATCCTTCTTCTGCAACTTTAAATGCGTGACTTCTCCTCTTGTTTGTTTCAGTTCCTCCTTTAAACTTCTGGTGCTGTCTGATTTCTCAAGTAAGCCTTGTTTAAACACTTCAATCTTGGAATCTCTTTCGAACCTTTGCCTTTGAATCTGCTCCAGCCAGACAGTTTTACACCAAGTCGCTCAGCTATTGCGTCGCTTCTTCAGATTCTGCCACTAATGTTTTGTATTTGGCATTAAGTTCCACCAGCTCCGCCTTGAGAAGGGACACCTGAAGCTTTAAAGAGATATTTTCCAAGTGTTCCTTGCACACCTCTTGTCTTAAAACTGCCACTTCTTTTGTATTCCAGGTACAATGACCTCCTGTTTCAGCTATCCTTTCTCCTGATTCAACATCTAAATTAGCAGATCCCCTGCGGGTGGAATCCCCATCTTTAAACTCCTTTGAATTTTCTCTCTTTCTTCCCCACAAGTTCAACTCCTGCTCGCTCACAAGGAGTTTGGAGGGAGATCCTTTCCTTTGGAACTGTTGATCCTCATGAAAACTGGCCTTAGCCGTTTTGTTGTAGATTTGCTCAGTCCTTCTTGCCCTCTCCAAAGCAAACTTTTCACAAATCAGAGGTTCTGGCTGATGGGACCCACTGAAGAAATCTTCCTTGCTGAAATGAGGAGGAAACAGCCTCTCCAGCCAAAGTTGGTTTGAGCTCTCCACCGCAAAGGCTGCCTCTGCACTGAATAAAAGAGAAAAGCAATAAAATTAAATCAGTAACTGATTGGAGGCTTTGGGGTCAATTAATTCTTTAAAAAATATGTTTTGCATGGTGTAGTGAGTGGAATACTGAACTAGGTGGTCTGGAGAAGATGGTTATAAATGCCCACACAGCTATGCACATTCCCCAGTACCAACCAACTTGGTCCTTCTCATTGGCAGGCAAGGCCTTGGGCTAAGCCACCCCAGAGTCATGTTTTGGTCCACCATGTCAGTTCAAAATGACACCTGGTATCTAGGCAAAGAGCACCAGCCCCCACCCCAGGAACCCTTATGCTATGTTTGGCAGTGATATCTCGAGTGGCAGCTGCACCTGTGCCGAAACAATGGGCACCGTCACATTTCGGTCTGGCATCATAAACTACCGGTATATGACACCCAGCACCCTATCATCTCCCCCACCTTAGGAACTCTCGTGCTGAGTTTGGCAACAATATCTCGAGAGGCAGCCAAATCCATAGAGAACAGACAGACTGACAAATGGACAGACAAAGAGACAAAATTTATAGTAGAAGTCAGTGAGAGCAAATGGCAGTGTATTCAGAGTTTTACCACAATGCTGCCAGTAGTCCAGCCTGACTTACAGAAATAATCATATTCCATTCCTGATCCTCTTTTGATCACTGGCTTCCCAACTGGGCAGAGATGGCTTATGTATGCAAGATGAGAACTCCGTGTTCATTAAGCACACAATAATTCCTCCCCCCCACCCCCCCCACCCCATGCTCCCCTCGTTCTCCACTCTGGAATGGAAAGAGTTGTAGATTAAGCCACTTTGCCATTTACTCACAGAATTGTCTGCTTAGCTGTGCTTTTCCTATTATTAAGGAGCTCAAAATTTGAACTTTAGATGTTGCGGGAAGCCAGGAATATTTCAGTTGTATGTTCCAGGGAGCCTTGGTCTAAGGAACAACTTTATTTATTTATTTCTAGCAGTAAATATAGCTGGAAGGGGCTGGGGGGGGAAGCAATTTGAATTAATATGATGCCTTGAGTCATATAGTATGGGATGCCTATAGGTTACGATTTTCAAGCACCACCTGGCTTGCCAGGTTCAAGAGGTTAAAATGCAGGGCATCCCTCCGTGTGTGTGTGTGTGTGTGTGTGTTGTGCATGAATTCCAGCTCCAGAAGAGGAGGTTTCCCAGGACTAACTATTCCCTTGTTCTGTTGGTTAGCGGAGAGCAAGAAGTTCTCACCAGGTCCTTTAACTGAAAATCCATATGCAATAGTTTGTCTTCTCTTTCTCTGTGTATCTGTCAATTCTTCACCTTGTGAGTTTTGTGAATCTTCCCAGTGACACAGACTGATTCTTCAGTGGCTAAATTTAAACTTTTGTTTTATTTCCTTGTTGTTCCTATTTTCTGCTAAAGACCTCTAAAAATTTATGTGTAAAGTATTTTCTGTGGCTCCCCTCCCCCTCTTCTAAGCCACAAGATAAAACAAAGGCAGAAAAATTAAGACAGCTCCTTCTCTTCCTTCCTCTCTGTTCCTAGAAGAATTTTGACAGTTGCACATTCAACAGGTGGAGCTTTTTCTAGCACTGGAGAGCAACTTTTGAAGGTGCGTCTTTTAAAGGCGCAAAAGTCCTGCCTGAAAAACAACATGGCAGGCCCTGCAAAAAAAAACCCCTTTTAGAAGAACCCTTGGCATGGGGCCACCGATACCCTGCTCCAATCCAGCCACCCTTATTTTCTTTAGCTGCTGCCATCACGACAGTGGCAGAAACCCCACTTAACTGCCCTCATCTCCAGGCCCCTAGTGCTTGGAGAGTATGTTCCAGATAGATACATTAGGTTCAGTCTAGAGACACGGCATGAGGCGTTGGTCATGAGCCTTCCTTGTCCTTACTTGGTAATCCTTATCAGCCTATCTCTGTGTGTCTCTGAGTCGTGGGTGTCTGAGTGTATGTACTGGATATGGGGGCCTGCCCTAGATCAACAAAATGGCTTCCTTGCTTAACATTTTAACTCTCAAAATGGCTTCCCTGAGCACGTTGCCACAATAATATAGTGGTACCTTGGGTTAAGAACTTAATTCATTCCAGAGGTCCGTTCTTAACCTGAAACGGTTCTTAACCTGAGGCATGCTTTTGGTAATGGGGCCTCCTGCTGCTGCTGCACTGCTGGCGCACGATTTCCCTTCTTACCCTGGGGCAAAATTCTTAACCTGGAGCAACCACTTCCTGGTTAGCGGAGTTTGTAACCTGAAGCGTCTGTAACCCGAGGTACCACTGTAGTAGGCAGATGGGAGCACACACAGAGAGACAGATGAGATGACAGAGAGCCAAAGTCAGACCTCTGATCCCTTAAAAAAGATTTTTTTTAGCATATGCAGTAGAGATGGGGGCAGACGTGCTGAGTTGCCCCGGACATGGAAGGGGCCATCATGCATGAATGACATCACATGTGCGCCACCCCCTCCTCCCAACCTGGCCAGGCCAAATTGGGCTCCCACCCACCACCTTACCTTTGTGAAAGGGATGTGTTGGGATGAAGATGCTTCACCCTGGCGCATCTTTTTGAGGATCACTGTAGAATTTGGGGAGGGTGACCCCCTCCTTGAAAATATTGGTGGACCCTGGTCCCCCACCCCCCAGATGGTGCCCCAGGACAGGGTGATTTGGTTCAGGGCTGCAACACTTTGGGGAGTGTCACCTCGCACTCCTCCCCAGTCTGGGGAAACTTTCAGGTGCATGGGGGAAGCGGCTCTTTGGGGATTGGGGTGTTCATCACGAATATAGAGGGGTGGGGGCCGGATGGTTAGCCTTGTTCCCCGGTGTCACAGTCCTGATTCATTCTCCCTCGCCCCACAGCTTTCTACAAGAGATCTCACTGTGCAGCTCCATGTCTTCTCTAGCTTGGCCCTTGCTTTAATACTAGAGAAGGGATTAGGGTTCTCAGAACCAGTAGGACTGGTTGTTACACCTGACTGAGGAGAGATTAAGGGGTGGTGTCATAATTAAAATGTATCTTGTACCTTTAAACATCGTTTTAGTAAGTCGGCAATGCTAAGAAGCAGAAGCACTAGCGCCAACTTGTGTATTTGGCAACGTAGTAAGTTAATGTTCATTACAGACATTTATGCTTATCATATATTCTTCTGTAGAGCTTTTAAAAACAGTGGCAGGGGGGATGATTGAGCCCCTCTTTCCCGCATGCTCCTGTTACTGTTAAAATAATGCTGCACCCATCCAGCTTTTTCTGTGAATGGAGGAGGCATGTGATAAACACACACACACACACACACACACACACACACACACATTTTCTAAAGCTTACAAGCCTACGCAGCTACCTGAAGCCATTTTTGATTGGCCAGCCATTTTAATGATTGTCTTGCACTTTTCTTTTCTTTAAAAAAATTGATGCTTTATCTCTGTCCACCACGCTGATACATTATATCAATCCTTTTACAAGTAAGTGCATGGATGTCATAGCACCATCATGGCCGCAGCTGGGCTGCGACATAACATCTTGTCTCAGATATATATAAATATATATAATTTCCACAAAAGGGCATGCTAACAACGCTGGGGTGATATTGTGTCAGCTGGTGAGAGTCCTGAAGGGGGTGATATTGTGTCAAGCCAAAACGCTGCAGCTGCTAAGGAGTAGTAAAAAGATGAAATGAGAAGAATGGTAGGATCCCGGTTCACATGATGCTATGGCAAATAAAAGGTGTAAACTTAAAGAGATGCCCTAACGCCATCCTGCCCCCACCCACCTCAGAGGACTCACCTGCTGCCCCTGGAGCTGGCTTCCATTCTCACCGTTGCCCCAGAGGCTGCAAAGGGTTGCTAGGGCTCCCATAGCAACAGCGCTGAGGCTGTGCTGAGAGAGGAAGGGCCTCCCATCTCTCAGGGAGTGAGCACCCCCTGCTCTGAAGAGAAGCCCCGCTGCCTGCTTGCCTGCCTTTGCAAAGCAGCCTCCCCCTCCCCCTGGGGCTTTGCAAAGTCTGGTCCAGAGGGATGGTTTTAAAGCACTATGGTACCACTTTTGACAGTCAGGGTTTCCCCCAAAGGATCCTGGGAACTGTAGTCTCTTCAGGGTGCCAGGAATTGTTAGGAGGCCCATTTCCCTCACAGAATGGCAATTCTCAGAGTGGTCTCGTCCAACTGTCAATCTCTATTTCCAGGAAGCTGGGGGTGGGGATGGTGTCTCTCAACAACTCTTAGCACCCTTAACAAATTTAAGCTCTCAGGACTCTTTAAACCATGGGTAGGCAAACTAAGGCCCCGGGGCCCCGGATGCGGCCCAATCGCCTTCTCAATCCAGCCTGCGGACAGTCCGGGAATCAGTGTGTTTTTACTTGAGTAGAATGTGTGCTTTTATTTAAAGTGCATCTCTGGGTTATTTGTGGGGCATAGGAATTCGTTCATCCCACCCCCAATATAGTCTGGCCCCTCACAAGGTCTGAGGGACGGTAGACCGGCCCCCTGCTGAAAAAGTTTGCTGACCCCTGAACAGCTTTTGAAAGTGGAAAGCTTTAAATGTATGTTGTGAACGAGGCTTTGCATAAAGTCAGGGTTAGGGCTATGAATGTGTCTCAAATGCAAACAGGACTTGTCCCCGTTTTACTCTTTCCTGACCCCATCATCACTGCCCCTTATTTTTGTCCCTTTTCGGTGTGTTGGGAGGGGCACACTCTGTTGATTTTTTGTTAGCTGGTCATTTGGAGGCCAGAACGTGTAAATGATCCTGTTTACTCTGCATCCCCTGCAGTCCCGCTGCTAGCTGCCTGCCGTTGTTACATCTGAAATGAGCAAAAACCTGACAGCAGTTTTTAGCTGCACACCTGCACTTCTATAAGTTTTTCTCCTGTGTAGTTAACATAGTGTTGGTTTTTTTAAGAGAAAAGCATACTGTTCAATGCAGTTCAAACTTGTTTTATATTAAATGCTTTAGTTTTCTCAGCAAAAGAAGGCACCAAACATTTACTGACTCTTCTGCCAAAATTTGCATTTGTGGCAAATATAGACTGATTATTTAATGGCTTGTAACTGCTTTTAAAGTCCTTCTCCTTGCAAACTTTTGCAGAGCAAAATGGTATCTGTTTCTTAGCCACCTCTGGTGTCCTTTCAAGCTTGCCTTTTTATATAGGATACTTAAGGGAAAGCAACAAAAGGTTGCACTCTCCCTGACCTTTGAACTCTGTGGCCATTGGGGGACCAAAGGGTGGGGGCATGGAGGAAGGCTATTGTCCAGGCCAATAAGGGTCCTCAAAGAGCACCAGAAGCTCACAATGTAACCTAGCGCTCTTTGTGTAGCTGTTCGTGCCTGTGACTTGTGTCATCAGGATTCTGCTGTTGCACCCTCCTATGACAAAAGTTATATGACAACAGTCTCCTCAAGAAAGTATAATGTTTGCAGGTGCCACTGCATCTTCAGAAACTAAGCATACAGGCGTGGCAGATGGTGCCTCTGAGGAACTTTGATCTCCTGTGCTCACTTCAGGGAGAGATTTTATGACTACGGTTCCCCAGGAACATCATAGACATACTTTCCTGTCAGCAATAAGATTTGAAAGGAATTCAGAAATGTTTTTTTTTCTGGAGAGAAGGAAATAAAATAACCTTTTGCAGATGGCAATTTTTCCATATGTAATCTGCAGAACATTTCATGTACTGTTCATGAACATCTAATGAGAAGAGGTCCATTCTACACATGTAAAGGTCATATGGTCCAAATTCTCTGCAGATGAAGGCTTTGTCGGCATTGAATTAATAATAATAATAATAATAATAATAATAATAATAATAATTTATTATTTACCGTATTATTTATATCCCACCCATCTGGCTGGGCTTTCTCAGCCACTCTGGGCAGCTTCCAACAAAATATTAACATACAGTAATGCATCAAACATTAAAAGCTTCCCTAAACAGGGCTGCCTGAAGGGTTTTAAAGGTCAGCACCAACACTTTGAATTGTGCTCGGAAATGTACTGGGAGCCAATGTAGGTCTTTAAAGACCGGTGTTATGTGGTCTCAGCGGCTGCTCCCAGTCACCAGTCTATCTGCCGCATTCTGGATTAGTTGTAGTTTCCAAGTCCCCTTCAAATGTAGCCCCACATAGAGCACATTGCAGTAGTCCAAACAAGAGATAACCAGAGCATGCATCACTCTGGCGAGGCAGTCTGCAGGCATGGAGGGTCTCAGCCTGCGTACCAGATGGAGCTGCTCTGGACACAGAATTGACCTGCACCTCCTTGGACAGCTGCGAGTCCAAAATGACTCCCAGGCTGCACACCTGGTCCTTCAGGGGCACAGTTACCCCATTCAGGACCAGGGAGTCCTCCACACCTGCCCGCCTCCTGTCCCTCAAAAACAGTACTTCTGTCTTGTCAGGATTTAACGTCAATCTGTTAGCCGCCATCCATCCTCCAACTGCCTCCAGACACTCACACAGGACCTTCACCACCTTCACTGGTTCTCATTTGAAAGAGAAGTAGAGTTGGGTATCATCCGCATATTGATGGACACCCAGCCCAAACCCCCTGATGATCTCTGCCAGCGGCTGCATGTAGATGTTGAAAAGCATGGGGTGGAGAACAGAACCCTGAGGCACCCCACAAGGGGTCTGAACACTCATCCCCCACCACCACTTTCTGAACATGGCCCAGGAAGAAAGAACAGAACCACTGTATAACACTGCCCCCAGCTCCCAGCCCCTCTAGACGGTCCAGAAGGATGTTATGGTCGATGGTGTCAAACACTGCTTAGAGATCCAGCAGAACTAGGAAACAGCTCTCACCTTTGTCCCTAGCTCACCAGAGATCATCGACCAGTACGACCAAGGCAATTTCAGTCCCATGATGAGGCCTGAATCCCGACTGGAAAGGATCCAAATGGTCTGCTTCTTCCAGGCGTGCTTGGAGTTATTCAGCAACCACTCGCTTAGTCACCTTGCCCAAGAATGGAAGATTTGAGACTGGGCGATAGTTGGCCATATTGGCCGCAACTAAAGATGGTTTTTTAAGAAGCGGTTTGATAACCGCCTCTTTCAGCGGGTCTGGGAAGGCTCTCTCACAGAGAGAAGCATTCACCACCCTGCGAAGCCCGTCTCCCAGCCCTTCTTGGCTACCTTTTATAACCCAGGATGGGCAAGGATCAAGGAGACAGGTGGTTTGTTTCACTCATCCAAGCAGCCTGTCCACATCCTCGGAGGTAAGAGATTGGAACTTGACTAGACAGGACTCTAGTACTCTCCCACCCCGGCCCTGCTCCCATGGTGGAGTCTACCTCTTCCTGAATCTGAGTGACTTTATCTGCAAAAAACTTTGCAAAATCATTGCAGGAGATCATGTGACCTGTACTGGGCCCCGATGGAGCAGGGGCGAACCACCTGAAAGAGTCTCCTGCTGTTGTTTTCTGCAGATGCAATAGAGGCGGTGAAGAAAGTCCTCTTTGCCGTCACTATCACCACTTGGTAGGCTCGACATTGAGCTCTAACCCGTGTCCAGTCAGATTCAGAATGAGTTATCTGCCGGCGGCGCTCTAGCCGTCTCAGTGATTGTTTCATTGCCCTCAGATCCATGGAAAACCATGGGGCTGTCGGGCTCCATGCAATCGGAGAGGGCACTTCGGAGCCAAAAAGTCAATAGTCCTGTTTAACTGCACATTCCAGCGGGCCCCCAGGGAATCAGCTGAAAGGCCATCAACATGGGATAAAACATCCCCTACCACTCTCTGGAAACCATTTGGATCCATTAAGTAGCGGGGGTGGACCATCCAAATCTGTCCCACCTCCCTGCAGAGGGGAAGGGTTATGGAAAGTCCAGTTGCACCAGGAAGTGATCTGACCATGGCACTGCTTTTGTTTCGCTTTTAGTTAGTGTCAGATCACCAACATCCATAGAGGTGAACACCAGGTCTAAGGCATGTCCGTGGCTATAAGTTGGGCCAGACTTATTCAGGGACAGCCCCATGGAGGCCATGCTTTCCATGAAGTCCCAAGTGACCCCTTGTAAGGTTGTGTCGGCATGGATGTTAAAATCCCCTAGGACAACCAAACTAGGTGTCTCCAGGAGAACATCTGCCACGACCTGAAGCAGCTCAGGCAGGGAATCCTTGGTGCAGCGGTGAGGTCAGTACACCAAAAGGAATCCTGTACTGCCCCTATTGCCCAGCTTCTAGAACATGCACTCAGAGAAGTGGGTCTTCCCAATAGGACGCCTGGTGCAGACTAATTACTTCCTAAAAATCACTGCAACCCCCCCCCCGCCCACTATGCCTGGGTTGCTGTGCATAAGAGAAACTTGGTGGACAAGCAACAGCAAGGACAGGCCCATCTGCATCATCCAACCAAGTCTCTGTTACACATGCCAGGTCAAGTCCTCCATCCATGATCAAGTCATAGATGGCAGTGGTCTTATGGATCATTGACCTGGCATTGCACAGCAGCACCTTCAGGTCGTGTGGTTATCCCTTGCTGATTCCAGTATCTGTCCGGACAAGACCAGACCTGGAGGCAGGGATAGTCCTCAAACAACGACTAAACCTGCCTCCTCAGTAATGACATGGTCTGGTCTTAGCGTAACTCCTCCTCCTACCTGTGATCACTGATTGTCCCAGTGCATCCCCCCTGTGGAACATGCCCCGACTATTTTGTTGACTGGGACCCACTCCCAGGCAGCCCTGACCCCTCCCCTTAAAATCAAATTAAAACCTATACAAAAAACAAACTAACAAAATAAAACAAAACAAAATAAAAACCAAAACCAGTAAAAGTTACAAACCCACCAAAATTAAACAAATTCCTACACCTGACTAAACATCCACCCCACTCCACACACCCGAGGCCTCCTTGGAGCCTTATAGGCTGCGGTGGTGAGTATGGGGCCCACTCCCAGGCCCAAGGCGGAAAACGGGCTTCAGGGAGGAGCGGTCCTCCCCAATACTCACAGGCAGAGCAGCAGCAGCACTGTCCCGAGGCCTAAAGATAACCCCCCCAAGTGCAATTACTTTTGCATTTGCTGATCAGGAGTGATCCTGTGGATCTACACAGGATGTAAAGAGTCCCATTTGCAAAGTAGTTTGCTGTCATTGTGGTTTAGCAAGGGGGGGGCAGCATGCTCAAAATGTGTTGACTGCAGAGTCTACTGCAAGAATAAAAACAAACACACTGCCCGCCCCCCTCCCCAGCCCCTCTACCTGCCAACCCCTTTGCCAGCTGCCCTTCTCTCAGACCTGACCAAGCCCTCCCATCCCCTGCCCTTACATCTCAGCCCCCTCTATACCCTCACCCCTCCTTCCCTTCCGCTCTTCCCACAGCGCCCCCCCCCCAGCCCCACTCCCTTCCAGAGGAGGCTTGACAGAGCAGCTTGCGCTAAACCTGCAGCTGACTGCCAGGTCCCTTTGGATATGCTTATCAGTGGCTGACTCTCATTGCTTTTTAAAATGGGTTTCCATACCATTCTCCTTTTTATTGGGATGGCCAGGACATGCACATTTTAACAACGCAAACATTTTGGACGAATGCTTTTTATATTAAACACTTGTTTCCATAAAAAATATTTTGGTTGCCGCACGTGCAAAAACTGTTTAGCCTTGGTTTCAAAAACTTATTTTTGTGGTGGCATAAGCAAAAATTGTTTGGTCTCCGTTCTGTTCTCTACCTCCCCTCCGCCTCCAAAAAAACTCTGTAGCAACAAAATATGACTGTAACCAAGACAGAGACCTCCATGGAGCCTCTCGGGAGAGACTCAGTGTGGATCCTAATTAAGTGTCCATGGGTAAGAAGTTTATAAAGGAAATGAGAAAAATCACGTTTACTACTTGCCCACCCACCCCTGTACAACATCCAAGCAGTTCAACTTATACAGCAACGTTAAGAAATGAGATAGCTTATCTGGGTCCTCCTCCCCATCTCTTCTAGCAACTGCAGTCGAAAGTTTCAGCATATAATGCAAACTATAGCGATACAAACTAAATAGTCCCAAACAGTCAGGATATAGGAGAATATTGTCCATGCTTTTCATGGCTTTCTTACTTTTCTTTGACTTGTGCTGCCATGGCATTGCTCTCCTCCTCCTCCTCCTGTCTCTTCCTGACTGTCTTCTTGCTCTGTGCCTTGAATTCCCAGCTTTTCCAATGCTTATTTGGCTTCTGCATGAATAGTTGCTATTGTTGCCTTTGAGTATAATCAGCTTAAATTAAATGGGAATCCCCACCTATATCTCACTCCAGCATCACATAGCAGAGTGATATATATTTTTAAATATCTCTTCTTTTCTGCAGTATTTCTGCACATAAATACTTAAGAATTTAAACTTTTTGCCCTTTACATCTGCTGATTCTCTGGCTGCCTTCCTAACTCCTTCTTTTAGTGAGGAATGCACAATTTTCAGTTAAATATCACAAGGACATCTTGGAGGTGGAAGTACCAGCGCTCTGTGAACACTTTCTGCATTATATAGAACTACATTTGGAGTGGGAAATTGCTGGTTTAACCAGTTCACAACTGTTTATGCCATGTTGTACCCTGTAGCACGTTATGGAAGTCCTCTTACCCGCAAATTGGTTCTTCAGGCCTCCTAGGCCTCCATGCAAACTTGCAGATTTGAAGCCATATTGGTTAGTTTTTTAATGGCAGATTTGTGACACGTTCCTCTTTCCAGGGCTTCATTAGCTAAGGCTATTGATAGGTCTGTGAACTTTATGGATAGGTCTTTCCATTCCATGTTGGTCTTGCTTTTGAAGTCCTTGAATGCAGTGTTCTTTCTGGAATTGCTTCACAATGTTTTAGAACAGATTTCTGGGCCATTGTTGGGCCTGTTTCTTCATCACCTGTTGCTGCTTTTCCAGTGCTGCCTCAAGCATTAAGATAGCTCCATAGCAATTCTTCTTTTGCTGCTTAAGTTGGGTGGGAAGCGTTTCTTGCAAAAACTCTATCTTCACTGGGACTCACGGTGCTTTAGGATGCCTAAAAATTGCTGATAGGGAAAAAGAGAGTTAGTTAGTGACGCCACTATCCCAGAAGAGGACTTCATGTCTGCAAAATAACATTGAATTATTTCTTCTCACAACTTTGAAATTATCCTATTGTTAATGCAGCCTGAAAATTATGACATGAAGCACACTCTTGGAATGTACATACAGTGGTACCTTGGGTTACATACCCTTCAGGTTACATACGCTTCAGGTTACAGACTCCGCTAACCCAGAAATATTACCTCGGGTTAAGAAATTTGCTTCAGGATCAGAACAGAAATGGCACAGCAGCAGCGCAGCAGCAGCAGGAGGCCCCATTAGCTAAAGGTTAAGAACAGTTTCAGGTTAAGTACGGACCTCCAGAACAAATTAAATACTTAACCCGAGGTACCACTGTATTTAGTTAGAAGGGGAGCATGCAATGGACTAAAAAAATGTATTTGATATTTGGAAATTGCCTTTCAGTGTTGTCATTTTCTGGAGAGGAGGGATCTTGACATAGCCACCCCTCCCTTGGTAACTTCAAGGATTGATTACACCATGTAAAGTGCTTTACAATAGAGGCTACTCTTGAAGATGGCTCTGAAGCTTCATAGGCAAAAATCTTCAAAATTGCTTGTTACCAGCATGTAGTGCATTTTGCAGATTCTAGCAACTTTGCATTGGCTGACAATTATTAGCTTTAGGATTCAGTTCAAGTCCATGCAGTTACTTCTACTGCACAACAAGGAGTGTCTCCTCATATTCTATAGGAAGCCACCTAATACTGGCTACATTCACACCATCCATTTAAAGCCCTATCATGCCAGTTTAAACAGTAAGGGCTGCCCGCAAAGAATTCAGGGAGCTGTGGTTCGTTAAGAGCGCTGAGAGTTGTTAGGCGGCCCCTGCTCTCCTTCCAGAGCTACAATTTCTAAACTGGTTTCCTCTTCCCAGGGAACTCCCCCATGCTTAAGTCCACAAGTTCACCTGAAAGGCGCTACATTGACATTCGACTCACTATCACAGAGTTGTGCAAGTTATGACTAAACAATATCACCTTGACATAGTGTGGCTCCCGTTTATAACTTTTATAAACAATAATAGTGTATTGTACAAACCTCCATTGATTCATGCATCCCTCTGGAGGAGGCGTTTGTCCCTCATGGGAGTTCCTTTTGCCTAGCCTAGACCTCCTGCAGACAGCTTCCTTCCTCAGCCAATTAATTTTCTTGCTAATACAGTGGTACCTCGAGTTACAGACGGTTCAGGTTACATACGCTTCAGGTTACAGACTCTGCTAACCCAGAAATAGTACCTCGGGTTAAGAACTTTGCTTCAAGATGAGAACAGAAATCGTGCTCTGGCAGCGCGGCAGCAGCAGGAGGCCCCATTAGCTAAAATGGTGCTTCAGGTTAAGAACAGTTTCAGGTTAAGAACGGACCTCCAGAACAAATTAAATACTTAACCCGAGGTACCACTGTAGTGCCTGATCTTATTTCAGAGTGAATTATTTCAGAGTGATTTAAACCCTGACCAATCATTCCATGTTCATTTCTTAATATCGAAGATGTTGTAAACAAGTTGTGCTTTTATTCTCCTTTTATTGATCTTATCAATTTTTACAACAGTATTTTTAAAAAAGCTGTGTGTATGTAGGTTGCAGGTTATAAGAAAGACCCGCCCCCTGAGACCCTGGAGAGTGGCTGCCAGTCAGGGAATACAATGCAGGGGCAAAACAAAAAAAAATTTTTTCCCCCTTCCAGTAGCACCTTAAAGACCAACTAAGTTAGTTCTTGGTATGAGCTTTCGTGTGCATGCACACTTCTTCAGATACACTGAAACAGAAGTTGCCAGATCCTTCTATATAGTGAGAAGGTGGGGAGGGGTATTACTCAGAAGGGTGGTGGGAATGGGTGGTTGGCAGATAGCTGTGATGAGCCTGTTGACGACTCTTAACGACTGCAATAGGTCTTACAGGAAAAAGCAAGGGGTGAGAAGGTGAAAAATGGCTTTGTCATGTATAATGAGATAAGAATCCAACTTAGTTGGTCTTTAAGGTGCTACTGGAAGGAATTTTTTTTTTTGTTTTGACTATGGCAGACCAACACGGCTACCTATCTGTAAATGCAGGGGCAGAGAGACCTCGGCTGTGAGTCAGTATAAGGCAGCTTGTTTATGGAATATTTATACCCTGGTTGTCCCCTCCAAAAAGAGAGTGCTCAAAGCAGTTTATAAAATATAAAAACCAGTTATGAAAATAACAACAACTGTCATTAAAACAGAATTACAGTGGTGCCCCGCAAGACGAATGCCTCGCAAGACGGAAAACTCGCTAGACGAAAGGATTTTCCGTTTTATGAGCTGCTTCGCAAGACGAATTTCCCTATGGGCTTGCTTCGCAAGACGAAAACGTCTTGCAAGTTTGTTTCCTTTTTCTTAACACTGTTAATACAGTTGCGACTTGACTCCGAGGAGCAACTCATAGAACACAGTGTACATAGTAGCCTTTTTTGAGGTTTTTAAAGACTTTGGTGATTTTTGAAGCTTTTCCAAAACTTCTTTTGCAGCCATTTGGTAAGTTAAGCTTTTAAAACTTTTTTGGGGGGGGTTGGATTTTGGGTTGGGGTGTTTGGAATTCAAGGACTTGGTGTTGGGGAGGGGTTTGCAAGAATCTGGAAGCTTGTGTGTTTTTTTCTGCATTTTTATGATTTTCTGTGACCATTGGGCCACTCTACTGTCTTTTTAAAAAAATTCTGGGTTTGAATTTTGAAATGCTCTTTACAGTATGTGTGACTTTAAAGAGCACTTAATAAACTCTTGTTGTACGAAATTTGGCTTTGTTTGGACTTTTTTTGACCATAGGAACGCATTAATTGATTTTCAATGCATTCCTATGGGATTTCGTGCTTCGCAAGACGAAAAATTCGCTAGACAAAAAAATTCGCAGAACGAATTAATTTCGTCTTGCGAGGCACCACTGTACTATTTTATAACCTCTTGCTCTTAAAAACATTTAAAGTGGCTCACACATGTGCAGGCACCCCCCAACCCCCCCCAAATACATACACACAGGTATTAATAACAAGAACATTAAGAAAACCAACAACCATCTTTTTAAAGTATTTAAAATGAATAAAAAAACCACACCCTACATCATCATTTTCAAAGATATTCCAATAAGATTATTGAAACGAAGAGAGCCATATAAAGTATTTGTACAAATTCTTAAGAGAAACAACATAGAATTCAGATGGGAATTTCCTGAAGGAATCTCATTCTTCTATAAAAGCAAGAAACACAGACTGACCAGCCCAGAAGAGACAAGCAAGTTCCAGAGAAAATATAAAGAACTAAGAACAGAAGAAGATGAAGAAAAAGGAGCTGTAGGAGGAGCAGGAGTAGGAGGACTGGGCCCAAGGGTAGGAGAAGAAAAAGAGGAGAGAGGAAAGGGACCAGAAGAAGAAGAGGAAGAGGAGGAAGAAGAAGAAGAAGAAGAAGAGGAAGAAGGGAAAGCCAAGGGACAATAAATTTAAAGGAAAAAAGATTATATTTAATTCAAGAGGCAACAATGGCATTAAAAATTTGGAACTGGAATATTAATGGAATGAATGATAGGAAAAAAAGGAATAAAATCGAACAATATTTAAAAAAGAAAAATTTGGACATAATCTGCCTACAAGAAACTCATGTGGCAAAGAAACATAGAAAAGTCTTGATTAATAGAAGATTAGGGAATGAGTTCATTTCTTCTGACAAAAATAAGAAGAGAGGAGTGGTAATATACGTGAGGAACAAAATTGATGCCCAACAAATCTTTAAAGATGAAGAAGGAAGAATCATTGCGGTCCAGATCAAATGGCAAGGCGAAAAAATAATAATTGTCGGGATCTATGCACCAAATGGAAATAAGGTTGATTTTTTTAGAAATTTGGAAGAAAAGCTGTTCGAATATGTAGACCAAAAGATAATAGTATTGGGGGATATGAATGGTGTGGTGTCATTGGAAATGGACAGATTAAGAGCAGCAGGAATTAGTAAAGAAGGGAAACTTCCAAAAACATTTTTTTCAATGATAAAAAGCTGCAATTTAATAGACATTTGGAGATTGAGACATCCACTGGAAAAACAATTCACATTCTATTCGGATCCGAACCAGTCAATGTCGAGAATCGATCAAATTTGGGTCTCAAATGAGCTAACTCCAAGAATCAAACAAATAGAAATCCAACCAAGAGTAATATCAGATCACAGTCCAATAAAATTGGAATTACAAGGATATGAAGAGAGAACATTTAGATGGAGAATGAATGATTACCTCCTAGATGATCAAAAAATTGTGGAGAAAGCCCAAAAATCTCTGACGGATTATTTTACAAACAATTATAATAAAGGTACGAAAATCAACACGGTTTGGGATGCTAGCAAGGCGGTTATGAGAGGATTCTTTATCCAGCAGAATTCAATCAAAAATAAAAATAGAGAGAAAGGAAAGAAGGAAATCCTAAGACAAATAATGGACAATGAACAAAAACTGGTTAAAAAACCGAACAATGAGAAAGTAAAACAGAATATAAAGGCGTTGCAAACACAATTTGCGATGATAATCAACAAAGAGGTTGAATGGAATATAAAAAGAATGAGACAAAGGAATTTTGAATCGGCGAACAAATGAGGAAAATGGCTAGCTTGGCAAATCAAAAAAAGAAAAGAACAGAGTACAGTTAACAAAATCATCGTGGAGGGAGAAGAAATAGATAGCCCAAAAGGTATCAGAAAAGGATTCTTGGACTTTTACAGACATTTATATAAAAGAACAGAGAAGAATAATATGAGAAAAATAGAAAGATATTTAAAAGAAAAAATGGTGCAGAAGATCCCGACAGAAAAAAGAGACAGGCTGAACACCCCAATTGAATTAGATGAAATAAAAGAAGCTATAAAAGAACTTAAAAAAGGGAAATCTCCAGGACCGGATGGATTTACAGCAAGATATTATAAAGAGATGAAACACATCCTGTCGTTGCCTCTGAAAGAAGTTATGGACAATATTCTTAAAGAAAGAGAAATCCCGGAAACATGGAAGGAAGCATTTATCACATTCATCCCGAAACAAGATTCTGACTTAACACAAGTAAAAAACTATAGGCCTATTTCACTACTTAACACAGACTATAAAATTTTTGCAAGTATTTTGGCGAAAAGGATGAAAAAAATATTAAAGGATATCACACACAAGAACCAAGCGGGTTTCCTACCTGGCAGACAAATGAGAGACAATGTAAGGAACATAATTAATATTTTGGAATATTTGACTGCCAGAAATGAGAAACAAGCTATGTTAATATTTGTTGATGCAGAAAAGGCCTTTGACAACATATCTTGGGATTTTATGTTGAACAGTCTAGAACATATGGAGGTAGGGGAGGAATTTCTCAATGGAATAAAAGCAATCTATACGGAGCAGAAAGCTAAATTAATTGTAAACAATGTGATTACAGAGGAAATTGGGATATCTAAAGGTACACGACAAGGGTGCCCACTTTCACCACTGTTATTCATCATGGTACTGGAGGTTTTTTAAAAATCATTAAGAGAAAATGAGGCAATAAAAGGGGTTGAAGTAGGCCGGAATGAATATAAGGTGAAAGCCTTTGCCGATGATCTGGTTATAACGGTGGAAGATCCTTTGGAAAGTATGAAAAACATACTTATGGAGGTAGAGAGATTTGGTCAAGTGGCTGGATTTATATTGAATAAGAAAAAGACTAAAATAATTGTCAAGAATATGGACTCAGATAAGATTGAAAATATACAGCAGCAAGCAGGTATAGAGGTGGTGAAAAAGGTGAAATATTTAGGTATTTGGATAACCCCCAAGAATATAGATTTATATCAGAATAATTACACACCAGTGTGGAATGGGATAAAGAAAGATCTGGATGTGTGGGGACGAATGAAATTATCATTTTGGGGAAGGATTTCAACAATAAAAATGAGCGTGTTACCAAAACTATTGTTTTTGTATCAAACGATTCCAATAATCAAGGGGACTGAGGTTTTTAAAGAATGGCAAAGAGTAATTTCAAGGTATATCTGGCAGGGAAAGAAGCCAAGAATTCAATTTAAGTTATTAACTGATGCAAAAGAAAGAGGAGGCTTCGCCTTGCCAGACTTGAAACTGTACTATGAAGCCTCATGTCTCTGTTGGTTAAAGGAATGGATAAAATTAGAAAATACAGAGTTGTTGGATTTAGAAGGATTTGATAATAGATTTGGATGGCACGCGTATTTATGGGCTGGAAAGAAGAAAATCCATAGAGGTTTTGGAAACCACATTTTCAGAGGACCGTTAATAGAAATATGGGAGAGGTATAAAAACCTACTCGAAGCAAAAACTCCACACTGGTTGTCGCCGTTAGAGGTTATGACTGTTAAAAAAATCAATATGAGAAAGAATTGGATTACATATGGAAATTTGATCATTAAAGAGGGGGGGAAATGGAAAATGAAACCTTATGAAGAAGTGAAAGAGTTAGTGTATGATTGGCTACACTATTTTCAAATAAATGAAATGTTTAAGAAAGATCTTAAAGAATATGGATATGCAGAGAAGGACTCTAAATTTCAAATAGAAATAATAAATAATGAATATAAAATCCTATCCAAAATGTATAAAATATTGTTGGAATGGCACACAAAGGATGAAGAAGTTAAATCAGTTATGATAAAATGGGCCAGGGATATTGGACATAACATACAATTTGATGATTGGACAAAACTATGGAATGAAAGTATTAAATTTACTGCATGCACCGCATTAAAGGAAAATGTTATGAAAATGATATATAGATGGTATATCACACCAGTAAAACTAGCAAAAATGTACAAAACATGTAAGAAGTGTTGGAAATGTAAAGAAAAGGACGGTACATTTTTTCATATGTGGTGGGAATGTAAGAAAGTGAAAAGCTTCTGGGAGTTGATATATAATGAGCTGAAAAAAATGTTGAAATACACATTTGTTAAGAAACCAGAGGCCTTTCTCTTAGGAATTGTTGGTAATGAAATAAATAGAAAGGATTATAAAATTTTCCAATATGCAGTGACAGCGGCAAGAATATTACTGGCCCAGAATTGGAAACAAAAACAAATACCAACGTTGGAGGAATGGAGAACAAAGCTGATGGACTATGCAGAACTTGACAAACTGACTGGGAAGATCAGATATCAACGAGATCAAAGATTCATCGAGGACTGGAAAAAATTAGCAGATTACTGGGAATGTATAAGTGATAACGAAATAACGTTAGTGGCATTTAAAGAAGCTCTGTAACAGAATAAGAAATATTGCAAAAAAGCAAAATATAAGAGGGGGGTAAGCATAAAGGTAATATTAAAATTTGGAAATGTGCATTTAAAAAATTAGAATTTGAATGATTGGCAGAGAAGCTGAAGGAAGTCAAAAAATTGAAAAATTTATTGTAAACTGTTAATGTGGCACGAATGTATGGAAAATTAATAAAATTTATTAAAAAAAAAACAAAACCACACCCAGTAGGATAAAAAAGACACAGCACTACTAAACAGGTGAAAATTTACAAATGTTCAGGGAATGTGGGGGGCAGGGTGTTCAAGAAGGCCACTTCCAACCCTCCATTTCAGTCTCTAGAGGGATGAATGAAGGACCCAGGTGTCCGGGGAGAGGGGAATGAGAATGAGGAGCAGGCTTAATGTAATGCATCTGAGGGAGGAATGGACAAAGCCTTCCTGGTCTCCTTGCTCACTCAGGTTGAGAGCCAGGAGCAAGGGAACCCCCACAGCTCCTGCAGAAGACCCCAGTCCGAGCTGCATCACTGCTGAAACAGCAGCCCCCAGCTCCACCCTTCAAGACCCCCAGAGGCGTCCAGAGCAAAGTCTTCCCAACACTTCTTTGCTTTCTGCCCCTTGGGGCAAGAGGCTCTCTCATTCTTTGAAAAGCATCATATTCATGGATGACACTGCATGAATAATAATGATGATTATTAAGTTGATTATTAAATTAAATTTTCGGGCATTGAGGGTTTTTGTGTGTGTTACAGTCCTTTTATAATGGCCAGGATGGGGCAGAAATCAGTAACTGCTTTAAAGTTAACATTAAAATAATTAGCTGTACTCATGTAATTTATAGGCAGGGTAGGATTTGTACAAGTTAACCATAGTTTCAGGTTACTAACCCAAATTCTGTAATATTTTTGAGACCTCTGTTTCCCCTTCCCCTCCCTGCCACAACATTCTTGATTCCTTGTAACAAAAGGATGCACTTTCAGCGACCTTTGGATCCTGTGACCACTGGGAAATCAAAAGGGGGGGGGTGACACCAAGGGAGGCCAGTGTCCCGCCAAATGAGCTTCTGCAGGGGGCACCAGGATTCCACATTAACATCCCTATTTGCAAGAAAACTTGGGCATTTCCGTTAAAAAAACCGTCAAGATAAATGGAATATCCTCCTAATGCACAGATTCTTAAAGATGCGAAATGTCTAAGAACAAGGTAAGCAAAGAGCCAGGGAAGTGGATGTCAGCTAACTGAGGCTTCTCAAGACTTGGTTGTGTGACACAGGCATCTGCTCCCAAGAGTGTTCTTGAATCCAGCATAGGTTCAGATTAAAAATTGCATAATTGCCTTAATTTACAAATCCCTCTACAACTTGTCTCCAGGGTACCTTAGGGGCAACCTGGACCCTTACGTCCAACCACTGAGAACAACTGCAGGACTGTTGTTGGTTGCCCCCCCCCCCCCCAGAGTTGACGAGGCTTATTTGACCACATGAAATAAAGCCTTTAGCATCATCAGCCCAGTCCTGGGAAAGGCTCTGCCACTAGAGATTCACTGGATGCCTTCTCTTTCAGCCTTAAAACACCTGCCAAAAACTTGTCTATGCTGCAAGGCTTATGCAGGCAATAAACTGCTAGTTGACAGTGTCTGATTTTACATGTTTATACAGTATGGTTTATATTGTACACAGATATTGTTGTAAACTGCTTTGGTATTTTTTTGTGATCCAAAAACAGGTAAAAGCCTGGGGAAGGTGTTATTTGCTGGTGAGTGCTATCTATTGAACGTCTGGATGGACTGGATTATTAATGCTGCTCTTTCCCAGCCACCATGTGCTCTGTACTGCCCCCATTCAGTCCTCATAGAGGGGAATTTTTTTGGGGGGGGTACATTTTGTGGGAGTGGACAGATATAAAGTATTTTCAGAGAGGTAGTTGTATCTTTAAATGTGAGGTGGCTGAGACAGGAGGGGTCTTAGGGGAAGAGCATATTGGGTGCTCCCACAGAGTGCCAGTTGGCGGTGGGGGGCACCATCCCCTCCAAATTTCACAGATACACACTTGCAACACTCTTATTTGCATAGCAAGGAACAGTGCTGGATACCACAGCTACCTTGCCACCTTAAATATTGCTGAAGATCTTTACCCTGCTGCTGTTTCTGTTTTCTTGAAACTCTCATAAAGCCATGAGAGTGATAGACTTACATTCTGTTATGAACCATTCCAAATAAGCCTTGTTAATGTGTACGTGGCCTGGCAGGCTGTGGACTATGTGATGACTTAAGAGTTCATGTGCAAGTATTTGTACGCATGTGCATGAGAGACATAAGGCATCTCCCCACAGTGACCGTGGGGAAAGGGAACTGAACGCCAAAGGAGGACGGCTATGGGAATTTACACTCACAAAATGTTAAGGAGGCATCACCCAAAAGACAACAAAAAAGACAAAATGGGAATTTATGAGGAATAGGAAAAGAGGAACTCTCCCTGGTCAGATGTCAAAGAGAACAACAACTACCAGACTTTTAGAAGACATCTGAAGGCAGCCCTGCTTAGGGAAGCTTTTAATGTTTAACAGACTACTATATTTTAATATTTTTTTGTAAGCCGCCCAGAGTGGCTGTGGAGGCCCAGCCAGATGGGCGGGGTATAAATAATAAAATTATTATTATTATTATTATTATTATTATTATTATTATTATTATTATTATATCAGATTGCATAATATTGTTTGCCCAATGTGTTCATGAAAACAAGTCTGTGGGGTGTGTTGTTGTTTTTTTACATTGGTGCAGGTGTGGCCAATTTTACACGTATGTAAATACCTCTGGTTCAGTTTTTCATTTGCAAAACAGTTGCAGAAGGTTTAATTTACAAAACATATGAATAGGTTATGTTTTGCAATCATAAGAAGATATTTCTTAGTTCTTCCTTTTGCTTTGCGAGAAAGAGCTCTAGGAAAGGACATCTATCATGTTCCTAAATTTGTGCAGGGAAAGAATTTGATTTTACTGGGAAAATTATAAGTAAACAAAAAAGAAAAATGACTCAGAAGTGAAAAAATTAAAATGATAGGACTCTGTTGCAAACACAAGGAGAATAAACTCTACATGTTGCAAATATAGTCTTAACAAAAGCAATGTGTTGATAAATATTTAAACCTATGGAAATAATGGCTAACATTTTGCATGTTTGAACTTTACACAATGCATAGGTCATCAAGACATTAGAACACTATTCTGCTATTGACACTGAAGATGCTGTTTATGCGATCTGTGATAAATTAATTTAATTGGCAGGGGGTGGGGAAGTGATGTCACCAGCTATTTTACTGGAGTCAGCAATACATAAGGTGGCCGCCAGAAGGTCTCTCCCCCCCCCGCATCAAATGTGAAAGGCTTCAAGAAAATGACATCTCACTTTTTTTTAATAATTACATTACACAATCCTGAATACCCTCTAGTAGCTGCTCATGCATTGCCTTCATACAGTATTCTGAACCTCTAAATTATTTTTAATGGCAGCAAAGATTCCCACGGGGTTCTAGAGCTTTGGGGGTTATTTCTGCTCCCCTCTTTGAATAGGGAATCTTTATAGGTTTTTATATGAAAAACTTTCCTCCCTGCAATATTGTGATAGTGAGGCGAGGTTGCCTTTATTTTTGCTGCTTTTTATATGCTTTCGTTCCCTTAATATGAATAAGATTTCACCGAGACTAGTTTTCCCCAGCACAAAACTGACAATATACAGTATTCTTCTCATTCTGAGACTGGAAAAGAAGACTCAAGACAATACTTAAAAGAGTGTGAATCCAGCAGGAAAAAGCACAATAAAAACTAGAAAAGGGACACTCAGAATAACTAGAAAATAAGTAGGGAAAAGGTGCTTAAAATCTGTATGTGTATTGTGTATATATCCCTTAACTTCTTAAAATTTAATGTGTTAATATCATTACGTGTTCTTTGAAAGGTTACAAAGAGTGCAAATTATGCATTCTGAAAAACCCTTCACATAGCATAGATTAGTAAAATTAGCATAGATTAGTAAAATTACTTGGTTTTCTCTGCTAACTTGTTAACTGGGTAAAAACAAAAAGAGTAACTTATATTTATATTAAACACCTTTTTAAACTGAGGTTCCATTTCATTTGCAAACCCAGAGGATGATATGCTGAACTAGAAGCCAAAAGGGTCTGGGAAGCAGATAAAGTTACAGAAATACACATGCTGTCTTTATTAAATTGACATAAACAAATGCTTAATTGATTCCTAAATTGTACTGCCTAAACTGTTTTAATATATATTTAAATGCAGCCAGAAAATTTATCTTTTGAAACGTGCAGAGCATTGTTCTAAAATATCTTCAAATAGTTTGTACAGGGGACAAATATTTTTTTCCCTGGGATGTACATCTTTCTGAGAAATATTTTAGTGGGTGTTATCTTTTTAAAAACCGAATTAACTATTTAATCAGGTAAATAACTACACCTAACTTCTAAAGTAGTTTTCTGTTTGCTACTGCACATTCTTAAAACACCACTGTAGCAAATATACTGCTTGTTTCCACTTGCTCACCACAATGCTGATTTTCTCAAAAATTGACAAATTGCCATGAATGAAAATAACTTTAAAAATACAGTTTTCAATTTCAGTGTTTAAATTTCTTCTCCATTTTGGGGCTCTGGGCTCCCTAAATGATTTACTTCACTTAATAAGGACACATAGATATTTGGGTGTGTGTATAAAGCAGCAAGTAAACATTTCATCTAGCTGTGAGAAATCTAACACCACACTCTGAGCAACACAAAGGAACATGTCTGCTCAAATTGTTTCAGGACGCAGATCGTTTTTGCAAATGTATCCAGTGACAAAATAGCCTCTTCCCACATCATCTGTGGAATCTGCTGTATTTGATGCCTGTTAGACAGGGCCCTTTGCTTAATCTCAGATATGCACACTGGCCAAAACAACGACTATAATAGAACTGCAGAAGGCTCTCCCTTAAAATATAAATTAAGTTGGCCCTCTAGACTGTAAAAAGAGAAACTAACTGTAGTAAATAACAGTAGCAAACTGTAAATAAACTGTAGTAAATAACAGTTGTACAAAAGCTAATTTCTTCTTGTGCAACGAACAAAGCTTGCTGGTTTCCATGGGGACTGACTCCCCCCCCCCTTGCTGTTGTTTGAATCTAAGTTGCCAATAGTTGAGGTTAGAAGAGGCACTTAATTTTATTTCAGAATCAAATGGGAGGTTTGTTAATCGTAGAATACTGTATACACCATGTATATATGTATTGCTTGCATCTAATCCTCTCTCAATGCCTGCCAATGCACATTTAAGATCAGCTGCAAATTATGCACACACATTTCTGTATAAATATGCTTCTCATGTTGTTGACTGAGCTGGCATTCCTTCTTCAGATCCTGTGATCTGAATCAGGTTTAGAAGTCCCTCTCAGGAAAAAGGGTGAATGGGATCTTTAAAAAAACTTTTGATCTAAAGAGAATAGGTAGTTTGTGGCCGCCTTGCTTCCACTTTCCTAGGTATTTACTGTTTCTCAGGTAATTCCTGATACAGTGAGATGAGAAAAATAATTTGAACCCCTGAAATGCATTTATTGAAAGCACTGTGGGTAATTAGAAGCAAAGACTAGATTGGAAAGAAAATGTTCACGCAGTTTAGCACTGGAAACTGGAGGGGAACACCAGCAAAACCCCAAAGACTCCACAGCCTCTAACACATTTTGGTTAAACAAGGCCCCTTTCTTCCCTCTGGTGGGTGGTTGTCTAAGGCTGTGATCCTCCATGCCCTAGCTTGGGAGGAATTCACACTGAACTTGGTGAGAGTTATTTTTGAGTAAACGTATATAGGATTGCACTGCAGAAGAGGGAGAGAGCAAAAGATAAGCATTGTTCACCTAACAATTTTTTAAAAAGACAACAATCACGAAGTTTTTTCTTTCCTTTTGGAGCTCAGGGCAGTAGTGGCCTGGGAGGAGGGAGGGGAGAGACTGAGGGGTCACAAGCTCTTAGCTTTTAGCCTCAGCTTGACCACAGGGTTGGTTAAAAAAGAACAGGAGGGGATCACGTGCTTTTTGCGGGCTGTAGCTGTTTTGAACACATTGTTCTTTGGGGGGGGGGAGAAGGGTAGAGAATGTGGAGGGAGAGGCTACCTTTTGTTCTGTAGAGATCTCCATTCCCTGAAATAATCTAATCCTCCTTTTTTAAAATATGTTGTAGTTTCTTTTATTTCAGTGTGAATAAGAGAATTTTAAAAACCCAAAACAAATTTATTTATTATAATTTACAGACTGCAAATGCAAATATTTTCTGAGTGCTATGCAGTATATTAAAAATGAAACAAAACATAAAACATGTGAAGGAGAATAATCTGTGTCTAGCATAAAAATCGATCTGGACACCAGTGGTGTACATTCTGAATATGTTAGATCTTTGTGAAACTCCACGAAATGTGGCGAAAGGTGCTGAGGACTCAGGCAATCGAGGTGGAGGTGACATTGAATTGCTCCTTTATTAAGAACAACAACAAATAGTCTTGTAGCACTTTATTTTTTTTAAAAAATTATATTTTATTAGTTTTCCATACATTTATACCACATTACAATTTGTATTAAACTTTTCGTTTTTTGACTTCCTTCGGCTTCTCTGCCAATCATTCAAATTCTAATTTCTTTAAATACACATTTCCAAATTTTAGTATTGCCTTTATACCTACCCCCCTCTTATATTTTGCTTTTTTACAATATTTCTTATTCTGTTACAGAGCTTCTCTAAATGCCACTAACGTTATTCCGTTATCACTTATACATTCCCAGTATTCTGCTAATTTCCCCCAGTCCTCGATGAATTTTTGATCTTGTTGATATCTAATCTTCCCAGTCAGTTTATCAAGTTCTGCATAGTCCATCAGCTTCGTCTTGTAGCACTTTAATGGCTAACCAATTTGTAAGAGAGCCTACTACTTCATCCAATGTGTGAAATGCCATCCTCATTATGTGCACAGTCCCTGTGTCCCTGTGGGGTAGTGGTTCAAGTGTTGGACATGGGGTGGGGAGATCTGGGTTCAAATCCCCACTCATACATGAGCTTCACTGGGTGAGCCCCTGCGCCAGCTACTCTCTCGCAGCCCAAAGTTGCTATGAGAAGGTACATTCTCCCTCTGCCTATTGACCCTTGGCATAAGACCCCTCCCTGTTGCTTAAGCTTCTTATTTCAGCAAGCCTGTCCGGACATATAATTTAGCTATCTATATTGTGAGATGTTGTGATGAAGGGCAGTAAATAAATCTAATAAATAATAATAATAATAATAATAATAATAATAATAATAAAATAATAATTAGTTTTACTAATTTTAGTTCTATTTAAATGACCATTATTTAATGTATATTTGCTTTTCACCAATTGATTCTGTGGATTTTAGCTGTGCCTCATCTACAGTTTTATCATGTGCACCACTTAGAGAGCTGTTTGATTATCTGATATGCAAAGCTTCCCAAATAAATACATAGAAATAGAAAATAAATGCAGACTGACTTGGGGCTGCAGAGTGGATCAGTCCACTATATGTATCAATCCCTTCTGACAAGGAGAGGTGTTTGCAAAATAATAATAATAATAATAATAATAATAATAATAATAATAATCATCATCATCATCAATCCCTACTTTAAAATTATATTGCCATAAAAGGAGAGGGACATCTAAGGAACGAAAAGCACTAACAGTTCAGTCCCAAGTGTGTTTATTCAGAGGCACTGCACAGCTTTTGCTGGGGTCTCATCCGGTCTGGAACAGCCTCCTTCCTACACTCTGTTCACGAGGCAGAAACTGAAAAGCTTTAAACAACTCCTACAGACCCATCTATTTAAACAGGCATTCCCAGGCTTACAAGGTTCACTACACGCTTCTGTTTTATTGTCTATTGGTATTAAACTGAATGTTCCGTTGATGGGTTCTCTGTTCTTTCGGACGTATTTCTTTGTATTCTTTGTTTTAAATGCTGTATATACATTTATTTTCATTTACATATTAAGCAGTAAATGTAAAGCCATCTTCATTTAGAATCCTCTAACTGGAGATTTTAATAAGTCTGTACTGTAATCATAAAGATGACAAAATGTTTGGCACAACTTAGTAAGTTTATGATTACAGCCTTATTAAAATATCCAGTTAGAGAATTTTAAATGAAGATGGCTTTACATTTTTACCTTGGGAAGTAGCATCAAAAACTAAGTTTTTAAAATGTCATCATCATCATCATCATCATAATAATAATACACGAGGGAGACGTGGTTTCAAATCTCTCTTCGGCCACAAGGTTGTGAATGAAGCTGCTGAAAACTTTGCAAAATGCTTATATCATTGCACAGAACGATGTGCCGCCAAATAAAAAAGTTGTTCTTCCTCCAAGATGCGCGGACGGGGCTGGATTTCCTTGGGCTCCTATTGGCCAAGTGGGCTCAACTGCAGGACACAATTAATTATGCTGATTGCGTGGGGAGCGGATGTGCTCCTCCCCCTCTTCTTCATTTGGCTGTCTGGCAAAAGGGGACGCCTCGGGTGGTGGTCACATGACATTGTCTTCGCGCCACTTTCGTAAATCTCTCTTCTTTTTTTTAATAGCAGCCTTTTGCACCAGGACTTAAAGGTAACGTGTTTATCTTCCTCTCTTGGTCTTTCCAGCAGAACAAGCGGGGAGGTGGTGCGAAGCGCGCGCGCACCTTTGATTTTAAAGCGCCTTCCTTCCTTTGATCTCTGGCGCTTCCACGTACTTTGCAGCTTCCTCCCTGCAAATCTCTGCAAAAGCGGCTGCGAAATCCAGCCTTTTGCAAAGGCCGCCTCTTTGGTGTGAAAAGCCACCTGTAGGAGTGGGAGTGAGCGCGTGCACACATTTTGCGCGTGGATCTGCTGACTTTGGGGGGCGCGGGATCGTGCTTTTCTTGGCAAAGTCCGCTCTTACGAGTGCAGCCGCCCAAGGTCGGGGAGGGGGGGCGGCGGCGGCGGATACCACTTTTGCAAAACTCGCATGACGCTCATGGCTGCCGTCTCCGGATCTCCAGCAAGCGCAGCAACAATGCCGGCGCTGCCTTTCTTTGCGCAGGATGAGGGCGCGAGATCCTCCCAGCGCCCCTTCCATCCTTTGCAAAATCCTTCCCTTTGTCCTGGGATCCTTCCCTAAAAAAAAAAAAAAAGAGGAGCCCGGCTAGATGGGAGGAGTGAGGGGTGTTAAATTGTTTTTGCGCGTGCACGCGTCCGAGGGGCGCATCGCTTTCTTCTGCAGGTTCCCACCCGCCCCAACAAAAAATAATCATTTAAAAACGTTATTTCCTTGCATCTCTTAAAAGACGCATTGTTGCTCGTGCACATGGCGGGGGTCGGGGGGTGGGTGGGAAGGGAGGTTTCCCCTCTTTCTGGGGGGGGGAGGGGAGCAAGAAGAGCGTCTGCCCCGCCGCGCATGTGCTTTCCCGCGAGGTATGCCGGGGCTTGTAGTTCCCTGGCAGGAGGCTCGCAGCACCACGCGCTGGAGGCGAAGGAAGCGGTGCGCCCGGGACTCGAGGAGCCCAGGTTGCAGCCACCGCGCACGCAGGGGAGGCAGCCGCGCACCCGGTGTCTTCGTCGTTCCGCCGCCCCGAGCATCTCGCCTGCGTGGTAACAGCGCAAACTTTTTTGGGAAGGCGGGGGTAGCGAGGAGGAGAGCTGGGCTGGCGCACCGACGCTGCCGCCCGCGTCTGCAGCCCAGGCATGGAGACAAAGGGGCCCCTGGCCGCGGAGGCGCCCTCCTTTCTCTCGCTCCGGCTTTGGGTCAGGGGCGGGAGTTGCATCGCCCTGCGGAAGGAAGGCAGGCAGGGATCGGCGCCGGGAAACTTTTGCAAAAGTATATGCATATATATATATATATTATAACGAAAACCAAACGCTGTACAGCGACAGTCCCCGAGGAAGTTTATAATTATTTTAGCATTGCGCGCTTCGGAGTTTGCAGGGCGGCAGGAGCGAGATCGAGCCTTCCTGGGGGCAATGCGACGCGCCCGTCACCTCTTCAGAGTCAGAGGGAGCTCGTGCATGGTGTGGCCTTTCATTTTTCGGCTGGGGGGGCCGAGGAAAGGAAGGCGCAGTGGAAGTTTGCAGCGAGGATCGGCGGGGTTTGATTGCAGGGGCGGGGGGGTGCGAGGGGGGCTCTCCTGAGCTCAGCCGCGCGGGCGGTTGGTGGGTTTCGCAGCCTCTTAGCCCGCGTGGGTTCGCGCGAGTGAGCTGCGGGCTGTCGAGGCGGGGGAGGCCGGGCTTGGCGCGTTTTTGGCACTTTGAATAGCGAGCTCCCTTTCCCACAATGCCTCGGCGGCCCCTTTCTCTTTAATCGCAGCACGAGGGGCGCAAGCCCGGGCGCGCGCTCTTCTTGCCCTCCGCCCCCGTTTGCACGTGGTGGGCTTGGAGGAAAGGGCTACGGATGCCCCCCACCCCTCGAAATACTGTTTCCAAGCTCTCCCAGGAACTAGCGGTGAGAGCCCCTCATAATGAACCTGCCCCTGTCCGCTTCGTTTAAGGACCTGGCCAGATGCGGAGGGGGCTGCAAAGGGGCAGGTTGCCTGACCTTTTAATTCCCTTCCCCTCACAGTTTCCTTAACTTCTCAGATCGTGAAGCTTCAACATTTTTGAAAGCTGCAAAAGCTTTTTATTTCTTTATTGCAGTTTGATGGGGGGGGAGGAAAGAAGGCAGAGTCGATGTATTTTTCGTTTAGGTTTTCTGTTGATTCATTATGAGAATCTTTGAAGGAAGCCCAGAAACGCAGCTCAATTAACCTTAGTAGGGTGTACAATTATGAATCTTGCTTGACTAATTCAGGCAGCCTTTTCAAAGGATTGAGCTTACTCTTGCTTGGGTGCGTTGCAGCTATTGTTGGAATTATGCACTTTGTCAATATTAAAAAGAACAAATTTAGCAGCATTAAGAGGGCAGAATGCTACTTGTGGGGTGAAGAGGAGTTTGTGATTGGGTTTATAATCCCCCTAAAATGCGACTCCCCTTCATTGAGCTGTAGACTTCATATTCTCTAAGCAGAACCTACAGGATTGACCTGAGGTTGGTGTTTTGGATCTGAGAGCTGGCTTGGTCTTTGGCATCATCTTTAATTATTGTATGCAAGAAACTTTATAATCTTTTCAGAAGAAGCAATTCCGTATCTCCATGTTGTAGGGAAAATATTAGAAGTGTGCAGTGATGCTATATAGCTAAAATGTAGTGCAGAATAATTCTGAATTTCTTCTTTGCCTTGACTCCCACTTCCCTGAAGAAGATGGTGAAACTGAGCCTTGGAGAGCACAGGCATAACTTGGAATAAAGGCTGGAAAAGGTGCCTGTGAAGCCTTGAACAAAAGACATTTGGCTTGTACTAAACTTACAATGAAAGTGGAAGCTTTCATCTAGTTCTTTTTGCAAAGAAACATCTAACTATAAATGGGCATGTTCCAAGACAAAGCGTGTTTGCATTTTGGCACAGCTTAATGACACGATTGCCAGTTCAATGATTATAATAGAATATCAGTACCTGCCATTTGCCCCAAAGGAAGGCACAAGTTTACAACTGTTGCTAACCATTAGAAGCTGTTATAGACAATGAAAAAATGGGTCAGGAGAAGGAGACTCTGATTAGGAACCCAATTGCACAGGGCAGTTTCATGGGATTGTTGCAGATAGGACCTGGTCACAGTGAGTTTCATGCAGGAGTGAGGATTTGAATCCTAGCCTAAAATAACATTCAGGACTCCAGAATGATTTGTAAACCTGGTTTATCTCCTGTGAAATGTATAAATAACAACTCAACTGGAAACCTTGAGTACCACCACCCTATATTTTTCTCCTGGTAACAGTTGTTAAAAAAACAGCAAGGGGTCTGCTGCTGCAGGACCAGTTGCACTCGAAAATCAGTTGCTGATAGAGAGGAGAAGGTCAGTCAAAGTGTGATGAGCTGCCTGTTGATACAGTGGTACCTCTGGTTATGTACTTATTCATTCCGGAGGTCTGTTCTTAACCTGAAACTGTTCTTAACCTGAAGCACCACTTTAGGTAATGGGGCCTCCTGCTGCTGCCGCGCCGCTGGAGCACGATTTCTGTTCTCATCCTGAAGCAAAGTTCTTAACCCGAGGTATTATTTCTGGGTTAGCAGAGTCTGTAACCTGAAGTGTCTGTAACCTGAAGCATCTGTAATCTGAGGTACCACTGTACTGAGCTCAGACCCTTGATAAACTGCTTGCAACCAATTTCTTGCAAATTTCCCTTTTACTGAAAATTTGTATTTGGGTGGGGGAGAGGGTCTTTGAGAGTTTATTGGGCATTTTTTTCTTAGTGCAAGTTAGTGCTAACTTAGTTCTGTTTTTCTCTCTTCTCTCACCCTCCCTTTTTTTTATTAAAAAAAACCCCAACAGTTATTCCCTGGAATAGAGCAGCAATGGTCCTTCGCTCAACCAACGGATGCCAGTTTATCAGTGTTTGCAGAAGAATTTTGCAGCAAGGAAGTTTCTGAGTCTTCTGCATTCTGCATGAGCCGTCAGTGGTGCAAAAGTGCTTATAGTGCAGGTAGTATTTCATCACCTACTGCAGTTTTTGCACTTCAGCATCACTGTGGCAGTCTGTGTGATGGCTGCCCCCCCTTCCTCAGGTGGAGGAGCAGGCTGGCCCTCTATCCCTTTCCATCTGCCTGGGGATACTCTAAGGCTGTTTGTGCTAAGGTGCATCTAGTGCAGTGAGTGGAATAGCTTAGAATCTACTGCCCTGGATGCGCCTTCTGGCACACGCAGCTGGCAGTGAGTCTTGACTGAAGTCACAAGGACAGCAAGACAGCTGCCTCTTTCAGAATGCCTTGTGCACAACCAGAAGCCTTTAAGTCAACCTTGCAGAAAATGTGGGAGTGCAGCATTACTCCACCAGTGGAAGCACTGTTAGAAACTCAGGTATATAAGCCAGGTGCCAAATGGCTCCTTAAACCAGGGTTACACTCTCCAAAACGGAATGCCTAGTTGCCATTTTGGGGCCAGTCAGCTTGAAAGTCGTATTTTTCAACTGTTTGGTTCCTGAAATTCATGCTGATTGTGCAGATAAAATAGAATGGATAGAATTTTACAGGATGGGGTATTAGTGTGTGAAAACGGGGAAAATCCAAGGATCCCCAGGCATGGTGGAGATGTCAGGTGCCATTCTGGTGTCCAGTCATCTTCCCTTGGTTGCAAGTGGCCAGTAGCCAGATGGAAAATGTGCCTGGTGAATTCTGAATGCTGAATGAAAGGTTATTGAAAAGAGTGGAGTGGGGAACCTTTGGCACTCCAACCTGCTGGGTTCGAAACCACATCTGCCCCCTACCCGATATGCACCACGTTCTCAGTTTTGTTGCAGAACAACAACTGCCTAATAGAAACTGTAAGCAGTATTTGCTCCTATCCACATATCCCGTAGAAATGCATCTTAACTTGCAAACTGCGTCCTGGACCCTGTTTGGTTTCTCTGTGGCTTCTGTAGATTGACTGTATTTCTACCCCACCTTTCCTCCTAGGAGCCGAAGGTGGTGCACGTCGCTCTCTTCATTTTGTCCTCACAAGAACTCTGTGAGGGAGGTTAGGCTGAGTGACTGTGACCAGCCCTGGGTCACCCAGTGAGCTTGATGGCTGAGTGAAGGTTAGTCCAAAACTCTAACCACTGCACCACCATGAGCTCTCCCTTTTTATTGCTCGCCTCTGAAATGGTTACGGAGGGCTGATTTTTTTAAAAAAAGCATTCTTTTATTTATGTTTGTATTTTTGTGTGATGTTTTGCATGGTTTTATGCAATAAACTGGGAACTTGGTATTGCAGACCTTTTATATCTGAGCTGCTTCAGCCCCTTGGGAGTTTTGCAGTAACTCAGACTCTTCACCAGCTTGCCTAAATTCTATTGGGTGTGCATTTTTCTTTTTTAAATCTGGTATGCCTAGCTTCTCAGGAGTATGAAAAGTTAATGGTATTTGGATACCACCTGCACTTTCTGATACAACAAATGCTGTTTTGTTTATTTAAAGATTTATATTCCAATTTAAATTTAAATTGGTTTACAACAATAAATTGCACAATATACAAAATTTAAAACCAATTAAACCTCCAAAATTTTAAACTTAATGAATTTAAAATCTGTTTAAAAATAAATAAACATAAAACATCTGAGAACCATTTAGGGATCAAAAGTCTCCTGAAACAAAACAGTTCTGACCAGGTGTGTGAAACTCAGGGGTGGTGCCTGCTTAACTTCTTGTGGGAGGACGTGCCATAACTTTGAACCCACAACACCGAAGGCTTGACTCTTCATTGACATGAGGACAATGGGTTTGGCTCAGTGACCAGTGCCAGATCTTTTAACCTTGGCCCTATGTGTTGGTGGAAGCATGTTCATGTCATCTGCACTAGCTGAAGCCCCACATAGAACCCACATGCAGCGCATTGCGATAATCCAGTCTAATATCCAGTGGGATAGCAAAAGTCATTTTTGGTGTTGCAGTGTAGGTTACCCAACTCTGAATCGAAACAATTTTGCCCCTTTCACTTGATATTTTATTTAATGAAATTTATATACCGTTTAATTGTTGCAAAACCTTGCCTTGTAACATAGGACGCTACCTTAATGCTGCCACAGTCCATTAGCTCAGCATTCTCTACACTGACTGGCAGCAATGGCTCTCTGGGGTTTCAGGCAGGGGGGTCTGTCCCAGCCCCACCTAGAGATGCCCTTGCGGATCGAATCCGGGGCCTTCTGCATGCAAGTCAAGTGCTCTGCTGCTGAGCTGCGGCCTTCAAATACGTGGACATATGAGAATGGAAACAGTAATATTGCCTGGCAGAATTCACAAACATATCCCATATAAAGCTGAAACAGGTCCATGGTTTAGGGTGTTTAAATTCAAGTCTGCAAAATTCTTTCCATAATTCATATGGGGGAAAGCAAAAATAACTAAAGTGTGCTTTCTCCACTCTTAAAAAAACCCTTTGGTTCATTTCAAGATGCATAGGGTGAGGACTTAAAACACATCACTGCCCATTTAGGACAGGGATAGGGAAACCTGTGATTTTCCTGTACCACAATTCCCATTATCCCTGTTACTGGCTACACTGGGTGAGGCATAAGGGAGCTTAGAATCTATCAACATTTAGAGGGCCACAGGTCCCCCAAAATTGATTTAGAAGGCTTACTGATACGAATTGCCAAGCACACGAGCTCTTGACAGTAGAACTCACAGGTAGGCAATGAACCTGAGTGTTGAAAGATTCAGGATACATAGAAGTCTTAATTCACACAGCACGTCCCCCCGGCAGGAGGCAGGGATGGCCACCCCCTTGGATGGCTTTGAAAGAGGCTTGGATAAATCTATGGAGGGAGGAGAGGGCTGGAGGCAGCAAGGCTTCTTGGCTGGAAACCAAGGGAGCCCTTCCCATGGGCTGGACTGGATGAGCCATTGGCCTGTTCCAGGTTTAGGGCTCAGTGCTCCTCTAGCATCCTGTTTGCCACAGTGCTCAGGCAGATAGGCTTCCATGTTCCACGCTAGCTTTTCAAAGTGCCTTGGCATCTTGGGAACACAGGAAGACCTTTTCACCAAGTCAGGCAAAAGGCCCACCCAGCTCACTATGGTCTGCATTGAGTAACAGGCTTTCCTCGGTTTCAGACCTGGTCCTTCCCAGCCCTGCCTGGTGATTTTTTTCTGTTCATAAAATTTACTCCCTTGTAAAACAACCCAAAAACCTCGGAAGTGAATTACAAAAAAACCCAATGTCATAAAATTTTCAATAAAAACAGTTAAAACAGCTACAGTGGTACCTCAGGTTACATACGCTTCAGGTTACAGACTCTGCTAGCCCAGAAATAGTACCTCGGGTTAAGAACTTTGCTTCAGGATGAGAACAGAAATCGTGCAGCGGCAGCAGGAGGCCCCATTAGCTAAAGTGGTGCTTCAGGTTAAGAACAGTTTCAGGTTAAGAACGGACCTCCAGAACGAATTAAGTACTTAGCCCGAGGTACCGCTGTAGGAGAAGGGGACGACAGAGGGCGAGATGGTTGGACAGTGTTCTCGAAGCTACCAGCATGAGTCTGACCAAACTGCGGGAGGCAGTGGAGGACAGGGGTGCCTGACGTTCTCTGGTCCAGGGGGTCACAAAGAGTCGGACACGACTAAACAACAACGGCACCACTGTACTAAAAAAATTATGTGATAAGTGAAACACCAGATTAAAATACATGTCTGCGTGTCTGGGTAAGTTTGTCTAAACAAAGCCTTAGCTGAGAAGACTAGTGGAGTCACCTGCTTGTTGTCAAGAGGCAGGGTGTTCCAAAGGGTGGTTCTGTAGCGCCAAAGAGTGATTAATGACAAATGGCAGAGATTTTAACCTGGGACCCGTTGCATCATGCTGATTCAGTAGGGACTAATGCAGATGGGTGCTGTTGACTTCTGCTTTGTTCTTGCCCTTGCTAAGCTTGAGCCTGCCTATCCAAAATGCTTTCCCGAAGGATTCCCAGCAATCTCTGCTTCGTCTTAGCAGTGGCAAAGTGCTCATAGTGCAGGTAGTTGTGCATCCAGATCTACTGTAATATGGGCACTTACAGTACTGTTAGACACCAAACGCCACGTTGGGGCTGGTGGGGGGCAGAGGAGCGCCTGAGAAGACCGTGTGCTGATCTACAGTCCGTTTTGCAGGTTTGCATCCCAGCTTGGTGTCCATTGCTGTGCAAATCCATGCAAAACTGACGGTGGTGGTGTGAGCAGAGAGGAGCTCCGTCCCCCCAGGGCTGGGAGGGAAGAGACGGGACAGGCTTTTCCCCCTGTCCCCTTTATTCTCGCTTTGCTTTCCAAGGCAGCTTTAGAAAACTGGCTTCTCCCTGGGTTGGGATTTGTTGCATTACTTGTGGGTTCTCTGGACAGTATTGCACTTGTCCCGGCCTGTGGAGAGGGAGAGAAATTCTTCGGGAGCAGAAGGGTAAGAGGGAGGAGAGGACCGGGAGCCCGTGTTCTGCTGTTGTCGGGTGGATTACGATGCAATTTTGATTAGACTAGCAGGACGAAAATTGCACGGTATCCATCTGTAAACCGCAGGACCTTTGGTGTTCTCTAGTCTCCTCTAGGGTGGAAGGGGGAAGAGGAGTTGAGGGCTGTCCTTGGAGAGAGAGGCTTGAATGTGTTTGACAGCCAGTGGGGTGTAGCGGCTGGGGATCCCGGCTAGGATCTGGGAGACCTGGATTCAGATCCCTTCAACCATGAAACCCACCGGTGGATGTATACTACGGCCAGTCACCACCTCTCATTCTACCCTACCTGCAAGGTTTGTTGGTGGGGATTAGGTGAGGAAGGGGGGAGACCTTGTATGCCACCTTGAGGTTCTTGGAGGAAAAGGTGGGATATAAATCCAATAAAAAAATAGCAAATTTCAGCAATGGCTGTGCTGCTGCTGAAATATCAGAAAGGAATTTGTAAGACTGCTGCGTGTGGTTATTTTTTGCAAAAAATAAAGTGGAGATTAAAAAAAAATGGTTTCTGCCTGTTGAATTTGAGCTGGGATCTTGTGCCTCTTCAGTCCTAGCAAATCAGTAACTTTGAAGCAGGGGGTAGCTTACCAAACCAAAGGGCGCCATGCCTAAAGCTTTCCATTCTCCCAGAATAGGTGATGTTGAATGAGGGATGGAGGCAACAGAAACTTTCTCCTGCTGACGTCTTTGATTCCATGTAGTTTGTGGCTGCATGTGTTCTGAAATGCTGATATTTTTAGAAAACAAAACCCCCTCAAGAGAAGAGCTGCACAGAAAGAAAGAAAACCTTCCATCGGCTTTATGCAACCTGGTGCCCTTAATATTTTTAGGCTCCAGTGTATCCATTCTTCCTGGCCGCTGGCCCTGGTTGCAGGGGCTGATAGAGTTGGGGCTGTTCTTGGAACAAGAGCACTGCATTGATGTCCAGCAGAAGTGAAGGTGTTGAAAAGAACAGTCAGCCTGTGCTGCTTGAGACTTGCTGCTGCATGATGCTTCTTTTTCAGTGCAGTCATCATAGGCAGGCTGCTGAAGAGTTCTGCAGAATCTGAAAGCTTGTTTGACTAGTGGATTTCTTTAGCAACTACAGCACTGATGTTTGAGATGGGTTTACTCTGTCATTGCAGCTTGGGCTGCTGGAGAACCACTTGCCTATAAATCACACAGGCTTATGCAGAGACATTTCCTTTGGCTTTAGACATGCATAGAAAGTAACCAATGTTCTCAGAGGAAAAGCATGCTTCCAGAATCCGACCTGGAAGAGAACTGGGGGTCCACCCTCTATCAGGCTTGCTGAAGGCAGACACATTCTTTTTTCTTTTACATCTTTTCACATGGAGGCTATTGGGGCATATACTATATTACCACATATTCTCATTGGTCCTAATAAAGGTTCTAGTTTCCTGACAAGGGTGATGCTCTTCCTAGGTGGCACAGTGCATTCTACCATTTCAGGACTATTCCTTGTGGAGGTTGCTATCTCAAGCCACTGGAAGAATAAAAATGAAGGTGCCAAGATGTGATAAACCTCGCAGAGGACTTTGCAATGGTGGCACAATGCCTTTCACTGATCTAGCAGAAGTTTGCCAGTTTTGGAGAAGGTGCAAGTAAATTCTTTGAATTCGAAATGTCCTGGATCTTTAAATCTGTTGTGTTAACTGACAGCTGCAATTGTTTGGCTGCTTGACAACCATTTAATCATTCGATTTGTATAGCCCCCCCCCCGATACCCACAGGTCTCTCGAGGTTTACAGGATGCACAGCTCTGCTTGCACCTTTGCCACCTTTTTCATTTTGGTGACACACTTTTTAGACATTCATCATTTTGCAACACAGTAATTCAGTTTTACTAGCAACCCGGCAGGTTTCGGGAGAAGCGAAGGGAGTGATTGTGCAACACACCTGCACACAGTGTTGCGACACAGTTTGGAAAGCTCTGCTTTAAACAGCAGCCTAGCAGTAAAGAAAATGCCCAAGCAGAATGGCAGTTGCAATGACTGGTCATTGTGTGTCCTGTTTGTGTAAGCACCCACCTGTCAATAGGATATGCTTTCATTAACTGATAGAAGTAAACATTTTTAAAGTATTTTATTTTTAATTTCTCACTTTCCTCCTAAAGAAGCACCAGGGCATTTAAAACAATCGGATAAAAAACACACACTTTAAAGCGGAAATGAGAGAACCTCGTACCAAATATAAAAAACTTACTAATAGAAGGGGGGGGGATTCAGACTCCCGGATTTGAAAATCTACTACAAGGCCTCTTGCCTCTGCTGGATCAAAGAATGGATTTCATTGGACAATACTGATATATTAGATCTAGAGGGACAACAATAGACATGGGTGGCATGCCTGCCATTTAGATAACAAGACAAAGGTACAAGACAAATGATTATGAATCATATAATTGGGAACTCATTAATAAAAATTTGGAGGAAGTATAGTTTATTAGAACCCAAGACCTCTTGGTGGGCAGCACCACTTGAAATGATTTCAGTTAAAAAGAAAAACATGGGGGAAAATTGGAGTTACCCATAAAGACCTTCTAAAAGAAGAACAAGGGACAGCTAAAGCTGAAACCTTATGAAGAACTTAAACAGTATTGTACCAGCTGGTTACAATATTACAAACTTAATGATAAATTCATCTCTGCATGAGTCCAAGAGTCCAAATTTCAATCAGAATTTCTGAATAGTTCTAAGAAGACTCTATCAAAAATGTATAACATTACTTGAATGGGAATTAAAAGATGAGCAGATTAAAGAAGTCATGATTAAATGGGGACAGGATTTTGGTTACGCGATTTGGCTAGACAAATGGGAAAAGCTTTGGAAAACATACCAATTTTACCACCTGTTACACTATTAAAGAATATATGAAGATGTGTTACAGGTGGTACATGACTCGTTAAATTAGCAAAAGTTTATAAATTACCATCAAATTTGTGTTGGAGATGTAAAGTATCAGAAGAATCACTCTACCACTTGTGGTGGGATTGTACCCAAATAAAAATATTCTGGAATAACATATATGAGGAATTGAAAAAAATGTTTAAAGTAAATTTCGGTAAGAAACCAGAAGTGTTTCTCTTAGGGATAGTCTCAAATGACAGTCCAAAAGATAAAATTAGAATCTTTTTGTATGCTACAGCTGCCACTAGATTATTGGTTGCTAGAAATTGGACGTGTGAAGAAATACCCTCAGTGATAGATTGGCAAAAATGACAGCAATAATCAATACAATCCAACCAGAATCTTAGAAAGAAATGGAAATGTGTTGATGACTACATGACACAAAGATGTTCCAACAGTAATTTATTGATAAGTATAGATTAATCTCACAAAGATAAGATTTATGAAATGAAAGAAGGAATTTTGAATGTGCTAGATAATAAATATAAACACAATAGTAATATTATAAAATAGAATTAAAGATGCCATGCACAGGGGGGAGAGAAGTCACAAGGGAATATGTGGAAAGGGAAATGTGTATAAATACTTGACTAATGTGAATACAGTGGTACCTCGGGTTAAGTACTTAATTCGTTCTGGAGGTCCGTTCTTAACCTGAAACTTCTTAACCTGAAGCACCACTTTAGCTAATGGGGCCTCCTGCTACCGCTGCACGATTTCTGTTCTCATCCTGAAGCAAAGTTCTTAACCTGAAGCACTATTTCTGGGCTAGCAGAGTCTGTAACCTGAAGCGTATGTAACCTGAAGCGTATGTAACCCGAGGTACCACTGTATGTAATTTGCAACGTTAAAGTTGAAGAATGTGTTTTGTTTATAATACCTACAGTATTTGAATATGTGTGTATATGTATAAATAAATAAATAAACAGAGGGAAATAAATATGAAGGCTGCATCTATTACATTTTAAATAGCAAACTTCTGAACTGGGAATTGGAAGGAAGATGTAAAAGTTTAAGTCAAACCATTGTTTAAAATAATGAAAGATGCCTTACAAGTGCGTTTTCCCTTCAAGGTCTCTTTCCTTTCTGCCACACGATGGCAGTCTATTCCTAGAAAACTCATCGCAGTGCTGAAATGAAAACTTGAGAACAGCCTTTCTTGACCTTGGGTTCCCAGATGTTGGACAACCTTTCCCACTGAAAAAGACACGGCAGTAACTGCTTCTGGCCCTTACGGGACACGGTTCTTCTTCTTCACGGTTCTTCTTCTTCTTCTTCTTATTCGATTCCTCGTAGCTGAGTAAAATTATCTTCCATAAGCACTGTTTTAACATTGAGTCCGTAAGTGACTGGAGGCCAATTCTGGATCCCCACGTCCTTCCACAGTGGGGACATTGGTTTCCGGGCGGAGTTGATCACGGTGTGGATGTGCCTTCCTTTCAGTACGTTTCTCCCGTGCATCCTTGTGTCGTTCCCGCGGTCGGAGAGGAGTAAAAACGGACACCAACCAGAGTATAACCTGAAGCGAAGTGGCTTAAGAAGCCTGACCTTTATTTGGTATAAAGCAAACTGCTATAGCATAAGGTTACCAGACAACCCTGTTTCCTGGGGACAGTCCCTGGATTGACAAATCAGTCCACATACAAAATCCATTGACATTGAAAAGTCCCTGGATTCATTGAAAAATATCTGGTAACCGTACTATAGCAGGGTCCTACCTAATCCAACAGGGAGAGGCAAGACCCCGAGCAAAAGAAGACATTGACTTTTAAAAGTTTTCCCCATATCCCAGAATACAGTTCAGACATCATCATCAATACATCATTGCTACATCACTAATTTGTCACACAAGGAGAGGTCCAGGGGTTGTAACCTGAGTTTCAGGTACCTGCCCCTCCCTCCTGACAGTCACCAGACACCCATTGGTGATAGAAAACAAAGCTATTTACCCTCGAGCTAAGTAAATCACAGTCTCTTTGTGTCCTGGTCTGAATCCATTCCTGGTTCACCACATCACCTTTGTGATTGTGATGGGTGGACACCTGGACTTGACACTCTCTCTAGGGCGAAGTTCACTAAGTACGTGACTTCATGCCTTGGGATCCTTGGCATCTAGAGTCATATTTCCCAATCCCTTTTCAGAGTGGAACAAAAGTGGAATGGAGAAGATCTGTTAGAACGTTGATTTTTAGTGAATTTATATTAGTTTACCTTAGTCTGCAACCATCTGCAAAATGCCTTGACCTAGACAGGAAGTAATTAGTAAAAGTTCCTACAGTGAAGCATTGCTGGCTTGGTAAGATTTTCTCCCTTGACAAGAATGGGTAGAATGGAAAGGAGTGCGATGTAAGGCTGCGGTACCGGTGATTTGTACCCCAAGTGGCGCTGGCTGCTAACTTTTGATTGGCCAAAGCTTGACAGATCATTTTGAATATAGTGTTTTGCACTAGCGGTCTACCCACGTTATTGAATCAGTGGCATTTTTGTGATCATTTGGTGGTACTGGCTGCTCTTATGTACGGGGGCCATGTAATAACAGAGTTATTAATATCAGCCTTACCTTAGGATAAAAGCAGGTAAGTATTCATAACAAGCATACTATGAGGCAACTCGTGGTTTTCTTGTGTGTAAAGCCTGCTGGAGGCACTAATTGTTTTTCCTGTTTGGAACAAGTCTGGGCATATCCTAGTGTTTTGCATAACCATTTATCTCAGGCTTAAGCCCACATCCTTGCTGATAGGGGTGTGAATAAAATGTGTGTTTTTTTCCTTATCACTGCCCTGCTGGTTGTTATTTTGTCTTGCTTGTGTGACTCTTTTAACAGAAACAATGTTAAGGAGTACAGGCATGGCTACAAACACATTAGAATCTATGGGTTTGATTCCCTGCAATAAAATAGGACCTTGGACCATAGTGCAACTGTTCTTCCGATGGCATAACTGAACATTACCATACAAAATTCCAAAAGGTCAACCCTCCCCCCTTCCCTCTGTTTAGAACACCATCATCTAGCTAGCAGGGGCAGCAGTCAGGGATGATAGCAGTGGTAGTCCAACAATACAGTGGTACGTCGGGTTACAGACGCTTCAGGTTACAGACTCCGCTAACCCAGAAATAGTACCTCAGGTTAAGAACTTTGCTTCAGGATGAGAACAGGAATCGTGCAGCGGCATCAGGAGGCCCCATTAGCTAAAGTGGTGCTTCAGGTTAAGAACAGTTTCAGGTTAAGAACAGACTTCCAGAATGAATCAAGTTCTTAACCCAAGGTACCACTGTATCTGGGAACCCCAGGTTGAGAGATGCTGCCTTAGAGCAAGTGGGGAAGCAGTGAGCTAGATGGAAATCCCATGTACTACATAATTTTATAAACTTCTCTCGTGTCTCCTATTGCCTTTTCCATGAAAGGTCTCAAATGCTGCAACCTTTTGTCGTGATCTGAGATTCCCTATGCCAAAGGAGCAGGCTTTCTTGATGGGGATGACCTAGTTTTGGAACCCCTTCCCTTCAAAGGTGTACCTGACATCTGGTTTACAAGGTGTCTTTATTTACATTTCAGTGTGTCTCCTTTGCAGCTTTACCTGTTGCCTTTTAATATGTTGCTATCACTTCCCCATTTGTGTCAGCAGAAACAGCTATTTATTTTGTCTTGCCAGCCCACCTGTTCTGCATGAAGGTCGCAACATTTTCTCACCTGCCTTTCCCTTCTGTCAAATGGACACATTTTGACTTTCAATTGGCTTCTTGCAACTATTTTTCAAGAATAGTACCTAGAAGGCCTTTTGCAGAAGCTTTCCCAGATAGCCTGATAATGCAAGGGTCATCATTTGGAATCATAAGCTGTCAGTTTGCATTTCTTAGTGCAGAAAGTACTGATCTCATGTGTAAATATCTTTCCTATTCTTTCTTATTCTGTTTAATTCTAGAAGCTACTAGAAGCTTCTCTGTGTGAGAGAAGCAGAGGCAGAAGGTTCTAGATTCAGGTAGGTAGCTGTGTTGGTCTGATGCAGTGTGTATATATATACATATGTGTGTGTGTGTGTGTGTATTTGTCCAGTAGCACCTTAGAGACCAACTTTGTTCTTGGTATGAGCTTTTGTGTGCATACACACTTCTTCAGATACACTGAAACAGAACTCACCAGACATTTATATACAGTGAGCGGGTGGGGAGGGGCCCCACAGTATGCCAACATCTTCATGGCAGATTTGGAACAACGCTTCCTAAACTCCTACCCACTCAAACCTCTCTTGTACCTGCGATACATTGATGATATTTTTATTATCTGGACACATGGTCAGCAGACCCTGGACACCTTCCACCAGACATTCAATGACCTTCACCCCACCATCAACCTAACAATTCATTGCAATTCCAATCTATGCAAGAAATACACTTTCTGGACGCTACTATAAAAATACAGGCTGGGCGCATAGACACCACCTGAGGTCGGAAACCAACTGACTGACAAATATATCTACGTGCTTCCAGCTACCATCCCAAACATACCAAACAATCAGTTGTATATAGCCAGACTCTATGTTACAGCCGCATCTGTTCCAACTCTACAGACGGGGATTCTCACCTAAGAGATCTACAGCAAACCTTCTTGGAACTAAAATATCCGCCCAATGAAGTTAAACAAAGCCAGACTGATACCCAGAGAGAACTTGCTGCAAGACAGACTCCAAAGAGAAAATAACACAACATCACTGGTAATCACATACAGCTCCTAAGTTAAAACAGTTCAACGCATCATCAGAGATTTACAACCTCTCCTAGACAACGACCGTTCTCTTTCCCAAGCCCTGGGAGGAAGACCTTTCATTGCCTACAGACAGCCACCCAATCTTAAACAACTCCTCACCCACAATAATACAACAACCAGACTTAACATGGACACTGGTACCAGAGCCTGCAATAAACCCAGATGCCAACTTTGCTGCCACAGACACCCAGACAACACCATGCCAACAGTGCCCTTCAGCCCTCTATATTGGACAAACAGGCCAAACCCTACGCCAAAGGATAAATGGACATAAATCTGACATCAGGAATCACAAGACAGAGAAACCAGTAGGAGAAGACTTCAATCTCCCAGGACATTCTATACAAGATCTCAAAGTAGCTGAAATGTTACAAAAGAATTTCAGAAATAGACTGGAAAGAGAAGTTGCTGAATTGCAACTTATTACCAAACTTAAAACCATGGAGAGACCTGGTCTGAATAGAGACATTGGATTCTTATCTCATTATACATGATAAAGCTATTTTTAGCCATCTCACCCCTTGCTTTTTCCTGTAAGACCAACTGCAGTCATTAACAGTCGTCAACAGGTTTACCACACCTATCAGCCAATCACCCATTCCCACCACCCTTCTGAGCAATACCCCTCCCCACCCTCTCACTATATATATGGGTCTGGTGACTTATGTTTCAGTGTATCTGAAGAAGTGTGCATGCACACGAAAGCTCATACCAATCACAAACTTAGTTGGTCTTTTAGGAATTATAACAAATGACATCCCTAAAAGACATGAAGATAATTTTTTTATATGCTTACTTACTTATTCAAACCTTTATTAGGCATTATACAAATAAAACGATAAAAGAAAAAGTAACATATAAAAGCCTTGAGATATATACAGAAAGGCAGCAGTTGGCTACATACATATATATATATATATACATATAAAATCAGTGGTTTTCCTTGTTAACCTGCTCCTTGGAGGACTGCTACCAAAAACTCGGCTACCCCCGCCGTTACCCTTTGGTCAACGTCGGATAGGCAGAATCCCACACATTCACCTTGTTGGGGCTCCAAACCACCCAAAAGAGGGGACAGCACGCGTTGACGGAGCGTACTGTACAATGGGCACTGAAAGAGAATGTGCTCTACCGTGTCCGGGACATTCATAAAACATCTGCAGAATCTCTTGTTTCTAGGGATGTTTTGATATCTTCCCCTGACAAATGCTGAGGGAAAAACATTCAAACGGGCCAGCATAAAAGCCCTACGTTGGGCTGGAATTATTAATTTGGTGACGTAATTGGCTCTGCTATCTAAGATATTTAAATCATAGAATATGGGCGAGCAAACTTTGTTTACAGCTGTCATAATATTTTGCCTCTCGACATCCTTTAGTCTAGTTAGGATATTATGGAAAATGTATTGCTCATTAGAATTGTACAGGGGCTCCAGCTCGATGCCTAAAGATTCAATCTTTTTTTCGAGGTGCTGATACCATCTTGATTTGTAGGAGTCTTTGAGCAAATCAGCGAGCAGACTTGATGGAGGGCAGCGAAAATGGCAGCGTAACCAGTACTTTATTGAGGTGGACCAAGCCCAATATTCCATTGTGTGTATGCCTATTTCTGCACACATTGTTTCATATTTGATCACAGCTGGGAGTCCAAGAATACGTCTCAGAAAGCTGGAGTGAATCTTTTTTAAATCACTATTATATGCTTGGACCCATAGCGGGATTCCATAGAATATCTGGGATTGCACTTTTGTTTGGAATATCTGATTGGCCGCAGGAATAAATTGATTGCCTTTCTGATAATAAAAACGGGCAACTGCTGATGAGGTGCACTTTTATATGCAACAGCCGCTGCAAGGTTACTGATTGCAAAAAATTGGAAATCAGAAGAAGTACCAACATTGAAGGATTGGCAACATAATTTTTTTTAAATGATTGAATTAGCAAAAATGACGGCAACAATTAGAATGCAATCTAATAAAAATTTCAAATAGGAATGGAAATGTGTAGAAGAATACATGACCAAAAGATGCACCAACAAAAATTTATTGATATGTATAGACTGATTTCACAAAGTTATGTTAAGTCAAGCAGATATATAAGAATTAATGTTTAATTATTAAGATACAAAAATACAATCTCAGTAATAAAGTTACAAAGTAATAGCGAGGAAGTCACGCACGGATGGAGGGAAGAGACAGGGCAAGAAATAAAGCAAAAGAAATGGAAGAATGTTGGTACATAATGAAATGTGAAAATGAGAATTTACAAATATAATGTATGTGTATCACTATGTATTCCAACATTAATAATAAATAAATAATAATTAAAAAATAATATTAAAAAAGAAGAATGATCCATGTGGATGATGTTGCATTGCACACCTTACTTGAATCTCAATCTCTATATACTAAACAGACTGAGTACTGGCCAGAAGATGAAGATGAGCTGAATATATCTGAGGAAACTGAAGAACTGCTCCTAGAATTGAAAGAAGAAATCTTGGAACTGGAGGATAAAAGCAATGGAAGAAGAACACAAGGTGTGCTTTTATTTACCTTACACTCTGATTTTTCTCAGGACTGTGAGAGGACACAAAACAGACAGTCCGTTGATGCATATCTTTTGAGGATTTGCTTAATGTGACTTTCACTGGGGATGGCTCTTGTGTGAAAGAAGCTAGTCCCGTTAAACGTAGTGATGGGTGCCAGGCCCAGATGTTGTAGGGTGTGTGTGACTGCTGCTCAAAAGAGCAGCCCAGCATCCCCTCCCTTGAAGTCTACCAAATGCAAAAACTACCTCATGTTGTTTCTTTTTTCCATTTTTGTTTGCTGGTGATTGAGAAAGTGGGCAAACTGGATGCTGTGTTCTCATGCATCCTCTGGTGGGGGAAAAAGAGGAAATATGTGATTCCCATGTTCATTTTCAGGGAGAGTGAGCAGAGACACATGCCCTCCCTATGAAATCCTGGAGAGCTGCTGTGAGTCACTGTCTGCAATTCTGAGCTAGAAGGATCAGTGATCTGACTTGGTTTAAAGCAGGTTCCTATGCTCCCATGTGAAATAATGGCTTCATGTTGCAGGAAACTCTTAACTGGTGGCAGCTCGGTGCCACATGTACACATAGAAAAGGTGATTTTATAACAATGTGTGAAATGGCATTGAGTTGCTTTCTAATTAAGAAGTGTACAGATGTAAATGGATTGCTCTTAAATCCATTCTTTGGCTTGAAATTGGAACTCTTTACCATGTCATTAGAGGCTGGGAGTACAAATAGTGGGTCATTGTGTGTGTCCCCCCTGATCACCTGTATTGTTGTTAGGTCATCCTCTCTTTTTAAAAGCTCAGCTTTTTGAGAAATATTTTGAGTTGCCATGAACAAGGCTAGGTAGCTCAGTTGGTTAGAACGTGGTGCTGGCAGTGCTATGGTTTCAGGTTTGATCCCAGTAAGGGACAGTGGCATATTCCTACATTGTAGGGGGTTGGACTAGATGATTCTTGGGGTCCCACTCCCTTCCAACCCTATGATTCTATGAGATCTATGAAGTACCTTTCAGATCAGGGGTTGGGAGCTTCTGGGCTGTGGGCCCAACCTGGCCAACCAGGACTTCACATGTGGTGCACAAAGCCATTTTTGGGAAGCCTCATCCCACCTGCCTTGCATCATACATTCAGGGGATACCACTTTTTGCTCCTAATGCTGTTCTCTGAAAACTGGAGGTTTAAAGAACAATGTGGGGCTGTTAGGGCTTTCAAACAGCCTCATGCTGTGCTGCTTCATTGCAAGTTGGAGTGCTTAACGCAATACTGAAGAAACTACGCCTAGGAAGCAATGCAGTGATGCATTCAAAGGACCGCCTGAAAGTTCTTTGCTGTGCTTCGAAGTCCCAAAGATCAGGACTTGAAAACATCATGGTGGCATTACGTCAGGTCTTCCCCAACTCTGTTCTGGACTCTGGTTTAGTAACTTGAGGGAAGTGGTTGTCAACAGCATAGTCACACACCTGTTCAATGGCAATTCCAATAGTCATCAGTGATGCCTCCAACTGCTGTTCATCTCTCTAACTAGAGTATGAAGCTGAAAATCCAAGAGCAGGAAAATGCCATGAGTGAATTAAGAAATTTCCAGGAGAAAATAAGGCTAGCCCTTTTGGCAATATAGTGGTACCTCAGGTTAAGAACTTAATTCATTCCAGAGGTCCATACTTAACCTGAAACTGTTCTTAACCTGAAGCACCACTTTAGCTAATGGCACCTCCCGCTGCTGCTGCGCGATTTCTGTTCTCATCCTGAAGCAAAGTTCTTAACCCGAGGTAATATTTCTGGGTTAGTGGAGTCTGTAACCTGAAGCATATGTAACCCAAGATACCACTGTAGAGCTTAAAGTGCAAGCTTGCATGAATGAATCTTGGGGCTGTGTTAATGGAGATGGAGAACTCCTTAAAAACTCTACTCTCAGATCAGCAAACACTCAAGGTATGCACTGAGTTGGTAATGAGTTGCAATTCAGCAGCTTCTCTTTCCAGTCTATTTCTGAAATTCCTTTGTAGTAATACAGCTACTTTGAGATCTTGTATAGAATGTCCTGGGAGATTGAAGTGTTCTCCTACTGGTTTCTCTGTCTTGTGATTCTTGATGTCCGATTTATGTCCGTTTATTCTTTGGCGTAAGGTTTGGCCTGTTTGTCCAATATAGAGAGCTAAAGGACACTGTTGGCATTTGATGGCATATACAATGTTAGACGATGAGCAATTAAATAGTCCCGAGATGGTATGTGTGATGTTGTTGGGGCCAGTAATGGTGTTGTCCGGATGTATGTGGCAGCAAAGTGAATTGCAACTCATTACCAAACTTAAAATGAATTGCAACTCATTACCAAACTTAAAACCATGGAGAGACCTGGTCTGAACAAAGACATTGGATTCTTATCTCATTATACATGACAAAGCCATTTTTCACCTTCTCACCCCTTGCTTTTTCCTGTAAGACCTATTGCAGTCGTTAAGAGTCGTCAACAGGCTCATCACAGCTATCTGCCAACCACCCATTCCCACCACCCTTCTGAGTAATACCCCTCCCCACCTTCTCACTATATAGAAGGATCTGGCAACTTCTGTTTTAGTGTATCTGAAGAAGTGTGCATGCACACGAAAGCTCATACCAAGAACTAACTTAGTTGGTCTTTAAGGTGCTACTGGAAGGAAAAAAATTTTTTTGTTTTGACTATGGCAGACCAACACGGCTACCTATCTGTAACAACAAATTTAAATGACACAAGTTCAGCTCATTGCCATTTTGAATTAGTACATCTTATGAGCTTCAATTATCACAGCAATTAATGGTGTGTGTTGTGCTACGCTTTAGACAAAGGCCCAGAGGCCTCTACCCACAAATGGTCATTCTCTTCTGAACAATGGTTTTGCCTTCTGGTTGTATCTAATAATTACAGATGTCTTGAAAACGTGTACTTGATTGCAGCCATTTTTATTTAAACAGGCCATCTACCGGTATTTTTTCCTCCAACAGACACAAAGTCTTCAGTGTCCAGTCCACTAACACAGCAACAGACAAGTTTTAAGCAGCAATCTTGATATTTTGTGGACCCTGTGGGCAAGCCTATGAGGATGACTTGTTCACTTTTTCACTTCAGCACTTATTTAAAAGAAGAAATAAAAAACATTTGCACAGATATTTCTGTTGTTGAAAGGGAAATTATCTTTCTAAAGTGTGATGGTATAGAGATAAATTGAGATGTGTGGGAGCTCATCATGACAAGCTGTAGTTGATCCCTGAGCTGGCAAAAGCTGGTACAGTGGTACCTTGGGTTAAGAACTTACTTCGTTCTGGAGGTCTGTTCTTAACCTGAAACTGTTCTTAACCTGAAGCATCACTTTAGCTAATGGGGGCTCCTGCTGCTGCCGCGCCGCTGCTGCTCGATTTCTGTTCACATGCTGAAGCAAAGTTCTTAACCCGAGGCACTATTTCTGGGTTAGCAGAGTCTGTAACTTGAAGCGTCTGTAACCTGAGGTACCACTGTATAGTGGTCAGCATGCTGGAATTTGGATCAGATGGCCTGGATTTGGGTTATTTTGATTACAGCCCTGTGCGCTGTTCCGTGGAGAGTTAGCTCCATTTAACTTGGTGCTTGCTTCTGAGTAACATAGGCTCAGCTTGTAGAGCTTTAAACAAAGGTCTTCAGCCAGCAAGCAGTCTTGCAAAGTGTTAAATGGTTAGCATGAAGCAGAAATCCCGTTAAAGGAAGTCTCTAGCCTCTGCTCAAATATTTTCCCATTTCCTCTATGCTAGCTTTGAAAGCCTTGTTATCACCTCAGACACTTGCCACAGCAAGGAGAATCCATCAGTTTCCCCTGCCAGTTCATGCAAGAGATGGTCTTGAGTATCCCAGCATCCCCTTCACAAAGAGGAGTTCCATGCGTGCGCATTGATGAACGCATAGGGCCCTTCACATAGCTGAGATGGGACTGAGCTATCCAGCACGATCCCCTCATGTATTCTCAAGTGAACCCCCTATTACACGACAGGTATTAGCCTCTTGTGCATGCTACAAACACTTTTCCTGATGTTAAACCCGTGGTAGAAAGCTGTTGTCCTGAGTGTTTGTCTGGAATGACAGCTCCACTGATACTGGTTCATCCTTCCTCTAAAGAAGTAAAAATATGTGAAGTCTAAATCTGAGATAAGACAGGCAACTCAAGGTTACCAAGTGGTGAGTTACGCAGCACATGTTCGCTTCCAGGGTTCCGTTGGTAAGCCCGCCATAGACAAAACATATGCATATTTTTTTAAGTTTCTAGATCAGTGGTTCCATGGATCACTTGAAAATTGCTGATGGTCTTTGTGGACCATTTAATGGCTTTTCTGCCTGTTGTAGCAATTGTAACATGCTGCGATGAGACAATGTATGATCTTTAATTGCATTTTTATTGTTGCTTTTATTTCTTGTGTTTCATTGTACTACAGTTTGCATTCCATAGAACTCAAATAAACTACAGTATGAGAAATAAAAGAAGCAACAACAATTACAATTAAAAAATTAAGTGAATATTAAGGCACACCATCTGAATGAAGCTTAGGGACCACAGTTTGGGAACCTCTGTTCTAGATAATAATGTATGACTGTAAATTACTGATAAAAATTGGAAGCAAGGCCTAAGTAAGATTTTAATTTGGTGTGCAGATGGTCATTGGCAAAATACATGTGGATGTTTGCCTAAATGTATGCAAGTTTTGGAATCTGCTTGTTTCCTTGTGAGGTAAATGAGTTTAGCCTAGTATAGAAATAAGCTTCTTTTTTTCTGACGGTTTACACAACCCTCATCATGGTCAGCATTCCCTAAGATTCACCTTGGTATAGCTGGCAACTGCCAATAAAATTTTTTAAAAAATAAAAATTGGTAAACGTAGCACTTCCTCAGTCATGTCCTTCCCAAAGCCAGTATTGTGAAGCTTGCACATCCATATAATCTTTTCTTTTTAGAAGTCATTCAATGCAGTGGGCAGTATTCAACTGAAGGTGTGAGTGGAGCAATTTCAGTTTGCGCCATGGGAATTTTTCGCACTCCCCTCTCTACAGATGCTCCACCTGCCCTCCCCAAATCTGCTCCGGGTGGATGAGGGAGCCACTAGAACAGGTTTAGGGGGTGCTGTGTTGAATACAAGCCAATGCAATTTTATCCAATTCATTTGTGTTACATGACCAGCTCTACTGAACAATTTTAATGTTTTTTATGCTCCTGGTTGGATCATTCCCCCCCACCCAGACGCTTTTACAGTCAGTTAAAACATTTGCTCCTGTAATGGTAGGATTCTATTTTTTAAAAAGAAAAGTTGTAGGTTTTTTTCACAGGATTCCCCAAAGTTCCCCCAGGAACAAGTCCCAACTTCTTCAGCTTCTTTTCTACAGCAGAATTTCATCCCTTGCTTGAAAACTCACCCAAACTTTGCTTTCTGGTGGGGAGAATATTGCCACTAGGAGGAGCAGATGTTCTGGGCTTGGAGGGTCTTTTGGGCTGGTGATGGGGTGCATGTGCAGGACCAAGGGTTGGGCATGGATGGTTTGGAAACACGATGGCAGCCCTACCCTCACTGCCTATAATGGCTTTGTAACACAGAGTGGCCCGTGCTGCAAAACAGATAAGGAAAAAGTATGTTGGCTTATATTACATATGTATGTTATGTATTATTATTTTAATACTATTGTTAAAACGTTGTCATGGCCCTTGGGTAGAACAATAAACTTAGAAAACTTGAACTACTTCACTATCATGTAAGTGTTCAACAATTAGATGCTGCTACAGCACCACAGCAGTTATGGCTTCTGCAATGCATAGAAGGAGCATTAAGCACATAGCAAAAGTCAACTACAGTGAAAGTAGCTAAGTTTCCCTGTTGCAGCAGAATTGTATTGGGGGTGTGTGTGTTGAAGCACATAGCCTCAGACTTTGCAAAATTTACCTGTAGGCAAATGATCACCCTCCCAAAATTAACCTTCCTTTTCAAATCCTCCCAATCTGGATTCCCCTAGCCCAACTTCACAAATGGCAGAAAAAAATTACACCTAATTCAAAAATATACACTCAAACCCCTCTCACACAAAAGAATAATTCTCATTACAGCCACCAACTACACCTTAAGCCACCCCCAACCTCTCTCACCACCAAGGAAATACAACAAGTGAATAGTAACACATACAAGTAACGCTGACACCCCCCAAGTTGAATAATAGAAGCATAACCACCCGACCACACACCCCTTGCCATTCCCCCTCCCCCTTTCCCCCCTTTTTTCTTCCTCTTCCTAATTGTTTAAACCAAGTCCTGGCAGACTGGAGGAGGGCAAATGTTGTCCCTATTTTCAAAAAGGGGAAAAGAGAGGACCCAAATAATTACCGCCCAGTCAGTCTGACATCAATACCAGGGAAGATTCTGGAGCAGATCATTAAGCAAACAGTCTGTGAGCACCTAGAAAGGAATGCTGTGATCACCAACAGTCAGCATGGATTTCTGAAAAATAAGTCATGTCAGACTAACCTGATCTCGTTTTTTGACAGAATTACAAGCCTGGTAGATGAAGGGAACGCAGTGGATGTAGCCTACCTTGATTTCAGCAAGGCATTTGACAAGGTGCCCCATGATATTCTTGTAAAGAAGCTGGTAAAATGCGGTCTTGACTATGCTACCAGTCAGTGGATTTGTAACTGGCTGACTGACATAGAATAGAATTCTATGATTCTATTCTATGACCGAACCCAAAGGGTGCTCATCAATGGTTCCTCTTCATCCTGGAGAAGAGTGACTAGTGGGGTGCCACAGGGTTCTGTCTTGGGCCCGGTCTTATTCAACATCTTTATCAATGACTTGGATGATGGACTCAAGGGCATCCTGATCAAATTTGCAGATGACACCAAACTGGGAGGGGTGGCTAACACCCCAGAGGACAGGATCACACTTCAAAACGACCTTGACAGATTAGAGAACTGGGCCAAAACAAACAAGATGAATTTTAACAGGGAGAAATGTAAAGTATTGCACTTGGGCAAAAAAAATGAGAGGCACAAATACAAGATGGGTGACACCTGGCTTGAGAGCAGTACATGTGAAAAGGATCTAGGAGTCTTGGTGGACCACAAACTTGACATCAGCCAACAGTGTGACGCGGCAGCTAAAAAAGCCAATGCAATTCTGGGCTGCATCAATAGGAGTATAGCATCTAGATCAAGGGAAGTAATAGTGCCACTGTATTCTGCTCTGGTCAGACCTCACATGGAGTACTGTGTCCAGTTCTGGGCACCACAGTTCAAGAAGGACACTGACAAACTGGAACGTATCCAGAGGAGGGCAACCAAAATGGTCAAAGGCCTGGAAGCGATGCCTTATGAGGAACGGCTAAGGGAGCTGGGCGTGTTTAGCCTGGAGAAGAGGAGGTTAAGGGGTGATATGATAGCCATGTTCAAATATATAAAAGGATGTCACATAGAGGAGGGAGAAAGGTTGTTTTCTGCTGCTCCAGAGAAGCGGACACGGAGCAATGGATCCAAACTACAAGAAAGAAGATTCCACCTAAACATTAGGAAGAACTTCCTGACCGTAAGAGCTGTTCGACAGTGGAATTTTCTGCCAAGGAGTGTGGTGGAGTCTCCTTCTTTGGAGGTCTTTAAGCAGAGGCTTGACAACCATATGTCAGGAGTGCTCTGATGGTGTTTCCTGCTTGGCAGGGGGTTGGACTTGATGGCCCTTGTGGTCTCTTCCAACTCTATGATTCTATGATTCTATGAATTCATGAACCAAGAACTTATACATTGACCACTAATAATGAAATATATGTTGTAGATATTTTTCCACATTTATGGTGCTATTTTTTTTTAAGTTTTCCAATTTAATAATCCAATAAAAACCACATCAGAATATTCCAAATTACAATACAATAAAAAAAATCCAAATATAAATGCCGAATTTTATATCTTTGGGTGACTTCCCATGCTCTGAATTTTGCAAAGTGCTGATATTATGCTATTTTTGTGATATACAAATGACATGATAAATCTTGGTATACTTATTTGTATAACATTATTCTTGTTTATAAAACCCAATAAAAAATCAAAAGCAAAACATGAGGGAGGTGGAGAATCTGTCTCTCTAGCAATGATGAAGATGGATGGGGCAGGGGAGGAGGGAATTTCCACACAGTGCAGCTTCACCCATTGTAGAGTTTTAAAAATGCACCTGCCACAATTACTTGCTTTGTAGAGTTCCCAAAAGCAAAAGAAAAGGAGGAGGACTCTCTTCACTCATGGACTTTCTGGTGACATGCATAAACTATGGCTGCTGCTTGATTCCTGGTATTTTCAGCTATTTGTTTAAAGAGACAGCTTGAGGCAGTATATACCCTTCAGGCTGAAGGAAACTCTTAGGCAGATTAGTTGTAAGCTGTGAAGCACCCAGCTGGGGGCAGCCTAAACAAACACAAACCTTTGCAATGCTACCAGTGGGAGTTCTCATCTCTCTCTCTCTCAATTTGTTTCCCCCTCTTTAAATAAGCCACCCAGGTCCCCCCCCCCCTATAATCAGATTCTGGCAGACTGCACACAGACTTTGCAATGAAAAAGCCACAGAGAGAAAATGAAATATGGATCTATTATTTTTATGTTTATTTCCCCCCTCTGTACTGATGAGGAGTAAGGCAACCCATTCATTGAGGATAATGCGAGGAGCTGCTACACATCTCCAGCAGTAAACAAAATTCAGTTAATGAGTGGCATTCAAGTTTTCATTAGTTTTCCTGAGTATAACGCTTGCACTTTTCTGATGCTTCTTTCGCACTACAGCAACTCTTGCTTTATGGAATTGTGGCTTTTCTGGCTGAGAGAGCAGCATGTGGCGCTCTCATTCAACCAGTGGCTATGGTGTGAGGCAGCCATGAGCCCCATTGGACCCCTACCCTTTCCACACATGTGGGATTCTGTCTCCCCCTCACCATTACCCTCTCCCCCCCAGGAAAGGGCAGGAAAGAACTGTCTGCTCATCTACTGCCCTCACTATCCTCACTTTACTCCTGTGATTTTCCAGATTTTTTTGGGAGGGGGAAACTGTTAACAGATTTCCCCCCAGAATAAAACATCATGGAAGTGGGCATCAGATTTCCATTAGTGGAAGTGGCTTTTATGTCCTGCGAAAGCTCCGATATAATCTGGAAATCAGCAGGAAACCTTGGGGAGATGACTGCTGCCTTCATCGTCATTGGTTGCTGGGAGACTAGAAATCTGGGAGTACCAGGTTGTATTCATAATGAAAAAAAGAACAAAACCTGTGAAAAGATCCCTTGTACTCTCTTCCTCATGTTCCTCACAGTCCCTCTCCTGCAACAGCTTCTTATTAGGCTTCCAAGGGCAGGAGGTGTTCAGAGTTGATTTGGGAGGGGAGGGGGATAGAGGAAGAAAGACGTTAAAGTACCTGCAGAGGTGGCATTGAAGGGCAACTCAGAAGACACAAACCAAGTCGCGATTAAGAGAACTTTAATAAACATTGGCTTTTGAGGTATGTCTCTAAGCTCACACGGAGTAAAGGGGGGGGGGACCAAGAAACCACTATTTGTTATTTCCTTTGCACACCCACACCCAGGTCTGAAAACCATTCCTTAACTTTCTTTAAAAACCTTTGAATCTCAAAATGTTCCGTACACTGGTGCAGTCAGGTCCATTCAGAACAGAAGCCATTGTAAGCAACACAAAAGACTGAATTCGCTGGTCATAGAATTATAGTATTGCAGCTGGGACACCAAGGGTCATCTATTCCAGCCCCCGCAATGCAGGAATCTCAGTCTCAATCTCATCCCTGACAGATGACCACGGCTTAGAAACCCCTACTGAAGGAGAGTCCACCACCTTCCAAGGTAGTCCACCCCACTGTCAAACAGATCTTGCCATCAGAATGTTCTTCCCAATGTTTAGTTGGAATCTCCTTGTTATTTGGGTGCTCCCCTCTGGAGCAGGAGAAAACAAGCTTGCTTCCTCTTCCCCATGCTGGCCCTTCAGATCTTTGAAGATGGCTCTCCTATCACCTCTTTGTCTTCTCTTTCCAAGGCTAAACAAATGTACCCACTTCCCTCAACCATTCATCCTAAGGCACTTCATGATCTTGGTCACTCTTCTCTGAGACTTTGATCTTCTCTGTTGCAGTTCTTGAACAGCACACAAAACCACCAGCAACAAGGAATCTTTTCTTTAAGTGTGTGGGACAACACCAGTTCCCCTCGTCATGCTTCTTTGCTGTGCCCATGCACACATTTTTATTATGACACTGTTTGTTAAATGCCGATTGCGTAGTTTTGATCACAAAGCTGTGCAATATTTGCAAGTATTCCTCTACCAGATGAAAAATACTGTAGGTCAATGTTGCACTTGGGGGAAGAAACCCACAGTTTATCAGCTGCCTGCTCCACATTTCTCTGAGAAGCTCAAGGTTATATGCAGACAAAACAAGCAACTGCTCAAGGCTTCTCTTTGAAGTGAAGATGCTTCTTTTATATATATATATATATATATATATATAAATTATTTTTCCATTTTCCATTTTACACAGACAAGTGAAATAAAAACATAAATATATAAACCTCCTTCCCCATTGTGGATCATAATAAGATGCTTCTTATTCATTATTTGGGGGGATAACTTTTATTAGGCTTTCAAGAACAAGAAGGTGCATAAGAAGCAGATGCCTGCCTGTGGAATGAAATGTTGTTGTTGTTGAGTCGTTTAGTCGTGTCCGACTCCTCGTGACCCCCTGGACCAGAGCACGCCAGGCACTCCTGTCTTCCACTGCCTCCCGCAGTTTGGTCAGACTCATGTTTGTAGCTTCAAGAACACTGTCCAACCATCTCATCCTTTGTCGTCCCCTTCTCCTTGTGCCCACCATCTTTCCCAACATCAGTGTCTTTTCCAGGGAGTCTTCTCTTCTCATGAGGGGGCCAAAGTATTGGAGCCTCAGCTTCAGGATCTGTCCTTCCAGTGAGCACTCAAGGCTGATTTCCTTAAGAATGGATACGTTTGATCTTCTTGCAGTCCATGGGACTCTCAAGAGTCTCCTCCAGCACCAGAATTCAAAAGCATCCATTCTTCCACAATCAGCCTTCTTTATGGTCCAGCTCTCACTTCCATACATCACTACTGGGAAAACCATGGCTTTAACTATACGGACCTTTGTTGGCAAGGTGATGTCTCTACTTTTTAAGATGCTGTCTAGGTTCGCCATCGCCTTTCTCCCAAGGATCGTGACTGCTGTCACCATCTGCAGTGAATATGGAGCCCAAGAAAGTAAAATCTCTCACTGCCTCCATTTCTTCCCCTTCTATTTGCCAGGAGGTGATGGGACCAGTGGCCATGATCTTCGTTTTTTTGATCTTGAGCTTCAGACCATATTTTGCGCTCTCCTCTTTCACCCTCATTAAAAGGTTCTTTAATTCCTCCTCACTTTCTGCCATCAGGGTTGTGTCATCTGCATATCTGAGGTTGTTGATATTTCTTCTGGCGGTCTTAATTCTGGCTAGGGATTCATCCAGCCCAGCCTTTTGCATGATGAATTCTGCATATAAGTTAAATAAGCAGGGAGACAATATACAGCCTTGTCGTACTCCCAGTGGCGTAGCGTGGGTTGTCAGCACCCGGGGCAAGGCAAGTAATTTGCGCCCCCTAACCCGTGGATTTGCGCCCCCTAACCCATGGATTTGCCCTAACCCCAGATGTTGCGCCCGGTGCGGCCGGCCCCCCTTGCACCCCCCACGCTACGCCACTGCGTACTCCTTTCCCAATTTTGAACCAGTCAGTTGTTCCAGATCCAGTTCTAACTGTAGCTTCTTGTCCCACATAGAGATTTCTCAGGAGACAGATGAGGTGATCAGGCACTCCCATTTCTTTAAGAACTTGCCATAGTTTGCTGTGGTCGACACAGTCAAAGGCTTTTGCATAGTCAATGAAGCAGAAGTAGATGTCTTTCTGGAACTCTCTGGCTTTCTCCATAATCCAGCGCATGTTTGCAATTTGGTCTCTGGTTCCTCTGCCCCTTCGAAAACCAGCTTGCACTTCTGGGAGTTCTCGGTCCACATACTGCTTAAGCCTGCCTTGTAGAATTTTAAGCATAACCTTGCTAGCGTGTGAAATGAGTGCAATTGTGCGGTAGTTGGAGCATTCTTTGGCACTGCCCTTCTTTGGGATTGGGATGTAGACTGATCTTCTCCAATCCTCTGGCCACTGCTGAGTTTTCCAAATTTGCTGGCATATTGAGTGTAGCACCTTAACAGCATCGTCGTTTAAAATTTTAAATAGTTCAGCTGGAATATCATCACTTCCACTGGCCTTGTTATTAGCAGTGCTTTCTAAGGCCCATTTGACTTCAGTGGAATGAAATAGTCTGTTGCAATTGCATTACACTGTGATACTTTGGCAAACTCCGCAAGCACTCACAGAACCAATATAACAAATAAATTAGGTAACTAACTGAAATAAAATCAAATTTCCCCTATGTCCTCCAAACCAACATAATCTTTGGGTCCCAAGTGTTTCCTTCTCATTTATCAGTACAGTCATACCTCGGGTTACAGACGGTTCAGGTTGCCTTTTTTTGGGTTATGGACCGCCAAAACCCAGAAGTACGGGTTACTTCCAGGTTTCGGTCGTCGTGCATGCGCAGAAGCACTAAATCATGCTTTGCGCATGTGCAGAAGCGCTGAATCGCAACCCGCATGTGCGCAGACGTGCTGCTGCGGGTTGCGAACACTGCAGGTTGCAGACGTGCATCCCACACAGATACGTTCACAACCCGAACATCCACTGTACTCTAACCACTACACCACATTGGCTTAGAAGGTAAAGGTATCTTAAAAGTTAGTCATCATCATCATCATCATCACCATCACCATCACCATCATACTTTTATTATTTGTACCCCACCCATCTGACTGGGCTGCCTCAGCCACTATGGGCAGCTTCCAACATATAAAATAACATAATAAAACTTAATAAAACATCAACCATTAAAAACTTCCCTGAACAGGCTGCCTTCAGATGTCTTCTAAAAGTCAGATAGTTGTTACATACTGTAGTTACTCCTCTCCTTGACATCTGGCGGGAGGGGGTTCCACAGGGAGGGAGCTACCACCGAGAAGGCCCTCTGCCTGGTTCCCTGCAAGCTCACTTCTCGCAGGGAGGGAACCGCCAGAAGGCCCTCAGAGCTGGACCTCAGTGTCTGAGCTGAATGATGGGGGTGGAGATGCTCTTTCAGGTAAACAGAGGTGAGTGAGATTAATGGACAAATAAAGTACAACCATGATGGCAAGGAAACTTCATAGAAAACAGAAAGAATGTATGTATTTCATTTCACTTTTAATTTGTATACCACCTTTCTATATTACTATACACTGTACTATACTATACTATACTATACTATACTATACTATACTATACTATACTATACTATAGTTGACAGTAACAGTAAAGACCTTATAACAACAAAGACCTTATAACAATCTGATCCAAAACAAAAATGTCATAATAAAAACATAACTTTAAAATAAACAACTTACATCAAAGTGATATTCAACAATCCATTAGTATATAATAGTACACAATAAAATTAAATATCAGCAAATAACAATTAAACAGAAATTCACCACTAACAATTACAACAAATAATTTCTAAACTATAATAAATAAGAATAGCAGCAAGTCACAGAGCAGACACTTTGCTACTCAAGACCCTTTTCACTGAAGATGCCCAGAGGTAAGTCTTCTGCCTGTAAGACATGTACGCTCCCTACCAATGAGCTATGATCATGCCACGGTCTTCCAAAGCCGAAGCTTCTTATTCCTCCCACCAAATGACTATACAGTGGTGGCTCGGGTTAAGTACTTAATTCATTCCAGAGGTCCGTTCTTAACCTGAAACCGATCTTAACCTGCGGCACCACTTTAGCTAATGGGGCCTCCCGCTGCTGCCAAAGCATGATTTCTGTTCCCGTCCTGAGGCAAGGTTCTGACTTAACCCAAGGTACTACTTCCGGGTTAGTGGAGTCTGTACCCAAAGTGTTTGTAACCCGAGGTACCACTGTACTGGCTCTCAGGTGCCTTCTGCATCTGGCATAGACTGCATCTGGTGCTTTGAAGAGCTGCCTCTCGCTTCTGCTCTTATTTCCAAATGCACCTTTACCTGTGACATCCCACCCAGCTGCCAGGTGGTCTCCTGCAACCCCTCTCCTTATTTCTGTCCCTCCTTATGCATGGGACTATAAGGGGTTCTGGAGCCACCGGTTCTTAGTTCCCTCATCACCCTCCAGTGCAGGCACCTCTGAATCAGTCTCCTTCCCTCTGCTGGTGCTGCGATTTGGAGTCTGCTCCTCTGCTTCTTCTTTCAGCATCTTTCACCATCTGAGGGGAAACAGGGATGTGGCTCCTCTGGCCTTTCTGCTGTGACGTGGCCCCCCCACTTTCACTGGCACATGTCCCCCTTTCCGCTAAACTCAGCAAGGCATTCAGCAAAGCATTCCCAAATGCCTTCGCCACCTCAAGGGCAGGAAGACAAGGAGCAATGCAATGTGTCGGAGTGTCCTCCTGTGTCAGGGCTCCTTGACATCCTGTCACCAAAATCAGCAAGAGGAGGGGCATTCTGTAAAGTGCTCCCACTCATCTTGTCCAGTGGGGACGGGTGGTGGGTTCTGCCTGTGGCAGGGCAGGTGGGGGTCTCCTTCTTTCCACCTGAGGTGGCTGCTTCACCCCACCTCATCTGTGGGCCAGCTCTGACATCCCAGTGCCATGCATGCTGCTTTCCCCCCTTGACTTTTGTATATTGCTGAGGCCAGAAAAACAGACAGAGTGATGATATGTTTGGAGAGGTCAGAGGAGAGAGAGAGAAGGCCAGGAAGAGGTACAATCAAGAAGTACAGTCATAACTTGGAAGTCAAACAGAATCCATTCTAGAAGTCTGTTTGACTTCCAAAATGTTCGGAAACCAAGGCATGACTTTCTGCAGCCAATCGGAACCCGCGGAACCCGCATCAGACATTCGTGTTCCAAAGAACATTCACAAACCGGAACAGTCACTTCTGGGTTTGCGGCATTTGGGAGCCAAAACGTTCAAGTCACAAGGTGTTCATCTTCCGAGATACGATTCTAACTGAGTGGCTGCAGAGGTGGGGCAGACTCAAGGGAGTGCCAATTCCTCTGCTCTTGGGGAAAAGGCTTTAGGCAACTCTGGTTGTCCTCCATTAGGCTAACAGGCCCCTTTCTCACCAACCCAAAGTCCTTGGTTAGTTGACCAAGTTGACCAGGCCATCTCTCTGCACACTACTGTAGCTGCAATGTATTCAGTTTCTGTGGAAGATAAGGCTATACAATTCTGTTTATAACTGCCTCATGAAATGGGACCATTTCCAAATATAAATACATATCTACCTGTGGATTTATAATCAGTTTTACATCCAGCCCAATCGGCATCAGTAAAACCAATCATTTTAGGATTATTAACAGCTGGTAATCTTAATTTACAGTTTATTGTACCCCGTAAGTACCAAACCACTGAACCATCCAGTTTTCTACTTAGAATTCCCATGGCACTGGCTAAGTCAGGTCTACATGTAGTAACAAGACACAAAAGCTTTCCAATCACTGACCTGCACTCATTGTTTTCTGGCAATGGCTTTGAATCATCTTGATTCTTTAAAAAGTCAGTAGTCATGGGTGTGGCAACTGGGTACGCTTCTTGCATCTGCATGCTTTAGATCATTTCAGAAATCTTTTGCTTTTGGCTAAGAAGAAATGAATTGTCTTCTTCTCTTTCAACTTGAATTCCAAGACAGTACTGTCTAGCTTTAGAATGTCTATATTTATCCTGTTTGGGCCTTATTAGCTGGAGGTTGCCTTTCTCTATAGTCCACAGAGTCTTGTTGTCTATGGTCCAAGAATGGGTCTCTGTACCCTCTATCTATGAGCATGTTTACCTTTATTTTCCTTTGTTTGTATAATGCTGTTAAAATATTGGAGTTTGTATGATTAAAACTCCAAAGAAACTTTTCCTAAAAATAACAAAGGTGTTTTTTTTGTTACATTGGCTGTACTTCATGCCAAATGGACTTTCTTATTAATCGAGTTGAGAAAGACCCATCTAATACACCCTGCTGTAATGCAGGAATCTCAACACACAGTCTGCCATCCCATGCTTAGCTTTGCCAAACATGCTAGCAGTTTTAATGCTGCACCATTAGGAGAATAAAGGTAAAGGTACCCCTGCCCGTACGGGCCAGTCGTGTCCGACTCTAGGGTTGTGCGCCCATCTCACGTAAGAGGCCGGGGGCCAGCACTGTCCGGAGACACTTCCGGGTCACGTGGCCAGCGTGACGAAGCTGCTCTGGCGAGCCGGCACCAGCGCAGCACACGGAAACGCCGTTTACCTTCCCGCTAGAAAGCGGTACCTATTTATCTACTTGCACTTAGGGGTGCTTTCGAACTGCTAGGTGGGCAGGAGCTGGGACCGAAAGATGGGAGCTCACCCCGCTGCGGGGATTCGAACCGCTGACCATGCGATTGGCAAGCCCTAGGCACTGAGGTTTTACCCACAGCGCCACCCGCGTCCCTATTAGGAGAATTTTGTTGTTGTTTAGTCGTTAGTCGTGTCCGACTCTTCGTGACCCCATGGACCAGAGCACGCCAGGCACTTCTGTCTTCCACTGCCTCCCGCAGTTTAGTCAGACTCATTAGGAGAATAGCTTCCCCTATATGCAATTTTAGGTGATTCTTTTCAAGAAGAGCTAAAATACATGCCTCCATAAAACACACAATTATTCCGGGGCTTCTGGCAATCTTGTCTTTGGCAGTGCTGGGGCAGAAGCACTTGAATGGATGTTGTTCCATTGCAAAGGAACATCTTTCCTCTTGCCAGAGGTTTGGTTCGGGGCTGTTTGAGACCTATCCCAGGGTCTCACAAATTTCAATTGCTTTACCCAGGCTCGCTTCTTAGCCAGAGGCCACACTGGTAAAGCAAACTTGGTGGTGCTTTAACGACAGAATAAACCACCCTCCCTTGCCCCAGGACAAGCCAACCATTCTACAGCTTGAGGCAAGGGCCAGTTTCTTGCTACTATAGCACTTTTAAATGATGGTGCATTGCACAGCATTACAAATAACAAGGCATACTTGAAATCTTTACTACAATGGCCCTGCTGCTCTTCACTCTACTTAACACTTTCACATTTTTTGCAAGCTGTATAAATTTACTGTTTAATGGTTAGGGGAAAATAATTCTCCTTATGATGGGAAATATTTCAAGTCTACCCTATGCAGCCTGATGATGATGCTAATAATAATAATAATAATAATAATAATAATAATAATAATAATAATAATAATAATAATATGCCACCCATCTGACGAGGTTGCCCCCAGCCACTCTCGGCAGCTCCCAACAAAAAATAATAAAAGCACAATATGACATCACACATTAAAAACTTCCCCTGAACAAACCCATCCTTGACAGGGAAAAGTAGCAAAATGCAACACTGACTTGCAAAATGATGCAGTTTCCCTGCCATGGCTTATTTGTTGATCCCTTTAGGTCTTAGGAGGTGAAAAAGCCAAACAGGCTGCTGCTTTTTTCACCTCTTGCATTCAAATAGGCATCCCGTTCCCTACTGAAAACCTAACAACCTGTGAGAGTGAATGGAATCACCTGCTGCTGCTGCTGCTCCTCCCAGTCACATATCACCCAGTGCAGCAAAGACAGATCAGTGCAACAGAAATTAAGACGGGGCCTGGGTTTGGCTGGTGAACTGCCCCAGAAAGAAATTGGGAGCTCACAACCCTGTTCTTGACCAATGTTAGGATGGAGAGGGAAGTCTCAGGCAGATGATGACAAGAAGCAGAACCCACTTCTCTTTTTTTCTTTTACTTCCCCTCCTGCGATGAGGCTACATTTTAATATTTTAATGTTTCAATATTTTAATGTTGTATTTTTAATTTTGTTTTTAAATTGTAATCATTTAACTTGTTTTTATTATTGCTTGTAAGCTGCTCTGAGCCTGGCCTTGGCTGGGGAGGGCGGGGTATAAATAATAATAATAATAATAATAATAATAATAATAATAATAATAATTAAAAGCTGTGTTCTGTGAAACTGACGCTTGTCAACAGGGGGTCCCTACTCAGGACGCCTGGTGAACTTCTGCTTTTGCTGTATTGCTTTCCAGAGTAGGGAGCCTTATTCTGCTGGGAAGACAGCAAGAGGCTAACTCTAGAGAGAGCTCCCAGCTCAGAGCGTCCTTGAGCGTATATGATGGGGTTGCCTGTGGAGCCAGAGGAGGGAACAACAGGCTCAGCAGCTGGCAAGGCCAGAGCGTGGGTGAGACGGATGCCAGATCTTTATCTGCTGTCAAAGCACTCTGCAAAATAAGCTAATTAAGAGCCCCTGGCTCCAAGCTGGGGGTGCATTTTTTTGTGGAAAGCACATGCCAGGGGCAGACATTGGTAATATGGCATTCAGAGCGAGGAGAAAATTTGCCTCCCCATCCTTATTTTCACTATAATTTCTTTTGGTGCAGTTAATTTTAATGGATCTTCTCAGTGGATACCCATATAAATATAGACTTCTATTCTTCCTCTTCTTCTTCTTCTATTATTATACCCCACCTCTGCTTGGTACCCTGTGCAGTGGAACTCCCCACACCACCCTAAATCTGGCACTGAACATGCTCCCCCTCCTCCCCCAGCCCCAGGTTATTAAAAAGGTGCAATAAACTCAGGCTTTATTTTAGTTTTGTTGGCAGTGCTCTCCTTCTTGTGCCCCATTCTTCTTCCCTTGACTCTTTTAACTCTCCCAAATAAAAAAATCAGGAACATATTTCTCCTCCCCCCATAAGATGTTATTAAAACCTTTTCATAATACATTAAAAGAAACTGATCTAAGTAAAAACTAAAACAGAAAAAGAAAATCAACTTGGCAAACAGAGTAATAGCAGTGAGCTAATGAGTAGCGCTAGGAGCAGGTGGCGCTGTGGTCTCAGCCACTGAGCCTCTTGGGCTTGCCATTTGGAAGGTCGGCTCGGCGGTTCGAATCCCCACGACGGAGTGAGCTCCCGTTGCTCTGTCCCTGCTCCTGCCAACCTAGCAGTTCGAAAGCACGTCAAAGTGCAAGTAGATAAATAGGTCCCGCTGGAGCAGAAAGGTAAATGGCGTTTCCATGCGCTCTGGTTTCCGTCACAGTGTTTGGTTGTTCCAGAAGCGGTTTAGTCCTGCTGGCCACATGACCTGGAAAGCTGTCTGTGGACAAACACCAGCTCCCTCAGCCTGAAAGCGAGATGAGTGACGCCAGAGTGGACTTAACCATCCAGGGTTGCTTTACCTTTACCTTTTACCTAATGAGTAGCACCTGTTTATCTACACCAGTGGTGCCCAAACTTTTTTCAAAGAGGGCCAGATTTGATGAAGTGAAGGGCTGTGGGGGTTGACCAAAGCACCAACCAAAGTTGTTGACCTTTTTTAAGAACTTAGGTAAATTTAGGACTGAGCTTTTTTTAGGGTTGGAGGTGTTGAAGTTTTTTTTAGGATTGTACCCCAGGAAATAAACTGCCACAAGGACTGGATTTAACCGACCAGCAGGCTGGATTAGGCCCCCAAAACAGACTTTGGACATGCCTGATCTACACCATACTGCAAAAAATTGCTTTAACATTTTGTCATGCCCCTTTCTGCAGAATTATATGAAGACTTTCTTGTGCAAAGCAGGTTACTCCTCTTTGGACTGCGAAATCCTTGGAATTTCAGCAAAAGCTCAATGATTACACTTTTCTTTTGCGCGCGCGCACCCCCCCATATGCATGTAGGAGGGGGTAGATAAGGACTGTGGTGCCAGATTCCATAACAACTCTATTCCGGGCTTTGTCCTTAATTTAGCTAAATCTTTTCAATATGAGAGCCACAACAAATTCCAGGTGACTAGGAGCCATGGAGATCTCACAGGTAGGAGACATCGCATACAGAAACAGTTCCATGCCTAGGGGAACATTTGATGTTTCCTCTTTGTGATGGAGGGGGAAGCGTTATGGGCAATTTTGAGGAATCATACAGAATTCCAACTCAGTTAAATACTTGGGAAGCTAAGAGTCTAAATTTGGGGGGTGGGGAAGAAACTTCAACACGATCGTGAGAAAACTGCTGTGGAGAGCTATGCCAAGGATTACAATAAAAAGGTGAAGTAGGACGGGCAAAAGAAACAGTAGTTTATTAGAAGGAATAATAATAATAATAATAATAATAATAATAATAATAATAATAATAAAACCAGTAGTTTATTAGAAGGAAGTTAAAGCCAACTCCTGCTGATGTTAGTTCTATCATGTCTCATTCAAACTGTTAAGAAGACATATTCACAGAATGTTCTCAGAAACTTTATTTAAAGCAAATACATATATTGCTGTTAATCTTTTTAAATGATCTAATGAAATATGTAGAAATACATAGATAGCAGTATTCTCCCAATCTTCGGTTTTCTTTATTTCTCCTTCTGTGGGGGCTCCTTCTCTCCCATCTCTCCCTTTTCTTCCTTTTCTTCCTTCTCTTCCTTCTCTTCCTTCTCTTCTTCATCCGAAGCAAAAGCTGAGGGAAAAGTCAAATAACCACCAGTTAAAATTGGTATGTGATACATGTGCTGCATTTTCATTATGCCGTATGTTCATTCTTTTTGGCAAAAAAATGGGCACACAAGGAAGACAGGAAATCTGGGCCACAAGGAGGCAGCAAACCTTTGTGCCCTTCAGAGGCACATGCGCAGTCTGCTACTGGCCTCCTGCGTGGAGGAACAACACCCCTGCCAAGACGACCGCCCAGCAAAGGCAACCCTGGCAAGGTCAGCCTCCTCCCCACAAAGGCGTCTGACTTGTAGCCCAACAAAATTTGGAGGGCCACATCCCCTGGATTTGCAAATACAGGATTCTCAAAATTACCTTTTAGCTCCATCAGCTGTTTCCTTCTGAGAAGTATTTCATTCTTCTTATACAGTCTGTCCAGCACCCTCTCAAGTCGTTTGATTGCCCTCTTCAGTGCCTCATATTCCTGGAGAGGACAGGGGATTGGGAAACATTTACACCAGAAGTAGACATTAAATTGACTGGCAGCCTCTTGGAAAGAGTGGATTGCACCTGTCTGCACAAGCCACAGGCTGGACTCAGTTTTGCACTCTTAGAGCTGTTGCCTAAAGCAACAGAGAGCTATGGTTTTCACTCAGAAAGTTCTGCAAAGTTCAGTTATTTAAATCAGTTCGCCTTCTTGCCTTTCACCTTACAACATCCTTCCCCAGCCCGGTGCCGTCCAGGTATAATGCCCACCTTGAGCTGGAGAGACTCAAGCTGGGCATTACAGCCTAACACCCCTTTCCTGCCTCTCCCTCTGCACTTACACTGGTTGGAAACTGGCCACCAGTAGCCCAAGCAGCTCCTTTCGGAGATGTTTTCTCCTCCGAGGGCAGAGCCATCTTCAGAGCCGAAGCTGCTCCGCCCGGAGATGTTTTCTCCTCCGAGGGCAGAGCCATCTTCAGAGCCGAAGCTGCTCCGCCCGGAGATGTTTTCTCCTCCGAGGGCAGAGCCATCTTCAGAGCCGCAGCCGCGGCGACAAAAACCGTCTCCAGCCCGGACCCTGCAGTACGCTGAGGGCAGACGGAGAAGCGTGGCAGCTTCGCGCCTCCGCGAAACTTCTCCCGGGACCCCGACTCTTCCGGCCCAGCGGCAGCAGCGCCTTCCACGGCAGGAGTGGGAGCGGGTAATGGGGGCGCGGAGGGCGAAAGGCTCGAGGGTGTCCAAGCGGGCAGAGAAGAATCAGGCACGTCCGACTCGGAGCCGGGGTTCTCGGGCGAAGTGCTCCGTTGCATCCTGCAGGCGCGGCAGCTGTCACGGCGGCAAGTCCTCTCTCTGATGTACCTGCCTCTGTTTAGGAGCCAAGCGCTCTCCTGGATCGCTCTGAGGTCCGCGCACAATTGCCGCGAGCAGAGATTCCCACCGCTCTTTTTGTCAGCGGAGCCGTCGGGGAAAGGTGGAGCTCGCGGTGCAGCGGCCGCCAATGGGAGGAGAAAGTGGGCGGTTCTCCCTCCCTCCCACCGTCCCTTCTCGGCGCATCTGGATTGCAAGAAAACTATTGTTACTAAAAGGCAGAAAATGGATATGATTACTTTTCCAGTACAGGCCTGGAAAGGGGCGGCGTGCGTCCTGCAGCTTTGCTTTGTTTCCCTGCTGGTTACAAAGGCGCAGTGGATAAAGCGCCATTAACATATACATACATACATACATATACATATATATATATATATATAATTAAATTTTCTGTTTTACAATTTAAAGTAATCATTTTTACATCCTTACAATATCAATGACTCCCCTTCTCTTTCAATGGTTCATTTTACATATCATAAATCCCTGCATGTTTTACGAAAACTATACCATTCAGTATTCCATTATTACTGTACATGCATCAAAACTTATCTACACTATTAAATTTCTCTTAATGCTGCCAGCATTTTCAGCTGTACTCAGTTATTTCTCATATATTCAATAAACGTTTTCCAACCTTCTCTAATGGGTCCATTAATTTTAATGGGTCTACTCTGAGAAAAAGCTAGTTGAAGACTTCTTCTTTGGCGACCCACGTAGCCGAGTAAGATTGTCTTCCATAAACACGGATTTTAACAGTGAGTTCATATGTGACTGTGGAGGCCAATTCTGGATCCACACGTCCTTTCACAGTGGGGACATAGGTTTCCGGGCGGGAGTTGACCACGGTGAGGGTTTGCCAAGCGTGCCTTCCTCTTCGCCCGTTTCTCACTTGTGTTCTGAGTTTGAGTGTCTTCAAAGTCCAGGACGCCTTTGGTAAAGGCTGTTCTCCAACTGGAGCTCTCGCAGGCCTGTGTTTCTCCGTTGATGGTGTTTATACTACTTTTTTTTAGATTTGCCTTGAGAGAGTCTTTTGTTGACCACCAGCATTATGCTTTCCCTTTGTAAGTTCGGAATAGAGTACCGTATTTTTCGCTCGATAACACGCACCTGACCATAACACGCACATCGTTTTTAGAGGAGGAAAACAAGGGAAAAAACATTCTGAATGAAACAGTGGATGTATCATTTTTGTGCTTCATGCTGTGGCCACAGACATGTGATCTGATGGTGAATTTGGGGTGACCCAATGCAAAAATCCTGAGAATCCCTGTGGATCCATGCTTTGTAACCACGTTTTTGCACCATTGCAGCCCCAGGCAACAGTGGGTGTGTGATTTTGGGGGGGGGGCAGGCTGTAGCCATGGACATGCTATGTGCTCTGATGGTGAATTTGGGGTGACCCAATGCAAAGATCCTGAGGATCCATGTTTTGTAACCACGTTTTTGCACCATTGCAGCCCCAGGCAACAGTGGGTGCGTGATTTGGGGGGGGGCAGGCTGTAGCCATGGACATGCTATGTGATCTGATGGTGAATTTGGGGTGACCCAATGCAAAGATCCTGAGGATCCATGTGGATCCATGCTTTTTAACCACATTTTTGCACCATTGCAGCCCCAGGCAACAGTGCGTGTGTGATTTTGGGGGGGCAGGCTGTAGCCATGGACATGCTATGTGATCTGATGGTGAATTTGGGGTGACCCAATGCAAAGATCCTGAGGATCCATGTGGATCCATGCTTTTTAACCACATTTTAAGTGGGGAAGGAAGGAAAAATACAGAATGGACAAGGAGCACGAGAGGGGTGTGCAGAGAAGCAGCTGGCTAAGAATGCAGGAGAGGGGTATAACGGGAGGGAGGAAAGGAAGGCAAAAGTTTTCCCTCACCTACCCACCCAAGCCAGCCAGCTCTCTCTCTCTCTCTCTCTCTCTCTCTCTCTCTCTCTCTCTCCCTCCTGCATGTTTTCAGCAGCACCGGAGCACAGAGACGACACTCTGCTTGCCTGGAGGGGAGGGGCTTTCCCTGCTCTTTGTTCCGTTTGAGCAAACACAGCAAGGAAACAGAGGCGGGTGGGCAGTAAGACCCTGAGGCAGAATGCAGGAAAGCAGCCACTTCCTCTTTTCAGGTTTCCCTTCTCCGAGACGCGCGATTTGATTTTTGCCTGATTTTTTTTGCCATTTGGCTCCAGGGACCACACATTCGCTCAATAACACGCACAGACATTTCCCCTTCCTTTTTAGGAGAAAAAATCTGCGTGTTATAGAGGGAAAAATACGGTAGTTGCTTTGGAAGACGATCATGAGGAATCCCCACAACATGACCAGTCCAACAAAGATTATGTTGAAGAATCATTGCTTCAATACGGGTGATCTTTGCTTCTTGCAATACACTGGCATTAGTTCGCCTGTCTTCCCAAGTGATGTGTAAAATTTTTCGGAGACACTGTTGATGGAATCTTTCGAGGAGTTGGAGATGGTGTTTATAAGTTGTCCATGTTTCACAAGCAGACAGTAAGGTTGGTAGTACAGTAGCTTTGTAAACAAGCATTTTGGTTTCCCTGCAAATGTCCCGGTCCTCAAACACTCTGCACTTCAACACATTCTCAGCAACGTTATTTTGTCCCTTTACACGGGCATAGCAAGGGGGGCAGGGAGGGGCAGCTGCGCCCCATAATCAATTAAAAATCAATAAAAATGCACAGCAAACTGAGGTTCACCCCCCCTAGCAAAAGACCTGCCCCCCCAAATCCTGGCTATGCCCATGTTCCTTCAGCTTCTCAAATTTATTTATTTATTTATTTATAAAAGATCCTGGATGCAGCTAGCCCATTACAGTTCAGACTGTAATTTTATGTAAAGTAACAGGAAACTAAAATGGGACCTATTCAGTTTTACATAGTAAAGGGATGTTACCATGTGGAAGATGTGGGGAAAGGAAGATACTCTTTTTTAAAAGCAGCAAACCTGAAAATAGGTGTGCAGAGTCACCCAACGTTAGGAATCAACTCTTGGGGGTTAAGGTCCCTTTGCCCCCCCATATTTGAGGGGGCTGCTCCTCCCTGATTTAATGGGCATTGCCATTCAGATGGTGTTCATGTGCATGTCTTGTGATCAATTATGCAGGATGGGGCTTACCTGCCCCCCCTAATTTTTTTTCAAGTTGGCACCTCTGCACCCAATGAAGACAGCAGAAAAAGATGAAAAATGTTAAGATGTAGGTTAAGATGTATTCTTCTCTATTAAATAACAGAAGATAGTAATGTTTCTTTTGAAATATGTACTGTATGTATCATTGATGAGAAAACATTGCAATGTGTAAAAATGTGCAACAGTTTCCTCAGCTGTGTTTGTTTGCTGCAGATATCAAGGTGGGGGCACAATGGTTAGAGTGTCTGACTAGGACCTGGGAGAGCAGGGCTTGAATCCCCACTCAGCCATGGAGCTCCTGTCGTCATCTCTTAGCCTAACCTACCTCACAGGGTTGTTGCGAGGATGAAATGGTTGCCCCCCCAGCTGGAACTCACCAGAACTCAGTTCCAGCACATCTCAGGTAAGCACCACTGCCATGATAAGAGAACAAGGGAGGCATCCAGTTACCCCATGGATGGATTGTGTACATCCATAACCTCTTGCCTGAAACATGCAGAATTTTATGTACCAGTTCTTTCTCTCTTCCAAGACACACTTGTACTGCTCACCCCAAATAGTGCAAACTGTAGAATTTTGTGATTACAGTCACTTTATTACTTGGGTTGATACCCCTCTCTTCCGCACCCCCTTGCAGGCCACAGGTTCCCCAGTCCCCCCTTCCAGGAATGCTTTTAGCTCTTACATTTTAGATTGCAAATGTCTCAGTGAAGACTAAGAGAGACATATTTGGCAGTGCCAACTATGCATGTCTGTTGGGATGGATTCGTATTAAAACTGTATGATCTAGTCCCATGTGGGTCCTATAAGGAAGAAATATGTTCCCATTTCATTTATGCAATAGCTTTCTGCAGAAAACCCATTGCTTAAATAAAAAATTACTTGGTGCTTTCTGTACATCTATACCTCACTTCTTTCTCAGTTTCTAGACCTGCTCTGGATCCCAGATGCAGTTGTAATCTTGAGGCAGTTGCACTGCAACACAGATTTTGAAGTCTCCAGCTACATACACACCATACATTTAAAGCGCGCGCGCACACACACACACACACACACACACACACAGAGAATCCTGGGAACTGAAGTTTGCTAAGGATGCTGGTAAATGCAGCTCTGCAGTTCCATGGATTCCTGTGTGGGGCATGAATGTGCTTTAAATGTGTTTTCAATGTATGCTGTGTATGCAGTGTTGGAGCAGGGGTGCTTAGTCTGTGGCCTCCCAAGCGTGGTTGGACCAGAACTCCCATCAGCCCCACAACATCTGGAGAGTCACAACATCCCCATCCCATCTCTTTAACACCTGGTTGTTTTACTTGTGCACGCATTTTTGTTCTCCCAGTGGCCACCCAGATGCCAGGATGGGAAGCCCACCAGCAGGACATGAGTACAACAGCACCCCACTCTTCCCCATTTGTGATTCCCTGCAACTGGTATTCAGAGACATCCTGCTTCCAGCAGCAGAGATAAGACATGGCCTTCTCTTCCAACCAGCCTCTGCTGGATTAGCCTTTTCTGCACCAGAGATCTGCCCATTTGTCCATAGTTCAGGTAAAGTAAAGGGACATGGGTGACACTGTGGTCTAAACCACTGAGCCTCTTGGGCTTGCTGATCAGAAGGTCGGCGGTTTGAGTCCTTGCGACGGGGTGAGTTCCCTTTGCTCTGTCCCATTTCCTGCCAACCTAGCAGTTTGAAAGCACACCAGTGTGAGTAGATAAAGAGGTACTGCTGTGGCAGGAAGGTAAACAGCATTTCCACGCACTCTGGCTTCCATCACGGTGTCCCATTGCACCAGAAGCAGTTTAGTCATGCTGGCCACATGACCCGGAAAGCTGTCTGTGGACAAACACCGGCTCCCTCAGCCTGAAGCAAGATAAACACCATATCCCATAGTCACCTTTGACTGGACTTAACCATCCAGGGGTCCTTTACCTTTACCTTTTTTATCATAGTTCATTGTGGGCCAGCCTTCATCAGCCTTGTGCCCTCCATATATTTTGGACTCTCACAGTTCCCTGGTGGGACTGGTGCAAGTTACAGTCAAAAAAATCTGCAGGACACCAGGCAGCAGCAAAGGCTGACCCAGGGAGAGCAGCAGACAGAAAGGACAGGCTTCTGATGTCCTTCACTCTGAATGAGGAAGTTAAGAGCTCTCTCCTTGAACATGCTTCAGAGCCCACCTCAAGGGGCTGGTGCCCACCTTAGGAAGTCCAAGAACCTGAAAGAATGCCTCTCCATTTACCAGTGTTTAAGAGCTTCAGAGGGGGCTCTTGCCCGTGTTCTGCCATCAGGGAAACCCCACCATGGCTCATTTTGCATGCAACTGTAAGGTGGAAGCCTAGAGCAAATTTTGGTCTCAGTCGTTCTGGCTGATGGGAATTGTAGTCAAAAGCATCTAGAGGGCACTTGGTTGGTAAAGAATCAAGCAACTTCTAAAGGGTGCGGGGAGTATGCTTCAAAGAGGACTTTATTTATTTTATTTTATTTATTATTTTGACAAAGTAATAAAAATAAACAAATAATAATAAAATGTGCACCCCACCCCTGAGATCATTGTATTGTATCTATCCGACCTCCCAAAATTTCAACGCCTCTTGTGATGGTTTGACCCCTTTCCGTTTTAACACTACAAATTCTACAAACACCTTCTTTATCTCCTCAAAATCATTTCCCCGGCATATGCCCCATCTTACTTTAATAGCACATGTTAATTTATCATTAATAGCTATATCCCACACCTCTTTATACTATTCTTCCATTTTATATTCTGCTTGCCCCTTCCACTTCCTAGCTAGAATAATGTGTGCAGCTGTCAATAAATTTGTGAGCAAGTCCTTCCTAGCCTGCAAACCTTCCTTCCATCCCATCGTAAATTGATAATAGTGCTACCTCTGGACCTTTGGTCAGCTTTCACCCAGGGATTTCTGTTGTCTCCCTAAACACCCTTTGAAAGAGGGCTTTTGCTGGGAGACGGTCTTAAAGCACTTGTCAAAAGTCCTCTTTGAAGCATCTCTGGGTTGCTTTTTTAAGCAAGTGTTGGGGAAGAGGAGAAGGAAATTTGCTTGGTTCAGGCTGCTTTGTTCTCTCACCTGCCCTGGATGTGGTGTAGGGAAAACACCTTCATGGGCCAAGACTGCAGTGCGCCAGGATTTCAGGCATTGGTCTCCCCTGAGTCCCATGCTACCTGGAAAGGCCAAGGGCTGAACTTGTGACCATGTGCATGCAAAACTGATGCTCTCTCACTGAGCCACGACCCTCCTGATATTACTATATTTTACATTCAATTGAGTTGTAAAGTATGGACAATCTGTGTATGGCTGTTCAGCCTTCACAGGTGCAGATAGGCTGGGACTGAGATAGCAAGTGGCTCAAGGTCACCCTGAGAGGCCCTGCTAATTCCTTTTCTCAGAAACACTGGAAACGCAGAGTGCTTCAATTTCAAGAAAGCATTGTGCAAGATCTGGCTGAAAGGCAACACAAGGAGATCTGCAATGATTGTTGCAATGCACCCCAATGATTAATATTGTATAATTGTAAGGTTTTTGTGTTCATTTATTATTTATATATTAAACTTGTATAATGGTAGAAGGTTGTATCATCTTAGAAGGGGTGCATGAGAGAGAGGAGATCCCAGCAGACTTTAGGGATGCCAAAATTATCAACCTCTTTAAAAAAAGGTGATAGAACAGATTGCAGAAACTATTGAGGCATCTTTTCATTAGCTGCGGCTGGCAAAATTCTTGCAAAGATCTTAGCAAAAAGTCTCCTTACAATATCCGAGGCTACCTTTTCTAAATCCTATAATGGTTTTCAACCTTCTAGGGGGATAGTGGACATGATTTTCACCGCTCGACAGCTTCAAGAAAAATGCAGAGAGCAAAACCAACCCTTACATATGGTGTTTATTGACCTAAGGCCTTTGACACTGTAAATCATAATGCCCTGTGGACTGTCCTTCTAAAAATTTGCTGCCCAGATAAATTTGTGAACATCAAATATGACAGCAACAATCACAGATAGCAATGGCTCTCAAAGTGAACCATTCACAGTGGAACCAGGTGTTAAAAAGAGTTGTGTTATTTCCCCAACTCTATTCATTTTCATTGCCATGATCCAACACTTTGTCGAAAGGAAACTCCCCTCCGGAGTAGAAATCAAATATCCAACAGATGGAAATCTCTTTAATCTGCGTAGGCTGAAAACAAAGAGCAAGGTTACTGCCACTTCCGTCATAAAGCTTCAATATGCTGTGTGTGCGCACGCTCAGAGGATGACCTCCAAATCATCCTAATTATCTTTGTAGAAGCTTACAATAAGCTTAGCCTATCACTCAACATCCCGAAAACCAAAGTGCTGCACCAACAAGCACAAAACAACCCCTTTTCAGCACCACAAATGCAACTCAATGGTGTAACGCTGGAAAATGTCAATCATTTCTTCTACCTGGGCAGTTATCTTTCCACAAGGGCCAACACTGATGCTGAAATCCAGCATAGCCTGAGCTCTGTGAGTGCGGCTTTCTCCCAATTGTACTGCAGAATGTTTGAGGACTGGGACATTCGCATTGAAACCAAAATGCTTGTACTACCAACCTTACTGTATGCTTGTGAAACATGGACAACTTATAAACACCATCTCCAACTCCTCGAAAGATTCCATCAACAGTGTCTCCGAAAAATTTTACACATCACTTGGTAAGACAGGCGAACTAATATCAGTGTACTGGAAGAAGCAAAGCTCACCAGTGTTGAAGCAATGGTTCTTCAACATCATCTTCGTTGGACTGGTCCTGTTGTGCGGATGCCTGATTATTGTCTTCCAAAGCAACTGCTCTATTACGAACTTAAAAATGGAAAGTGTAATGCTGGTGGTCAACAAAAGAGGTTTAAAGACCGTCTCTCTCTCTTTTTTTATTTCAATGCAAAATTATAACAAAAATTACAAACATTGAATCCAAAATAATACCATACAAACAAGAAAAAAAAAACAGAACACAAAAAAGGAAAACAAAAAATAACAACAAAAAGCGCACATCTACAAATAAAACCATATCGTCATTCTAATCTAGTCATTACATACATATACACATATTGACTTCCTTCCTTTGTTCTAAGACCTCAGAATTTTTACTCTTACTAAATTGTTGTGTCTAATGTAGATTACTTCCATCATTGTACTTTTTTACATCATTTTTCTTTTTCTTTAACCCTGTAAAGCATCATTCATTACATACCGATACACTTACTCCAGAACAATGTTTTTTCATATACTCTTTAGCACATCCCCATTCTTTTAACAATTTCTGGTCCGATTGTCCCTTTATGAATGCTGTGAGTCTTGCCAGATTTATATATTCACAGAATTTAATTTGCCATTCTTTCATTGATGGAATTTTTCTCACTTTCCAATTTTTTGCTCTAAGCATCCTGGCAGCTGTCGTTGCATAAAGGAATACTTTCCTTTGATTGTCAGGAATATTGTTTGTGATTATACCTAAAAGGAATGCCTCCAGTTTTTTACTGAAATATATTTTAAACATCTTTTTGATTTCTTCATATTTTTCATTCCAAAATTGTTTAATAGGTCGGCATTCCCACCACATGTGAAACATTGTTCCTATTTCTTTCTTGCTTTGATTTTAATTTGTAAATTTTAGCCAATTTTGCCGGAGTTAGGTACCATTGGTACACCATTTTCATCAAATTTTCTCTGATCGTATAACATGCCGTAAATTTAATATCACATTTCCAGTTTAAAGACTGTCTCAAGGCAAATCTAAAAAAATGTAGTACAAACACCGACAACTGGTAAACACTGGCCTGCAAGTGCTCCAGTTGGAGAACAGCCCTTACCAAAGGTGTCATAGGCTTTGATGACACTCAAACTCAGGTCGCAAGGGAGAAACGTGCTAAGAGGAAGGCACACTTGGCAAATCCACACTATGATCAACTCCTGCCCAGAAACCAATGTCCCCACTGTGGAAGGACGTGTGGATCCAGAATTGGCATCCACAGTCACTTACGGACTCACTTTTGGAAACTGTGTTTATGGAAGACAATCTTACTCGGCTACGAGTGATCACCAAAGAAGAGGAAGAAGAAAAAGAAAGTGTTCATTTATTATTTATATATTTATCTTGTATAATCTTATAATGTTGTGTTATCTTAGAAGGGGTGTGGTTGTGACTATCGTAAAGGGAGCCTGCACTTCTGAATTTGGCATCGCACTACTGCAAGTTAGAAAGGATGAGAAGACAAAGCAGAGGCAAAACAAGTCTTTCTTTTACCCGGCTCAAAGACTCAGTTTGTACCCTGCCCCACTTTGTAGCCCAATCCTATGCAAGTCTAACCAGAAGTCCAACCTAGTTCAATGGAGCCTACTCAAAAATAGTGTCAAAGTAAAGTATTTTCTAATATTATAGAATCGTAAAATGTTCTAAGAAATCAGTACTGTACAAGAAACCAAATCAGCTATAATTGATGTGCATGACCAAGAAAACAAAATTATAAAATCTTATTTACTTTAACCTGATTTCAGTAAAGTACATAGAAAAAGTCTACTTTCTTTCATCCCGCTCCCCAAAGATCACAGGCCACCAATCTTGAAGTTTGAATCAAAGGCTTTTGGGGAAGTCCAAATAGTTTTCTAAAAGCACTATCTATATCACACTGAAACCAAGGACAGCATTCCAATTTATCTTTATAGGAATTAATAACATCTCATTACTCAAAAGGCTTATATCAACCAATCTTCTTATCTAATGTTACTGTTGGGAAACAAGAACACAAACATAATAAGAGCCTGTTGAATCAGGCCGATGTCCCATCTAGTCCAGCATCCTGTTCTCACAGTGGCCAACCAGGTGCCCTGTAAGCAGGACATCAACACACTCTGATAATGCTAGAAAACCAGCTACAAATGTTTTAAATATTCCTGGGTAACGACATCTTCCAGCAACCCCAATAATAAAATCCACCATGTCCAACACAGAATTGACTCTATCATCTATCATCTATATCTATCTATCTATCTATCTATCTATCTATCTATCTATCTATCATCTATCTATCTATCCAGTGCTTTTTTCTGGGGGGACGTAGGGGCACGCATACCCCTAAACATTTTGTGAATATAAGTTTGGCCTCATTGAGGGGCAGTATTTCAATATGAGTAGGAAAATGAGAGTACCCCAAATCATTTTTTTAAAGAAAAAAAGCACTGTATCTATTTTTTAAAAAACCCTATAAGCTATTTTTCAACCCCAGCAGAGACCTCCAGAGCAAGCAAGACAAAAGTTTTCACTGCAAGGAAAGTTTTTACTTCTAGAGCCCCCCACCCCAACAAAAAAATTGAAAAAGATCAACAATTTACTGTATCAACTCTTGGTTATCAGGTATGGACAAGGCATTTAAAGATTTAGAGGAATAAATTAAAGGAAATAAAGATATGGATCACTTAATAAATATTTTAATATATAAAAGAACCATTTAAAAGCAACTAGGGAAGATGTAAAAGTTGAAGAATATTTTGTATATCTACAGAATAGTGATTCTCAAAAACCCCTTAAGTGAAATTTACTCTTACACAGTCCTTGCTGAGAAACAAGCTAAGAGAAAAAAATAATATAGAAACAGGCATTTTAACATCTATCTTTAAACTGCTCATGCTAATGTTACTGGGACACTGTTGCGTCTAGGCGATTTCTTCTCAGGGAGTGGTGCATAATAGAACTCAGGCAAAAATATACTTTGGTACAAATTGCTATTAACCATCAAATGGAATACATGCGGGAGAACAATAAAATCTGTGGCTGCATGACAAGTTTGGAATGCCAATTGGAGCAACCACTTTTAAGAGGGAGCTATTCGTTCCCACGCCGGAACGAATACTGTCCACACACACAAAAATGTTTTTATATATTTTTTCCTTAGGCACCATTATTTTGTCACTGCACCTCCTCCACCAGAGTGGGGAAGACATAGGCACGACCTCCACTGTGAGCAGCCCCCAGACCATAGCTGTCAACTTACAGATTTGAAAATAAGGGACCAGCAGCCAAAATAAGAGACCTGCAGCCTCACCTGTTCCCGGCACTCCAGTCTTCCTGTCCTCCTGCAGTCTGGTCAAACTCATGCTGGTAGCTTCGAGAACACTGTCCAACCAACTTTGTAACCAGAGGTTCAACTGAATAGAATCTGAATCACATGCACCACAAGGCCTATGCAGCCTCAACTTAAGATGGCTCCCTGGCCTGGCTTTGCACTGCAAAGTTTGCAGGGCACGTGCAACAAAATGGCATCCAGCATTCAAAAACCCCCTCGGCTTGCATTAACTAGCCACACACAAGGCATGCAAGCTCCACCCCCAGTCGTTCTTAGACTCCTTATTGGGTGAGCAACACAGCCAAGCAACACAGTTGGAGCCTCCCTCCTCCCTGGCCGGCAGGGAGGGAGGGAGAGGAGCTGCTTCCTTTGAAATTTAAGGGACATCATTTAAGGGACATCCATCAGTAAGGGACAGCAGCGGGACATGGCGCTGGAATAAGGGACTGTCCCTTCAAATAAGGGACACATGACAGCTATGCCCCAGACTCGCCCTGACACTGGCTGCCCGTGCACCCACCCACCCACCCACCCACCCACCCACCCACCCACCAGGGTCTCGCTTCTTGGCCCCCTTTGCACATGGCAGCGAAGCACAGGACCGGGCAAGAGAGGCTCCTGCAGCTGAGACACTCGCCCATGAGGCCGGCCAGGCAGCTCGCCTAGGCGCGAACACAAGCGCACGCACTCGATCCCTATTTAGCACTACTAACCGGCCGTGCAGGGCGAATGAAACAGGAGAACGCCAAGGCTCTGCTTCTCCCCTCCGTGAAGGCAAGTGTTTTTTTTTTAAAAAAGTTGAATGTTTCATTATTTTATATATACAGTGGTACCTCGGATTAAGTACTTAATTCGTTCTGGAGGTCCGTTCTTAACCTGAAACTGTTCTTAACCTGAAGCACCACTTTAGCTAATGGGGCCTCCTGATGCCGCTGCTGTGCGATTTCTGTTCTCATCCTGAAGCAAAGTTCTTAACCCGAGGTACTATTTCTGGGTTAGCGGAGTCTGTAACCTGAAGCGTATGTAACCTGAAGCGTATGTAACCCGAGGTACCACTGTATGTTGGAAGCTGCCCAGAGTGGCTGCGGCAGCCCAAGCAGGGTATAAATAATAAAATTGTTGTTGTTGAATAGGGTTCCCTATTTTCATGGGAGGGTCTGCAGTGGCTGTGCATTTTGCGCCCGCATTGGGTAGACTAGCGCTCTAGTTGGTGGAAGCAATATTGGACGATGTCTTCTTCACCCCTCCAAGCAGAGACATTAAACAAGACGCAAATAATCTCAAATGGAGTTAGTGCTGGGGATGTTTCTGAGATAGAGAAGGTGAGTGGGAGCACCTCAGGCCTATTTAACGAGGTCTCCTGGCATAATTTAGCTAATGTGGGGTGTCCCCCCGTGTAGATGTAGGCGGTGGGGGGGCGCTGACTCCCTAGGGCCTAGAGAAAGCAAAACAATAGAAATAACTGACGAATCATGTCGGTTTGTCACCCCCAAAGTCCTGCCCCCCCCAAGAAAAATCCTGTCTATGCCCATGTTCTGTCCCCTTAAAAATCAGTTAACCCTTTCAGCTTTCCCAGAATATATTTAGGGCCTTTAAGAGTCCCTTAACAACAGAGACAGTAAAGTGGGTTCCTTGATCTCCTTCTAAACTGCCTGGAACTCCAAATCTAGGCACAAATAGGAGTTCTGATCGTTCTTTCAGCAGGGAAAATTCCCACTCACGTTGAAATCCTGTCTTATAACTAGCATCACATATTTGAAAGCATTCACAGGTAAGAGCTCAGCAAAGTCTAGCTGTAAATTCTGCATGGAGTAATCTGCCCACACATGGCTGCTTATCTGGGGCCTAATTTTTATTATAATAATTATGTAAAGTGGTACCTCAGGTTAAGTATTTAATTCGTTCTGGAGGTCTGTTCTTAACCTGAAACTGTTCTTAACCTGAAGCACCACTTTAGCTAATGGGGCCTCCTGCTGCCACTGCGCCGCTGGAGCATGATTTCTGTTCTCATCCTGAAGCAAAGTTCTTAACCCGAGGTACTATTTCTGGGTTAGCAGAGTCTGTAACCTGAAGTGTCTCTAACTCGACGTACCACTGTATTTACTTACACCCTGCCTTTTTCCCTGAGAGGGACTCAAGGCGGCTTAGGTTTATTTTCAAGGTCAATATTTTCCCATCAGGTTTGTGTTTTTAAGTGATTTAAACACTCTTAACACTTCAAGACCCATAGTTGTTGGTTTGAATAAAAAAACATTTCTAATTTTTCAGCGTATCTACAACTTGTTTGAGGAAGGTGGGAGTCTTATTTCCACTCTCAGCAGCTTACGTTCACAAGAGGACACAAGGCTGTTGCCCAGGAGACAGACAGATTTAGACCAAAACCTTTTCCGCAATTTTCTGCTTGTATCCTGTATACTGGCCTCATAGCCACAAAACTGGCATGCCCATCTAACTAAAAGAAAGAACAACACATGTGCACAACAGGGGAGTTTTCCTGTGGATAGACAATCTCGACGGACACTTTTCTGTCTTTATTTAGCCCTGAACAGCACCAGGCCAGATAGAAAAGCAATGCTTTGGAGCTCAGTCGCAGGGGGACCAACTACCTTGCCATGGGGGGGGGGGGGAGAAAGAGGCTGGATGGGAAAGGGTTACTGACTTTGTGGTAGGAACATTTCCCTGGCTGTAACCTGAGTGGCTTTTATCTCCCCACTCCCTGACAAGATGGCATCAGAACCATACACAAACACAAGGACAACGGAAATCACAAGCGGGAGCCAGAGCTCCAGCGCTTCCAATTTAACTTTGGTTGAGTTCATTTTAATTTCATTTCATTTATCCAATATAATGTATATGCCACTTGATTGTCATAAAACCTTTAAACAGTTTACAAAACACACGCACACACAGTTACTAAAACAGTGAAAAACATGTATTTTAAAACATTCAAATGATATTTAAAATCAACAGTAAGCAAAAGGCAACATTCTGCATTTCTGGGTAGGCTTGCCTAAACAAGAATCCTTTAAGGAGGTGCTGAAAATCACAAACTCATAGAATATTAGAATTGTGGAGCTGGAAGGAACCCAAGGGCCATGCAGTCCCAGCCCCTGCAATGCAGGAATCACAGCTAAAGCATCCATGACAGAAGACCATCCAGTTTTCATGTTAGAAATCCAAAGAACACATTGAAGGTGCTTGCCTAGTATCCATAGGCAGAGAGTTTCAAAGCTACTGCAGTAAAAAAAAAGATTTCATGCATGTGTGGAACGAGCATTATGTGGCAGCTGTAACAGTGGAGGTTTCTGCAGATTGAATTGTTTGAGTAGGCACACATGGTGTAAGGCGATCCCTCAAATGTAAAAGATGCTAAGCTAGTTTACAACAGGCTGTGCCCATTCAACATCACCTGTACAGGTGTCTCTAAAGCCCCCTCTCCTCTGTGCTATCTGTATCTCACAAATGACTAAACACCACCAGAGCATGTACACTCTGCGGATCACTATAAGATGTAGAAGAAATTCACCTGAGTGTTCACTCAGGTCAGCAAAAGGGGTCCTTGAGCCCATAGCCTTGAGCTGCAGGTGCAAACATTTATACTTAATTAGCCAGTCAGCTGCTCCACCGGGTGCTGCTCTTGTTTCTTAGCCCCCACCTTCCTGGGGATTGCACCTGAGCAAATTTGCCTCCCTCCCCAGCAGTCAGACTTCCTCCTCCCTCCAGGGCTTTGGTTCTGGAAGCTCTTGCACCCCCTGGTGGTTTCCTCATGGAAAAGAGCAGAGAAAGGAACCCAGTGATTACCAGGGGAAATGGCATAAAGGGATTGTGTCCAAAGTATTCTGCAGTAGCCTTAAATCCCCAACTTAAAAGTGAGGTTCCATGACTCATTATTTATTTCACATTCAAAGAAATATTCTACATAACATTTTTCAAAACAACAGACAAGTCCCACCTTATATCAAATATTCAATCCTGAAAATAGAAGAGCTTAGCTAATGTGTCAAATGGAGAATTGATAATCGACCCATTGAACAGGTATTGTCTTTTAAATACCTGGGCATAACCTTCTAGGAAAAGGGTTCGTGGCATTACCAGGTTAAAAATACTACTGCAAATGCCCAAAGATCTACCAAAGCTATTACAGTGGTACCTCGGGTTACATACGCTTCAGGTTACATACGCTTCAGGTTACATACGCTTCAGGTTACAGACTCCCGCTAACCCAGAAATAGTGCTTCAGGTTAAGAACTTTGCTTCAGGATGAGAACAGAAATCGCGCAGCAGCAGCACAGCGGCAGCAGGAGGCCCCATTAGCTAAAGTGGTATCTCAGGTTAAGAACAGTTTGAGGTTAAGAACAGACCTCCGGAACGAATTAAGTTCTTTTTTATATATATATAAATTTTTATTAATTTTCCAACACATATTAAAAAACAATACAAGACAATACATAAACAGACAAACATATAAACACATATAATTTCTTAACCTCTTTTTCTTAAACCTTGTTTCAACGACTTCCCCATACCTCCCTTTGCATCCCTGTTTTAAATTTTCCCAGCAACCCCTAATTTCAATACCTATAATACAATTTCTGATCCTTTTCCTCTTATCCAATTACTTATCACTGCAATTCTGTTTTACATTACCCATGACATTTTAGCACTCATTAATTTTACAACAGTTCTTAAGATAAACTTTAAATTTCTTCCAACCTTCTTCCACCGTCTCTTTCCCTTGGTCACGGATTCTGCCAGTCATCTCGGCCAGTCCCATATAGTCAATCACCTTCGTCTGCCACTCTTCCAGCGTGGGTAGTTCTTGTGTCTTCCAATACTTTGCTAAAAGAACTCTTGCTGCTGTTGTTGCATACATAAAAAACGTCCTATCTTTCCTTGACACCAATTGGCCTACCATGCCCAGGAGAAAGACCTCTGGTTTCTTCATGAAAGTGCATTTAAGCACCTTTTTCATTTCATTATAAATCATTTCCCAGAAGACCTTGATCCTTGGGCACGTCCACCAAAGGTGGTAGAAAGTACCTTCCGTTTCCTTACATTTCCAACATTTATTATTGGGCGTATGATAGATTTTTGCAAGCTTGACTGGGGTCATGTACCACCTATAAATCATTTTCATAATGTTCTCTCTTAAGGCATTACATGCCGTAAACTTTATACCGGTAGTCCATAACTGTTCCCAGTCAGCAAACATAATGTCATGACCGATGTCTTGTGCCCATTTAATCATAGCTGATTTAACCGTCTCATCCTGTGTATTCCATTTCAACAGCAAGTTATACATTCTTGACAGATTCTTAGTATTGGGTTCCAAAAGCTCTGTTTCTAATTTTGACCTCTCCACCTGGAAGCCAATTTTCCTGTCCTGTTTGAAGACTTCATTTATCTGGTAGTAATGAAGCCAGTCTCTTACTTTAGACTTCAATTTCTCATAACTCTGCAATTTCACTTTTCCCTCCTCATGCTCTAAAATTTCCCAGTATTTTGGTCATTTGGATTCCATATTAAGTTTTTTCACCGGAACGAATTAAGTTCTTAACCCGAGGTACCCCTGTATAAGGTTTTTCTATGAAAAAGGGGGCCAATATATTCTGGCAGCCTCTCAGGTCTTTGTTGCAAAAGTACTAACACAATTGACATATGGCTCCCAGATTTGCAGCTTCCTAAATCTTGCTCCCTTAGAATCCTTTCAAACTAAGTTTCAAACTGTTAGGGATCCCTTCTTGCATGTCTAACATAGCTGTTCACTTGGAGGTTGGGCAAATCCCTGTCGGGCTCGGATATGGATCCTGAAGATCCATTATTGGTTAAAACTTACCCCCCCCCCAGTCGGGTTGGCTCCCTTAACCCTACTGGATTCCTACTAATCCAAATGGAAAGCTACACTACACAAAAAGCCAGTCGCAGAGCTTCATGCTCCGGCATCAGGGGCAGAGAGCAGGTGGGGGCGAGGCATGCACCCCAGTTGCATGGCGCATGTCCGCAGGGGCATGGCACCCAGTGCAGGCGGGGGGAGCTGGCACGATGGCACCCACCAGGATTGCACTGCCGGGGGTGGTGCGCTCCCCCTGCACCCCTCTTCCTCAACCAGTGCGAAAAGCTAAGAGGCTTTGGGTTTTCCCCACAGGCCCTGATAGCTGTAGGTTATGAGAAAGCTAGAGCAATAATCCGCCAACGAATTTGGGATGTGAAACTCCAAAGCCACATGAGCGAGATGAATAAACACCCAGCAATAAAAGACAATGGGGGAGGGTTTACCTCAACAATATATCTGTCCAAATTACAAATACCCAAATACAGACAGTCGTTTACCCTCGCCAGGTTCAACATGCTGCCATCTGCCTTATTGCAGGGCAGATTCGTGGGTAATCCATAATACACAGAAGGAGTCTGCCCCTGCGGCTTGATGGAGGTAGAAACTGTCTCTCATGTCTTGTTACGCTGCCATTTCTACGGGGATATACACTCGGCATTTATCACCCCTGCTATACAAAAATCTCCAAATGGGTCCGAACTTCAATGTCTAAAACTCCTGGTAGAGGACAAGGATCCAGAGATCACGCTCAGGGTGGCCAAATTCCGTGCGACTGCCATAAAACTTAGGGAACAAGCTGTGCTACCAAAATGATTAAGCTCTTAAATGACAATTTTAGGTTATATTTTAGTGATAAAGATTTAAATTAGATATTTTAAACTGCTGCTGTATCTGTATTGTCCCTGTTATAAAGGTAAAGGTACCCCTGACCACTAGGTCCACTCGAGGCAGACTCTGGGGTTGTGGCGCTCATCTCGCTTTACTGGCCAAGGGAGCCGGCATACAGCTTCCGGGTCATGTGGTCAGCAGGACTAAGCTGCTTCTGGCGAACCAGAGCAGTGCACGGAAATGCCATTTACCTTCCCGCCAGAGCGGTACCTATTGATCTACTTACACTTTGACGTGCTTTCAAACTGCTAGGTTGGCAGGAGCAGGAACCGAGCAACGGGAGCTCACCCCACTGCAGGGATTTGAACCACCGACCTTCTGATCGGCAAGTCCTAGGCTCAGTGGTTTAACCCACAGCACCACCCGCATCCCACTGTCCCTGTTATACCCAATTGTAAATTCAAATGTATCCCTATCGTGTTTTATGACTTCCCTGATATTGTATGTGAGCTGGAACTGGTCTGTGACCAAAATAATAAAATTATTATTATTATTATTATTATTAGCTAATGTGCATCGTGGCAAAGGGAACAACTGGTCATCCCTGTGCTCTTTAGGATGCGTCCAGATTGGTGCATCTCCTGCCTGAGCCTCTGTGGCAGGTGGAATCATGGGCTATGGAATGTCTTGAAATTCCACAGTCTCCTACCAGAATGCTTGATTTATTTCAGTGACAGCTGTGGCCTGTGGTCTGTGGCCAAGAAAAACTGTTGGAGAAATTTAAAAGGGTGTTTCTAGACTGGAGGTTACCCTCACAGAAACCTAAAAGAAAAAGGATGCAGACTCCAAGCCTTTATTAAAATGCAAACATAGGACAGCCTCAAAAATAATGAGGAGGCTGCAAAGAACCATACCCAAAACAATGTTTTTTATGCACTCCCAGTTTACACATGTCATTTCTATTCACCGCTCAAAGAATCATAGCAATGTTAGCAGCTGCAACCCAATGTCGTCATCCTGGACCAGTCAAAATCATTTGGCTCTTCAGATCAGCCCTCATCATAATATCATGTGATTACATATAACCATTTTTCAGCATCCTTCTTTATCAAGACTTTGACTAATTTTCCTGTTCATTAAATGTCTTCCAAGATCCTCATTCATCTGTCTACAAAACAACTCATGATTAATCACCATTGCCATGTCTAGCCAATTCTCTTTTCATGCATAGACTCTAATGGTTTATTATTTTCAGTGTCCTGCAATGGACATTCACTATGTGCAGGACTTAAAAGAAGCTAGTTCTGTACTGCAAAAGGCAGGTACATACCCTTTTGGTTTAGCTAGGCCATAAACTAAAAAGAAAATGGAATCATCAAAATGAAACTATTATTTTCTACAACATATCTGCCACTGCTTACTTCAGGATATAAAGGCCCTCAGACAGAAATCTCACCCACCTCAGTTATCCCTGCAAGCCCATCCCTTATTAGGAATGAAATGTAATACATGTTTTCCATGGATTTGGATCAGTCACAAACTTAAAGAAGCATATAGGCCTATGGAGATTTATCAAATTGTAAAATTAAAAGAAAGGAACAATCAACAGTGGAAGGTTGTAACTTCCAGTGGTTATAAATGTAGAAACTTTCCCTAAAATTTGAAAGTGAAGAGGAATGCATTCAAATTGGTGCATCTCCTGCCCACCCCTTGTGGCATTGGGGATTATGCCTCTGTGGAATCATGGGCTGTGAGATTTCACGAGATTTCACAATCTCCCGCCAGAAGGCTTGAGTCATGTCAATGATGGCTGTGGTTTGTGGCTGAGAAGGTTTGCTTCTGCTTACTCTGGGATCTAAAGGCGCTAGGACAGGAATCTTGTCCTCCTCTTTTATCTCTGCAAGCCCATCCCTTATTAAGAATGAAACATAATACATGTTTGCCACGGTTCTCACAAAAGAGTTTGGATCAGTCACAAACTTAAAGAAGCATATTGCTTTATTACCACATTCTCTATAAGAGCCTTTTAACCATGCCAATATCCTCTCTTCCTCTTTCTTTGTTTGTTCGTCTAGTTTTTCAAATTCTGCTTCCATTGCCATTGCTTCTTCCAAGGATGAATTATTTTGCCTAACTTGCACCCCTCAGCAGGAGGTTCAGCACCAAAGCCAGTGGTTCCCCCCCAGAAGGCCTTTGGCGAGTCTCTATCGCTCCTCTCTCTTCTTCACTGTGAAATAAGAGTAACAGAGATAACAATAACTAATACAGTATGGTATATTTAAGAGGGAAGGAACCATAAAAGGAAGAAAGGAAATGCTATAAAAATAATTTAAAGGCAATTAAGCAATGAAAGTACAACTATATACATTTATAATCTTTTAAAAAATGCAGATAATTACAAAGAAAGAAGAGGCAGCGCAGCGCCCCTTTCATTAAAAGCAGTCAGTTTCCAAAAGGCTGTTGGAACAAATAAGTCAAAACAAAAAAATTTTTTTCTTTCCAGTAGCACCTTAAAGACCAACTAAGTTAGTTCTTGGTATGAGCTTTCGTGTGCATGCACACTTCTTCAGATACACTGAAACAGAAGTTGCCAGATCCTTCTATATAGTGAGAAGGTGGGGAGGGGTATTACTCAGAAGGGTGGTGGGAATGGGTGGTGGGCAGATAGCTGTGATGAGCCTGTTGACGACTCTTAACGACTGCAATAGGTCTTACAGGAAAAAGCAAGGGGTGAGAAGGTGAAAAATGGCTTTGTCATGTATAATGAGATAAGAATCCAATGTCTTTGTTCAGACCAGGTCTCTCCATGGTTTTAAGTTTGGTAATGAGTTGCAACAGGCTCATCACAGCTATCTGCCAACCACCCATTCCCACCACCCTTCTGAGTAATACCCCTCCCCACCTTCTCACTATATAGAAGGATCTGGCAACTTCTGTTTCAGTGTATCTGAAGAAGTGTGCATGCACACGAAAGCTCATACCAAGAACTAACTTAGTTGGTCTTTAAGGTGCTACTGGAAAGAATTTTTTTGTTTTGTTTTGACTATGGCAGACCAACACGGCTACCTATCTGTAACTGGAACTAGCTGCTGAATTGAAACTCATTACCAAACTTAAAACCATGGAGAGACCTGGTCTGAACAAAGACATTGGATTCTTATCTCATTATACATGACAAAGCCATTTTTCACCTTCTCACCCCTTGCTTTTTCCTGTAAGACCTATTGCAGTCGTTAAGAGTCGTCAACAGGCTCATCACAGCTATCTGCCAACCACCCATTCCCACCACCCTTCTGAGTAATACCCCTCCCCACCTTCTCACTATATAGAAGGATCTGGCAACTTCTGTTTCAGTGTATCTGAAGAAGTGTGCATGCACACGAAAGCTCATACCAAGAACTAACTTAGTTGGTCTTTAAGGTGCTACTGGAAAGAAATTTTTTTTTTTTGTTTTGACTATGGCAGACCAACACGGCTACCTATCTGTAACTGGAACAAATAAGTGTTCACCTGCAACCAGGAAGAAGAAAACAACGTTCCCTTAAGTACATGAGCTTTGGGGAAAAACAAGTTCTGCTCTTTATCTTGAATGTTTAAAGAACAGACTAAGTGGTCTAAATATTTAGCTCCTGGGCTGTCATCAATTCGTCCTCCTCAATATCACTCCTGCTTCAGAATGAATAATTCAGGACACGTAATATCTATGGGTGGAAATTGTGTCAATTAGACCTTGTTAAGGGTTAATCCATAGACGGTGAACTGCTGTGTGTGTGTGAGATATATATTCACTATTACAGCACAAAGTAGCCCTCTCTGCCCTTATTTGGCTCTACCTGATGTGTTTACACGAGAGAGGATGAATTTAGGAAGTAAGGACTTATATAACATCTGTTAACTGAAGCCACAATGGCATCTTGGAAAACTTTGAATTACTTAAATATTGATCAGTGATATACTATAATATGGCAAACAGTGCTATTAGAAAAATTATGATGCAAACTGAAAGTTGCAAGAGGTCAAAGCAATTTCTATGCTTTTTGATATAACTATTTATTTCTGCTTATTTTTAAAATTTATTTCATAAAATGTATACTGCTTGATCATAGAAAAAAACCTCAAAGAAGTTTACAAAAAAGAAACAATAAAATTATCACTATAAAATTTACAATCGTAATTTAAAACAGAGAAAGTTAATGAGGTTCAGGTAATGGGGTACATAACATAGGAGTCCCCTCAGTTTTTTGGCATAGTTTCATAATTAAAGACTTATTTTCAGGCTGGCAATTACACCTTTTGAACCTTTTGAACAAAGAAAGTAAAAGAATAATAATATTAAAAAACCTCAGCAAATTTTTTTTAAAAGTGATCTTAACTTACCGGTTTTCAGCCATTATTTTGTATAATTGTTTATCTGGTCTTGTTTTCTTATTCTTTCTTCTATTATATGCTGACGATTTGAAAAAGATCAAAACAAAACATTAGAAAAAGCATGTTTGTTTACACAATCCTGAAACGTTTTTAGCTTATTCTTGATTTTAATTTTCTGAAAGTTTGAATAGTAGTTTTTAACTGTGTTCACTCATAATTACCAAAGCAAAATAACTCTTGAGGAGTGTGGTGGCTTCCCCCAATTGTATTTAATGCATTTTACTTGAACCTTTCTCTACTGCCATTCTCTGCATCTGGCTCCAGAAGGACTTGCACGACTTCAAGGGACACGTCCCATCAATAGGGGGCTGGACTAGATGAGGCTTGGGGTCCCTCCCGGCCCTGCAATTCTGTGATGAATATAGTCCTTCACTTTTATCCTGCCTGGAGCAGCCTGAGTTTACCATAAGCAAAACAGGCTCATGCGCTCTCTTTTTTCAAGGTCTTCGCATGTCACCATGGCCTCGACTTCTGCACCGTTGCCAGGGAGCCAACTGAACTGGTCCGCAAGAGCCAGACTTTTGGCCAACGTGCCGCCCGCTCCAGAGGCTTTGCAGAACAACTTCCACCATCCCCCCGGTTCCCAAAGATTGGGAGAACAAGCCCGAAACGGCGCCATGAGTGCTGGGCTGGGAAGGCTTCTTCTAAACCCAATTGAGGGAGGGAGCATTTGGGGGAGGGAAAGAGTTATTTCTCCACCAGTCTCAACCCGCCCCCCGCAACCCCCTTCCCTGCTGCAATGAGGCTTGAGAGCAGCGTTTTCAAGGGGCGGTTTCGGGGGGGGGGGGTGACAGCCGAGGTGCGGACAGTTAACCCTTTCCTCCCAGGTATGGCCACCCAAGGACTCGCGGCTACAGCAGAAGTCTTCTGTCAAGCCGCCCTGCAAGCCCGACTCCAGCGTTTTGTTCCCATGCACGCGTGTCCTTTCCAGCTCTGACACGCAAAAACCTTTGCAATGGCAAAGGATGGAGCACCACAGTTGCTCCACGCGCACACGCGAGTACACCTCGGAACAAACCCGTAGATGACACGGCGTCTTTGCAAGGGCTCCCGGGGGGGCTGCAAAACCGGGGTTCGGGGTGCGGGAAAACCCCCCAACATGCTCCGCCCGGGACGAGCTACGAGTTGAACCCCTCGGAGGCTCCCCGTTAGGAGCAGAAGAGCAGCGGGGTCCCTTTCCTGCCCTCTCCAAATGCACCTCTGGAACGCCCCGGGGCAGGATTTGAACGGTCCCGCAGCCCACCGCTCACCTTTTTCTGCGCTCCGAATCACCGTCCGCAGGACCTGCTTCAATCTTAGCGCTCAGCAGCGGGACAGACCTGATCAGCGCTCCTTTGAGCCGCAGAAGCAAAGCCTGTCGTGTCATTGGCCCAATCTGAGGATGGCTCCACCAATAGGCATTCAACAGGCAGCTTCGGGGATCACATTTCAAACACCTGCGGAAAACTTTCGGCATACTCCCGGCTTCTGCAGGCACTTAAGGATCCATCTTCCCAGGAGAGGGGCTTTCTGACGCAATGCTTCGGATTGTGGGATATTCCACATATAACTGCTCCTGAATTGCAGGGGTCCTCGGCGACCCTTCCAACTCACTGAAAAGTTTCTGTTGTAAATAGCGCAGTGCCTAGTTATGTATTATTGCTCCATATCGTGAAGGGGTCTGAGTAAGGGTTTTTTTATTGCTCTGGTTCCCTCCCCCGCCGCCCCCGCCCCTACATTTAAAGCCCGATCACAGTGCATGACTTCCCCCCAAAGAGTCATGGGAACTGTAGTTTTACACCTCAAACAGCATGCAGGGAACTGGGCTGGGGCTGGGGAGAGGGAACACGGGTCAACACGGCCTACTTGGGTCACCCCCCCCCCGTCTCTTGTCTAAATTGTGTCCTTCATCCTGCCAGGGGTGTGTGAGACCAAATGTGCGGATACAGAGTGCTTTCTGCTCTGAAATGTGCTCTGTACATGATGAGGACTATGGCAGTTAAACTTCATTTCCAAATGAGTAGCGTGGGAGACTCTCTGCAGACCAAGCTTTCCACAACCTCTAGAAAAGTCCAAGATGTAGATCCCAAAGCCCAACAGGTGGAACAACTGCATGCAGCCATCGGAGGAATTCAAACTATGGAGAAGGAGACAGGGTAGTAACAAACCATTCCATACAATTCCAGCTGTGCTCTGATTCCCAAACAGCAGGGATTTATTATACAGACATGTATGTGGGGCAGGAAGAAGGGGGGTGCCCTCCCCAAATAGGATAGAAATTGTCTTCTTAAATGCCTACATTGTCTGGATGCTGAACAACACAGGATGGTGTGAACATCCCAAAGATACATCTGCCTAGAGGAGATCCAATCCTGGGTTGAGGGTGGAGGGCCAATTTGCCTGGAATGTCAAGAGAGGCAGCTTCGAAACTGGTCCAGCACAGCCACACCGACTCATGCAGTGCTGAAGTGTGGTGTTTGTACAGAGGTAGGCCAGGCAGGGAGAGCTGCAAGGTGTGAGAGCTGGGTTGCTGTTACTAATAATTCACAACTCGTGGTTGGTGCCATAATTCTGTTACATGCAGCACCTGCACTTTTAATGGTTTGCTTTCCTGATGACCCTCAGCTCAACCACGGTGACCGGGTGGCCCTTCCATGACTTGAGATGGCCACCCACTGGGTTTCCTATGGAAGGCTGGGTGGACAAAATATGGGAGATGACGTCAGAAAGATCAGCTTACCATAACTGGGTGGTTTGAGTGAAATTTGATGCAGCGTGGTGGCCTTTTATTTCTAACATGGCAAGGGTGGACCTTGATTGCAAGCTCTGGATCAGGGCAGTCCAGCCTCTCAGACCAAGTGGACCACAGAGTTACTTGGACACAGAATCCTTGGGCCACACCTGGAATTAAACTTCCACATCATAAATGTGTGTTCACAATATAGTTAACATTGTTTAATATACACAATTGATATATTTAATTGAATATAGATAATTAAATGCACAATTCATAGAGTGACTGTCAGGGACACTGAGTCCCTTTCAGGATAAAAAGGCAGAGTAGAAATAAAAAGAAAAATATTTTTGAAGGCTTCTAGTCAAAACAATTTGAGCCTCCTGCAAAGATGGCAAATGAAGCCCATGAAGAATAAGAATGCAAGGAGCGAGGGGCAGGTTGAGGCTCTGTGAATAAGCACATCCTTCTGGAAAGTTTGGGGGGTGGGGAAGTGGTTCAGTAAAGACCACCCTTTCTGCTGTGGCAGCTGGTTTTGACTCAAATTTCTCTGGCAGCCCATGGCCACCATCTATTTCCCAGTTCTCCAAATCCGAGGGAAAATGTTCAGGCTGGGTAAAAAGGTAAAGGGACCCCTGACCATTAGGTCCAGTCATGACTGACTCTGGGGTTGTGACACTCATCTCACTTTATTGGCCGAGGGAGCTGGCGTACAGCTTCCGGGTCATGTGGCCAGCATGACTAAGCCGCTTCTGGCAAACCAGAGCAGCGCACAGAAACGCCGTTTACCTTCCGACCGGAGCAGTACGCTATTTATCTACTTGCACTTTGATGTGCTTTCGAACTGCTAGGTTGGCAGGAGCAGGGACTGAGCAACAGAAGCTCACCCCGTCGTGGGGATTCGAACCCCCGACCTTCTGATTGGCAAGTCTTAGGCTCTGTGGTCTGAGAAAATGGCACTTCAGCATACAAGCTTAATAGCTGAGATTCTCTGTAAGGCTCAGCTGAAAGGTGGTCTTCTTCATGAACTCCTGAGCAGAACACCCTGCCTATTGACACCAGGGAGATGCCTTCACTTCACTCTTTTTGGGGCTTGCAAAAAACTTATTTGTTTAGGCAAGCCTACCCAGATAAACAACAACAACATATTTACATATGCCACCCATCTGATTAGGTTGCCCCAGCTACTCTGGGCTGCTCTCAACAAAACACAGTAAAAATGTAGAAAGGGATGTGGTTGTGGACCATACGTTGCCTTTCCTGCAAAGTACTCAAGCTGAGACATGCTGCTCATTCACCCACACAGGACAACCCTTGGAACTCCCTGCGATGGAGCATGGTGACTGCCATGTTCTGGAAATAAATGGGGCCAAGGGTTGGAGGATGGAGCCTCAGTTGGGAGCTGCTGCTTCAGGTGGACAAAAGGAGCCTTCCCTCAACAATGTGTTGCCGATAGGATGCTAATGTGATAAATTTCCTAAAAGGGTCGCTATGGGTTAACCCTCTCTCCAGGGGCTTAACTCGTGATGCCAACGTACACATCTATGGTGCTCTTCTGTCCTGTAGTTCCACATACAGACCCAGGAGAAGAATTGACTGATGCCCTGAAGGACCCAGTTGCAGAGGTTCCAAAGAAAAAGGCACAAAACACCAGAGTGATCAGTTATAGTGCTTTATTATAGAGATATAGCAAGAAACAATGCAGGATTCCTTGCCACTACGCCTCAGTCCAGATGCCAAACATCATGGCTTTGCCTGTGAAAGGCATTCAGTAACAACAACAACAACAATTGTACACCATTCATCTGGCTGGGTTGCTCCAGCATATATTGGTTACTTACACAAGAAGCAAGCTACATAAACTGGCAACAACAGCCCAATTAACCACCCCTGGCCCATCCCCCACTCCCACCCATCTTTCAAACAAGGGAGTAGCTGACAAGCCAGCGTGAGAAGCCTCCCCTCTCCCAGCTAGCTAAACCAGTGGTTCTCAAACTTATTTCTTTGGGCCACACTTTCAGAATAAAAATTTGCTTGCACCACACTGAATTTTTTATTAATAAGAAATACACTGAAAAACAAAAGGAAACCACTCCTAGCAGTGCTTGATTTATACAGTATGGAACACAACTACTTTATAATATGATCATGGGACACCTGGAAATTATAAAACCAGGCAGCTACTTAAGAACACGAATCATTCTCAAAATATAATTATAAAGGAGCCTCTAACACACGTATGTTAAGTATATATACAAACTCAATGAGAGATGTGAGATTGTCCTTGAATCATATATAGTCGTACCCTGAAGTTGAACAAAATCCATTCTGGAAGTCCGTTTGACTTTCAAAGCGTTTGGAAACCAAAATGCGGCTTCTGATTGGCTGCAGGAAGCTCCTGCAGCCAATCAAAAGCCGCGGAAGCTCCATCGGATGTTTGGCTTCCAAAAATAGCTTGCAAACCGGAACAGTCACTTCTGGGTTTGTGGCGTTCAGGAGCCAAAACATTCGAGAACTAAGCTGTTCAAAAGCAAAGGTATGATTGTGATCTCATTTACGTTAGGTCTAATTTGAGACAAACTCTCACCTCCTCATCAACACAAAGAAACCTCTCTCTTTTCTGATTTTTAAAATATTTGTTAGAGTTGAAAACCCTTGTTCGCAACAATAAGTCATGGAGAACAGCAGAAGACTGGCCACTGCTCTTGAAGAGAGACGTGGAGACTGTTTCCGGTTGTATATTGGAAAAAAGGCCAGAGGCATACTGCCGTGTTTCATTTTTTCTAAAAAAAACCCACACCTGTTTTAATATTATACTGTATACCATACTATATACTATACTATACCACACTGAAATGTTTAAATGTTTATTGGATTGTCCTTGAACCTTCCCGCCAATCTTGCCATCCTCTCCTGCCACACCCTTTGAGAACCACCAAGCTAAACCAAAAGCTAAGGCTTCAGTGCTCCAAAGCAAGCAGATAAGCACATGTGGTCTCAATCTGCACCTCATACCAATAAGTCCCATGGCATTTCCAGGCCTCCTGGGACATTCCCACCATTTGGTTCTACACAGGGGAAGCTGCACTTGGTGCACTGTGTGCAGTTCTGGTCAGCACACCTCAAAAAGGGAATTGCTATAGAAGTGGGGAAAGATTCAGAAAATAATTATCAAGGGCTGTAGCAACTGTCCCATGGTGCTCCTGGGGCTTTTTAGTTTTAGAAAATTGAGGTACCAGGTGATATGCTAGAATTCAATAGTGACTAAAATTATTAAGCTAGAATGAAATCATGCATGGGCTGGAGAAAGGGTCAAAGGTTTTCATCCTTTTCTCCTAAGAATGGAACTCGGGGGCATCTAATGAAGTTGCATGTCAAAAGATTCAGGATGGATTTTTAAAAGTCCTTTACGCAGTGCCCCATTGCCACAGGAGGCACGGTGGCCCCCAACCTAGATGGCTTTAAACGAGGATTAGACAAATTCATGGAGGAGGAGGGGACTATGGATGGCTGTTAGCCAGGATGGCTCTGCTCTGCTTCCATGGCAGGAGGGAGTTAGGCATCTGATTACCAGTAGTTGTGGTCAGATGCTTCCTGGCTTCCCTTTGGGGCATCTGGTTAAGCACCTTTGGCCTGATTCAGCCTCAGGAGCCATCTTATGTTCAGTACTGTCACTCATGTCAACCAAAGTCAAAAAGGCTTTTCTTGCCCCTGATGCAGCTGGCATTGGTCACAGCAACCCTTTTATCCACCCAGTGCAGGAGAGGCCCAATAGGGAAAGGGGATGCAATCCCACCCCCAAAGTCTAACAAAACAGTCCCTTAATCTCTACACACACAAGGGCAATATTCAGAAACTAGCACAAGAACATCTCAACCTAGAGGTGGCCATTCTCTATCAAAGGAATGCCAAAAGTAAACTCCATTGTGAAACTGCCAAATTGCAACCAGGGCTGGCCTGGCTGCCTCAGGAACTTTGCATGGCAGTGCTAGGGGTTTCTTCTTCTAGTCAATCATGGCTTCTGTACATGGCCAGGGATTCCTTGGCATATAATCTAAGTTTAAACATACGTTGCAATATGTGCTACTTCTGGCAGTTCCATGGCATCAGTCCTCATCACTGTTGACCGTTTTTGTTTCTGCCCAAACATATATACAGTAAACTCTTGTGCAGCATCTGATGAAGGAGATTCTAGGAAATGAAACCTTATATAAGAATACAGTTTCAGGTGCCACAAGACACTTGTTTCAACACTCTAGTTTCTTCTCTGATCCGGTTCTTCCATGCACAGTAAAGAATTTGGTTATTAATCAAGTTCTGCTCACACTCAGTGAATTTTGATCGTTTCTCCCTCGGTGAACTCTTTTGTGTGATGTAAATTTTCTGCACCCTCTGAAGCTCTTTTCATATTCCATTCACTTTGAGGGTTTCTCCTCAGTGTGGGTTCTCAGATGCACAATCAGGCCATCCGTCGCACTAAGGCTCTTTTCACACTCCACACATTTCAATGGTCTCTCCCCTTTGTGGGTTCTTTGATGCAAAGTAAGTGATCCACTTTGATTGAAGCTCCTTCCACACTCCAGGCATTTAAATAAGTTCTTCACAGGGGAAGGAGGCCTGCTGTATGGTTAGCCAGTGAGCTAAATGGTGCCAAAAACCAGTGTCTCTGACCCTCAGAGGGGTTCTAAAAGGCATTTCAACTGCTAATAAACCATAATAACATCAAGATAATGCTTCCAGACTACTGTGAAAAGAAAGTGCCAAAATTGGACTTAAGAGATGAAACTAACAGTGCCTTCTCTGAAGACTCAGCTGAGCCCCCAGAACCTGACATGTCAAAGGCACAAAAACATAGAGGCCAATGCCTATATTAATATAACCCAGCAAACTTTTGCTTGGGATTGGAGCTTTAGTTTCGTTGAAAAAGAAAGTCAAGATGCTAGTGGGATAAATTGCAGACTTAACTAAAGCATCAATAAAGCCATGGATTTAGCACTAACTAACAAATCTGAAATCCAAATGCTGCAAATGACATCAGACAATTTTACAATAAAAATGGAATAACTTTCCAACGGAGACAGGCAAAAATAAAATTAAATTAAATTAGGGGCCTTCTGGAGAATGAGGAAGGGATGAGGAACATAGCATAATTTATCACAGACCGTGACGTGAAGTAAGCAATCCACTTTGACTGGAGCTCTTTCCACACTCCATGGATTTAAATGGTTTCTTCCTGGGTGGGTTCTTTGATGTCAAGTAAGAGTTCCCCTGTCACTGAAATGCTTCCCACACTCCATGCATTACAACAGATTATCTTGTGTTTGTTCTGTGATTTGAATTAAGTGATGCACTTTGATTGAAGCTCTTTCCACACACCAAGAATTAAAACGGTTTCGCCTACTTGTGGGTTTTTTGATGTTGCTTAAGAGTTGCACTCTGACTGAAGCACTTTCCACACTTCTTGCATTTGTATGGTTTCTCCTTTGTATGGATTCTTCGATGTTGAGCAAGGGTTCCACTCTGAGTGAAGCACATTCCACAATCCTGGCATTTATATGGCTTCTCCCCTGTGTGGATTCTTCGATGTCGAGTATAACTTCCACGCTCAGTGAAGCGCTTTCCGCACTCCTGGCATTCATGCGGTTTCTCCCCTGTGTGGATCCTTCGATGTTGAGTAAGGCTTCCCTGCTGAGTGAAACACTTTCCACACTCAGTACATCTGAATGGCTTCTCCCCTGTGTGGGTTCTTATATGCTGAGTAAGTGATCCACTCTGATTGAAATACTTTCCACACAAAGGACATCCATATGGTTTCTCTCCTGTGTGGATTCTTTGATGCTTAACAAAGCTACTGTGGCATGTTGAGAGTATTCCACACTCATGGCATTGAAATGATCTCCCTCCTGTGTTGCTGTTGTGTTGTGCATTAAACTGTGGTTGATACTGATATGGTGTGCTGTGCATGACATCTGTTTCTGGGCTTTCTTCTTTGAAATCTACCACCTGTATATTCAGGGGTACATCAGAAGAGGAGGAATCTGCACTGTCAGTATCTGAATCACTCTTCAAATGCTCTTGGGGTTCTCGATATACAAACATATCTTCCTCTTCTTCAGTCTTCACCTTTTCTAATGACACCAAGTGTGGCTCCCCATAATTCTCACTGTTCTGCTCACTGTCTGCTTTGAGGGAGGGAGAAAAAGAAAATGTCGTTCAAATTGCAAAGCAGAATAAGAGACTCTCATTATGGATTGGGCCCGGTTCCCTGCACCTCTGATTTTACAGTTTTCTAGCATCTCCCCCTTCTTCTCTCTATGCCCAGTTGAACCTGAGGTTAGCTTCTGAATATGCTGCAGTTTCAAGACAACAAAACAAGCTTCTTCCTGCTCTGCCTCCCACCTTCTGTCATTAAGCACAGCTGTGCTTCCTTGCCCTCCTCATCGGATGCAACTGTGCTGGGGGTGGGATAGATGTGAGCAAGAATGGGGGAGAAACCAAACTGGGAACAAATCACTCCTCTGTGGTTCTTATGGATTTGGCTGTGGTCCAAAGAGATGGTCCAGTATAAATATAGGAACATGGAAATCTACCAGGTACTGAGTCAGGCTCAGTCCTGTACTCTCTGACTATGACTGCAGGGCTTCCGGTGAGGGTACTGGAGAGGCCAGAGAAAGCTAGGACCTTCTGCATTTTATTATTATTATTATTAAATTTGTATAGTGCCCTCCATCTGAAGATCTCAGGGAGCTTCACATGCAAAGTGCGTGCTATTCCACCGAGCTGTGGCTTTCCCCAAAGGAAAGGATGTCCCATGAAGCAGGGCAAGGCAAGGGTCATGACTTGGGGAGGGAGATGTGTCATGTGGGAAGTACTGAGTGCTATCAAGAGGGGCTTTGAGGACCACATCCCCCCCCCCGCAAGCCTAGTCCAAGAACCCCAAATGGGCCAACTAGATGCAGATAGGGAGTCCAGAAGAAGGACATGAAGGCAACAGCCCTCCCTTCCCTCTCTGCCCAGAGCGAAAAAGGGCCCCACAACACAATAAAACACCTACCTGCTGATGTCTCCTCCTGTTTGAAATCCTGGAGAAGTGGACCTTGTCCTTCTTTGGAACCGAGACCTAATTCTTTTAAGGAAAGAGACAATATTACTTTCTGCTGGCCACGCAACATTCACCATTTCAAATGAATCTGTATTTATGACCTCAAAGCCAAGGACAGGGGTTTTGTATTCCGATCCTATAAATATGCACCTCATGGCTTGGAGAAGGATGGTGGTCCCCACTGCTACAAGGTACGTGTCAGAACCCACGGTTCTTGCTGTCAGAAAGTTCTTCCTGGTGCTGAGATTCTGACTATGGTCAGGAAGAGCCTTCTGAGGGTAAGAGGTGTTCAATGGTGGAACGGAAGTGGGTGGGCTCTGCCTCCTTAGAGGTTTTTAAGCAGAACTTGGATGGCTCAAGGAGGCTATAATTGGCCCAAGGTGTGACCATGTGGACTCTATGGGGAAACTAGGATTTGAAACTGACATCTGAGCGTGTTCCCGTGTGCATCGGGCAGGCAGAGTGAAGGCAATGCAGAGCTCAGGCAGTGACCCTTGGTATTGGAATTGGCATGCTAAAAGCAGGTCACCTCTGAAACAGCCCAGAGAGTACAAAGCACTGCCACTTCATTGTGTGGGGGCTACAGAGTGGTGTGTACTAGAGTTGTGTTGAGAAGTCTGGTTTTGTACTTTTCCACATAAAGCACGTCCCCCCCCCACACCACCACCTCCATCTCCCTAAACTGGCAGGTGGACAGCTGGATCGTTCTGTGGTTCCCCTCTGGTGCCAAAAAGATTAGGGCCAGCCCTGCCTGAAGTTAGACACACCAACCTGCTATTAGCCTAAGCAGAGCAGTCCCCTGCAGCAGCCACCTGCCCAGCCAGCTCGCCTGGCAGCTGCCGTCATATGATGCTGCTACCTTCCAAAGCAGGTAGGGGCGTCTCAGACTTGTAGGAGGCACAGGACTGCTCCACAAACACAAGCCTCAGAGAGGCCTTCGGTTGGACCACGATGGCTTCAGCCACCCTAGTAACTAATTGCCATTTAAAAATTTATGTGTTTTAGAAATGATTTAGAAAAAGGGACATATTTTCACAGATGTGCAAAAGAAATAATAGACAAGTTACTAACAGAAAAGTTACTAACTGTGAGAGACAGCAAATGGGTGGGGCCCCCTCCCTCAACTTGCAGATAGTGAGAAGGACAAAAGTCAGAGTTTAGAGCTGAGTCTGCAGTGTTGTGACGGGGAGGAAAGCAGCAAACAGAGAGACAGAGCCATGCCAGATATCTCATTGAATCCAAGGCTGTGGCTATAGGAGAAACAAGACCCTTTTGGGGGTGTTAATGCTGTGAAGCCCTGCATCGTAGGCTCAGGCTGTATATATATGTAACCCATATATCATGAAGACACCAGTGTCTCCACTGTGCCTCATTTCCAAAAGGAAACATGAACCCTGGGTAGCCATCCGGAACCCCTGGAATCTCACACTGTTGGAGAATGGGGGTAGGGTGGGGTATAAGTCCCACAGAGGTACCATTCCCAGCAACCCTTAACACGCCACAGTGGCTGGAAGTCTCTGAGAGGGAAAATGTGCTTTGAATGTACTTTAAAGGTGCACATTTGCATGCAGCCAAAGTGCTTTGTGATGCCTGCAGAATGAGCTGGGAGAGAAGTGCTAAGAAGCTGAGCAAGGATTACAAAAAGAAACGAAGGGGAACTAGGCTTGGCCACAGGGGAGACCAGCCCAACTGGGCAAATGGGTCACTGCCCCACCAGTATCAGCCAGTGCCCCCTTCTCCACCCGCCCTGCCTTCTCACTTGCCACTAACCCATGGGGTGGCACTGCCCATCAGTTCCCTTCCCCTTACTCTCAGATTGGGCACACACAATTCCCAACTCCTGCTGGCTACGAGTCCCAAGGGGCACCAGCAATAAGTGCCAGGTGCAAATAAAGAACAAATCCCCTCTCGGCCATGGAACTCCTTGGTGACCTTGCCTTCTCTCCCCTCTCTGCAGCCTACCTTCTCAAGGCTACTTCAAGAGTAAATCAGGCCCATGAAAACACTTTGAGCTCCTTGACCAACTATGGAGGGAGAAGCTAGGATTCTGCACAGATGGGAAGGAAGCTCAGGATTTGGTGTGCGTGCATTTCTTCCCTCCCACAACAACCACAGGAATGCATCAAGGACAAAGGAGTCAGCAGCCAGGTTATCTTGGAAAGGGAAGGAAGGGAGGCTTTTAGAAACTTTGCTCCCTGCAGCTGCAGCTGCTACAACTCTTTAATTCTTTTAAGCAATTTTTTTCTGCTTGGAAAAGTGCTAATCAGAGCTGCTTCTGCACAGGAGGGGGCAAAGTGGACCCTACACACCATGAGGGTTTGTTAGTGGATGTGGAGAGGCCTGCCATGCTGCAGGTAGTAGACTGCCAAGTGGGAGGCAAAGGGTGACACACCACAGGGATCTGCCCTTTTGCTATGTCTCCCAACCTATGGGGGGGCATGGTTTGCATCCACGAGACAGAGAGATTAATGAAGGACCATGAGCCAGCATGCTATAATGAGTAGTGCATGTGACCAGGGAAGAGGCAGCTAGGTATACTTGCCCCAGCCCTTGGACAGCTAAGCCAGGAACCAGCTGCTTTTTTTGTTTGAGTTTATAACTTTATTCTAACAAGACTCCTGCCCAGGCCTCATACAAGCTTTCCACAGGCCTGCATGTGACAGAGTGAGAATACCTGGTTTCAGCTCTTCAGGCAGGCCCAAAAACTTGAGAACTGTGGAAGGCTGTGGAAGCCTACAACTTACACTTGAATCTCTTATGCAATAGAGACCTTGCATGGGTGGGGAGGAAACTAAAAAATAAATGGAGAGCTGGGGAAACCCATGGCTCTCTGCTCTCCATTTACTTATCCCTGCCTTCCAATGTACCCACCTACTGGGCTTTGGAAAGGCGGTGTGAAGCTCTGGCAGTGTTCCTAACCCAAAGCCTGAGAAACGAGGAGCTGCCTTCCTTACCGGCCTCTGAGAAGGAGGAATGAGGGTTCTGGGAGCATCTCTGAGGATGGTAAGGAAAGTGCCGTCTCACTTGTCAGAGTCTGGGAAGGTTGAGGGAGGGTCCTAGGAAGCTCCAATGCTCTCCCATGTCCTCCCCAGACCCTGGTAAGCAGCCCTTTGCCTTCATTAACAGTTTTCATCATAATAAACATGCAAAACACAGATCAACAGCATTTAAAAAACTGACAAGACTTTCCAGAAGCATCCTCACGTTAAATTAGTACACAGTCCCAAGAGCAGGAACCCCCTCACTTGCTGCAGTAGCTTGCTTGGGGTTTCAACAGAATCCCTCCTCTTGAGTAAATCAAATAGTCCAGTCTACATTTTCCAGTCCATTCTGGTTACTTCACAGGTTCAGTCTTTCTGGGCAGCTGCTATTCCTTCTGGGTTGTAGGTCAGGGCCTCCAAACTCACACCCCATTCCCGAAGCAGTTCTTGCCTGTCACTCCAAGACACAATTGCAGGATCCCTGCTGCTTCCTCTCTGGTACATGAAAAATGCCCTTCTCCATTTCTCTCTCCCCCCCCCACCTCTACTTAATCCTCTGTCCTCAAACTCCAAATCAAAATATTGCTGCCTCTTTGCTTACTTATGGGGCTAAACAAAGACATGCAATTTCCCAAGTGACTTTCTTCCCCCAAACCCACAGAACTCTGGGTGACCCTGGGTCCTGCCCCCAGCACTGAGACAGGTCCCCTCACCCACAGACCATCTTGGGGCACCCAAGAGGTAAAATCTCTGCAGCCACCAGCCTCTTGCTGCTTCTGAGCACCCTCTTCCACTAGGGGAAATTCCACAGGAGCCAATTCAGCAGGAGCCAACTTCTCCCCTGGTGGTGCTATAACATCATGTCACCTTTAGGAACATCATTCTCCCCTACAGAAGGAAATTAGCAATTGACACTCTCCACTCTGCAGGTATGGAATGGAACCCAGCAAATCAAGAGACAAAACACAATTAACCCCCTGGATGAGCTGGATGGGAAGTAGCAATAGGGGTGGAACATGCAAACAAGAAATTATTAGTTAAACCGCAGAGCCTAGGGCTTGCAATCCCCGTGATGAGGTGAGCTCCCGTTGCTCGCTCCCTGCCCTGCCAACCTAGCAGTTCGAAAGCACATCAAAGTGCAAGTAGATAAATAGGTACCGCTCCGGCAGGAAGGTAAATGGCGTTTCCGTGTGCTGCTCTGGTTCGCCAGAAGCAGCTTAGTCCTGCTGGCCACATGACCCGGAAGCTGTACGCCGGCTCCCTCGGCCAATAAAGCGAGATGAGCGCCACAACCCCAGAGTCTGCCTCAAGTGGACCTAGTGATCAGGGGTCCCTTTACCCTTACCTTTACAGAATCCCTGGAAGACCTCAACCACCTCAAAGCAGGGAGCAGCTCTTAAGTGGGGCATGGGAAGGATGTCATCCTTAATACAGGAAGTTTATAATATTGTAAGTTGCCTCAATCCCTAGGGAACCTTTAGCCTCAGTTTGTCTAGTTACTCAAGTTAGTAAAATTTTAGGATGAAATCCAAAAACTCATAATGCAGTTTCACAGAAACCATTATTGTCAGTATCTGTATAGACCTACATTTTGTTTCCTCCAAACAATAATCCAGGAAACAAAATTCTGACCTTTTCATACCTTTATTATTATTATTATTATTATTATTATTATTATTATTATTATTCGTAGTATTTTTATTAAAGATTTCTTGATTTACAAAAGTATGTGCAATGTCTCTTCTTTCAAGTTACTTTTTCTACAGATCAGTGTCATTTGTTGAGACATTAGTATTACATTAGGAAGAAAAGGGAGAAAGAGGTGGAGGGGGCCAGGGTGGGTGGGGTGGCGATGTTTCTATTTTGCTGAATGTATGTATGGGGGTTTTTGTCAGCGTCTTTTCATACCTTTATTGTAAAGAAAAAAGACATCCTAAAACATTGGCAAAATCTCTGACTGGAAGAAAACCAATATCTGGAGGGGACCAGATTGCAGAAGCTCCTTCCAAGTCGAGCAATTTGATGTGTAAGATGCAGGAGCGGCTCGAGACATTTTAGCCAGAGGCCTGAGGCAAGCCATGCAGTGGTGTCCCCCGCCCCGCCCCCGCCAGTTTAGCGAGACGGAGGTGATGGTGTGGAAGAAATGTTGCTTTATTGGGAGAAAGTACAAAACCAGACTGCTAAATACAACGCCAGTATACGCCACTCTGTAGCCCCCACCACAATGAAATATTGTACATTCCTAAAGCGTCCGCATACATTAGCTCAGAAATCCTGATAGCCCTGCTTAGGTTAGTATGGTGTTTGTTATTCCCATACAGATTGGTCGACTGACTGTTCAGGGGTAAAAAGAGAGGAGGGAAAGCTAGAATGGAAAAATTTCCATCCGAATGCGTAATTACCCTTTTCTCTAGCCATGTCCCCATGCTAACTTTCCCTCGCCTCTCCCCTCTTAAAAAGAATCAATATATGTGGCTATTACTATCATTTACTTGGGCTTGTACACTGCAGCAGGTCATTGACAAATTCTTGGCTGTGCGTCTGTGTGTTGCGGTGCTTTAGTCGGCTGCAAATGTACGTACAGGTTTTTGCAGCTTTCTCTTTTAATTTTTTTTCACTTATAGAAATTTGCAAAAATAAGCAATAATTCAACAACATTGCAAATTAAACATTCATTCAGTCAACATAGGATTTCGCCACCATCCATGGTTCCCCCAAACTTCCAATTCTTGCTGCATATTACAATTATTGTATGCCTTCACTTCTTCACAAAACCCCCACCATCCCTTTGCCGCTTTCTCAAGAGGCGGGGCTGTGCTGCAGAGGTCTCCCCGCCGAGCTCAGGGCCAGGGAATGGGTTTGGAATTGCAGCTAATGCACATTTTTCAACGCAGGCTTTCCCACCTTTGCAGTTTTGTCTTGCTAAAGTCGCTCCCGCGCCCCAGCTTGCCAACCCTTTTCTGCTCTTAGGCTGGACAGGGTTCAACAAGTTAATTCGCAGGCTCCCACGATCTTCACCAGGCTTACTTTGGTGTAAGGGCTATTTACTGTCCGGGAGGGAGGGAGGGAGGGGGACCACAACAACGAAAAATGATCCTATTGCGAATGATTTAACAGCAACAAAAAGCGTTTGTTTCCTTGCCGCACAAATAAAATCTTACAAAGTTCAGCCGAGAACGGGAAAATACGAGGTAATAAAAGCTTGATAGTGATTAAGTCTGCTTGCTTTAAGTTTGGCGGGGCTTACTCCCGAGCAAACGCGTAGGGGTGCTAAATTTGCAATCCTGTGCACGCTTATTTCCGAGGAAACGAAAATTTCACTGTTGCAACCCTGTGCAAACTATATTTCAAAGGAACCCTTCATAGATCACAGGAAGACTTGCTTCCGAGCAAGCGCGACAGGATGGGGACCGCAGTGCTCTGTGCACTTCCTTGGGAGCAGGTTCCGTTGATCTTGACGGAATTTACTTCCGAGGAAACATGCGAAGGATTTGAATGCTGGAAACTTTAAAGATGGATTTTTAAAAAGGCTACTTTTCCACCTCAAATGCAACGAGTAAATAATAATAATAATAATAAATTTATTTGTACCCAACCCATATTGTTGCCCCAGCCACTCTGGGATGCTTCCAACATATATAAAAACATAATAAAACATCACGCATTTAAACATCACGCATTTAAAACTGTGCCTCTCCATTTGGGTCTCCTCGCTCCCACCAGCCCCATTCAACGTGTCCAATGGCCAGGGATAATGGATATTGTACAGTAGTCTGGAAAACACCCGGACAGCCACAGGTTCCCCGCTCTTTGCACAAGGTCTTTCAGAAGCAACAAGCCTGTATGATCCAGGTTCCTAACTGCGCACACAGAGGGAAATCGGCCCTAAACCTTGCCCTGCTATTATTTTCTGTCCCGGTTTATTTCATGTGGGGCGGGAGGGGGGTCATTCAGACACGCAGCTCCCTCCACATCCTGACTGCCTGTCACGTTAGAGTGCAGGAATCATAGAGTCACGGAATGGTAGAGTTGGAAGGGATCGCGAAGGTCATCCAGCCCCGCAGCCGTGCAGGACTCTCAGCTTAAGGCTCCATGAGGGATGGCCGCCCAACCTCTGCTGAGAAACCTCCAGGGAAGGAGGGTCCGCCACCCCCCCAGGGAGCCCCTTCCAGTGTTCTAATAGTGTCCATATTAATAATCACCATTTTTACTTGATTAGGATGTGGTGCGGAAGGGCGTGCTGCTGGGAGTTGAGCCCCGAAGCCCCGCTTCATAGCTCAGCTAATAACTCCTGAGATACGTTACACTTCATCTAAACCACTCCACCAATTTGTATAACATACAGTGGTATCTCGGGTTACAGACGCTTCAGGTTACAGACTCCGCTAACCCAGAAATAGTACCTCCGGTTAAGAACTTTGCTTCAGGATGAGAACAGAAATCACGCAGCGGCAGCGGGAGGCCCCATTAGTTAAAGTGGTGCTTCAGGTTAAGAACAGTTTCAGGTTAAGAACAGACCTCCGGAACGAATTAAGTTCTTAACCCGAGATACCACTGTATAAGGCAATGGGGTGTGTGTGTGTGTGTGTGTGTGTGTGTGTGTGTGTGTGTGTGTGTTTCAAATCCGATTGCCTTCCATTTATCTTTTTTGCGGGGGGAGAGATGTTGCATATCGTCCGTTTCCCCCCGCAACTTCTTGCTCACAACAACCCTGCTAAGTAGGTGAGGTAGGGAGTTTGCAGTCGGCTCAACGTGACTATGTAGCTGGGATTTGAAGCTGACCTCTGCGTGTGTTACCTAAGCAGAGGGGTCCCCTGCAGCGCCCACCCGCCCAGCCAACTCACCTGGTTGCTGCGGACATTCGCTGCCGCTACTTTCCGAAGGTCCCTGCAGGAGCGTCGCCCACAAGCCCAGGATGCGGGACGGCTCGTCAGACATGGTTCTCTCGCCCTGGGTTCTCGCAAAGGCCTCTGTCAGGCTGCAATGGCCACAGCTACCCTGGCGACTAACGGGCAGGCGCTCCGGCTCGGCCCCGCAGGTCGCGTTCCCCAACCTGCGCAACCTTCTGGAAAAGACCAAAATTACGCACCAGTGGCCGCCAATGAGAGCCGAAAATGAACTGTCCTCCGCCCCGCCTCTCTGCCCCTCCAGATTCCGCTGCCTCTCTGACGTGAGAAAACTCTTCTTATCAATAGCCATAACAAAAATATTGTTGCTTTCCTTCCTCCCGGAATTCTGGGCACTGCAGTGTAGCCCTGACACGGGTACCATTCCCACCAAGCCTTAACAAGATACAGGGAAATGTGGGTCGAATGTACTCTAAAAGTATTGGTGTGTATGAAGCCAAAGTGCGTTGCAAGTTTGGAAGAAGAAATGTGGGGGGTGGGGTGCAGTGTCAGTGAAACTGCCTGCAGAAGGAGCTGCGCAAGGATTGGAAGAAGCAACGAAGGGGAACTAGGCTTGGCCACAGGGGAGACTGGCCCAACTGGGCAAACGGGTCACTGCGCCACCAGTTTCGGCCAGCGCCCCCTCCTCTGCCCGCATTGCCTTTTTCACTTGCTCTCACCCACGGGGTGCGGTGGCCTCTCAGCCCCCTTTCCCACACTCTCACGTTGGGCACACACCACTCCTGGCTTCTGCTGGCTTCGCGTTTCTTGCCTACCCTTCGGCAGCCGGTCCCAGGGTGGGTTCCAAATGTTTAAATCTAGTATTAAACCAGTGTAGAGCAAACGCAGGCACGGGACGTTTTTAATGTTTGACGCTGTCTTTATCTGTGCTACAAGCATCCCAGAGTGCCTGGGGAAACCCAGCCAGATGGGCTCGGGTACAAACAAATTATTATTATTATTCCTCGCAGGATCAGAGAACTGTAGGGCTGGAAGGGACCCTGGGGGTTATCTAGATTCTGGCCCAATCCCCTGCAATGCAGAAAACGCCGGCTTTCGCTGGCTTCCATACTGGAACAAACCTGGCAAAAAGTGGGGCTCGCACGGTAGCCTGGCAAAGGGAGGCGCTCCGCGCCCCCGAGGATGGAGGCAGGCTGGCGTGAGTGACACTGAGCCTCCTCTCCCCCGCGGAAAGGCAAGTTGGAGGCTGGGCCGGGGATTGTAGCTGCCCAGGCCCCACTGCAGAGGGGCAGGGAGCGAGGGCCGCTCCGTGACGAAGGAGATCGGGCTGGCCCTCTGCTGTCCGCGGTCCCGGCCTGGCTGCTATCGGGGCAATGGGCTTCCTTTTTCGCCCTGCAGGGTGCTGAAGGAGTTCTAGGCGGCGTTCAGCCACGATGCTGTCGCCCTGCAGCTGGGAACAGACGCCATCCTGCCAACCCCATGTGCTCCTTCAATTTGACCCCGAGCGCCTTCGCTGGTGCCTGGAGCACGTGCTGCAGCGGCAGCGCCCGATCCTCACCTTGGGACATACGAGCCAACTCCTTGGGGACGAGGTCACTTGGGCACCCTGAGCAAAACATTTGAGGGGGCAGCTGCCCCGGCAGCCCCCCAAAGTGGATGGGTAGTGCCATTCAAATGCTGTGTGTGCAATGTCCCCCGCTCCGTTTTCTTCAAATTGGCACCCTGGCCCTGTCCTGGGAGGAGGTGAGTGAAGGAGGCGGCGAAGGCGGAGGAGTCGCGGGGATGGTGCGTGGCTACGATCCCGCAGGAATCCCTCTCCCATTGCAAACCTCCTTGCGGTCCTGTTCCTCCTGGGCTTGCTTGGGCCTCCAAGTCCAGCTCGGAACCCCCTGGGCAGCTTCTCAAGGACCAGTTTATTTTGAACCCTGGAGCCAGGACTCCCCCCGCCCTCTGTCTCCCACTTGGGGAGCAGCTTTGGGGTGTTACTGTTATTCGAAGAATTGCAGAGCTGGGAGGGACCCCAGGGTTGTCTGAGGGTTGTCTAGCCCACCCCGCTGCTGTGCATTACTATTATTTATTTATTTCGTTTCTATACCGTTGTGTTATTGTTGGGGGGGGGCGGGAATCTTGAAGCAGTTTACAATCTACATTTTAAAAATCCAATAAAACAACCCAGGAAAAAGCATGACTGAAGAAAGTCAAATCTAAAGTATACATTCAAAGCAACATGATTAGCAGGAAACTAAAACATTGTCTTAAATATTTCAAAATGAAACATTACAAGGGAGATCAATTACAGAATGCACCTACAATGCAGCAGCTGAACGGTTGTATTGGCTTGGCAGTGGACTGGATGGGAGCCAACAAACAGTCTACCTAAGTTAGGTACACAGATTGGGGAGGCAGTTTCCTAATATGGCCCTCTGCAAAGGGGAGGGGCTTTGGGAATGAGGCAAGAGGCTCTGCCCAGGTCCTAGAGCCCTTCTACTTCTTTCCCAAAGCTGGGCAAGCACTCCTAGGCCAGTGATGAAGAACCTTTGAGAGACTGATTGCCCAAACCCCGCTTCTTGATTGCTAAGTGCCAATGTGGCAATTTAACTGGAATACTGAGGTTTTAGTTTAGAAAAAACAACTGCTACAATGCTAGGAAATGCCTTGTAGATTTCCCGTCAGCTTGTAAGATTGTCTGCAAATGTTGTGGAATTTTCTAAATGCATTTTTTTCGATTTGGAAAATATTTCAGCTGCCCAAAGTCTCTTTCAAAAACCTGCAGTTTTCTCTGCAAGGTTTTGCTATCACAAAACTTCCTTTCTGCTGTTTCCCCTACATCTTGTGGTTGTCTGCTCAGTAATTTTATCTTTATTAGGGAAATCATGAAAAAGGGAATTACTCCCAGACAACAGGACCATTTTGATAATATCCCCATCAGAGAGGGGCTTACCATGTTTGGCTATGCACAGTGAAATTTGAAAACTGTCAGCTGTCAGATGATCTGTTCTAGCAAGAGAGTTGCAAAAACTAAGATACTAGGAATGATATTTCCTCAATTTGCCTTTGAGAAACTCTTTTCTTTCAGTTGCACCAAGCTGGGCAACACTTTTGTGGTTTCTATGTATTCCTTTTTGGGTCTTCTTGACTTGGAGTCTACAAAAACAAAATTAAAAATAATAATGAAGCACCCAATACAAATCTATCCCTGTGTTTGCATCATGACGGTGAGCCTCAATTCCTGGCTTTCTAGCAATGAACTCTGTGCTGGGGCGACAGCACATGTGCCCACAGAGAGGGCTCTGAGTGCCCCCCTGGCACACATGCCATAGGTTCGCCACCACTGAACTAGGCTTTGGGAAGGAGGCAAGATGGCGACCTCTTGGCCCCTGCGCCCTGTGCAGGAGAAATAGTACTTATTTCAGTGAATGTTTTTATTAAGTTTTTAGATATGTTATAAGCCATCCAGAGTAGCTGTGTAAACCCAGTCAGATGGGCGTAATATAAATAATTAAATTGTTGTTGTTGTTGTTATTATTATTATTCCTTTCCTCAACAGTTGTATAGCTCATTGTCCACTACATAAGGAATGCTGTGCCGTTGGCCAGCATCCCCTGACAGTGCTGTTGGCCTGCTGGTGAAGACATTCTGTCTATGTTGCTAAGTCTTAAGGTTATTTGATGCCATCAATAAATTAACTTTGTTTTCTCTTATGTGGGTTTATAAAGGTTTCTTTGTGTGGAAGGATCTGCAGCTAAACCCCAAATGCATAACTGCTAGAGAGTTGCGAACAGGGGACTGTGTGATGTGGTGGGAAGGGGAACAATAGTGATTTAATCTTGTTCTTGTCACTGCACATGCTTCTTCTTACCTGCAGCGGGATAGGATGTCTGTGGGCTCCCCTCCAGGCTCCCTTTTGAACTGGACTATGGATTTTTGTAACCTTTAAGGATTATTACCTGCCCGATCTGTTCAATCCTGGCAAGACTTTTGATGTCATTAACCCTTGTATTTTCTTGTTTCCTATTCAGCCTGAGCGGCCTCTTTGTTAATAGGGAAACATAAAACAGGGAAAAGGTAATCCAAGTCTGCCGCCCTAAAGCATCCTTGGATATTCTAATTGTTCCAGAAGGTTATGCAACCTTGTCCCAAAAGCTTCTGTAGAAAATCTATGCACAGATGGTGACTTTCTCTGCTGAAATAGATATTTGCTTTCTCACACAAGTAAGAAAAAGAGGAAGGATAATTACTAAATAAAATATCCTCTCCTAAATCCATCCATTTGCCCTCAGATTGTTCTAATCAGCTTCTTCCATTTCAGTGAAGGCCAATGAAGTGTTTCAATGAAGGGTTTTTCTTCTTTTCACTTTCTTCTTTTTAATTAATTTTTATTGATCTTGATTTTTCACATCACACATAAAAGTGCCCAGGCTTCTGCCCCAGGGAGGCCATGATGCAGCTGTGCCCTGGAGGATCACTTCCAGACAGTGACGAAGCTGCATGGGGGGGGGCAGAGAGCAGGTGGGGGCGTGGTGCGCATCCAGGGGGTGTGGCACGTTGCCTGCGGAGGCGTGGCATGCTGTCCGTGGGGGCGTGGCACCCGGCGTGGTGGGGGTGCGTGTGGCATGTGTTGGGGTGGCCGTGATAACACCCCCCTCCCCGATGGTGCCGGGGGCGGTGCACTCCCCCCACCCACCCCCGTTCCTCCGCCAGTGCTTCCAGTTAATACATAAAACTGCATAAAACACATTAACCACCACTTTGCTTGGAAATATCAAATCAGATTCTGACAAGTCAACCCCCCCCCCAAATATTTCCACATATCACCATGAGATTTCAGGGGTAACAAACAGTCCCCTTGAGGCGTATAATCCAAAAAAAGGTTGCCATGCTTTATGAACAAGATGAGTATTGGGAGTTCCCATGGACCATTCTAATCTGACACGTTAACTTTTCAGTCAGGGCTGTTGTCCACATCCTAGAAGGCCACACTTCCATGTTCCAGCCTGAGGCCATCCTATTTCCAGGTGTGCTGCTGCATTAAAAGTTCCATATGAGCTCTTGTTCAGATAGGCATATCGGCTACTCCAAGCAGAGCCAGCTGAGGGGAAGATAGTGAATTCATTGGGTAAACTCAGTTCTTTAAATACTGCAATCCAAAACAAGGAAAGAACTACAAAAGCACTATATATACGACCCAGTCTCACAAACAAATAGATGCTTCAATGAATATCCCCTTAATTGAGCTGAGACTGTTTTAAATGCCTCCCGTTCCTGCAAATGTATTCCATTTTTCAGAAGAGGGTCAAGGCTTTTGGAGATGGCTCGGAAATGTGTATTTTGGGTGTCTTGTAGTGGTGAAGACTCTGAACTGGGCAGGCCCCTTGGTGGCTGTGGATGCAGAAGCCAGCCTCTCTCTCTCTTTTTTTTATATGAATATTTATTAGGTTTTCCAATTTTATATAAACACAAAAAGAAAAAGAAAAAGAAAAATATTAAAAACAAGTCAATTTCAATAACAGTTTTTCAATAACATGATTCTTTGACTTCCTCATACCTCCCCTTCTTGTTTTCTAATTCAACTTGTTAATCCAGCAAATCCTAATCTCTTAACATTCCTTTTAAAATAACACCTTATTTTCCACTCAACTTTTTTAAATTTAATGACTTAAACAATTTAATCCCTGTTATCTTTATCATAACAGCTAGAGACCACAAAAGTTCAATCCAACATCTTTTCAGAGTTCATTAATTTTGTAGTATTTCTGTAAATAGTCCTTAAATTTCTTCCAATCTTCTTCTGCTGACTCTTCTCCCTGGTCGCGGATTCTGCCGGTCATTTCTGCCAGTCCCATGCAGTCAATCAACTTCATCTGCCATTCTTCCAGAGTGGGTAGATCTTGAGTCTTCCAGTGCTTTGCTATAAGTATTCTTGCTGCCGTTGTAGCATACATAAAAAAAGTTCTATCCTTCTTTGGCACCAAATGGCCGACTATGCCCAAGAGAAAAGCCTCTGGTTTTTTCAAGAAGGTATACTTAAATACCTTTTTCATTTCATTATAAATCATTTCCCAGAAAGCCTTAATCTTTGGGCACGTCCACCAAAGGTGAAAGAATGTACCTTCAACCTCCTTGCATTTCCAACATTTATTATCGGGCAAATGATATATTTTTGCAAGCTTGACTGGGGTCATGTACCACCTGTATATCATTTTCATAATATTCTCTCTTAAGGCATTACATGCCGTAAATTTCATACCTGTGGTCCATAACTGTTCCCAGTCAGCAAACATGATGTTATGTCCAAGATCTTGTGCCCATTTAATCATAGCTGACTTAACCGTTTCATCCTGTGTGTTCCATTTCAGCAGCAAGTTATACATTTTTGACATAATTTTAGTTTTAGGTTCTAGCACTTCTGTTTCTAATTTAGATTTTTCCACCTGGAAGCCAATTTTCCTGTCCAAATTGTAAGCCTCCATTATCTGAAAATAATGAAGCCAGTCTCGGACTTTATTTTTTAGTTTCTCAAAACTCTGCAGTTTCAGTCTATCTCCTTCTTGTTCCAAAATTTCCCAATATTTTGGCCAATTGGCCTCCATATTGAGCTTTTTCTGAGCTTTCGCTTCCATTGGTGACAACCACCTTGGGGTCTTATTTTCCAGTAAATCCTTATATCTGATCCAAACATTAAACAGAGATCTCCTAACAATATGATTTTTAAATGCTTTGTGAGCTTTAACCTTATCATACCACAAATATGCATGCCATCCAAAAACATTGTTAAAACCTTCTAGATCCAAAATGTCCGTGTTTTCAAGAAGCAGCCAGTCTTTCAACCAGCAGAATGCTGCTGATTCATAGTACAGTCTGAAGTCTGGCAGGGCAAAGCCACCCCTTTCTTTTGCGTCAGTTAAAATCTTATATTTTATCCTGGGCTTCTTGCCCTGCCAGACAAATTTAGAAATATCTTTCTGCCACTTCTTAAAACAGTCCATCTTGTCCACAATTTGTAATGTTTGAAACAAAAACAACATTTTAGGCAATACATTCATCTTTATAGCTGCTATTCGACCCATCAAGGAAAGCTTCAAATTTGACCATATTTCGAGATCTTTTTTCACTTCTGACCAGCATTTCTCATAATTATTTTTAAATAAGTTCCCATTTTTAGAAGTCATGTTGATCCCCAGATATTTCACCTTCTTCACCACAGACAGACCTGTTTCATTCTGAAATTTCTCTTTTTCAAACAATGTCATATTTTTCTCTAAAACCTTAGTTTTGGTCTTATTCAATTTAAATCCTGCCACCTGACCAAATTCTTGAATTAATTCTAAAACTCTTTTGGTACTAGATTCTGGCTCCTGTAACGTCAAGACTAGATCATCTGCAAATGCTCTCAATTTATACTGTTTAGCTCCGACCTGTATACCTTTAACCAACCGGTCCCTTCTAATCATATTCAGCAAAACCTCCAGGACCGATATAAAAAGAAAAGGGGAAATTGGGCACCCTTGTCGTGTCCCTTTTTCAATCTTAAATTGTTCCGTAACTACATTATTTACAATTAGTTTAGCCTTTTGTTCAGAATATATTGCACTTATACCATTTTCAAAACCTTGGCCTACCCCCATACCCTGTAAGTTCTTTTTCATAAAACTCCAAGAAATATTGTCAAAGGCTTTCTCCGCGTCCACAAATATCAAAACAGCTTTAGTATTTATGTTCACATCTAACTTTTCCAAAATGTCAATTACATTCCTCAAGTTATCAGATATGTGTCTTCCCGGCAGAAAGTCCGCTTGGTCCTTATGTATCTCTTCAATCAATACTCTTTTCAATCTCTTGAAAATGCCAAAATGTCAGCAAAGATTTTGTAATCCACATTTAGTAAGGATATGGGACGGTAGTTTTTAAGTTGGGTCTTTTCAGTCTCTGTTTTCGGTATAAGTGTAATGTAAGCCTCTTTCCACGATTCTGGTGCTCTTTTCCCTTCCAAAATCTCATTGCAGACTTCCTTCAGAGGTTGTATTATCCAATCCTTCAAGGATCTATAGTATCTGGAAGTCAGTCCATCCGGTCCCGGAGATTTGCCCAATTGCATATTTAAAATGGCACCTTCTATCTCCTGATCTGTTATTTTACAGTTCAACAATGCTTTACTTTCTTGTGAAATTTTTTGTAATCCATTTGTTTTCAAAAATCCATCAATGTCCCTTTCATTCTGTGGCCCTTGTGCATATAGTTGCTTAAAGTACTTCTGAAAACAGTTTCTTATCTCATTTGGATTGTTTATGTCTTTTCCTTCTACTTCCAGATTTGTAATTGTATTTAATTTTTGTCTTTTTTTCAATTGCCATGCCAGTAATTTCCCACATTTATCCGCCGATTCAAATGTCTTCTGTCTCATTTGTTTAATTTTCCATTCTATTTCCTGATTCATCAATTCCATATATTGTGTTTGGTAGATCTTTATTTCTCTCAGAATCTCTTGTGACTTCGGCTTGGCTCTCAATTTTTTCTCACCTTCTTTAATTTTCTCCAAAATTTTATCTTTTTTCTCATTTTGCCTTCTCTTTTTTAATGCATTCTGTTGTATCAGAAACCCTCTCATCACGGCTTTACTTGCATCCCAAATTACTCTTTTTTCCACATTTGTTGGCAAATTTAATTCAAAATAGTCTTTTAAAGTCTTTTGGGCCTTGTTGTATACTTCTTCATCTCTAAATAGGGTGTCATTCATCCTCCATCTGAAGGTACCGGTTGTTGTTGACTTCATCTCCATCTTTACAGCGTTATGGTCGGAGCATGTTTTGGGGCAGATTTCCACTTTTTTAATCTTTGGTGCCATTCCTCTAGTAATCCAAATTTGGTCAATTCTGGTCCATGTCATCTTGGCTTCAGAGAAGAATGTTCCCTCTCTCTCCAAGGGGTTCTTAGTTCTCCAGATGTCGATCAAGTCCATATTATCAGTCATTTCAAAGAAAGTTTTTGGTAGTCTACCATCTTTGGTAACTACCTGTTTTTGCGCCTTGTCCATATTGGTAGATACAACTCCATTCATGTCCCCCATCAAAATTATATTATAGTCCATAAAGTCCATCAAAGTCTCATGCAACTTCTTAAAAAATTCCGACTTCCCCTCATTTGGTGCACACACACCTACTATCAAAAATTTCTTTCCTTGAAACTGAATTTCAATAGCCAAATATCTTCCTTGTTCATCTTTGAGAATAAATTTCGGTGAAAGTTTCTCCTTTGCATAAATCACCACTCCTCTTTTTTTAACTTTATCAGACGAGATAAATTCTTGCCCTCGTCTTTTATTAATAAGTATTTTCCTGTGTAGCCTCATAACATGAGTCTCTTGTAAACAAATCAAGTCCAAATGTTCTTTCTTTAATATATGAAAGATCTCTTTTCTCTTTCTAGGGGAGTTAAGTCCATTACAATTCCAACTTAAAAGTTGCAGAGACATGATTAGTTAGTTAGTTTTCCCTCCTACTGCACCAAGTTGTTGTTCTTCTTCTGTCGGTGGCTTGTCTCTCCTTGAGCCGGAGCGTCCAGATATCAAATTTGCAATCTCCAAAAGTCCTTGTCCTGGCATCAATACATCCTCAGCAGATTCCACTTCCTTCTGTAGATCCTCTTCATGATCTTTCAAAAACTTGTCTTTGTCGTTTACTGTCCTTATTCTTATTTTCTTTCCTCTATATTTAAAAGATAGGCCTTGGGGGAATTCCCACCTGAAGATTATTTTGTTTTTTCTCAGCAAGGCAACCAGGTCTCTGTAGTAGGCCCTTACCTCCAAAATGTGTTTAGGTATGTCTTTGAAGATTTCCACAAAGGTATCCTCAATTTCCAAAGTTCTTTGATAATGTAGATTCAGTATCTTATCCCTTTCTTCCTTTGTTTTCAAGGTTATCAGACAATCTCTTGCTTTATTCTTTCCTTGTCTTCTACCAAGTCTGAAAGCACTCACAATAGTAAATTCCTCCTCCCCCAAATCCTTCTGCCAAAATTGTGACAATTCTTTTGTGAGAAATTCTGCCAAATTATCTTTCTCACTTTCTGGCACTCCTCTTATTCTTAGATTTCTCGCTTTTCTTTCAAGGTCTATCATGGACAGCGTCAAATCATACTCTTCTAACTTCTTGTATACCGGTGGAATCTGTTCCTGAACAGTAGTTGCAATTTCCTTGGCCTCTTCAGCCAGTTTTCTGGTTGAAGCCGATTCTTCCAATAATTTTTCAATAGACTGTGTATTAGAGTTCACCTTTTCCCCTAGTTCATTGATACTTGAAGTATTCAAATTAATGCTTGAGGTGTTCGCTTCAATTTTTGCACAAGCCTCTGCTACTTGTTTGTTTGTCTCTTCGACCTTGTTGGCCAACTTCTCCAAAGATGCATCAATCTTACCCAATGCTTGGGCCAACGGTTCATCAGTTGACATAACCTTTAATTTTACCTGTGGGGCAGCAGCTCCTGCTGTGCCCACTACACCCCCTGTTGAAGGCCTTCTTGTAGTGTCAACTTTGTATTGTCTTCCAGACCTGGTAGTTTTTTCCTGTGTCAACTCTGCTTTTTTATTATCTGCCATAACAATCACATACACTCCCAAGGTCAGTCACACGCTTGGAGAATTTGTTTAGGTAAGATAGAAATTTTCCCACAGCAGTACTTGTTGTCTAGAGTGTCATTGTAACATAGTCACCTCTAGGGGTCACAGTTCCAGCTTCTTATTGCAACTTTATAACAAATAAAGTCCTGATAAAATCCCAGTATCTTAGTATCAAGTTTTCAATCCCAAAAAGTTACTTTAATTTCCAATGTATTTTGTCCACACTGTATCCTTTGCAGAGCTGAATCTAACTTTTTTTTTTCCACTCTCAGTTTGACAGTTCCCTCTAATCGGCTTCCCTGTCATAGGCAGTCCGTTCCCAGGTTTTAAAGTCAGCAGATATATTTTAAAATTTCCCTTTCCTTGCAGGGCAAATATCTTTCAAATGTCTCCCCACTGTTCCTGCCAACAGAGGGGGAATTTCCCTTTTTGGTGCTGGATTTTAGTCCTTTCAAAAGCACGTCTTTCTCAGTCACAGCTTTACAATCTCTTTACTTTGATCTGTTAACAGTCCGGGAAGGCAGACTTCCTGTTTTTACCTTTCCCGTTTCGGTGCCAAATTCTTTAATAATTTCTTCCAAATGTATGCCAAATTCCTACTCACGGGTAGTTATTTTCGAGTCCAATTGTCCAGTGAAGAAATCAGCGCTCTCCGACCCTGGCTGTGCGGCTTCACTTCGCGGAGACGGATAGGCAGCTCTCAGCTCCGCACCCCTCACCCCCGGTCCGATCCGGAGCCTTTAAAAAGGCTCCTTTGCAGGGGGGGGCACAAATGGAGCCCGCCGAGCCTTCAGGTCACAGGCTTCCCCGCCTGTGATTTTTTTCGGGTCTCCGCTTCGCCGTAGCGGTAGAACCCCAGCTCCACGAAGCCGATTTCCTCCGGAGTTCAGAGGAAATCCGCAATTACGGTCGCTGGCGCTGACCGGAAGTCCAGAAGCCAGCCTCTCTCAGCCCATGGGTGTTTACTGCAACGATGTACATGGAGTCCTATGGATGCTCCTCAAAGTGTTACAAGAATGCAGGGCTGCTTTGGCACCAGAGGCAGATCCCCAAATGGTGTCCCTCTCCCTCAAGGAAGAAGGGGTGAGGGAAGATCTAGAAGACAGCACTTAGCAGTTTCATGTGGATGATAAACAGCATGGGAGGGGGGAATGAACTCTGAGGAACCCTGCAATGAAGGCTACATGACTGCCACCAAGTTTCTAGCCTGGCTCCCCTCCCCCTTCGTGGGCATCCAGATGGTTCCTTTGTTCCCTCACAGGTTCCCTGGCTTCTCTTTCCTCAGATGCAAACCTCACCTGGTGATTTCTGCAGCTTCAGCTTCCTTTAAAGGCACCGGCACACAAGTCAGTCAGTTTCCCTCTGACCTGACCAGTTGGCTGAACTGCCTTCTCTTCTGCTGCACTTGAAATATAACCCCTGTTGCTGGAAAGCTGGACTATCAGTCTCTCTCTGTCTCTGTGTCCTCATTTGCAGGCCTTGTAGGATGCAGCAGTCTCTGAGGATCCCTTCAGAGCCGCAGTCCACCCCCCTTTGGCAGGAGTCTTGCTGACACCCCGGCTCCTTTGCTACTTGTTTGTTTATCAAAATACGTATATAATACTCTGTCATAAAATTAGATCACAATGACTTGCAGCAATATAAAACCAAAACAACAGCAAACCTAGCGTTACGTAAAATACATTCTTTTTTCCCCCCCAAGTGAATTTTTATTGTTTTCCTTACATATTCTTTTCCAACAAATTGTAATAGCACCATACATTCCCTTTGACTCTGTCGAGTCGCGACCCCCCTCCCTCCCCACAACTGGTATATTTATCCTCTTTCCATCGCGCACATCATTCTCATATTAGTACTATTATACATTGGAGGTATCATGTCAATCCTACTAGTGTCTTGACCTCTTTACAATTCTTCTTTAAATATTCAATAAATTTACTCCAGTTATTTTGGTATCTTTGATCTCCCTGGTCCCAGATCCTCCCTGACAGTTTGGCAAGTTCTGCATATTCTGTCAACTTCGCCTGCCACTCCTGAATAGTTGGTATATCTTGTACTTTCCATCTTTGGGCCAGAAGGGTCCTCGCGGCAGCTGTAGCATACATGAACAAATTTTGATCTTCTATTTTAATTTCTGTTCCTATTAAGCCTAATAGACACGCTTCCGGTCTTTTGGGGAAAGTATATCTAAATATTTTTTTGAGTTCATTATAAATTGATTCCCAAAATTTTTTTACCTTGTCACAGGTCCACCACATATGAAAATAATCCCCATCTGCCTTTTTACATTTCCAACATTTTCTTTCTTTTTTCCTATACATTTTAGCTAATTTTACTGGCGTCAAATGCCATCTATACATCATTTTTAGCAAGTTTTCCTTTAAAGCCATGCATCCTGTAAATCTCAAACCCTCCTTCCATAATCTTTTCCACGCATCCAATTCAATGTTACGCCCAATATCAATTACCCATTTTATCACTGATTCCTTTACTTCTTCGTCTTTTGTATACCATTCTAGCAATAAGCTATACATTCTTGATAAAATTTTATCTTTACAGTCTATTAACTCAATTTGGAATTTCGATTTTTTGTCTTCGAACCCATTTCTCTTTTTATCTTCCTTTAATAAGTCACTGATCTGGTGGTATTGCAGCCACCCTGTTAACATCTTTTCAATTTGGTCATATGGTTTGAGCTTTATCCCTTGGTCTGTTTTCCTAGTAATATCCTCATATGTTACTCTTTCCCCTTCCATGTTTACTTTTCTTGTTGTCAACACCTCAATTGGTGATATCCACAATGGTGTCTTTCTTTCCAGGAGGTTTTTATTCCGATCCCATACTTCATATAAAGATTTCCTGATCACATGGCTTAGAAAACCTTTATGTACCTTTACTTTGTTGTACCATAGGTATGAATGCCAACCGTATCTATTGTCATGGCCCTCTAGATCTAATAGGTCAGTATTTCCCAAAGTCAGCCAATCTTTTAACCATACCAAGCATGAAGCTTCATAATATAAAGTCAGGTCTGGTAAATCAAAACCTCCTCTTTCTTTCTTATCTACTAGTATCTTCATTTTTATCCTTGGCCTTTTCCCCTGCCAGACAAATTTCGCTAATTTTTTTTGCCAATCCTTAAATTGTCTTATCCCTTTTACCACTGGTATTGCTTGAAATAAAAATAACAGTCTAGGTAGTATATTCATTTTTATCACAGAGATTCTTCCTAATAATGACAATTTTAGTCTGCTCCATATGTCCATATCTTTCTTAATTTCTTTCCATACCACCTCATAGTTGTCCTTGTACAGGTTTATATTTTTTGTTGTCATCCAAATTCCTAAATATTTTATTTTTTTAGCTATCGTGATTCCTGAGTCTACTTGTAATTCTTCCATCTCTTCTTTCTTCAGATTTTTTGCTAGCATTTTCGTCTTGTTTTTGTTGAGTTTAAACCCTGATACCTTCCCAAACTCTTCCATTCTTTTTATTGCCTCTTTCACACTTTGTCTTGGTTCTTCCAACGTTAAGACTAGATCATCTGCAAAGGCTCTTAACTTAAATTCTTTTCGTCCCACCTTAATGCCTCTGACTTCATCAGAAGTTACGTAAAATACATTCAACAAACACACAAAACGTAACCGGCTGTGCATTTACATAAACAATTCTCTTCTGTATTTTTATCACAGTCTCAAATACTTCTCTTGCACATAATCAACACATAAAGTGCAACAATGTAAACAGAAGTCCCAATAGATCAGTTCATTTATAGCAGGGGTGTCAAACTCAAATTCATCGGGGGCCGCATCAGCAGTTTGGTCACCCTCAAAGGGCCGGTTGTATCTGTAGGACAAGTGGAGGTTTCCTGTGTAGAACGGCCGGCGCCGCTAGAGGGCAGACGTTCTCTGGCTAGTAGGCTGCCGCGCATGCGCTGAAGAGGCGGCTTTCTTGTGTCAAAAAAAAGGGGGGGGTAGAATAAAAGGTGAAGGCTGGCAGCCGGCGGCGGCTACACGGGCCACATGACAAGGTCTGGCGGGCCAGATTCGGCCCGCGGGCCTTGTGTTTGACACCCGTGATTTATAGAGTCCAAATATTTGATAGTTTCTGTTCCACATATGTCTTTGTATGTTCATAAAATCCAAATGGGAGCTACTACAGTTCCACAGAATCTTGACAAGGATTTCCGGAATAATGCCCTGTTCCGCCCTTCTGGGCTTCATCAGTTGTACATGTTCTAAATAATATAAATGAATATAATATCGTATTTCAAAATATTTTAACAAATAAGAATAATATAAACAATTGTACCATAGGTGTACATACCGTATGTAGTATAACAAGATAATGGAACTTATGACATGGTGGTTTCTGCAGTGAACAAAACTGTTACAATGTAAGGCTATATAGACAGGCACAGTATTGATTTGAGTGACAGGTGACAGCAGTCTGCAACTGCAAGGTTTCCTTCTTAAAGTGACCCCCTTTAACACAACAGATGTAAAACAAACTTTATCCATACACAAGTGTTAAGCATACAAACGTTAGAAATAAGTCATAAAAAGCAAATTTAATCAATTTCAGCATTCAAACCCGGGGGATGCAAGGAGTCAAGTAGAAAAATAAATCTAGTTTCTTTCTGCATAAGAATTTTTTTAGCTCGTTCTACAGGACTGAGATATACCCAAATAGCAAAAAATGTCATGTCTTCATCCGATTGAGACGCTTGAATAAAACGTACTAAAGGAGCGTTTATTACATTGTTCCTATTCCTAGATCGGTGCTCTGATAGTCTTACTTTAATAGGTCTAAGAGTGTGACCTACATATAACAATCCACAGGGACATCTAATCATGTAAATTACACGTGGAGTAGCACATGTGGCAAATACCTGTAAAAAGAACTTAAAACCTTCTTTGTTGGTAAATTCTTTTACCCGCAGTGTGTATTTACAGGAGGTACAATGACCACACCTAAAAAAACCAAGTGGAGGATTAGATAAAGTATGTTGTGTGAGTGTAGGTTTTAAATCTGTGTGCACCAATATATCCTTTAAAGATTTTGTGCGACGTTTGGTGAAAAGGGGAATCATATCACATCCAGGGATGTCCTTAAGAATATGCCATTGTTGCCTGATAATTTTCTCAATTTCAAAAGTCATGTGGTTATATTCTAAGGAGGCATAAATATGTGTGAATCTTGTGTTGACATGTGAGCAGGATGTAAGAAGGGTCAATCTCTCTCTCAATTGTGTTTTTTGAATGGCAGTTGTTATTACAGAATTTGGGTAGCCTCATTTTAATAAAGATGCAGAAAGTATTTTTGAATGGGCTTTAAAGTCCTGTTGGTTCGATAAATTTCGTTTTAAACTTAGGAATTGACCTAGAGGAAGATTGTCACGGAGGTGTTTGGGATGATTTGAACTATAATGTAACAAGGAGTATCTATCTGTATTTTCTTATAAGGACGAACTTTAATTCTAGCTTGATCCACATAAATTTCTAGGTCCAAAAAAAGGTAGGGAGTGTTGAAATCACACAAATCCGGAGTGGATCCCTAGATGGTTGGATGGTGCCTTTTACACCTTGTTCTGGCAACTCCTGCAGCCAAGCTGGTGCCCAACATCTTGCTCTGCTTTCCTTTGGACCACATCAGTGAGGCTGAGAGCAGAATCTGCTCACCTGGGCAGCCCAGGACCTCCACACACACTGCCCAGGCTTGTGCCCCAGGGAGGTCATTTGGGTTCCACTAATGCAGCGGTTTCTCATCACCCCTGGAGGTGCAACAACATTGTATTGTTTTCCATTGCCACTAGGTGCTGCTGGAGGATTGCAACAGTTTTGGCTTCTGCAATGGGCAGAATATGCAGAAAAGCAGCATTAAGCACATACAAAAAGTCAACTACAGAAAAAGTAGCTAAGCTTCCCTGTTGCAGCAGAACCCACACAGCGCCCCAAAGACCAACACATTTGTGGTGGTGCACACAGCCTTCTCATAAAGCTGCTACCTTATCCCAGATGGTGCTATTTGTGCATCCAGACCAGAATGATCTGCTTTTGGACAGAGGCTGCCCTCCCGGTTCTGGGATGAGGCTCCTTCCCTTACCCAACTATCTCAGTGCGGATGCTGCCAGGGAAGGAGCCTGCATGTGGAACGCACTATCTGCCCCAGGGGTGGGCAGAAGATATACAAAGAGAAGGAGATTTAGCAGGAACCAGGGGCAGTTGGAGCATCTGTGTCTCTAGCAATGATGAAAATGGGTGGGGCAGGGGAGGAGGGAATTTCCACAGAGTGCAGCTTCACCCAGCGTGGCTGAATTAGGCTGTAAAACAACCACGCCTACTGCACCTATCTAGAGTTCTACGATTCTTTGTGAATTCCATCTGCTCTTCTAATTGTGGCTGTGTTTCTGTCAAGTGTGATTTCTGGTATTAAATGCTGACTGCGCTCTGCCCACTTGGATCAAGTTGTAGAATCATAGAATCATAGAATCATAGAATCATAGAGTTGGAAGAGACCACAAGGGCCATCGAGTCCAACCCCCTGCCAAGCAGGAAACACCGTCAGAGCACTCCTGACATATGGTTGTCAAGCCTCTGCTTAAAGACCTCCAAAGAAGGAGACTCCACCACACTCCTTGGCAGCAAATTCCACTGTCGAACAGCTCTTACTGTCAGGAAGTTCTTCCTAATGTTTAGGTGGAATCTTCTTTCTTGTAGTTTGGATCCATTGCTCCGTGTCCGCTTCTCTGGAGCAGCAGAAAACAACCTTTCTCCCTCCTCTATGTGACATCCTTTTATATATTTGAACATGGCTATCATATCACCCCTTAACCTCCTCTTCTCCAGGCTAAACATGCCCAGCTCCCTTAGCCGTTCCTCATAAGGCATCGTTTCCAGGCCTTTGACCATTTTGGTTGCCCTCCTCTGGACACGTTCCAGTTTGTCAGTGTCCTTCTTGAACTGTGGTGCCCAGAACTGGACACAGTACTCCAGGTGAGGTCTGACCAGAGCAGAATACAGTGGCACTATTACTTCCCTTGATCTAGATGCTATACTCCTATTGATGCAGCCCAGAATTGCATTGGCTTTTTTAGCTGCCGCGCCACACTGTTGGCTCATGTCAAGTTTGTGGTCAACCAAGACTCCTAGATGAAGCTCAGGCTAAAAAAACTGTTAAGTAAATAAAATGACTAAATGGCTGCGGCAATGTGAAAGGAATATGAGAAAACAGGGCACCAGCACCAGTGTTGAACCTAGAAGAACTCACCCAATATTCCCCACTTCTGAATGCACCCATTTTCTCTTCATCCTCATAAGCTTAAGAATGGCTATTGATACAGCCAATTAATGAACATAGTAACTACAATGACATTTCTGTGCAAGTTGCATTACACATGATTTTTTCTCCGTGGAACAGGGGCAGTGAACATACAGCCTCCAGATATTGTTGGACTACAGTCCCATCATCTCCAGCCAGCATGGCCAGTACTCAGGGACACTGCCGCGAAATTGTTCAAGATGGTGTTGTTTATTGTTTTGTTCTTGTTCTGAAAGGCGATTGTGAGGCGCTCCAAAGGAATCTCCCAAACTGGGTGAATGGGCAGTAAAACCACAAATGTGGTTCAGTGCAAGCAAATGTAAAGTGATGCACATTAGGAGTGGATTTTTGCCCCCAGCTCCACATATGCATATGTATATATGGATCTGAACTGGTGGTGAGACCTTGGGGTTGCAGTTGATAGCTGAATGAACGGTGCATGGTAACTGTGAAAAGGGCAAATTCCACACCAGGAAAGGAACTGAAAATGAAGTGCCAACATCATCACATTGCTATACAATTTAGGGTGTGTGCTGTTCTGGTTGCCTCACCCTCATTGTAGATCTGGAAAAGGTTCAGAAAACAGCAACCAACAAGATCAAGGGAGGGTGTGGCTGTGCCTTCCAAGGAAAGGTTGAAATATTTGGGTCTTTTTAATTTTTGCAAAAGGTAAGTAAAAGAAGACATCATAAGGTATGTAATATTAAGCATAATGAGGATCAAGTGGCTAGACAAAAGCTTTTTTATCTCTCCCATGAAACGAGAACTCAGGGTCATCCGATGAAACTGAGAGTTGGAAGGTTCAGAAGAGACAAAAGTACTTCTTCACACAGCTCAAAGTTAAATATGAAATTCCTCTCCATAAAAGGTACAGATGGCCGCAAACTTGGATGGCTTTAAAAGACAAATTCATGGAGGATGAAGACTTATCAATGACTACGTATCTTGTGCCTCCGCTGTCAGAGGCAGCCATGCTTCTGAGCACCAGTTGCTGGAAACGCAGGAGGGGAGAGTTCTGCTGCTCTCGGGTCCTGCTTGCAGGCTTCCCATCTGCTTGGCCATTTGGAGAACAGGATGCTGGACAAAGTGGGCCTTCGGCCTAATCCAGCATCCAAGCTCTTCTCAAGACGGGATTTGGAGTCCAAAGACACACGGAAGAACTGCTGCAGATGGACACCATACTCAACTAAGAATTAATGAAGAATAACTAAGAACTTCAAGTTTGGGGTCATATGCTGATAATGGGTATTGCTCTACGCGGTGGAGCTATGGCTTCAGCTGTTTTCTGGCAAACTGTTGTAGAAACCACTGTGGGCTCTCAGTTTTGTGGCAAGTTCACTGAAACAAACCACAGAACAATGAAACTAAAGACAATGAATTTTGTTCTCCCATCGGCTGCTCTCACCCAGCTTAGCCAGCCAGTTGAAGCTATTTCCAGGTGTGGCCGCTGTCGCATGCTGACAAGCTTCCAGGAGCCACAGGTGAGAGCTGAGTGCAGGGTGGGGACCAAAGGTGACAAACCACCCCAGAAGGAGCATGACGTGTCCCCCACCAGAGGTATTATTGTATTGGCCCAGATAAAAGCCTCACTTTTTTTCCAAATTCCAACTGTGAAAAGTTAAAGTGCGGCTTACATTCAGAACTGAGCACCGCTTGCCTGGCTCCCAACACTACTGCCCTGAACAGGGGGGGGGGCAGCTAGTGCCGGCTTGAGGAGGCAGAGCCGGGAGGCGGGCCGCACCCGCTAATAAACATTCAATATTAAAGGTGCGGCTTATTTGCAGGTGCATCTTATATTCGGTCCAATACGGTACCTCTCCCATTACGCCACATACACCAATTTTATATCGCGATTGCACGATATCACGATTTCATGCTATCATGAATTTGTGATACGATATAACGAAATCATATCATACAATTGTGATATCATACAATCATGAACTCATGATGCCATGATCTCGCACTGTGATTTCACGAAATCATGATGTTGCACTTTCATTGAATCATGATATCTTGATTTCACACTATGATTCCACGAGAATATGAAATCACAAAATCATGAAATCATGATATTGCGAAATCTGGTATCACACAATCATGATTTCATGATATCATCACCATCATCATTTCACAAAGCCATTGCAAAAGAATGAGAGTGCAGGTATTCTGTGTGGCATTCTTAGCAAGGTCAATGAATCTTTGTAGAAGACAACATTGAAGTGTAACATGTAGTGTTCTAAAGAGGCACAAAGAGCGAAAACAGATCATACAATCATAATAGTGTAATAACGTATTGGCCCGAGTATGAGATGCACCCGCAAATAAGCAGCACCTTTAAAATTGAAGGATTATTTGAGGGTGCCACCCACCTTCCAGCACTAGCTTCCCAAGCTGGTGGCACCTGCACCCCGTCCCCCATTCAGGGAGGTAGTGCCAGGAGGCGGGTGTGCAACGCTCGGTTCCAAATATAAGCTGCACTTTAACTTTTCACAGCTGGAATTTGGTGGGGAAATTGCGGTGTATATTTGGTAGTGCAGTTGGCTCTGGCTGGCTTCAGGAGTTGCTCGCTGCTCGCTGCAGAGGCGCAGGAAATATGGTGGGTGCCACGGCAGCAAGCAGCTCCTGAAGCCAGCCAGAGCCAACTGCGCTACCAGGCTGCTGAGGCCGTGGCTGTGGCCGCCACCTTTCCTGGGGACAGATTTGCAAATCTGAGGACATTCCGGGAATTTGTTCGGGGACAGATTTACAAATCTGGGGACTGTCCCTGGGAACCAGGGACGTCTGGTAACCCTACCATAAATACCTACTTTTGTTTTGTTTTGTCCCTTACAATAAACCTGAAGAGGAGGATTTAAAAACTGCGTACTAACAAGCAATTCTTAAATATATTTTAGCTTATTTGTTTCTATTAAAATTGCAGCCTGCAAAATAATGCAAGCTTCTCCCTGAGGGCCGAGGGAACCAGACAGGGGGCCAGAGGAGGGTCTAAAGAGGCCTTGTAGCAAGTCACACCTCAGATTCATCTCCTTCAATCCTGCAGTCCTGACTGCGAGACAGTGGCGTAGCGTGGGTTGTCAGCACCCGGGGCAAGGCAAGTAATTTGCGCCCCCTAACCCGTGGATTTGCACCCCCTAACCCGTGGATTTGCCCTAACCCCCAGATGTTGCACCCGGTGCGGCCGGCCCCCCCTGCACCCCCCACGCTACGCCACTGCTGCGAGATGCCCCTCTTGCCCCCCTTGCCAGCCAAGCAGCTGCTCCTGTCCTGCCAAACAGCCCTTCCTTCCTTGGGAAGCCACGAAGGTCTTCCTCCTTGAGGACCCCCGATGTCCAGAGCCGGCCAGACGCCCACAAAGCGCTGCCGCCCAAGCTGGGGCAAGGAGCCAGACGACTCTGAAGTCAGGCGAGCCCCCGGAGTTGCCCACCGTAAGAAACTCACCTGCCCTGGGACTCTTGGGAGGAGGAGGAGAGGCGGTGCAGCAGCGAGCTCCAGGCGCCCTGACGGCTCTCCCGAGCGCAACGGCCAGCAGATGAAGCGCAGCCCACGCTGGCCGGGAAGAAGAGAGCGGTTCTGCTCTGACTTGCCTCTGTCGTGGGCATTATTGCATTCATCAAAACTTACTCTATTGAATTTATCTTAAAGCTGCCAGCGTTTTCAGCTGTACACAATTATCTCCCATATATTCAATAAACGTTTTCCAATCTTGTTTAAACGTATGTTCTTCTTGTTCTCTTATTCTATATGTTAAGTCTGCAAGCTGTGCATATTCTGTCAAGCTGCCATTCTTCTTTGGTGGGGACCTCGCTCGTTTTCCATCTTCCCAACTCTCAGATTCTGTGATTCTATGGCACTGGACAGCAGGCTGGTTGCTAGCCCAGGATACTCAAATATAAAAAATTCTTAGAACAAAAATTTAGAAGCAATTTCTGTGAGGAAACTGAATATGAGAAAAGGTTGGGCGACATATAGGGATTTATTAGTAGAACACCAGTTGAAACTTTTAAAAATTGATGACGTAAAAGATCTCTTAACGGATTGGCTACAGTATCACCAGTTGAAAGATGTTTTTAAAACAGATAAAACAAAGGGTTTTTCTAATGAAATATTGAAGTTTGAGAAAGAATTGTTGGAGAATAATGTGAAATTACTTTCCAAAATGTATAAACTGCTATTGGAATGGTTTACTAAAGATGAAGAAGTCCAATCAGTTATGATACAATGGGCAAGAAATTTTGGGTATAATATACAGCTTGCAGCATGGGAAAAATTGTGGAGAGAGGATTTGGAATTTACAGTGTGTTATACACTAAAGGAAAATTATATGAAAATGATGTATCGTTGTACTTAACTCCGGGTAAATTAGCAAAAATGTACAGGACTAGTTCAAATATTTGTTGGAAATGTAAAGAAAAGGAAGGCACCATTTACCACATGTGGTGGAACTGGAAAGTGATAAAGGAATTATGGGAAATGATATATAATGAACTGAAAAAAATTGTTTAAGGTTATTACCTTTGTTAAAAAAATCAGAAGCCTTTTTGTTAGGAATTGTAGGTGCAGAGATACCAAAGGAAATGAAAAGACTGTTTACGTACACTGCAACATCTGCAAGAATGCTGCTTGCCCAGAGTTGGAAAGATGGCAAGATACCTGCCAGGGTGGACTGGCAGGTGAAATTATTGGATTATGCAGAAATGGCAAGATTGACTGGGAAAATAAGAAACTAGGAGGATGAAAACTTCAATAAAGAATGGGAGAAGTTTATATTATATTTGAAAGACCACTTTAAACACACCAACACATCCCTTCTGCCTTCAAGGTTTTTAATGCTAAAGTTAGAGCTCAACTATGGAATTTCTTTTTTTAAAAAATAGATATTTTTATTTCATTTTAATACATCACATACAAAAAAGAAATATATAAAAAACAAATATCCATCACTCCTAACAACTAAGAAAAAGAAAGAAAAACAACAACAGCAGCAACACCAATACATTAGTGCTCACAATACATTTAACATAAAAATGACTTTTTTCTATATAGCTGACTGCCCGTCTACTCCTTACTTCTATTTCTCATCCATTATTCACTGCCATATTATAACATGTTTTGGCTTTAATATTATTTATTCTATCCTAGGTTTTCCATCAAACTTAAAACTCCTACTGAAGTTATTCAAATGCTGCTACAGACTTCAAACTGTCATTACTGTTTTTCAGATGGGTTTTGTGCTAAATACTTCCTTTGATTTATTTTTTCTTCCTTCTGATAAATGATCTAATTCTGCATATTTGATCATTTTTTGAATCCACTCTGATCTAGAAGGGACTTTGTTGCTTTTTCAATTTGTTGCAATGAGTATTCTTGCTGCAACCGTAGCATAAAGAAAAAGTTTTACTTTTTTAGGGATATCTGAATCTGTGATTCCCAATAGGTAAGCTTCTAGTTTTTTGCTGAAAGATATTTTTAACATTTTTTCCAATTCGGAATGGATATCCTCTCAGAACACCTTGATTTCTTTACATTGCCACCACATGTGATATAAATTACCTGGTTTTTCTTTACACCTCCAACAATTGCTTGGTATACTTTTATACATCTTGGAGAGCTTCCAAGGAGATATAGACCATCGATGCTGCATTTTAAGGAAGTTCTCTCTTAAAGAATAACAAGCTGTAAATTTCCAACCTGTTTTCCACAGAGGTTCCTCCTTCCCAGTCAAGGAGGAGTCGGTATGCTTTGGAGAGTGCTTTGGATTTAGAATTTACTATATTGGCTTCGAATCTAGAAGTCTCTGTGGCAAAACCTTTTTGTTTATCTATTTTGAATGTCTCGTATAGTTGATGGTATTGAAACCAGTCCGTTACGTGCTCCTTTATTTCCTCAAAGCTTTTTAACTTAAATTGATTCTCTTCTTCCTTTAGAAGTAATTTATATGATGACCACGTTCCCTGGGCATTTTTCCTCTTAACTGCACAGGCCTCTATTGGAGAGATCCATCGGGAGATTTTGGGATCTAGCAAGCTTTTATATTTCTCCCATACATCAAACAATGATTTCCTAATAATTTGATATCCCGCTTTATCACTACCCGAAGGAGTCTCAAAGTGGCTAACAATCTCCTTTTCCCTTCCTCCCCCACAACAAACACTCTGTGAGGTGAGCGGGGCTGAGAGACTTCAGAGAAGTGTGACTGGCCCAAGGTCACCCAGCAGCTGCAGGTGGAGGAGCGGGGAATCGAACCCGGTTCACCAGATTATGAGTCTACTGCTCTTAACCACTACACCACGCTTTCCCATAGACCAAATATGCATGGCAACCCCATCGGTTGTCGAACCCTTCCAGGTCCAGTAAGTCTGAATCCTTGCAATGTGACCATTCTTTCAACCAGGTGAAGCAGGCCGCCTCATAATACAATTTTATCAGGCAGGGAGAAGCCTCCTCTGTCTTTTATATCGATTAGAATCCAATGATTAACTCTAGGTCTATTTCCCTGCCATACAAATTTAGAAAAGTCTTTTTGCCAATTCTTGAGGCAGCCTTCTCCACCCAGAATTGGAATCATTTGAAACAAAAAGATCAACCTGGGGAGCATGTTCATCTTTATAATGCTCTATGGAATTTCAATCTGGATGTCAGGGTTTACCCAGTCAGTGGAACGAGTGCAGGCAGCCTTTCTATTTACGATTTTCGCTGTCCCATGCTGTGTACCTTACGCAGCCCTGTGTCTAGAGGGAGGCCAACATAAGCTAGAGACAGTTGCCTGGATGAGTCTTCTTTTATGCTGGCTAAACATTTGTTTTTCAGCAGACAAAGATACTTTACTTAGCGAAGTTCTGTTAGACTCCTTCCCTTCCCCAGGGCTACAACTGTTTTGCACAACTTGGGCTTTCAGAGGATCTCCTGGGTGCTGTGGTTTTTCCAATCGCCAAGGCCATGTTAAAAACTAGGCTGTGGGACATAGATAGCCAGGAACTAATCTCAGCTGTGGAAAAAACATGTTCCCCTCTTATTTTCGACTCTCTTGGGCACAGGAATTTAACCTTAATTATTTACAATTTCTGTTTAACCCGCAAGAAAGAAGGGCTTTTTCGCTGGCTAGGTTCAATTCTAATCCTTCTAACCTCCTTTGGGGTAGGGTTAGGGTTTGGCAGAAGGAGATAGGCTCTGCCCATGTGATGCCCACTTGGTGGAAACTCTAGCTCACATGGCCCTTGAATGTAAAATGTACGATGATCTCCACCAACAATTTCTAGACCATCTATGTATTCCAACATGGAAACCAGAGATGGAGGTTATACGCTTCTTATTACAGGGGAGAGACCAGGAGCTCACCAAGACAGTAGCTAAGTTCCTCTATTTTATTTTTTGTCGCCAAAGTATGCTACAGGATCCTGCCCTTGCTGGAGACCCACCTAGATGAAATAGATTGCTCGCCTCTTCTTCCCTTTGGCAAATGACTGTACTACTGAAATGGCAAGGAGATTACACTGGCTTATTTATTCTGAATGTTTGTAAGTGATACCAATAAAGATTTGATGATAATGACTTTAAACACTTGAACTCTTTAGCAGGTCTTAAATAACTCTTGTAATGTTACATAGATTTTGGATACAATGGAGGACCATAAATTAGATGGACTTACAGTATGCAGTCAAAAAAGTTACCCAAAGAACCCACAGAGAGGAGGAGGGAAGTGTGTGTGTGGGGGGGGGGGCAACCGAGCCAAATGGGAACAGCACCTGCTAGCCCTGCACACAGAATCATAGAGTGGGGAGGGACCCCCAGGGTAATCTAGTCCAACCCCCTACAATGCAGGAATATCAAGTAAAGCATGTGACTGGTGACCATCTAACTTCTGCCTAGAAACTTCCAAGACTAAGGGAATGGAGTTGGAACCTAATCTAGTCCAACCTCCTGAAGTGCAGGGATCTTTTGGCAACCCCAACAGGGCGCAGGGAGGGTGGGGTGCGGAAAGCGTGCTTCGCTTGAGGGGGGGGCTCTCCTCGGATGGGGAGCGCACCCTTCTCGCCCGCAGCCAGCAAGATACGCGGGGCTCTGTGGGGGACAAGTGACGGGAGTGCAGAAAAAGGGGAGGAAGATTTTGCTCGCGTGTTGGGATGCAGTCCTTTTATTCCTTCAAACAGAATCGGAATTGCCGAGTTGACCCAAGGGTCATCTAGTCCAACCCCTAAAAGGAAGGAATCTCAACTAGATAATACACGGCACGTGACCGTCCAACCGCGGCTCAAATTCCTTCGAGGAACGAAAGGACGCCGCCACCTCTTGGGGCGATCTGTTCCACCGCCGAACGGCATAGCTGTCAACTTTCAGATTTGAAAATAAGGGATCAGCAGCCTCCGCTGCCCGGGGACGGTCTGCGGAATATCCGGGACAGCAGCGGGAAGCGGCGCTGGAATAAGGGAATTTCCCGCAAAAAAGGGAAAGTTGACAGCTGTGCCGAACGGCTTGCCTCTTGCCCCAGGGGGCGCTGCGAGGCCGCTGAGGACTAGCGCCTTAGCGGGCTCGCCTCACCTGTCCCCCCCCGACCCCTCCCCGCCACGCACCCACTCGGGCACTTTGCAAGGGCGCTACATCGCGCCAAGCACCCGGCGCCTTCTCGGCCCTGGGAGAACCAGGAACCGGCCTTCTAGGAGCCTGTTGCAGGCCGGGCACGTTTCCAAACTGACTTCCTAACGCGCGGCATGACGGGAGATGTAGTTCTCCGAGGGTGTTGCAAAGGGAGGGCGAGGCTCCTGCAGCAGAGCCTTCCTGGTCCCTTTTTGTTAGGGGGCAGGACTTTGTGGAGGGGGAGACTTCGGGGGGGGGGGCAGAACCGTCGTGATTGATCAGTTAGTACTTTATGGGGGGGCAGCTGCCCCCTGCCCCCCCCCTTACGCCCATGTACAGCTCCATATATCAAACAGAGCAATGATGCTAGCGGGCGTAATTAAAAATGGAAAGCAAAACACTAAAATGAGCGTGAGCCCTGGGCTCCTTGCAAACCCATCCCATAGAATCCCGGGAACCGTAGTTTGCACAGGAGGTGGGGCGCTGTTAGCAGCAGGCCCTGTTCCCCTCACATAGCTACAACTCTCAGAGGAAAGAGGAATCCAGAGCTATACCTGCTCTGGGGAACTGTAGTTCAACTCTCAGTGCCCTGTGCATGCTACAATTCCCATGGTGCTTGGTTGCTGGGAAGCCATGGGTTTTTAAAAGGAACAGCACAATGCTTTTAGTGTATTGTACATTGCAATTATCTGACAATTCTTCAGTCTACCTGGCGGGAAATCTTAAAATGAGGGAAGTCCAGGTGGGGTGGGCAGAAGAGGGCAACAGAGGAGGGAGGGAGGGAGGTCTAGGGGCAAATGGAGCCAGGTAGGCCTGGCCCACCTATGAGACAAAGTGCGCCTCAGGTGGCAGAATCCACTGGGGCAGCAGATCCCAATGCAGATCTATCTACCCCCCCACCACTTCCACCCTTGCTTGTTTCTGATGTAGAACTTCCCCTTCTTCCTGACAGGGAAGGTGGATACCATTTGAGTGAAGCTGAAATCATAAACTTAAAATTGCTGTGGGTTGGGGATGTCTCAGATTTCCCTAGAAAGGGAGGAGTGGGAGAATGGTGTGTTCCTCTCTGAACCATATGTCCCATTCAAGTGTGGAGAGAAGGCTTGACATCTGAAATCCAGTCATCAGACTTACCGAAACATAGAATTGTCAAGTTGGAAGGGAACCCGAGGGTCATCTACTGTAATCCAGGAATCAGCTGATTCCAGGGAAGTAGTGTCGGGTGCCTTTTTGGCTTTGGCGCAAACTGCTGCCAGCTGAGACTGGCATTGCCCAACTCCTTTGCCCACTGCCCTGGCTCTCAGTTGGTTTGTGGACCCCAGTCAGAGCACTGGCCTTAACTGCTAAAGTTCCCATCACACTTTGAGGTGCCTGTTTAGTGAAGGGGCAGACCCAGCAGAGGGTGTTGCTCACTGGCTGGTTCAGCTGGAGATCGTCCCCCTTGCCAGCCACACTGCGGTCTAAGTGGTGTAGTGTCTTCTTCTTTGGCGACCTCTCGTAGCCGAGGAAGATGGTCTTCCATGAACACGGTTTTAACAGTGAGTCCGTAAGTGACTGTGGAGGCCAATTCTGGATCCCCACGTCCTTCCACGGTGGGGACCTTTGTGTCAGTGCCCCAAAGTGCTTACTGCGCCAGCCATGGGCTGTGGGCCTGCGTGGAGCATCTGGAACATCCAGATGAGGGGGAATCACAGACTCATAGAATGGTAGAGTTGGAAAGGGACCTCAAGGGTCATCTAGTCCAACCCTCTGCAATGCAGGAATCTCAGCTAAGGCATCTATGACACATAGCCATGCAACCTCTGCTTAAAAACCTCCAAGGAAGTAGAGCCCACCACCTCTTGTGGGAGACTGTCCCACTGCCAAACAACCCTTACTGTCAGAAAGTTTTTCTGAATGCATAGTTGGAATCTCCTTTCTTTTAGCTGGAAGCCATGGATTCGGGTTCTGCCTTCCAGAGCAGGAGAAAACAAGCTCGCTCCAACTTCCATGGGACAGCCCTTAAGGTATTTGGAGATGGCTCTCATATCTCCTCTCAGTCTCCTCTTTTTCAGGATGAACACACCCAACTCTTTCAACCCTTCCACATAAGACTTGGTCTCTAGGCCCTTAATCACCTTTATATGCCCTCCAGCATTTCTTCCATAATGGTAATTTTACTCTTTATACCCCACACATCTTACTGGTTGCCCCTGCCACTCTGGCAGAACAAAACAGTAAACATTAAAAAAGACTTCCCTATACAGGACGGCCTCCAGATGGCTCGGGGGCTGGATAACTCCATGCCTTCCAACATTTCTCCAATGAAAACAGAGACATCCTAAAGAAAAGTGGGACATTCCAGGATCAAATCAGAAACTGGGATGGCTTCTCTAAATCAGGGGCGTCTCTGGAAAATAGGGACACATGGAGGGTCTGCCTTGGTCGCTCTACCCTACCCATAATCCATTTTGTCAACATCCTTCTTAAATTGTGGTTCCTAGAACAGGACAAAGGACTCCAGGTGGGGTCTGACCAAGGAAGAATGATTCAGAGGAGATGCCAACTCGGCTTTCGGTGAGACATCCCGACATCCCGTCCTATGCTTACTGAGCAGGCATGTTAAGGTGGTGCGCGGGAAGCCGCTCCAGCCATCGGAGGAGAGGCCGACCGCAAGGAGAGATAGGCTGCCTGCGCTGGAGCGCGCGCCACAGCGCGCAGGGCCTGCCCACCCTGAGCGCCCGCCCCCGCCCCCGCCCCGCCAGACACGTCGGCCGAGGACGCCCGGCTGCGTCCGCCTGGGCGCCTTACGGGATGGTGCCATGGCGCGGCCGTCGGGGGACGCGCAGCGCCAGGAGCCCGAACAACAGCCACTGCCGCTGGTCTCCTACCAGCACGTGCCCGTGCATCTGGCCGGCGGCGCGCCCTGGGGCTTCTCCCTCGAGGGCGGGCTGGAGCACGGCAAGCCCCTCATCGTCTCCAAGGTGAGCCCCTTCCGCGCTCCTCCTTCCCCGCTCTGGGGTCGCCGTCCGGGCGAGGCGCGGCTTCCGGGCGCCCCTGTCCTCCGCCTTTTCTCCCTGCCCGTCCGGCGACGCCCGCTTTTTGTAGCGAGTCTGATAGAACGTCCACGCAGCGGAAGTGTGTGGATCTTGCTCGCGGTACAAGTCACCACCTAAAAGCAGAGAAAGCTCCAAACCCTTCGTGTCTGCAGAAGCAATAAGCTCAACGAACAACTTTGGACGAAGTTTATACGTAAAAAAATAAGTTCCAGCTTGTAGGCTTTTTAGATACAGATATCAAAGAATAACAGAATGGTAGAAGGGGTCCTGAGGGTAATCTAGCCCAACCCTCTACAAGGCAAGAATCTCAACTCAACCATCTATGGCAGAAGGCCATCCAACCTCTGCTTAAAAGTCTCCCATGAAAGAGGCTGCACCACTTTCTGAGGGAGGCCAGTCCAATGTCACAGAGCTCTTACCCTCAGAAAGTTATTCCCAATGTTTAGTCAGAATCTCATTTCTTGTAACTTGAAGCTATGCGTTGAGTCCTACCCTCTTCCATGTGGCAGCCCTTGAGATTTTTGAATGGCTGTCATGCCTTGTTTCAGTCTCCTCTTGTCCAGGCCAAACATACTCAGCTCCTTCAACTGTTCACCATAATGCTTGGTTTCTAGGCCATTTATCATCTTGGCCACCCTCCTCTGCACACTTTCCAGTCAATATCCCTCTCAAATTGTGGTGCTGAGATCTGGATGCAGGACTCCAGGTGTGGACCAAGGCAGAACAGGACAGTTGCTTCCCCTGATCTGGATACTAGACTTCTGTTGATGCAGTATAGAATAGCATTGGCATTTTTTGCTGCTGTGTCACACTGTTGACTCATGTTAAGCTACTAAGACTCCTTGATCCTTTTCACACATACTACTGGTAAATCAGGCCCCCCCATTTTCTGTCTGTTCATCTGCCTAAGTGCAGAACTTTAAATTTGTCCCCATTGAAATTCATTTTGTTAGTTTGGGCCCTAGTCTGGGTAGGCAGCTGCAGGAGGCGCATCAGACATAACAGGGCCCCCACCCCATCCATTTCCTTTGTGGCGCCCTGTTTGGTGATGCTTGCGTGTCTTAGGGCTCACTCACACTTAGCTTTTGCTTGGCATTTCTGAGCACAGATCTGCGCTTTAAAGCGCCATGTCCAAGTGCTATTTTGTTTTGTTTTTTGTCCCAACTAATCTGCTCTTTACTGGAACAAACAGAATTGGAGCAAACAGAAATTCAGCCATTTGCTTCAATTAAGCAGTAAAGAGTGGACTTTTGCAGGGAAAGCACAGGGAAGAAGAAGAAGAAGGGCATACCTGTGCATAGAAATGTGGCACAAAAGGATGAGCCTTTGGTGGAGCAAGTCCTTGGGCTGGAAACTCCTTCCTCCTGCCTAGGGACAGGCCGTGAAGCATTTCTGTCTCCACGAGTTGCTCTCTGTCTGTCAGGCGAGAGGGCCTGGGGTGACTGGCCCTGTGCCAGGCTGAGTCTCTAACTGCGCTCCCTTGGGACTGGGCAGTGAGCAGGAACGGCCCTTTGGCCGTGAATGATTAACTGCCCTTGTCCCTCCACCGCTGCCAGTTCTGGTGGCTTTGGTCTCCCAGAGTGGCAGCAAGATGCTGCTTTTCCAAGTGGAATGCCCTGCATGCCCCGTGCCTGGATTGGTCCCCAAGGAAAGAAGCCAGGGGTGGAGCTGGATGTGAAGAGGCCTCTCCTTTCTGTGAAGTGCTCCTGGGGTTGGGGGGTAGTCTGCCTTGGTCCTGCCCTCAGTACCCATTCGGGATGTGGTGCCTGCTTCCAATCCCTGTGTGTTCCAGCGACAGGATTCAGCTGTGGAGAGTAGCATGCAGTGGCTTAACACAAAGTGGTTCTGCGTGAGGCTGGGTTGATGCTTCTGGATGATAGGGACAAGTGGGGTGCCACAGTGTCCTGGGCCTGTTGATATTCAACATCTTTATAAGTGACTGGGATGAAGGAATTGAGGGGATGCCAGCAGTACACGTGAAAGGACTGGGGGATCTTATTAGGTCACTAGTTTAACATGAGTCAGCAGGGTGATGCAGCAGCAAGCAAAGCTAATACTATTCTAGGCTACATCAACAGGAGTATAGTGTCCAGATCAAGGGATCTTTGAAAGATGGGGCAAGCTTGTTTTCTCCTACTCTGGAGGGAAGAACCCGAACCACTGGCTTCAAGTTACAAGAAAGGGGATTCTGAGAAAACACCAGGAAGAACTTTCTGACAGTAAGAGCTCTTTGACAGGGGAAGAGACTCTCTTGGAAGGTGGGGGACTCTCCATCCTTGGAGGTGTTTAAGCAGAGGCTGGATGGGTTGGACTAGATGCAGTGCTGTAGCTAGCCGCTCGGGGTGCCCGATGCGGCACATGTGTCCTGCAGCCGTGGGCGGAGTGAGCTGCCCATGGGGATGGGGCAAGCGAAGGCAGGGCGTGCTGCTTGGAGCCTCTCCGCAGCCTCCCCCTCAGCTGTAGGACGGCTGAGGTGGTAGGCAGACGCAAGCCCTGTGCTGCTCGAAAAAGTGGTGCAGAGCTTGCAGGCAGTCCGCCCGCCGCCTCCCCCTCAGGAGAGACACGTGGCTCAGGCACTCTGCAGACCCCATGGTGTGGCACCCAGTGCCCCCACCTCACCTAGCTACCAGTGGCGTAGGAAGGGGGGTGCAGTGGGGGTGGGAGTTGTTTTTTTCAAAAAGTGTCATGAGCCCACTTCATGAGCCCACTTTTAAAATTTTATTTTAAAAACACATATTTTTGCCATTTTGTCACCCCGCCCAGTGATGACACCCAGGTCGTCCCACCCCCCTTCCTACGCCACTGACTAGATGACTCTTGGGGTACCTTTGAATCCTATACAGTGGTACCTCTGGATACGAACGGGATCCATTCCGGATCCCCGTTCGCATCCTGAAGTGAATGTAACCTGTGCCTGCATGTTTGCGCGTGCACGGGTTGCGATTCACTGCTTCTGTGCATGCGCGTGATGTCATTTTGACCATCTGCGCATGCGCGAGCAGCGAAACCTGGAAGTAACATGTTCCATTACTTCTGGGTCGCCGAGGAGCACAACCCGAAAGCGCTCAACCTGAAGCATATTAAACCCTAGGTATGACTGTAGTTCTACAATTCTGTGATTCTGACTCTTGGGTAGCATCCCATTGGCACCTCAGTTGTTTGCTCCAAGGTCAGCTTCTTTCTCCCATGGAGCATGAAAGCAGACCCTTAAGAACATAAGTTGAGATAGGCTCCAAGATCAGGCCAAGGGGAGGTCATGCAGCCCAGCATCCTGTTCTCACAGTGGCCAGCTGGATGCTTCTTTTGGGAGGTCTTGCACGCAGGACTCATGTAAGATTGCTGAGCCAAGGTGTTACCAAACACCAGGCATCAAAGCTGGATTTCCTAAATATCTCTGGGATTGTCCGCACTTCTGGCTTGTCTTGTGGTGTTTTCATCACTCCTCTCATTTCTCTGGGAAAAGCCACTCTTTAGGACCAGCTTGGACCATACATCAATCCAGTGAAAACCCAAATTGTCATTTGCTCTGACTGAGCGCTTGAGAGCAGTTTCCCCCAGGGCTGTGGATGAGCCCCTGTTCCTTCCTTCCTGTTTAAATGGTGGTAGCAAAGGTCCTTATCTCAAGGGCTGCTGTGGTGCATTTGGAAAAAGGCACGGCTCACATCTGGCAAAGTCTCAGGTCTTCTGGAGTTGACCCATGTTCCCTTTCCCTCCCAGCGCCCCACCCCCTCTGATGCATTCCAAATGTTGTGCATTTTCCTGAAGAGGGTTTCATTTGCCACAAAGCTGGTGCAAATGTGAATAGTTTAACTGCATTCTGTGTGCATCTGGGAAATGCTGTGTGAGGATGGGCCGGTGGGCCAAGAGACCCAGGATTATCATTTTTTCTTGGGGGGCAGGTTGCCCGATTTATTTCCTTGGTGCAAAGTGAGCCCGTCCCTGAGCTGATGGGTCAAAGAATCATAGGATTGTCATCTACTCAAACTCCCAGCAATGTGGGAATCCTAACTGCAGCATCCATGATGACAGATGGCCACCCAACCTCTGCTTAGAAACCTCCAAGGAAGGAGAGGCCACCACTTTCTGAGGTAGTTGTTCCACTGTCAAACAGCTCTTAGCATTGGAAAGTTCTTCCTGATGTTCAGTAGGAATCTCCTGTCTTGTAACTTGAATCCATTGGTTCAGGTCTTCCCCTCTGGAGCAGAAGAAAACAGGTCAGGCCAGGATGCCAAGGCTGGGGAAGCACCTTCTTTTTGGCTCCCTGGCAAAGTCGCCCACAGTCCAAGCACAGGAACAGGGGCTTCTTTGTGCCATAGTGAACTGCCAGCACACACCCTTCTCTCTGCATGCTCTGAGCATTGGATCTGCCTTTTCCTCTCCCTGCTCTCTTCTGGGCATTGTAGCTGGCCAGTTAGGACCGGCCCGCCATACAACAAAGTTAGGTGACTGCCTCAGGTGGCAGGATCCATAGGACCCTGTGGTCAATCTTTCTTCCCCCTCCCTTTTCCTGATGCTGATCTTCCCTCATTGGTTCTTCCCTGGTGGGAAGGGGGACACCATTTTGGGGTCTGCCCCAGGCCAGCCAAACATCCAGACATAGCCCCAGACTCTGGCTATCCTGCCTAGCAAATGCTGGTTTCTCCTCCTCTTCTCACCTTTGGCCAGCTGTGACCCAAAGACCTGCTCTGTGCATGCTCTGAAGTCCTTTGCATTTAACACTAGCCCTGCAGGGAGTTGTGGCTGTGCTGCTCTTCCCTCCCATCTCCAGCCTCAAGGATATGTTGCAAAGGGCTCATCCAGACTTCCTATTTTGCTGTGTTTCTAGGAACAGGTTCATGCTTTAAAACACTGTGTCCAGGCACTTATTTTTTATCACTTTCCCCACGAAAACCCCACTCTTTAATGCTGAATTGCAGCAAACAGCAATTCAAGCTTCCAGCAGATTGCTCTTTGCTCCGATTCATCAGTAAGGAGCTAGTTTTTGTTGGGAAATCATTGTGGTGAAAGGAAAGAAAAGTGCTCAAACGTTGACTGGGAAAGTGTGGATTTGTGCATGTAGTGCGTGGGGCAAAAGGTAAGCATGCAGAGGGAGAGGCGTGAAGCATGGATGGAGCTGAGTATCCATCTTGATTTGTCACTTCCCTACAATATCCTAGAGTAGACCAGCCTTCCCCAACCTAGGACTGCAGCTCATCAGCACATGCCAGCGATGGCTGGGGCTGGTGGGAGTTGTAGTCCAAACACCTGGAAGGCCCCTGGATGGGGAGGCTGTGAAAGAGGGTCAGTCTGTGCCGCTGCCTCCAAGGGCACTCTCTGGAGTGAAAGGCAGCAGCTGCCAAGAAGGGGCATGGTCCAGAATGTGGGGAGGAGGCGGAGGCAGCCTTTCCTCCCACAGCATGGTGTCTGTGGGCTTCATCCAGCTGCAAGCCAGCAGCTGTTTCCTGGGGGGGGGGACATCTGTTGTCATATTCTGGGTTTGCAGCAAAGTGTGGAATAGCAGGAATACGGCAGCAGAAGCTGTACAATGGCGCCCAATGGTCAGAGGCAGCGGTGCTTCCAAATGCCAGTTGCGAGAGGCTGCAGAGGGGAGAGTTGCTCTCATGCTCAGGTCCTGCTGGCAGGTTTCCCACTGGGGCATCTGGCTGGCCGCTGTGAGAACAGGAGGCTGGACTGGATGGGTTCCCTTGGGCCTGATCCAGCAGGCTTGTGGATGCCTTCCGCCTTCCTGGAAGAGGCTTGTTAGCAGCACCCTGGTCGGGTTATGGCCTTCCTCCCCACCGTGACCTGAAAAGGCCTAGACAGAGCCGACTCAGCCATGAGGCAAGGTGAGGCAACTGCCTTCGGCAGCAGGATCCACCATGGTAGAAGATGTCAATCTTTCTCCCTTGTTCCTGATGTAAATCTCCCCTTACCCCTTCTTGCCTGGTAGGGAGGGGGTGCTATTTTGGAGTCTGCCTCAGGTGCCAAAATCTCTGGGGCTAGCCCTGGGGTCCAGGGCATGCCTCCCTTGATGTCTGCAACACTTTGAAACCAGTGTTGAATGATGTAAATTAAATGTGTTCATGTCTGGGGAATTTATTTAAGATTTGAGGGATGGGAGGTCCTGGACACAGGGTGCAGCCATCTATGTCTGCCGGTAGGGATCTGTTGGCTGAGAGCCCACTGTGTCTCACGCCCTTTCCCCTCGGCATAGCTGTCTGATGGGTAAAGGAGCTGCCTTCTCCCCCTGCCTTGGATGCTTGTCTGGCTTTGGGCAGAGATGTCAACAGATGCCGTCTTCTCCCACTGTTGCTGAGGGTTGCTCTGTCTCTCTCTGTCTCTCCTGCCTGGCTTTGAACGTGACTTGCTGCTGGCCAACTCATTGTTATCTCATTGCAATCCATCACTCCTCCATGGATAAGAATGCAGGAAGAGCTGTGATGGATCAGGTCAACGTGGGCCTGTCTAGCCCAACATCCTGTTCTCACAGTAGCCAGCCAAATACTTCTCCTGGGAGGCCGCCAACCAGGGTCTGAGCGCAACAGCAACTCTCCACACTTGCAAATCACAGAAACTGGCAATGGGTGTAGAGCAGAGCCATTGTGGTTAGCTGGCAGCCATCCCTACTTGTTTTGGGAGTGAAACCCACAATTTAACTATGCACTGTGCTTTCTATTGCCTGGCCTGTATTCTGTGGCTTTTGGTAGAAGTGGAGCCCTCTTTCGTCCGAAGGTTCTTCTTTGATTAATAATCCCCTTCTCTGTTGGCACTGGAGATAGGTAAAGGTAAAAGGTAAAGGATCCCTGGACAGTAGACATAGTCAAACTTGACTCTGGGGTGCAACGCTCATCTCGCATTTCAGGCTGAGGGAGCCAGCCTTTGTCCACAGACAGTTTTCCGGGTCATGTGGCCAGCATGACCAAACCGCTTCTGGCGCAATGGGACACTGTGATGGAAGCCAGAGTGCATGGAAATGCCATTTACCTTCCTGCCACAGCAGTATCTATTTATCTACTTGCACTGGTAGACTGGTAGACTTTCAAAGTGTTAGGCTGGCAGGAGCTGGGACAGAGCAACTGGGGCTCACCTTTGTTAAGCGGATTCGAACTGCCAACCTTCCGATCGGCAAGCCCAAGAGGCTTGGTAGTTTAGACCACAGCACTACCAGTGTCCCATCCTATCCCCTACAGTGGAATGGGCTTCCTTGGGAGATTGTGGACTGTCCTTCCTTGGAGGTTTTTAAGCAGAGGTTGGATGGCCATCCGTCGGGGATGCTTTAGCTGAGATTCCTGCATTGCAGGGGGCTGGGCCCCTTGGGGTCTCTTCCAACTCAACAGTTCTATGATTCTATGATCCTGTTTTTACCCCATGCTTTGTAGAGACAGGCCCATGCTTCGAAGTGCTGTGTCTGAGTTCCAAGCGGTTTTTCTTATGTCCAGGCACTTTCCCTCCAATAACTCATTCTTTCACACTGAATCAGGACAAATGGGTTTTCTGCAGATTGCCGCTTTCTCCAATTCAGTTGCGAGGTGTGTTCTCGCCTGCTTGGACAGGCAATTCTAAAGCCCAGACCTGTGCCAAGAAGTATGGCATAAAATGAAGTCTGGATGAGCCCTTTTAGCCACAGGGCCTTGCACTGTCCCTGTGCATGTTGAGTGTCTTGTGATGTTCTGGCGCAATGGGACACTTTGGTTGTTGCCATGGAGAGAAGCCTTAATTGCCATGCAAAGGACCACATACTCTCTTTCTGATTGGCGGTGGAGCAGAGCGGGCCCCAAGGCCACCACAAGGCTGCCCATGAGACTTTTGAAGGACCTGCCTGTTTCTGCAGAGGAGGATGAAAGGTGTTGGCTTTTCTTTGGCCAGAAGTTGGGTTTGGCTGGAGCTGTGCCAGACACAGTGGCAATGTTTGTTGCATGCCAGGCTGGAGAATGGCGCAAAGGGGTGTGTGTGTGTGTGTGACACAAACGTTCCACCTCCAGGGAGCATATCTGCACCTTGGCTCACTTTTAAATTTTTATTATGTTTCTGTCCCACCTTCTTTCCTACAAAAAGCTCCAGGTTGTGTCCGTGGTTCTCCTCTTTCCCGTTTTATCCTCACAACTACCCTGTGAGGTAGGCAAGGCTGAGAGAAGACAAAAGTAGGTCTGAGACCACCTGGTGAGCTTCATGGCTGAGCAGGAACTAGAAACCCTGGACTCTTAGGTCTTAGTTCAGCACTCTAACTGCTATAACACTCTGGCTCTCATTTGCCCAGCATAGGAAGTACTGGGATGCCCACTTCTGGGGTGTGGGCGCTCCCTGAACTTTGAGTGAGCCTTCCACAGCTGCATAGGAATGGAAGAAGAAGAAGAGCCTTGCTGCAGGATCAGGCCCAAGGGCCCCATCTAGTCTGGCATCCTGTTCTCACAGAGGCCACGCAGGTGCCCCAATGGGAAGCGAGCAAGAAAGACCAAATGGCAACAGCACTCTGCCCACCTGCAATTCCCAGCAGCTCTTACTCAGAGGCATTGCCATCATGGCTAGTAGCTGCCGATAGCCCTTCATTAATTTGCCAAGTCCTTTTGTGAAGCCGCCTACAGAAGTGAGTTCCGTAGTTTATGTTGCAGCCCAGAAACCAGCCATTGTGGGAGAGCTTCCAGGGCCTCTGGGACACAGCTGGGAATGATCCGCCTGGCTGAGGCAGGCTTGGCCAGAGCTTAAAAGAGCCGCCACTGCCACATCCTGAGCCTTCTGCAGTCCAGGCTGGCTGTTCCTCTCCTCCTCCTCCTCTATTGCAGCTGCTTCTGGGCTCTTGAGGAGCTCCAGCTGGGAGCTGAGGAAAGAGCACAGGCATGCAGGAGGTGCAGTGTCAAGGACACACTGCCTATCTGTCTTCCCCATATGTACTTTATTCCCCAAATAAAGGAAGGTACAGCATCCGGAGAGCGCTGTGTTTTCTTTTTCGGTTCCAGTGGCCTTCGTGGAGAATGTGCTGGTCATAGAATAATAGAATCTTAGAGTTGGAAGGGACGCCAAGGCTCATCGATTCCAACCCCCTGTAAGGCAGGAAACTCAGCTAAAGCATCCAGGACAGATGGCCATCCAACCTCTGCTTAAAAACCTCCAAGGAAGGACAGTCCACAACCTTCTGAGTGAATATTTTCCACTGTCACAGTGCTCTTACTCTCAGAAAGTTCTTCTTGATGTGGAAAGGTGGAATCTCCTTCCTTGTAACCTGAAGACATGGGCTTGGCTCCTCCATGTACTCCTTGGAGAAAAAGTTGGGATATGAATGCAGTAAATAAGCTCTCCCTTTTACCTGGTTAAGAAAGCTGGAGGGAGCAGCCAGGTGGAGAAGTCAATCACAAACCAGGCATCCAGAATTCTCCACCTGCTTGCAGTTGGATCCACACCAGTCACAAAACACACTTGGTACCTGACGAATTTTTAACACTGGGTCCTCCCCTCCAGAGTAGGAGAAAAGATGATTGCTCCCTCCTCCATGTGACAGCCCTTAAGATATTTGAGGATGGTTATCATATCTCCTCCCAGTCTCATCTTATCCGGGCTAAACACACCCAGCTCCTTCAACTGTTCCTCATAAGGCTTGGTTTCCAGACCCCTGATCATCTTGGTTGCCCTCCTCTGTGTGGTCTGACCAAGGCAGAATAGAGCGGGATTATTACTTCTCTTGAGTTCTGCTAATGCAACCTAGAATTGCATTAGCTTTTTGTCTTTTGTTTTTTGCTGCTTCATCTTATTGTTGACTTGTGCTAGATCCTTTTCACCTGTACTGCTGGCAAGCCAAGTGCCCGTCATTTTATATTTGTGCAGCTGGTTACTCCTGGTTGTGTGCCTAATTGTGCTCCTGAGGTAGGGGAGAGCAGTCTGGCAGCAGTGGGGGGGGGCAGATGGAAATGCCTCCCTGTTTCCCTCCACACCCTGCTGCACCTCTGCTCCCAGTCACTGAGAAACAGATCCCTTTGAGGCCAGTTGCACTGTCGCAGTGGGACAGGAAAAGCCCCAGCAGGGCTGGCAGTAATGCAGTGGCGGGAGGTGTATCTGCCACGCAAGGCTTCGCCTTGTCTCATGGATGGGCTGCCCCAGCTTTTTCTGGGAGGGCGTGGATTCCTGTTGCTGTTTGCCTGGGAAGGGGATCTGTTTGCATGGCTCTTGAGGGCCTTGCCTGCCTCTTCACATCATGTCCTGAAACTTTCCTCTTGGAGATGTGAGACTTCTGTTAGCCAACTGGACACAGAGTAGGGAGAGTGTGCCCTGTCCTTGCAGGCTAGGAACTTTTTCTGGCCTTTATTTGCAGAGCTGGTTTTCCCAGCTACCGGGGCTTGCTTCAAAATGTGGAACAGTAACCCAGCAGCTAAACGGGATTTCATATCCGTTTCCCCTCCCACTCCTCCTCTCAAACAAAGCTCTTACAGTCTCGGAAGGCAGAGCAGAAGCCGCCTGGTTAAGAAACAGTCATCAGTTCCAGTCTAAATTCTTGCAAAAAGGATAGGTGGTGGACCCCACCCTAAAAAAAAGGTCAACATGTCTAGCTGAGTATGCCATTAAAAGTATTTGGCGTTTCTATTTTAAAAATAAAATTGAGAAGACCAGCACACATTGGCTGAAAGCAGTTTGTTTCTTTTATTCTAGATGATTCTAGAATGAGATGCCCTCCAGATCTTCTGAATTTGAATGCATTCAGATGGGTAGAACAGCTTCCAGGGGGCTAGGGTTCTGAGACCTCCAGGCCTGACCTGAAGTCTCCGGGTTTGCCTGGTGGCAGGTGGAAATAGAAAACCCCTGTGAGCTCCTTCAGGAAGACTTGATGCAACCAAGAACAGTATTACTTTTTGATGCAGCAGCTAAAAAGGCAAATGCTCTTCTAGGCTGTATCAACAGAAGTCTAGTGTCCAGGTCAAGGGAAGCAATAGTACCACTCTATTCTGCCTTGGTCAGACCCCACCTGGAATACTGTGTCCAGTTCTGGGTGCCACAATTTAAGAGAGATATTCACAAGCTGGAATGTGTGCAGAGGAAGGTGACCAAGCTGTTCAAGGGTCTGGAAACCAACCAAACCTTATGAGGAGGGCGGTTGGGATGTTTGGCTGAAGAAGAGGAGAGATATGAGAGCCATATTCAGATATCTAAATGGTTGTCACTTCTGTTGATGCAGCCTAGAATAGCATTAGCTTTTTTGCTGCATCCTCTGAGCTGTTCATGGACAAGGTATGCCTTCCCTTAAGGCAGTGGTGGAGAGCTTTTGTGGGGCTCCATCTTCAATCAGACCCATCCACTGTGGTCAGCGGTCAAAGGTGATGGGAGTGGTAGCTCTGGCTTAGGGAGTCGATCCATTCTGTGCCTTAGTGGTTAAGTATTAACATCCTGTGCTGGCATCCTTTCCTGATTTGCTTAGGAACTGAGGTGGGGCTGTCCTGCCATTTCTAGCTCCTGAGGTTTGGGGTTTTCAAAAAGGGACCTCACATACATACCAATTTGCAACAAACTCTCCATCTTGTGTTTGTTTCTGGATCCTGCCACCTGAGGCAGCCACCTCACCTTGGGACTCTCATTTCTGCCAGATCCCTGAGGGAGCCCAGCGGGCACAGAAGAAGGCCAGCAGAGAAAGGGCGGTGGCTTCTCCCCCATGCCTTGCCCACTGCACTGTGCAAGGAGAAAGAGAAGCGCTTGCCTTGGGTAGTGGCCCTCTCTACAGAGAACAGGGCTTGAGAGGAGCAGCCCTGTAGCCGGATCAGGCCCAAAGGCTCATCTGTGTAGCTGGATCAGGCTCAAAGGCCCGCTTCTGTCAACCGGCATCCTGTTCTCATGGTGGCTAACCAGGTGCCTCTTCTGGGAATGCCACGAGGAGGTCCTGAGCTCCACAGCAGACCTCTCCCCACTTGTGATTCCCAGCAATTCTGAGGCATTTACTGCTTTCAACAGCCATCGTGTTCGCCTTATTGCTGGAGGGAGACCACAGCCTGGAAGCACAGGGCAGCCCCTCTCCTCCCCGCAGGTGGAGACTCCTAAGAGGAGCTTGGCTCTTCTTTTCTCAAAGTGCCTCCATCCCTGCAATGGACTAGGCCACCTGCCCAAACCTGCACATTGGCAGCTAGAACAAAGTGCAGTGGGCTCTGTGCTTTGTTTGGGGGAGAGTGTGATGGCATCCCAGCCCCCCCTCGCCACTTATGCATGCCTGCAGCCTGCCACCCACTCCCTCCACCATTATCCCTGGTGCAGGCTGCCAGGCACGGCCTTGGCGTGGACAGAGCCCTTCGCCGGCCGCTGTGCAAGGGCTCTGTGGGTTCTGGACCGTCCTGCTGGCATTTGAGCAGCACAAAGGGCCCTTGTCTCATCCAGGGAAACAGCTGGGGGAGCTCCCTGCAGTTGCTCTTGGGCTCATGTGACTCTGGCAGGGAAGGGCAGCCCAGCCCCTCTGTCCCAGCTTGGCCCTGGAGCTTCTCCTGGGCAGAACTGCCTGGCTTGGGGGTCTTTGGTCCAGAGGAGGTGAGAGAGCGCACCATGGCAGGAGGACAGGCTGGCTATGGGGGTCTCTCTTAGTTCTGCAGCCGGCCAGCCTTCCCCAGGACGCCTCTTTCACACCCGTTAGCATCCTGCTCCCTTGCTGGGGCTTTGAGGGTGAGTGGAAGCAGGGAGGCAAGTGGAGGGAAGAGGGCAAAGTCAGGTGAGTTGAAGTGCAAATGGTGGGGTGATGCTTGTGGGGGTCAATGGGTGTGTTGCTCTCCCTGGCTGTAAGATGGGACTGCTGCAGGGCTTCTTGGTGGCGGCCTGTTTTTAGGAATGAAGAGGACCCTGTGGCTGTGGGGAACTTAGCAAAGAGGGGCAACACTGTATGAATGCTTTGCCCCAAATGGAAGGGTTTGGGGCCCTGCTGCCGTCTGCGTGGGTGTAGATGCCAGTGTCTGCACTGTTTGAAGAAAGGGCTGAGCAGACAGCTGCAAGGATTGTGACTTGTTGCTTGTTGCTCTCAGGGCCAGCCCAGTGATTTCACCACTTGAGGCAAACCCCAAAATGGTGCCCTCTCCTCTGCCCCAGGGAAGAGGGGTGAGCGAAGATCTGCATCAGGAACAAAGGGGAACTATAAATCGACATTGGGACCCACTGCCTCTGTGGATCTTGCCACCCAAGGCAGTTGTGTCACATGGCCGGGCCGGCCCTGGTTGCCTTGCTACTTCGAATCCTCAAAACCTGTCCTCAAATTACTGTTTAAAGGAAGTGTTAGAAGATTGGGGGGAACGTTCTCTCTCTGTATAACCCTTCTAACTCTGCCTGGTGAAACAATTTTGCAGCTGGAATTTGCCCCAGCCTCATTTCTGAGGTTTGTGTGGCTCTTCACACATGTGCTTGGGCTAAAGGGAAGGACTTATTCCTCGCACAGTGAGCCCTTTGGGGAAGCTGGCCCAGTTTGGTGTGTGTGAATTGCCTGACCAGCCCCTGTGGCAAGTGCCCAGGAGGCTGGATCCCAGCTAGGCTTTATCATGCACTGGTTGGACGAAGAGGAACGGTGCAGGGAACCAGCTGGGGAACCCCCAAGGGAGGGAGGCTCAGAGCCAGGGGATTGGTGGTGGGATGAAAATGAGCAGTCAGAGGGAGAAACCTGGGAGGAGGAGGTCTTGGAAGCTGAAGAGGGGGCTTAGAGAGTAGGGAGTGTCTGTAGCAGAGACAAGTCCAGAAGCTGAAGCAGGAGGGAGGGAGGGAGGGAGGGAGGAGAGAGGCCAAGAAGAAGAGGTGAGTCAGACTGGTGAAGAGTCACAAGTGTTTTCTCCTCCTGCTGTGACAAGCTCCCCTCCCCCTGGTCTCCCAGAACCAGGAAAGGCATGAAGAGGGTGGAGAAGTCAGCTTCACACAGGCGCAGACACAGTCTCAGATTGCTTGGGGGAAACCCTGGAAAGGAGGGGACTTAGGCAGCTTTGGGGAGGCGGGAACCTTCAGTCTCAGCAACTGCTTCATGGAGGCAAGACCTGTTAGAGATGAGTTGCTGTGCTCATTAGGCCTGGCATTCCTGTGCAGATCTTGTTTTTGCTAGTAAAGAGTTATTTCCAACTTGCACAGTGTCATTTACTGCTGGCTCGCTCCAGGCAGGCTTGCACATTTGAATCAGCTCCCAAGTGGGAATAATTAGGCAGAAATAAGCAGTTGTACAAATATAAGATGGGGGACACCAGGCTTGCCAGTAGTACACATGAAAAGGATCTAGGGGGTCTTTGTGGACCAAATGCTTAACGTGGGTCAAAAGTGTGATGCAGCAGCAACAGAAGCTAATGCTATTCTTGTGTCCAGATCAAGGGAAGTCATAGTGCTATTCTATTCTGCCTTGGCCAGACCACACCTGGCATACTGTGTTTCCAATTCTGGGCAACACAATTTAAGAAGGATATTGACAAGCTGGAAGGTGTGCAGAGGAGGGAAACCAAAATGATCATGGGTCAGGAAACCAAGCCTTATAAGGAACAGTTGGGTATGTTTAGCCTGAAAGAAAGAGGAGATTGAGAGGAGATATGATAGCCATCTTCAAATATCTCAAGGGTTGTCACATGGAAGATGGAACTAGCTTGTTTTCTCCTGCTCTGGAGGACTTGAAACAATGGCTTCAAGCCAAAGAAAGGAGATTCCAACTAAACATTGGGAAGAATGTTCTGATGGCAAGAGCTGTTTGACAGTGGAATGGACTCCTTCAGGAGGTAGTGGACACTCCTTAACCGGAGGTTTTTAAGCAGAGGTTGAATGGCATCTGCCAGGGAGGATTGTGTTGAGATTCCTTTCCCTCACAATCCCTTCCAAGTCTAGGAGTCTCGGGTTTTATGACTTACTTCTTGCACTGCGAACCGTTCTGGGTAGCCCCTGAGACAAGCGTCTGGGAGTCTGTATCCCAGCTGGGCTTGCAGCTTTGAATCAGCCCCTGCCTGCCTGCACTGATGCTCACGGCCGTGTCTCTTCACAGGTAGAGGATGGCGGAAAGGCCTCCTTGTCGCAGAATATGTGTCTTGGGGACGAGCTGGTGAACATCAACGGGACGCCCTTGTATGGTTCTCGGCAGGAGGCCCTCATCCTCATCAAGGGCTCCTACCGCACCCTCAAGATGATCCTCCGGAGGTGAGAGCTTCGTGGGTCTCCCTTTGGCCTCACATTCTGTTGCCCTTCTCCTCTTCCTCCCTTGTTAAAGTTGAGTAGAGATTCCTGCCTTGCAGGGAGTTGGACTAGATGATCCTCGGGGTCCCTTCTAACCGTGATTCCATTAGAAGACCTGCAGGTGCTGATGGTGCTCCTTGGGGGGGGGGGGGCTTGAGAAATGCGCACCCGAAGAGGCTAGTTGACAGGGATCCTTATCCGATTTGGTGCTTCCTTGTCAGATGTGGGGCTCCTTTGACCAACTTGCTGCTGCCCTCCAGTGGCAGGAATTAGAACCTGCGCCTCTTATTTGCAGCCAGCCTAGCGACAGACAAACAACAGGGTGCATGACAGGGCGCCTTGTTTCTTAGGGCTCATCCAGACTTTTGTGCAGCGTTTCTAAGCTCCCTGTCCAAGTTCTTGGAGGTTTTCTGCTACAGTGCTTTCCCCCTGAAAACTCGCTGTTTGTGGCTGAATCAGAGCAAATGCAATCAGCACAAAATCCAAATTGCAATTCTGCGTTAAAGAGCAGGTTTTTTTGGGGACAGTGGAGGGGCAGAAAAAGAAAAAAGAGCTCAGCATGAACTAGGAAAATGCGGACCTGTGCCAATAAAAACATTTCTTTGACTATGAAAATAAGTGTGGATGTGCCCTTAAAATCACACGCCCCTCTCTCACACCTGCTTCTGCAACTGGAGTTCCATCGGACTGGTCCAAAGCAGCCTAGATTTCATTCCCTCCATCCCCCATCAAACACCAACAATTTTTTTAGGAGTTGTAATATTTTTACATAATGATTTAAGGAATCATTAAACCCTTGGGTTTCTTTTATGGGGCCAGCCAGGGCCGGCCCACCCGTGAGGCAAGGTGAGGCAACTGCCTCAGGCGGCAGGATCTACTGGAACAGCAAATCCCAATGTTGATCTTTCTTTCCCCTATTGTTCCTGATATAGATCTTCCTTTTCCCCATCTTCCCTCTCTCTTAACTAGTTTCAGAGGCGCATGTTTTTCTCTGTGAAAACCTATTTAACGCAGAAAGCAAGCTTGCTCCATCTTCCATGTGACAGCTCTTTAGAAATTCATAATCTTGGTGGCCCTCCTCCGCACACCTGCCAATATCCTTTTTAAACTCTGGTGTCAGACCTTGACACAGTATTAGTGTGCCAAAACTGGACACAGGACCCCAGGTATGCTCTGACCAAGGGAAAATAGAGTGGTCTTATGATCTGGACACTCGACTTCTGTTGATGCAGCCTAGAAGAGCATTAACCTTTTTGGCTGCCTGCCAATATCCTTTTCAAATTGTGGCCACTGGAACTGGACACAGGACTCCCGGTGTGGTCTGACCAAGGCAGAATAGAGCGGTATATCTTCCTCCCGAGGCTGATGACCTCACTTTTCCTGCCCTCTGTCACTACTGCTTCCTGCGTGGGGTGAGTGGAGGCAAAGGCAGGACAAAGAGGCCTGCAGCTGTTTCAGCCAGAGGAGTCCTGGGATTCCCCCTGCAGCCAGGCTAGAGTGGACTGTCTCATCTTGTGGGGCACAGTGGGGGGCAGGAGAGCTCCTCACCTCTAAGACAAAAGGATCCCCTCCTTCCCACCAGGGAATAAGGGGTGGGTGAAGAGCTAGCTCAGGAACAAGGAGGGAAGAAAGATCCACATCTTCTGTCCTTGCTATCTTGCCACCTGAGGCGGCCACCTCACCTTGCCTCAAAGTTGGGCCTGCCTGCATGAGGGCCTGATGGGCGGACAGATGTTTTCTTCCCCAAGCTGACCTTTTTCCTAGATTCCCATTGCTCCACAGAGCCAGGAAGCCCTTTTGCTGTTCCTTTGCATCATTTGGGGCCTCCAACATGACCACTGCCTGCTCCACGTGCTCCCTTATCTCCCTGGACATCACTTCCTCACCACTTCCTGGCTGGAAGGGGATGGGAATGGCGTCTGGCTTGGGGAGTGCAGGAGGGGGGCGGCGGCAGGAAACGCCTGCCCAGTAAGAAGCCCCTCCCTCTTGAGTAGGGATGGCTTGCATGTCCCGGCCCCTCAGCTGCTTATTCCCCACAGCTCCCAGCAGCGTGTGGGCTGGAGTCCTGGGGTGCTCCTTTGTCCTGCCGGACACTCGCACAGGTCTCCCCACTGCCCACGAACAGGTGAGTGTTCTGTGCCTGGGGTGCATGGGGCCATCCCATTTGCCACCTCCTTCTGGCGTGCCTGGTGAGTCCCTTGTCTGGAGGAGAAGGGGTGGGACGAATCCTCTCTTCACTGTCTCCTACCCTGACTGGGGTGGGTGAAGACACCCTCGCTGCCAGGCCTGCTGTGCTGCTTTGCTCTGGGGTCTGCAGGCTCCCACTGGCGAGGCAGCTCAGCTGGCAACTCCCCACAGCATCTGCAGGTAGCGCTGGGAGAGGCTCCTACCTGAAACCCTGGAGAGCCATTGCTGCCGGTCAGTCTGGGTGGTGCTGAGCTGGATGGGGGGAGAAGGGGCTGGCCCTCCCATGAAGGCAGCTGAGGCCATGGGCTCAGGCGGCAGGATCCATGGGGGGTCCTGATCTTTTTTCCTCCCACCTTGTTCCTGACGCGGATCTTCCCTGGTGTGGAGCGGGGGATACAATTTTTCTATTCGCCTCTAGTGCCAAAATGTCTTGGGCAAGCCCTGGCTCTGCCTATGGGGGCTACCTATGTTCCATTTGGGAAAGCTCCCATCCTGGCATTTTCTGGTGGCTGAACAAGGGTGAGTCACCACCACCCTGTCCCCAAAATGAGATCTTGAGGGTTTGTGTGCTGCAAACTTCAGCTCTTCCCAGGTCGGATGTGTGAAAAGGGAGGATGGGAGGGGGCTGCTGCAGCTGTATAAGACAAGGGCGAAAGCATGGAAGACTTCCTCCCTCTGAATGACTCCTTCCTTCCCCAACCTTCCCGCTGTGTCTTTTGGGTTTTTTAAAGGAGCTACATCACTTTAGAAGAAAGGAGATTCCAACTAAACATCAGGAGGAACTTTCTGACAGCAAGAGCTGTTTGAGAGTGGGATGGAAGGTGGCGGGGGGCTCTCCTTCCTTGGAGGTTTTTAAGCAGAGCTTGGATGGACATCTGTCCGGGATGCTTTATCTGAGATTCCTGCACTAGATGACCCTTGGGTCCCTTCCAGCTCTACAATTCTTTGATTAAGTTGGCTCTTCCAACAGACAGGAAACATCACTTAGGCATCTTTCTGAACCATCCTCTCCCTCCCACACCCATTATACTCTTGAGAAGCAGCCCTTCCAAAGTTATAGGAATCTCTCCACCCCTGACCTATAGCTCTGCAGGGGGCTACATGGGGGTGGCAGCTAGAAAGGCTCCCAGCTCCCCATCTCTGCATGGCATCCCCCTCCCCCGCCCCCATGCTGCCAGCCAGAACGAGATCTTGCTTAATTCTGGCCAACCTCCAGACCCGCCTCACAGCACATTTTGTATAAATTCTGCAAAGCTGCATGTGGGTTGGCAGTAGGGGGGGGGGCTGTGCCTTGAGATGGCTTTGGGTGTGGGGGAGAAGAGATGAGGGAAAGATGGAGAGAGAGAGAGAGAGAGAGAGAGAGAGAGAGAGAGAGAGAGAAGAGTATCTTAGAATCCTAGAATTGTAGAGTCAGAAGGGACCCCAGGAATCTCCAGCCAAGCATCCGTGACACATGGCCATGTAGCCTCTGCTTAAAAACCTCCAAGGAAGGTGAGCCCCCGCCTCGTGGGAGTCTGTTCCACTGCCAAACAACTCTTACTGTCAGAATGGTCTTCCTAAATCCATGGGATCGGGTCCTGTCCTCCAGAGCAGAAGAAAACAAGCCCTTGCAATATCTCCTCTCATATTTCCTCCCAGTCTCCTCATTTCCAGGCTAAACATACCCAGCTCCTTCAACCGCTCCTTATAAGGCTTTGTTTCCAGACCTTGATCTTCTTGGCCATTGTCCTCTGCACACCTTCCTGCTTGTCCATATCCTTCTTAAGTGGTGGAGCCCAAAACTGGACACTGAACTCTAGGTGAGGTCTGACCAAGGCAGAATAGATTGAGACTAGGGCTTCCTTTGACCTGGACACTCAACTTCTGGAGATGCAGCCTGGAAGAGCCTTAGCTTTCATTGCTGCTGCATCAGTCATGTTAAGCTTCACTCATGTTCAGCTTGTGATCCACCAAGACCCCTAGATCCTTTTCACATGTACTGCTGGCCGGCCAGTTGTCCCCCATCTTACATTCATGCAGCTGGTTCCTCATGCTGTGTGTGTGTGTGTGTGTAGCCTGCCCGGCCTTCTGATGGCCCTTAAGGAGGCTTCCCAGTAGGAGCTTCTCCTGCGGTGGAGGAGGGGAGGTGTGCCTGCTGTTTCCTCTGGCTCATTTCCTCCCCCTTCGATCTGCTCCACAGGAGGGTTGTGCCTCTCATCAGGCCCCACTCATGGCACCTGGCCAAGCTCTCCGAAGTCCGGACTGAGGCTGACACCACCATGCACTTCCCGGCCGATGCCTTCAACCTCTCCTGGCACTCAGGCTGCGACCCCAGGTGAGTGGCTGCCTGACTAATAATAATAATAATAATAATAATAATAATAATAATAATTTATTTGTACCCCACCCATCTGATTGGGTTGTCTCAGCCACACTGGATGGCTTCCAGCATATATAAAAACATAGTAAAACATTAGATCTTAAAAAGCTTCCCTATACAGGGCTGTCTTCAGATGTCTCATAAAAGACATATAATTACTCATCCCCTTGATGTCTGATGGGAGGGCATTCCACAGGATGGGCTTGGGCATCAGTCTGGTTTGGCAGCACCTCTCTCCCCATGGCAGCAGGGGGCGGTGGGGGCACCCGGGGCTCTTTCTCTCAGGGGGCTGACCATGGAATTATAATATTGAAGGGTTGGAATGTGACACACTATCCTTTGTCACAGGGCAGTTTTCAGGATAAAGTTGTTGGCCCCCAACTCCTGGTAGCCTCAGCCAGGATGGCCAGTGGTCAAGGGCGATGGGCCCTATGGCCACCTGTCATGGATGCTTGAGCTGAGATTCTTGCTTTGCAGGGGGTGGATTGGATGACCCTCAGGAGTCCATTCCAACTCTACAATTCCATGATTCCATGACTTGTAGTTCAGAAACATCTGGAAAACTGATTCCCATCATCCTCAAATAGGCGGGGGCTGGTCCTTGTCTGGGAACAGAGAGCAGGAGGAGGAGGAGGGTGTGAGTTTGACTGCTCCTTACTAGTTGCACTACCCTGCTGCCACCTCCACACCCACCCACCGCCTGCTCATGGGTTGGGCTCTGGAGTTGCTGCTGGCTGACTGGCTTCTTCCCAGACCTATCCTGGGCCCTGTGGCACAGTCATCCTTGCTCAGCTGTGGGACATGGCAGTGGCTTCGTGCTGAAGCTCTCCAGCCTTTCTTCCACCCCCCCCCCAATGCCTCAGATGCCTGTTTGGTTTGAGCTCATCTCCCTTCAGGAAGGGAGGCGGCATGGGGGCCGTCCTGGCTGCTAGCAGGGAGGAGGCAATGAGCTGCAGGCCTCTTGTCTGAGTGAAGGGGGCAGGGCTGCCAACGCCCTCCAGCCTGGAGTGGGGAAGAGGGCACAAGTTGCCAAAAGGCTGGGTTTGGCGTTTCTGAATTTTCTGACGTGCTGTCAGGGCCTGCCCAAGACATTTTGCCAAAAAAACACACCCATGCTCAGGCATGGTATTGAGACTCCTAGACGCTGGTGTTGGGGGACTTCAACATCCATACCAAAACAGTTGGCCCTGTGGTCACTTGGGACTTCATAGTTGCCATGACGACCATGGGGCTGCCCCAACATGTCATTGGGCGGGAAGAGGGTGATCTGAAAGTGGGTGCCATTGACATCCATCCCATGTCATAGTTAGATCACTTCCTTTTTGAAGTCTAGGCTTTCAGCACCTTCCCCCCCTCTGCAGAGGTGGTGGACCTATGAGAAGGGTCTGCCCTCGGAAGCTGATGGATCCAATATATTTCCAGACAGCTCTGGTGAGAGAGTGGGTGGCACTGTGGTCTAAACCACTGAGCCTCTGGGGCTTGCCAATCAGAAGGCTGGCGGTTTGAATCCCCACAATAGGGTGAGCTCCTGTTGCTCGGTCCCTGCTCCTGCCAACCTAGCAGTTCAAAAGCACGTCAAAGTGCAAGTAGATAAATAGGTAGAGCTGCAGTGGGAAGGTAAACGGCATTTCCGTGCACTGTGGTCTCTGTCATGGTGTCCCATTGTGCCAGAAGCAGTTTAGTCATGTTTGCGACATGACCCGGAAAGCTGTCTGCGGACAAACACCAGCTTCCTCGGCCTGAAAGCGAGATGAGTGCCACAACCCCATAGTTGCCTTTGACTGGACTTAACCATCCAGGGATCCTTTACCTTCTTTACCTATTAGACAGCTCTGGGGGACTTTCTGGCTGATATGACTGATGTTCCTATCAAAGCCCTGGCTGACTTGTGGAACATCTGGATGACTTTTGGCCCATTGACACAATCACCCCTGAGCACCTTCTCAGTTTGTTTCCTCCCTGGGTGACGGCTGGAACATGAGTGGAGGAAAACTCTAGTAGACTGCAGTCGAACACTGGTGAGGGCTCATCACAAAGCCTACCTACTGGCAGTGAAGGCAGCAAAGAAGACATACTCTTCTGCTTCCATTGCATCCTCATTATGGTGTCTGGCAGAGCTTTTCTGGGTAGTATGGGGCCTCTTACAGTCTGACACAAAGGAGGGGACGGATCCAATAGTAATTCATTGTGATTTGGTTGCAAAGCATTGGATAAAACTGATTACATCTGCCAGGATCTTGACACCACTGTTAACAGCAGATGAATCTTGAGGGGTGTCCGGAGCACAGTCTAGTCCTGTTGTGTTGGATGAGTTTCCGTTAGTAAGGCTCAAAGACATGGACAAGGTGCTAGGATCGGTCAGGGCACTCACTTTCGCTCTGGACCCTTGCTCCTCCTGGCTGATAGAAACTAGCAGGGGAGGGACAGCTGGCTGGGCCAGGGAAGTGGTTAATACCGTCTTGCGAGAGGAGGAGGTGGTCCCTGCCCGCTTCAAGAAGGCAGTGGTGAAACCACTCAGCCAAGAAATCCTCCCTGGAGTTGAAAAAAACTAACTACTGGCTACTTTCCAGTCTCCCCTTCTTGGGCAAGGTTCTTGAGAGGGTGGTCACACACCAGATCTAGGTGCTTTTGGAGTAAACCAATTTTCTAGATTCATTTCAATAGAGGGTTTCGGTTGTGGTTTTTTTGTTATGTATTTTGTGTTCCCATTTTGTGATTTTATGTTGTGAACCACCCTGTGATCTTCAAGTGAATAAATTTAATAATTAAATAAATGAAGCAGTATGCAAATATTCTTAGAAATGAATAAGAAAGGTTACTGGCAACAGGCACTTTTGTCTACAACCTCCTAATGAGGGATCCCCCTCTCTCCCCGCAGTGATCTTCCCTTGCCCTGGAACCCCCTCGCTCGCCACTGCAGCACAGACAAGAGCAGCTCCCTTGGGAGCATGGAAAGCTTGGACCAGGGTGGCCAGACATACTACGAGGGCAGCCTCTCTCCCATTGACCAGACCATGTACCAGAACAAGCGGGACTCTGCCTACAGCTCCTTCTCGGCCAGCTCCAACGCCTCCGACTCCGCCCTGCGGCCCGAGGACGGCAGTGTCCCCGAAGGTCTCCCACCAGACCCCCGTTACCTGCAGACCAGTGGCGAAGCTGTGGCAGCGGTGGGCCTGCATGCCTGGCCCAGCCGGCCTGCCCCTAGTGCCAGGACAGCCCCCTGCCTTCAGGACAGTCACTTCCCCAGCTCCACCAGAGCTGTTGTGTCCACCCCTCCCCAGCCGCCAGTGAGGCAGGACAGCCTGCGAGCCTGTAACCTGCCCCCAACCAACACAGAAGGCCGTCGGAAGGACTCCCCTCGCCTCAAGGCCCGCTGGACCTCGGACACGCTCCTTTCTGTGCGAGGCAGGGACCCCGAGCTGGGCAAGGAGTCACCCACAGAGCATTACTACTTGCTGAGTTCTCATGCTGACCAGCCCACCCCCATGGAGAAGGAAGCCCAGAGTGCCAACTCCCTTCCGGGTGAGCAGAGCAGTGGGGAACACCCCTTGGGCAAGCCTCACACAGGCAGCCAGGACCCCTCTGTGACCAAGCCAGGCAGCCCCGAGGGTGCCTGCCAGCCCCACTGGAAGGCCTGCTGGGCTGGAGCACTGAGCCATCGTCACAGTGCCCCAGAACACCTGCTGGCGGCTCAGCTGCAGGCTCTGCACGTCTCCTGCCCCCAGGAGGGCTCTCACTGGACTGTGTCTCCGCTGCACGTGGAGCAAAGGAGCAACCCAGGGGCCCAGCAGAGTCAGGGCTCCCCCAGAAAGGCGCAAAGCCCCCGTTCTGAAAGCAGCTGCTGCCACATGGGGCCAGAGCGACCCAGGAGTGCCTCTGTCGAACTGGCATCCTCCCCGCATCTGCAGCCCACTGGAGATGCCAGCACAGGCCTGAATGAGGCACCCAGCATGGAGGCATCGGCAGAGGTGGGGCAGGAGGAGGAAGGGAGCATCGTGGGCACCAGGAAGGGGGGCTCGTCTCAGCACCGCTCAGCCCATATGCGCCGGCGCAGCGACCGCTTTGCCACCAACTTGCGGAACGAGATCCAGTGGCGCAAAGCACAGCTGCAAAAGGCGAAGGGCTCCACTCCGCTGTTGGAGGAGGGGGAGTCCAACCAGGAGGCAGGGGAGCCCCCCGGCAACCCCCCTGTCCCTCCTTCCCTGCCCCACTCTCCTCCGCCTCCCATGCCCAAGGGCCGGCCTCCTGGCTTGACCCAGCATAGAGCGCTACTTCCCAGGCGCTGGGGCTCTGAGCTGAGTGTCTTTGCAGCAGACAGTGGTTCCCCCAGCCCCAGGAAGCCCCAGGGAGCTCTTCCACCTGGAGGAAGTCAAGGGGGCCGCTGGAGGTGGTCACCAGAGCGCAAGCTGCAGCCCCACCATCAGAGCCAGCAGGTGGCTGATTCTGGGAGCCCCTTGCCGCCCCCTGAGGACTCCGGCCTCCTCCCTTTTGCCGACCGGAGGAAGTTCTTTGAGGAGACAAGCAAGCCGCTGTCCTCTGGGGGCTTCAGCTGCCAGAACACCAGGCCAGCGGGGGTACCCCTCCCTAGGATGGTGGACCAGGACTCCTTCCAGCCAGCCAGCTCCGAGCGCAGGGACCAGCGCCGCCACTCTGTGGACCAGCCCTACAGGCTCCTGCAGCCCCCGCCACCCCACACCTACCAAGACTTCCTTCCAGAGGTGCCTGCCTTTTGCAAGCCATTGGCCCAGTGTGAGGAAGACTGTGATCACTGGCGCCCCCTTCCCTGCTCACGTGCTGCCCGGGAAGGCTGTGCTTGCTGCTATGGGGATCGGTGCCCCGCAGCTCATCACAGGAACGTGCCGGCAGCATCTGGCCACTGGGCCCACCACTGCCACTCACACGCCTGGAATCGCTGCCGCGGCTGCTGCTGCTGCCCAGCCCAGCACAAGTTCTTGGAGGAGGGGGGACCATGGCATGCGAGGAAGACCTTTCTAGCGGTAAGAGGGTGTGGGAGGGGTCTGTTGCAGGACTGGGAGAGGATGTGGGTCAGGTGCTGCTCATCCAAGGGTCTTGGAACTAGCCAGCCTCCCAAAAAGGCTTACTGTGCAAGGAACAAGTCATAGAATCATAGAATGATTTGGAAGGGACTCTGAGGGTAATCTAGTCCAACCCTTGGGAAGGCAGGAATCTCCACTCAGGCATCCATAGCAGATGGCCTTCCAATCTCTCCTTAAAGATCTCCCAAGGGAATCTGTTCCACTGTGAAAGGGCTCTTCCTGGCAGAAAGTTCTTCCTGGAGTTTAGTTGCAATCTCCTTTCTTGTAACTTAAAGCCATAGGTTAGTGCCCTCTCCTCGAGCAGGAGAAGATAAGATATAGATACCTCCTCTTTTCCAAGCTAAACATCCCCAGCTCCTTCAAAGGCTCCTCATCAGGCTTGGTTTCCAGACCCTTGACCATCTTGGCTGCCCTTCTCTGCACATTCTCCAGCTAGTCAATATCCTTAAATTGTGGCACCCAGAACTGGACATGGTGGTTTCCCTCCAAGGCAGAATAGAGTGGTACTTTTACCCTAACCCTAACCCTATGATTCTATATGTATGCTTTAGTTGAGATTCCTGCATTTGCAGGGGATTGGATTAGATGACCCTTGGGATCCCTTCCAACTGTATGATTTTATTATATGGACACTGTGCATGTGAAAAGGATATTGGGGTCTTAGAGGACCACAAACTTCATGTGAGTCAACAGTGTGGTGCAGCAGCAGCAGCAGCAGCAGCAGCAGCAGCAGCAGCAGCAGCAGCAGCAAAAAATAAAATAAAATAAAAATAAAATAAAAGCTAATGCTAGTCTGGGCTGCATCAACAGAGGTCTCATATCAAGGTGAAGGGCAGTCAGGACTACTCCCTTGGTCAGCCGTTCCAAGGAGAGTCTTCATCATTGCCTGGTGGATTCCAGACCCCCCCAAGGGCTGGCTCAAGACATTTTGGCACCCGAGGCAGACCCGAGATTTGGGCCTACCTCTGTTTCAGGGAAGAAGAGAGGGAAGATTGACATCAGGGGGAAAAGTGTGGGGAGAGAAAGTTTGGCTTTGGGATCTGTTGCTCCTGACGATACTGCAGTCCGAGGCAGTTGCCTCACCTTGCTTCATGGGGGGGCTGGCCCTTCGTGCCACCACCCTCAGCCTCTGTTCCTTTTTTTCCAGGACTTTTCCTTGGGTGAGTGGGAGCCTCCTGCACCCAGCAGGAAGATGATGAGCCCGTCCATGAGGTAGGCAGGGGGTGCCTGGGGTGGGCAAGGAACGCTAGATGTTGGTGCCCACAGATGGGTGGGGTGGGGAAGCAGGAAAAACGGCAACGTGGCACAGCAGTTCCTGATTCACTTGATGTCCCCAGGTGTCTGTGAGGTGCTCCTGCTGGGGGCCCCTCCTCGCAAGACGCTAGGCCCTTCTCTGTCATCGGCACTCACCCCAAACTGCATGAGGCTCTGAGGCTGGCATAGGCCCACATAGGGAACTCTTGTAGGCTGGAGCAACAGAAGAGCCATTCCTTCCCACCTCTGCGAAGTCCTGTGTGTTTGCTGCTGGGGCTGGACCCATTCCATCTTGCTCTAGGGAGAGGCGCCACTTCCTCAAGGCACCCTTGGCATTCATCACAACCAAGATCAATGAGGGCCTTTCTTTGAAGGCCCAGCACCACCCACCAGCAACCTCAGGAGGAATGGGAACTGAGCATTGAAACAACCAGAGCCAGGAATGTGGCACACGAACCAGCTGGGGCAGGGTGGAGAGGGCAAACTGGCCCAACCTTCCTTCTGACTGAAGGGGTTTGCCCCATGGCTGTAGCAACCCAGGAAGGTGGGAGAGAGCAACGCACCCTTGCTGGCCTTTTGGAAGCCCACTTCCTGTCAGAAGCTTCTTCCCGAGATGCTGAGGCAGAACTGGTGTTAACACAAGGGATGGGGTGTGTATGTGGGGGGGGGGGTTGTCTTCCCTTGTGCCATTCTGTGGTTCGCCTCAGGTGTCAGAATGCCTTGGGCTGGTCCTGTCTGCAGAGGCTGCTGCCACTCACTTCCAAGTGTCCTGATTTTCCAGGGACAGTCCTGGAATGACGGAAGCCATCCCAGTTTCTGATTTGATCTTGGAATGCCCTTATTTTCCCTTTTCCTTCACATCTCGGAGAACAGTTAAAAGTGGTGTCTGTGTGTAGGGGCAAAAACAGAATCCTGTTTATCCTGAAAATAAAATTCCAGCACCAAATGAAGGAAATGGTGAAGCTGTCATACGAAGCCCTTCCTGTAGTTTTGAAGGAAAATATCAACAATCCACTTCTTCAGCAGCCAGCCATTTCTCAAGAAAGGCATGGTGCATTTATTCCTTTATTGTGAAGAGAGCCTTTCCCTGTCTGCTCAGAAGTATGTCCCATTGTATTCAATGTAGGTTCAGCGGGGAGGTTGTAATTTGGCTCAAGGTGACAGACACAAACTTGTATATGACTTCTGTGGGAGATCAGATAGGGAAAAGATGGGGAATAGGATGTCCCTATTTTCGCCAGAGAAATGTTGGTGGGTATGCTGCAGGTTGCTCTTCTTTCACTCTCCTTGCAGTGAACTCGCACAACACAAGGTGGGCTTTGCGAGGGTCAGCCCCTTCTGGACCTGCTCAGAGGCCTCCGAGGCAGAATGGCACCCTTCCTGCCACGCTGGGCCCACTCACAGCCTCTCTTGGGACGGCAAGAGGCCTGGGCGAGCAGCAGAGAACCTGGCCTACAAAGAGGACCCTGCCACCCCTCACAGACACCCCCTGCGCGAAAGGGCCTACTCAGAGAGCCACCTCTGTGCAGAGCAGGCCGGTGCTTCTGGGAGGGAGAGACGAGAAGCCCCTCTGGCCAAGCTGGAGGAGGGGGCCCGGCTGGAGTCTCCCCGGGCAGCCAAGCAAAAGGGCCTGCCCCCTCCACGGCCCCCGCCACCAAACTGGGAGAAATACCGCCCCGGCCGTGCCTCCCACAGCCATCTGCTTCCCCCCAAGGCTGGCCCACACCCTCACCTGGAAGAAGCCTGTGCCCACGGCCAGAGCAGCAGCGAGGTGGCAAGGCAGCGGTCTCAGAGCCTGCCTCTGGAGCAGCTGCGGGGGGAGGCCGGCCAGCAGCTCAGCCCCAGGCCTCAGCCTCAGCCCCAGCCCCACTCGCCCTACCACTACAACAGTTCGCCACTCCGAACCCCAGAGTGGGCAGTGCCAGATGGGAGCAGCCAGAGTGGGTCATCCAGGCAAGTAGTGCGTTGCTTTCTGCCTCTTGGGGCTCATAGGTTGTGGGCATGGGATGGGGGTGGTGGTCTGTACAGAGGGGCAGGGAAGTAGGGAAGGTGGTTTCAGGAGGGACTAGCTGGGCAGGAGAGAGCAGGATCAGTGCCTAGGCCTCTTCATACTGACGACTCAAAGGACAGGTGGAGGTTTCTACACAGAGGTTGGGTGGCCATCTGTCCTGGATGCTTTAGCTGAGATTCCTGCCTTGCAGGGGGTTGGACTAGATGGCCCTTGAGTCTGTGCCCCCTTTTAAGCTTAGCCTGAACCCCATCCAGCCTGTAGCAAGAGACTTTACAGTGAGTGGACTTGTTGGGACGGGGGCAGAAAGCAGCAAGAGGGTCAGACTGTGGTGCAGAAGAGGAGGAATCTCATGGCAAGTAACTTCATGTGGGCTAGTAGTGTGGAGTTGTTTTTCCAAAAGCAAGGATGGGGACCTGGTGGCAGGACTTGCCCAACTATGAGGTGGACTGAGACATCTGCCTCAGGTGGCAGCATCTCAAGGGGCAGCTGGAGAAGCAAGGGAATGTGGTGGGGCTCAGCTGCTGATGAGATCTTGTGAAGTTTTGCCACTGCTGCCACTTCTTCTCACATCTCTGAAGCTGCTGTGGGTGACACTCGACCTGACCGCTGCTGGAGAAGTGGTATGTGTGAGATACATGTGCGAGAAGTTGCTTCTTCTCCTCACTTCTCCCGTGGCGAGAGGGTGCCCCACCAAAGAAGCAAGAAGAGGCACCAGCTGTGTCTGTGTTCAGGTGAGATTTTGTGGACCTCTCCCCAAATCTTGCCTGAACCCAGAAGCTGTGAGCAGGGGAGGGTGGGTCCAGAGGTTGCCAGGCTCCAACTCTTATCATCTTGCCATCTTATCAGGAGGTCCATTTCCACACAATATAGGGATCAGGGCTGTAGGTGCAGGAATTGGCAGGTGGATGGCTGGTGGTTAAGGGCAATAAGTTTAAAAAGAACAAAAAACTATTGTAGTATAAGGTTAATGGTAAGGAATGGAATGTGAAGTAGAAATAATCAGGGAAATAATGCAGCAACAAGGAGGACCTTGGACACATCATGAACGGAGTGCAGGAAACCAATTTTCTGAAAATTTGTATTAAATTTGTTTTCATGTGGCTGATTTGGTAAAAATTTGGAAAATCAACAAAAATGACTTAGGGGCATATCTCCTATGGCATTCCCTCCCCTTAAATATGAGACAGGTGCCATCCCTGAGGTCTTCCCAGCACCCGGGATTTTCCTATTCCAAAAAGCCTCTTCACTGGAATTACTTTTAAGGTGTTTTATTGCTTGCTGCCCTGTGCTCCTTCAGTAGCCTCAGCTTTTGTAGCTGGAGTCAGTCCGGGGCCTTCCCTCCCAGGCCAGGAAGAAAAAGGTAGAAAAACCACTGAGGTTGAAGCCATTTAACCTGTCTTTAACCGGGTGTCTGGTGGGTTTTGTGCTTAAAGGCCTGCATGTTCCCCGGAGGAAGCAGCAACACCCAGGCCCCTGTGGGAAAAGGGGAAGGATGGATCGGCCAGCAGGACCCCTGAGCCGGTGTCAGCCAGCCCCTCCAGCCTTGGTGAGTTCTGCTTCCCCTCTGCAGGTATCCCTGCCTCTTGTCTCTCCAGCAATGCTGCCGTCTGAAAGGGCTTCTCTCTCTCTCTTTCTCTTCCCCCTTCACAGCCTCCAAGGAGCTAGAGGGGGTTGAAGGAGATGCCTGCTGCCCAGGTACAGTGGGTTCAGTGCACCCCTTCCGCCTGAACTCGGAAGAGCTGATGAGGGACGTGGCAGGCAGGGACCGCTCCCTGGCTGGAGTGCTCAGCCCCACCCTGGGTCTGGTGACAGCAGCGGAAATGATGGGGGGCCTCTTCTCCCCCAGTGAGGGTGCTGTGTGGCCCCCTCAGGCTGGTGCCGTGGGACTCTCAGCCAGGTAGGCATACCAGCTGCAATGGCATCCCCCAAAACTCTTGGTATGTAGGGCAGCAAGATCTGGGGGCCGGGGGGGGGGGCTATGTGGGCCCTTGGCACAGAGCACCCTTCCCCTGCCAGGAGCCCTCCTGGGCCCACCAGCCTCATCCAGCATAGAACCATGGAATGGTAGAGTTGGAAGGGACCACGAGGGTCATCTAGTCCAACCTAGTCCAATGAGGAATCTTTTGCCCAACGTGGGGCTTGAACCCACGTCCCTGAGATCAAGACCATCTGAGCCGTGGTCGGGAGGGGGTAATGGGAACTGAAGTCCATTAACATCTGGAGGACAACCAGGTGGGGGAAGGATGGCTCTGAGCCTTGAGGAAGGACCAGAGTGTGGGGGACCCACATTCAGACCCCCACTAAGCCATGCAGCTCCCTTTTTCTCAGTCTGTCCCACCTCACAGGATTGCCGTGAGGATCAGTTGTGGGAGGGGAAGAAAGTAGTGCAAACCACCATCCAAGGGTAGGATACTAATGTATAGGAAGAGCCTCAGCCTCTGGGTGGGTGTGAACCTGGGGTCTCCCTGGAGGTGCCCCTCCTGCTGGTGCCCCTCTTGGGACACCTCATTGCTGCCTGTGACTCCCACTTATCCCCCACCCCCACCACAGTTGCTGTTTTATTGTAAATATATTGAGAATTCATAGAGTAGTAGGATTTGTAGAGTTTGAAGGGGCTTACAATGATACATTGCATATGTATCATTTACAATGATATCAATGCATGATAGAACAAGGGCTTAAGGGCAGCTTATTTTTTATACTGCTGTCAGCCAATAGCTGCATGACTTATAAGATGGTTCTAATTCGTCACCATGACTTTGCTTGTATGCCATTCACACACAGTGCTCAAAGTGATTTAACAAGAAGGGAACAGCAATTCCGCAGTAGTTCAGAAGTGGAAATGAAAAGTACACCTGTTGACCACCTGAAAATCTTTAGCCTACCCATTATAAGCATTTATTTAAGTTACAAAATAGTTAAAGACACCAAACTCTCTCTCTTACACACATGCATGCATGGAGATGAGCAGTACTGCCAGTACTATCCAGACTTCCTTTTGTGCCGCGTTTCTACGTACAAGTTTGCACGCTAAAGCACCAGGTCTGAGCCTTTCTGCCCCGGGCTTTTCCCACAAAAGCCCCCTCTTTCCCGCTGAATTGAAGCAAATGGCAATTCACAGAAAACCCAAATGGCTGTTTGTTCTGATTTGGCATTATAGAGCAGGTTCTCATGGAAAGTGCAGGGCAAAAGGTAAGTGTGGATGAGCCCTAAGGCCTCATAACGTCTTCCAAAGCTGGAAATTATGCATTGGACAAAGGGCTACTGTTTAGAACCCCAAAGGGCTCCAAAAGCATTCTGCTGACCTCCCTCTTCTGTCTTCTTCCCCTGAAAGATGTTCAGTTTTGCAGGTTTTGATGCCCCCCACTTCAACGTGGCATATCCTGCCCTTCCAGTATTTTTCATGTGTAGTGTCTTGCCATCAGTTTTCTGTATACATTGATGCATAATCTTATTTGTATGCCACCTTTCCATAGTCCAAACCACGCTCAAGGCGGCTCACATTAAAAAACACATAACTACAACATGACATAGGTAGTCATAAACAATAAATCAGGGGTCGGCAACCTAAGGCCCATGGGCCGGTAGCGGCCCACGAGGCTTGTCTAACCAGCCCATCGCGACCCCTGCCGCCGCCGCCCCTTGCTGCCCGCTGTTACTGGTGCGGTGCAGCATGGCACAGGGATTGCCTTCCGGGTTGATGGTGCCTGTGTGCAGGCACACGGGCACTCCTCTGACCTGAATGTGTGCCGGAAATAGCGTGTGCGCCCGTGGGTGGGATGGAGAAGTGCCCATGTGCATGCACACATGCTATTTCCGGTGCACTTCTGGGTCAGAGGAGCGCCGGAAATAGCGTGTGCGCACGCGCACGGGTGCTCCTCCGACCCGGAAGAGCGAGCATGCGCACACATTCTGGTCCATCCTCCGATGGATGGAGCATTGACCTGCCCATCCTTCGATAAGGTTGCCGACCTCTGCAATAAATGAAACACCAAAAAATGGTTGTGTATTGTGTAATGATTGAACACCATCCACATATATCATAACAAGCTCTAAAATAAAAACACAGGAAATTAGTATCAACCACAGCAACAACACACCCCAACAAAACTCCCAAACATTACCCCAGCCCAGGAGTCTTTTCGGCAGCCTCAGCTTTTGTAGCTGGAGTCAGTCCAGACACCGCCTTTCCAGGCCAGGTGGGAAAGACCTGTAAGGCAGGAGCAGGTTTTCCAAGACTCACAGCCAAGATGGTCACGTGAAGGCAGATAGTGTTGCCTTGGCCTCCTCTCCATTTTGGAGCCATCCCTCCCACAATGCTCTTTGTTGGTATAGGCAACCCAGCCAACCTGTCTCCCCAACCTGTGGAGGAGCTGCCAGCCCCACCTCCTCCTGCTCTGCCTACTATAACCTGTCAGCCGGCAAGGCTGAGCTACTGAACAAGATGAAGGAGTTGCCTGAGGGGGCTGGAGCCAGTTCGGAGGAGGAAGAGGTGGACCACGACTTGGCCAGGAAGAAGGTGAGCTGGTGGGAGGTGGGCTTTTCCACTTCAGTCTCCAGGCCCTGCACAGCTGCTTGGGGATTAGTGGGCAGACTTGTCTAGCTCTTTGAGTCAAACTTAGCCCCGGTGAGTGGCTCCTGTATTTTTGGGGGTGGGGTGGGGGCTGGAAAAGTCGAGTTGGGAACTTGGACCATCACTGTTCATCACTAGGACAGTGTGTGCTTGCTGCGAAACAATTGCAGTTCTGCACAAACAGAGCCCAAGCCCTGTGCTGTCCAAAGCTGAACCATGCAAATGGATGGAATTCACTGGTATAATCTGCTTGTACCAGTTGCTACCGGCCATGATGGCTCTCTGGCACCTCCACGTCCCAGAGCAGTGTGCCTCTGAGGTGACCCCTAGTTGCTGGGAATCACAGATGAGGAGAGTGCTACTGCTAGGCTCCTGATCTTCTTTTGGGCTTCCCCCATTTATCGGGTACTGGTTGGCCAGGATGCTGGGCTACATGGGTCCCCTTTGGCCTGATTCTGCTACAGCCAGTCTCTTCCCGTGGCACTTGTCCCCACCTAACTAACCCCTCACCCCAACTGCAATCTCTCCTGCCTCCAGGTGCAGCTGATTGAGAGCATCAGTCGGAAGCTGGGGGTGCTGCAGGAGGCTCAGCGGGGCTTGCATGATGACATGAATGCCAACATGGTGCTGGGCAGAGAGGTGGAGAACCATGTCAAGGGGGTCTGCAAGCCCCACGAATATGAGAAGTTCCGCCTCTTCATCGGAGACCTGGAGAAGGTGGTCAACCTCCTGTTGTCCCTCTCAGGGCGGCTGGCAAGGGTGGAGAATGCCCTCAGCAGCCTGGACTTGGATGCCACTGCGGAAGAGGAGAAGGTACAGAGCAGGTGGGGTGGGGTGGGCGACCTCTGGAAATGCAGCTCTAAAAGGCCTCTCTCTCCCGTTTGGGAGCTCCTTGTCCCCAGACCAAGAAGTTTGCTGCCTCCTCTTCATCCCCACCTCTATTTTGCCTTAGACCACATCTGGAGTCCAATTCTGGGCACCACAATCCTTATATTGACATGCTAGAACATGTGCAGAGGGTGGCAACCAAGGTGATCAAGGGTCTGGAAACCAAGCCTGATGGGGAACAGCAGAGGAAGTTGAGCATGGATAAAATGAGAGTGATAGAGTTTAGAGGAGATATCCTGTCCCATGGAAGATGGAGCAAGCTTGTTTTCTCCTGCTCTGGAGGGCAGGACCCGATCCCATTGTAGGAAAGTAGATTCTGACTAAACACCAGGAAGACCTTTCTGATAGTATGAAATGTTAAAAACCTCCAAGGAAGGAAAGTTTACTACCTCCTGAGGGAGTCTGTTCCACTGTTGAACAGCTCTTACTGTCAGAAAGTTCTTCCAGATGTTTAGTCAGAATCTCTTTTCTTGTAACTTCTTGAAGCCAGTGTTTTGGGTCCTCCCCTCTAGAGCAGGAGGAAACAACTTCACTCCACCCTCCACGTGACAGTCCTTTAGATATATGAAAAGTGCTATCATATCTCCTCTCAGTTTTCCAGGCTAAACATACCGAACTCCCTCAGCTGCTCCTTATAAGGCTCAGTTTCCAGACCCTGCATCATCTTGGTCGCCTTCCTCAGCACCCGGTCCGGCTTGTCAACATCCTTCTTAAATTGTGGCACCCAGAATTAGACACAGGATTCCAGGTGTGGTCTGGCCAAGGCAGGATAGAGTGGGACCATGACTTCCTTTGAACTGGACACAAGACTTCTGTTGAGGCAGCCTAGAAGAGCATTAGCTTTTTTTGCTGCTGCACTACACTGTTGAGGGTGGGCATGTGTGCCTGGGTGTCCTGTGCCTGCTTCCTGATCTTCCTGCTCTGGGTTTTGACAGCTCCCTCTCTTCTCCCTTCCCCAAATCAAGCTGGCCCTCCTGGAGAAGAAGCGGCAGCTGATGGCGCAGCTGGAGGATGCCAAGGAGCTGCAGGACCATGTCTCCCGTCGGGAGTGCTTGGTCTTCGCCAGCGTCTCACGCTGCCTTCCTGCTGAGCAGCTGCAGGACTACCAGCACTTTGTGCGCATGAAGTCAGCACTCATCATTCAGCAGCGGCAGCTGGAGGACAAGATCAAACTGGGTGAGGAGCAGCTGCGCTGCCTGCGGGAGAGCCTGCGCAGGGGGCCCAGGGAGTACTAACCAAAGCCAGCTGGGCTTTCCTGCATCACAGGGGCTGGGCTACATGACCCTCAGGGTCCTCTCTAACCGTACCAATTCATATTCAGCTGGTGCCTCCCTTAGGGGACTGCAAACCAGCTTTGTGCTCACAGTGCCTTCTTGCTCTCAGGACAATTATAATCGTTGCCAAAGATTGCTATGCCAGATCACTGCATCCCCACCCCTCCTCTTCCATGGCTGAGGTTGGAGGCTCAACCAAAGTGTGCTTTGCTGGGAAGACAATGACACCAGCTGCTCAGGAAGGTGAGGGAGGGCTTCCTGGAGCTCCACTGGGATGAGGACTCCCAGGGAGGCAGCCTGAGTGCCTTGGATAACTTTCCATCTTCTCCCCTCTGGAGCCACCAGCCCCCCAGCCAAGGAAGCTCCCCTAAACAGCAGCATAATCCTCTGGCACCCACCGCTTATTTCAAGGCCTGGCTTGCCTTTCCTGCCTCCTGCTGCACAATTAATTAATTTATTCCTATCTTAGCTTTCCTTCACCGAGATAGTTGTGAGGGGTGGGGGTGGGTGACTGGGATGGGCCAACACAAATCTCAGCCACATCCCTTGAGGGCGACATGTCCTGCAGCTCTCATTGGTATGTTAAGCTTAGGATGTGTTGTGGTGGCTGCAGAGGAGTCTGTGTCCCTTCCCTTGGCCTCTGGAAGTGGCTTCTCTGCAAGGGTGGGGTTTTTTGTGGGAGGGAGGCTTCAAGCACAGAAACAGCACCCCTACATGCTTTCCAGTTCCTTTTGTTGCCTCCTTCCTCTCCTTCCCCTCCCAGCACCTCAATCTAAAGTTTCTCTTGCCAAGTTTAAGGGCAGGAAAAAATGCCTCATCTTTCCCCATATCAAGATCTCTTGCTGGGGAGTTGCTGTTTCAAGTTGTTTTGAGCTCTGCTCATTTCCTGCACAATCGTGTCGGGGGGGGGGGAGCTGAGGACCTGTTTGCAGATCGTCCTCCTCCTCCTCCCTCTCTCTGGGTCCCTCATGGCCTGGGGAGCTGCAGCAAGCCCCTTGCACACTGCAGATTGGCCGCTGCTTCCTTGATCTGGCACCGAACCCTCCCAGCTCTACCCAGAGGCAATCGGAGGAACCAGTGAGGGTAGTGAGGGTCCTGTGTGAGTGTCTGGAGGCAGTTGGAGGATAGATGGTGGCTAACAAATTGAGGTTGAATCCTGACAAGACAGAAGTACTGTTTTGGGAGGATGGGGGGACGTGTAGGGGACTCCTTGTTCCTGTACAGGGTAACTGTGCCCCCAAATGACCAGGTGCGCAGCCCGGGAGTAATTTTGGACTCACAGCTGTCCATGGAGGTGTAGGTCAATTCTGTGTCAAGGCAGCTGTTTACCAGCTCCATCTGGTACGCAGGCTGAGACCCTCCCTGCCCGCAGACTGTCTGGCCAGAGTGGTGCATGCTCTGGTTATCTCCCGCTTGGACTACTGCAATGCGCTCTACGTGGGACTACCTTTGAAGGTGACCCGGAAACTACAACTAATCCAGAATGCGGCAGCCAGACTGGTGACTGGGAGCAGCTGCTGGAGCCATATAACACCGGTCCTATGGGGTCTTCACTGGCTCCCAGTGTGTTTCCAAGCACAATTCAAAGTGTTGGTTCCACAGTGAGGGAACCTTTAAAGCCCTAAACAGCCTCAGCTATGTTTACCTGAAGGAGCGTCTTCACCCCGGACACCGGGGTCCCTCTCCCAAGGGCCTTCTGGTGCTTCCATCACTGTGAGAAGCGAAGTTACAGGGAACCAGGCAGAGGGCCTTCTTGGTAGTAGCACCCTCCCTGTGGAACGCCCTCCCATCAGATGTCAAGGAGATAAAGAGCTACATAACTTTTAGAAAACACCTGAAGGCAGCCCTGTATCGGGAAGTTTTTGATGTTTGATATTTTACTGTCTTTTAAATATTTTGTTGGGAGCTGCCCAGAGTGGCTGGGGCAGCCCAGTCAGATGAGTGGCATATAAATAATGAAATTATTGCATTATTATTGAAAAGGGCTTCCCCCAATACAGCCAGCCTCTGCCCCCCCTACCACCATGTGCCCCCTGCTCCCTGCCTGTGTAAAAGGCAGAGCCGGCCCACCCATGAGGCAAGGTGAGGTGACCACCTCAGGCAGCAGGATCCACAGGAGCAGAAGATCCCAATGTTGATCTTCCTCCCCCCCTTGTTCCTAATGTAGATATCTTAGCTTCCTGATAGTTGTATGTTGCTTTGAATGTATACTTTATATTTGACTTTCTTCTGTAATGTTTTCTTCTGGATTGTTTTATTTGATGTTTTAATTTAGGTTGTAAACTGCTTTGAGTCCCCCCCCCCCCAATATATATATAAAGATATGAACGTGTTGTTGTTGTTGTTCCTGATGTAGATCTTCTCTCACCTCTTCTGCCCCGGTGGGAGGGAGGACGCCATTTGGGGGTCTGCCTCAGGTGCCAAAATGTCTTGGGCTCAGCGCCAGCAGCAAGACATATGTGTCCTGAGAAGGTGCAGCCTTTATTTGCACAAGTCCTTGCTGGAGGGGGGGTGGCTGCTGTGGCTCCTTTCTTCAGAGACCCCCGTCGGGAAGACAGTCAAGCCATCTGGGTTGGGGAATCCTGATGCAGCTGCCAGCCAGGCGGGCCTGATCTCCGTACTCTTGGGCAAAGTGCCTTCACTATATGTAGACACAAAGCGAGGGGCCGCCCATGTTCTATTGGGCTCGTATCCTATTTGCCAGTCTCTTCCTGCCTCCTCTGCTGCCACACCCATGCCTTCTGCTTGCAAATCAGGCCTTTGTGAGTTGCCTGCCCCCTGAATTCTCCATCTTCATGCCCCTCAGACATCTTGTAGACTGGAGCTGGCATTTCCCAGAGAGGATCGACCCACCCATGAGGCAAAGTGAAGCCACTGCCTCAGGCAGCAGGGTCCACAGAGGCAGCAGTTCCCAATGTCAATCTCTCATTGTTCCTGATCTTCCCTCATCCTTTCTTCCCTGCCTGGGTTTGCATGCGCCATCTTGGGGTCCACCTCAGGTGCCAAAATATCTTGTTTCCCAGCAAGGAAACTCCTTTTTGGGTGAGGACTCCTATGGTCACTACTGCCTGGAGCTGGAGGAGAGTGTCACAGCATCTTTCTCCTCCCACCCCCTCAACCCAAAACACATATTTACCAGAGGAATGTGCTGGGCTCCTGCCACAGATATTCCTGCCCCTGACGACATCCTCTTCCTCTCCATTGTGTCTGGAACAATTGGGATGTCTGAGCTTCACAGTTTAACCTCTTCAGTGCCTTGAGCCACTCGTTAAGAACTTGAAAACCAAAGTGGAGCCAGCGGGATCAGGCCAGCGGCCCATTTAGTCCAGCCTCCTGTTCTCACAGTGGCCAACCAGATGCTCGTGGGAAACCAGGGAGCAGAACAAGAGCACAATAGCATCTTTCCCGGAGAAGGAATGGGAACTGGGGCAAGGGGCAATAGGTGGGTGAATTTCAACTGGCACAACTGGTTAATTCTTGCCATGGCTGCTGTAAGAGGTCTGGATTTGCTGATCCCAGATGGGGAAGAAGCTCCTCTCTGCTCCCAGACAGACACATCCTAGTGAGACCTCCTCCATCCTCCCACCCTTTGCTTTGGGGCTGCACTCTTAGCCTGGCCTTTTTTGGGCAGCAGTGTGAGAAGCAAAAGCAAGTCACAGTGGCAAAGAGCAGCTCCTCTGCTGCTGATCTGTGCGACAGACAGCCCAGGCTTCCATCCAGCAGTCCATGAAATCCTCCCCTTTTAAACCAGAGAGCATCTCTCCAGCCAGCGAGGCTGAGGGTACATGATGTAATGCAGCAGCTGTGGGGGATTTTTTAACCTCTGCTTTACACCATCTCTACACTAAACCTGCCAAGGAGATGAGGGTCTTTGCTAGGGCCAGCCCATCCATGAGACAAGGTGAGGCAGCCACCTCGGGTAACAGGATCCACAGGGGCAGCAGATTTCCCTTTATACCCAAGTATAGATCTTCCCCCACCCCTTCTTCCTTGGCAGGGAGAGGGATGCCATTTTGGGATCTGCCTCAGGTGCCAGAATGTCTTGGGCTGGTCTGGGCTTTGCTTCCACCATTGGAGGCAGCAACACTTCTGAATGCCGGTTGCTGGAAACCGCAGGAGGAGGGAAAGTGTTCTTGTGCTCAGGTCCGGCTTTTGGGGACCCCTTTTGGTTGGTCACTGTGAGAACAGGATGATAGACTAAGTGCCCACTGGCCTGATCCACCAGGATTTTCTTGCAATCTTACGTTTACGTTCTTAAGACTGTTACCTGAAGGGCTGTCATGCTTTTGCTGAAGCCAGGAGAGCAAGAGGGATCAATCCCTCTTCGCTGGAGAGGCGCTGCACAGCTTTCCCTCTCTGCGCACCGCCCCTTCAGTGACGTGGGAGGAGAAATGGAAGGGGCTCCACTTCTGCTGCTTCGCTGAAGGGGCGCTGCGCAGAGAGGGAGAGAACTTTTTTTTTCTTGTTCTCCTCCTCTAAAACTAGGTGCGTCTTATGATCGGGCGCGTCTTATAGAGCGAAAAATACGGTAACTATCAGAAGACCCTTCCCAAGGGAAAGAGCTGCTCAGCAGTGGAACAGAGGCTGCCTCTGGAAGTGCTGGCCTCTCCATCACCAGAGGTACTTAACTGGAGGCTTCATTGCCACTGGCCTGGGACACTGCAGTCTGCATTGACGAGATAAACTTCCCAAACCAAAACAGTCACCCTTTGAAATCTCCACTTTCCTGAATTTTGTGATGCATTTCTCCAAGCCGAAAACAGATATAAAATGGGGTATGTTTTATGATACAACATACAAAAATGCTTTTGTGTTCATGAACTTATTTGCAATAATGTGTGCATTGGCAAAATGACACATCCAATGTTACTCCAATAGCTACCTAGTTCAATGTGCAGTGACTCACACTGAGTTCTGTGGATGATGGGCAGTATACAAATTTAATAAATTACTTACTTAGTTACTTAACGGCCCACTGAAATTAATGGACATGACTAATGTAGGTCTATTAATGCCAATGGGTCTACAAGAAGCAGAATTTAATTCAATGCATCCCAAAGAGTCATGGTGTGTTTTGCCTATAACACCACCTTCCGATTCCTACATATCTATGCTACTTAGTACATGGTGGCAGAGGCTGGGTTTGTCTGAAGCAAAGCAAGGAAAGGTTTCTGCATCCCACCTCAATATTAAGCCAAAGGCGCACCTCAAATTTATGGGCTGATTTACAGCCGTGGATAAACAAGGCCCGTTCTGGGTTGTGTTTATTTCCATGCCTGTGTGCATTTCACTTATCCTTAAATGTTACACAGAGATTGTAAAGCCTATTCCAATAGGAAGGGATTCACCATAAAGGAGACCCAGCATAGAGCGCAATTCCAGTCAATTCACCTCAGATGTTCCACGTGAACTTGGGGCGTAAAACAACTGCCCTTTCGAGAGCTGTAACTGAGAGACCCTCTTAAAGGCTCCAGTGTGGAAATGGCTAGCTATTTTTAAAAAGTTGGTTTTCTCACACCTCAAAAAGTAAATGTGCAGAAAAGGACTGTTAAAATTGCCAAAGGGTTGGAAGTTCCCGCGAAGTGTGTGGCTGCACTGCGCACGTGGCACTTTTCGATTGACAGCAGCCGCAGGAAAACATCTGATGATGGTTCTCATATATTCTTGCAGTCTCTTTTCCAGGCTAAACATAACTAGCTCACTCACTCAATCATTCTTCTTAGTTTCCAGACCCTTAATCATCCTGGTCTCCTTCCTCTGCACACTTTCCAGCTTGTCAACATCCTTCTTGAACTGTGGTGCCCAGAACTGGACACAGGACTCCAGGTGGGGTCTGACCAGGCAGAATAGAGCGGGACTACTACTTCCCTTGATCTGGGCTCTAGACTTGCCCTCAAAAAGTTCTTCCTGGTGTTTAGTCAGAATCATGGGCAGAGGAAGAGTGAAGAAAGACTGGACAAAATCAGTTTTTGCTTTGTCTTCCTTTTGCTGGTTGGATGCAGCCATTTGAGGAAGAAACCATGAAGGAGGTGGTTAGAAATGTTCCCATAGGAAATAATGAAAATTGTCAACTCGTTATGCGACCACTCGCTTAATGAACCATTTCCCAAGACTGCATTGTGTTTGGAAAGTGGGAACTGCACATACAAAAGCTATTAATCTTGGGAAATTCTTTGCTGTTTGAAGAGTTCTTTACACAGTGCCAGGATTTCCCCAGTTCTTAAATCTCAAATCCTAATATGTGTTCAGATTCACAGAATTTCATAAGCTTCTTAGTGGTGGTTTATTCTTGTAATTCTCTCCTGAATAAGATGACAGACACAGTTCCCTTTTCAAAATGACGTTTTTCTCCAAGCACATTGTGAGAATATGCTGCTGTTACCAAACAGTAAAGAAGAGAAATGGATCCTGCACAAACATAATTCATCTTAAACTTCACCTTTCCTCAGTTTATTCCCTCGTCACTTGAAAGACTTCAACCACTTCCCTAAACTCCTTCTGCTTTGCTCCTGGAGATGAATTAGTTTCCAAGTTTTCTTTGGAGGTCCACCAGGTCCTATTTGGGCTACCAGCCTAGGACTACAAAAGCATCAAGGATCAATGCAATAAGCTATGCCTACAGAGCCTGCCTAGTGAACTGGGGCAGTAGTCCCCATTAGAGCAGGACATCTCTACTCTCCCCGCCCCATAAATACTAAACACAGGCTCCACTAGAACTGAACAGAAGCTCTGAAATCTCCTTTCCCAATTGCATGGGGATGAGTGTGTGGTAAGAGTGTCACCTCTCCCACAATTCCAGGGTGGACCCCAGCAGGGCCCATATCTCCAGCATCCTAGAGCCACTCAGTCAGCATGGAAAGCGAGCTTTAAGCCCACTTTAAGAAGCCTTATCACCTTTTGTGCTGGTTCAGAGTGAAAGCAGGTGAGTCAGCCGCTGAGGATGGGCTCCTAGGGTCACTCTGGAGAAGAAGGGAAGAGTTGGGAACTCTGAAAGCACATGCCGTCCATCCCTATGGGAGTTTTAGAATATAATTAAAATGATATGAGGACAACTCTAGTAAGAAAAAGCAAACCACTATGAAAATCATTTCCTTTAGAAACAGCCAGTTCCATGAAGCATGCTAGAATAATAATTTTTTTAAAAAACAGTCTCCACCTGCTGGCAGTAAGACAATAAGGAGGAAGACAATCCATGCCATGTTTTACTTTTAAATTGAAGAAGTATGCGATTCTGCTAAGAAATGTCCTGACCAGGACCACTGGGAAGAAAAGGCTCTGGTGGCCAGAGATTTTGTTTCAATCAAATATATTTATTTATGTATAAAAAGGTAAAAAGGTATGTATGTCTACACCATTCCAGATAAACAAACCCCCTCAAAGCCTTCTTTAAAATACCCCTTCCCTGACCCCCATAGGCAGCTGTGTCTTGAGAGGCCTCCAAGGGGATGGGGAGGCAGCGCATGGCTTGACAGCAACTGCTAACGGATCACACTGAGCTGATGATGTTCCAGCCAGGAGCACCTTCATAGCCACTTAGGTGGGGGTGCTAAAAGCCATTCCCTGTGAAATAAAATCATCACACACACACATGCTCGCTAAACACAATTTGGGCAGCAACCTTTTGGTGCTGAAGAGGTTCTGCAGCCCAGAAATAATACTAGTGGTAGCAGTGGTAATAATTATCATTACTTTTTATATTCCGCCCACCTGGCAGGGTTGCCCAGCCAATCTGGGCAGGTTCCAACACATAACATAATAAAATGTCAAACACTATTAATTGTTCCTATTAATAACAGTAATAATATTCTAAAATAAAAGTCATAAAAACTTTAAAATAAACAACTTATAGCAAACAAAGCAAAATTCAACAATCCTTCTGAATCTAGTAGCAAACAGTAAAATTAAAACATCAGCAAAAATTTAGCAGTTCACACATCAACCACAATAAAGAATTACCAATCTACAATCAATAAAAATAACAGCAAATCACAATGCATAAAATACCACAAAACATACAAAACCATGTAAAAGGATTAAATTGAGAAACAAAGATACACAACTCAAAAAAGTATTTTTAAGAAGATCTCCTGCTAGTGGCCAAATTCTCCCCACCCGACAGCAGTGTCTGGGTGGGGGTCTAAGCAAGGGAGTTCAGTCGTGGTGCAGAAAAGAAGTGAAAAGTACACAGCCACTGGGGAGGGGGGTTTCTAAAAGCCCCTCTCCATGAATTAAAAGCACCACGCCCCCCCTCCCAGAAGTTCTCCTGCTTTTGGGGTGGGGGTCTAAGCAAGGGAGTTCAATCGTGGTGCAGAAAAGAAGTGAAAAGTACACAGCCACTGGGGAGGGGGGTTTCTAAAAGCCCCTCTCCATGAATTAAAAGCACCACGCCCCCCCTCCCAGAAGTTCTCCTGCTGTTGGGGTGGTGGTTTAAGGAAGGGAGTTCAATCGTGGTGCAGAAAAGAAGTGAAAAGTACCCAGCCACTGGGAAGGAGGGTTTCTAAAAGCCCCTCTCCATGAATTAAAAGCACCACGCCCCCCCTCCCAGAAGTTCTCCTGCTTTTGGGGTGGGGGTCTAAGCAAGGGAGTTCAATCGTGGTGCAGAAAAGAAGTGAAAAGTACCCAGCCACTGGGAAGGAGGGTTTCTAAAAGCCCCTCTCCATGAATTAAAAGCACCACGCCCCCCCTCCCAGAAGTTCTCCTGCTTTTGGGGTGGTGGTTTAAGGAAGGGAGTTCAATCGTGGTGCAGAAAAGAAGTGAAAAGTACACAGCCATTGAGAAGGGGGGTTTCTAAAAGCCCCTCTCCATGAATTAAAAGCACCACGCCCCCCCTCCCAGAAGTTCTCCTGCTTTTGGGGTGGGGGTCTAAGCAAGGGAGTTCAATCGTGGTGCAGAAAAGAAGTGAAAAGTACCCAGCCACTGGGGAGGGGGGTTTCTAAAAGCCCCTCTCCATGAATTAAAAGCACCAGGCCCCCCTCCCAGAAGTTCTCCTGCTTTTGGGGTGGGGGTCTAAGCAAGGGAGTTCAATCGTGGTGCAGAAAAGAAGTGAAAAGTACCCAGCCACTGGGAAGGGGGGTTTCTAAAAGCCCCTCTCCATGAATTAAAAGCACCAGGCCCCCCTCCCAGAAGTTCTCCTGCTTTTGGGGTGGGGGTCTAAGCAAGGGAGTTCAATCGTGGTGCAGAAAAGAAGTGAAAAGTACAAATAGCTGAAGAAGTTGGGGCTTGTTCGGGGGGGGGGGCTTTGAGGAATCTTGTGGAAAAACCTACAAATTTTCTCTAAAAACAACAACAACAAAACAATGCTACCATCGCCATAGCAGATGTTTTGACTGACTGTAAAAGTGTCTGGTCTTGGAAATGACCAAAGACTTTCTGGGTGATGTAGAGGCTCTGAAATGAGAGGCAGAACACAGCTTGACTGCAGGGAGCCCCTTCCCTGCTGAACACACTTTGTGCAGCCACTTGTCTCCTCCTGCTTTTGGTGCTGAGGAGGCACTCCAGCCCAGAATATGCACCCAATCGGCAACATGATTTGCTTCAGGAAGGGATGAAGATGTATCACACGTCCCTCTTCGCAAATGGTTCATGAAGTCCAGAAAACTGGTTGCAGCCTCCAGTTGTGGCTCCATGGAAGCGATGATGCTTCTGTCGCCGCCCCCCCCCCCCCCGTGTGTGGATCCAGAATTGGCCTCCACTGTCAAAATGTGTTTAAGGAAGAGAATATTACTTGGCTACAAGGGATCACTGAAGAAGAAGAAGAAGCAGCAGCAGCAGCAGCAGCAGCTTCTCCAACATGAGGCAAAGGTTCTCTCTGGAGCAAAATCTGGCATTTCCAGTATATGGCAATGTAGGGAAGGCGGGAGCATCACACAGAGGATCCTGGAGAGGGAAGGAAAGGAGGACAGTTTAGGGAGAATGGGAGACAGGACATCCATGTGAGGCTTCCACTTGGGCTTGTGAATCCGCTTGGCAATTACAAAACTTAGAGACATGTATGCTATATCTGTGTGCACCCTCCCCCAAAACAATCTTTTTGTCGTTGCTCTGCACCTGGGCCACTCGCCGAGACTAGTCTACCTCACAGGGCTGTGGTGACAATTAAGGGAGGAGGGAAAAACATGTATGCTATCCAGAGCTCCGTTGAGAATATAGGTGCAACAAACAAACAAACAAACAAACAAATATTGAGCCAACATGCTGCCTTCAAGGAAGGGCCCCCAATGTCATTTTGTACCCCCCCAAGCTCCCTGTGAGCTTCTGTGGTGAAGCTGCCCTCTGAACTTGGTTTTCCCAGGTGCAAAGCCAGGAAGGGACCCTGCGCACCTTGCTGTGAAGCCACCCAGGCATCCCTGACAGCGCACAGGTGTGCATCGCATGCAGCATTTCATAGATGTGTGCAACAGGCTGGGTCAGGCATAAAGGTCACGTCAGCATTAAAGGAGACATTTGTGGCTGCGGATCTAGAGGCCTGGCGGTGTGTGCAACCTTTTTACAATAGATTGGTCTGTCTGGACTGCAGTAAAACTCTGTTGGGCGTCCCTATGACTACAAAGGACACCTTCGTGGATTTCACACACAGAAAAGGAAGAGCATTTTCTAGGAAGCGCCAGGACTTCCAGTTGCTCAGGGATGTTTTTGGAGCTTGCAAATAAATGCCCCAAGAGAAGCTGCAGCCAGAACATTCATTAACGCCTTAACATTCCCTCCGTCTTCCAAGGGAGAACAAGCAGGTGGATGTGGCCGGCTCCTCTCACATTCCTAACCACACAATCACCCTGTGAGGTAGGTCTCCCAGACCCAACAGCCTAACCACTACATCACACTGCCTTGCTTCTCCACAACACCTTGAAGAGGGGACTTGTGGCTGCTCTGCTGCAAGGCAAGGGTGGGGACTCCAGACGCTGTGGAAATGTGGGCAAGCACCACGTCCCGTGACCAGGCCTAGAAAGATGGCCACTCACTGCACTTTCTCAGAGACAGCCGAGAGCCAGGAAGCTCTCCGTTCAAGTTTCCCCTCCATTACACATGCAGAGGCCCATCTAGTCCAGGATTCCGAGTCCCACAGCTGGCCCGCTGGATCCCTTCCAGAAGCCCACAAACATGGCATGTAAGCAACAGCTCTCTCCTCCCCAGCAGCAAGCCCTCCCTGGTAGACTGCCTCTGAACATGGGGTTTTTATTCAGCCCTGACTGCCAGCAGCCTTCACTAGATCTGCCCTGCATTAACATGCTTTGTTCTCCTTTTAAAGCCATCTAGGTTGGTGGCCAGCACCACCATCTTGCAGCAGAGAGTTCCACAGATTCAGAGATATAACTGAACCCATAATTCAGAACGCACCACTCTGAGCCATAATTGGGGGGCAATCCACACCAATGTCGGCCTACCTTACAGGAGTGTTGCCAGGATTATGACTGGTGCACAACGGACTTTGAGTATCCAATCTTAAGAATACAACAGCTCATAATTCAACTGTGGCACTCTCTCCCAGTGCCGGATTTATGTATAAGCTAAACAAACTATAGTATAGGGTCCCCACTCTCTTGGGCCCCCCCCCAAAAAAATTTAAAGGAAAAAAACAACTGGATGTACATTTCCAAAATATAAGTTCACTTACTTTGATAAAAAACATTTTGTTATGTGCAAATGGCTTTAGATACCTATTAAGTCCATAAGTTACCATATAGCACATATTCAGCACAAAAAACAGCCACAATTTGTTGTTGACCTTTGACAGCTGGACATATAAAGAGCCCCATGACCTGCACAGACATGATTTCTGGTGTCTGCATGTGCGCAGACATGATTTTCAGCATCTGAGCATGCGTAGACGCAATTTCTGGCACCGCAGAAGCGAGTCCCTGGGCCGTGCTGCGCCGGTTTAGTGCAGTGCACGGGGACTCACCAAGCGGGTGGCTCGGTTCGGGGGCGGCTTGTGGGCCGGTTAAATGACCCCCGTGGGCCGCTTGTGGCCCATGGGCCTTAGGTTGCCGACCCTGCTATATGGTAATTTATTGACCAAATAGGTATCTAAAGCCATTTGCACATAAATAGGAGCCTACACAACATAAAACACTGTTGCTGTATGTAGGGGTTTTTTTTATCTTATATTTTGGAAATTTACATCCATTTTTTTCTTTAGTTTTTTTTTGCGGGGGGCAAGAGAGTGGGGCCCTAAGCTATAGCTTGTTTAGTTTATACGTAAATTCGGCACGGGCTCTACATAAAGTCCCTGCAGGATCAGGCCCTGAGCAGAACGAGGCTGCGGTCCAAGCAAGGTAAGGCAGGCGGAAAGGAGGAAGGAGACCCTCGAGCGCCCCCTTGTGACACGAGCGGGCAGTTCATACCTGAAGCGACCAAGAAGCTTTTCAGCCAAAGCACAGCCTCCGAGGAGGGAGGGGGGAGGACCATCTCGGCCGGCATCCTGTTCTTCCTGTGCCTTCCTCGAGGCTATGCCCGGACTCAGCCCCAGCCCCTACTGGCCAGAAAAGTCGCCTTTCCCACCCAGGCAGACCCCGGGTCCGTCCCCACAGACGGGCACTTCAGTTCAACCTTCCTTGAGGACTTCCGATGTCCAGAGCCGACCAGACGTCCCCAGAAGCCCCCACCACCTGGGGTCGACAGCCAGAAGCCAACTGAGGGGCTCTGAAGTTGCGCAAGCTTCCGGAGCTGCTCAACGCTGCAAAGTTGCCATCGCACCCCACCGGACCCGCCGCCTGCGCCGCGTACACCCGCACACCCGCCCCCCGCCAGCAGGAACTCACCTGCCCCGGGACTCTCGGGAAGCCACTTGGCGCCGGGCTGGAGCGCCTGGAAAGGAAAAGAGAAAGTTGCAGACAACCGCAGTAGACTGCAGCGCGTTCTCACCCGGGATAAACGCGGCCAGGAGAGCGGGCTTCCTTCCGAATCCCAAATAAAAAGAAATAAATGGAAAGCGCAAGATGGGCGCCGAAGGGGAGTTGCAAAGTGGATGCCCTGCCCCAGGAAAGGCACTTTGGGGGGCCGGGGGTGGGACACCCGGGTGCGTTCGTCGCCCGGGCTCAGTACTGGCCACACAAAGTCGCCCTTTCGCCCAAGGCAGACCCCGGGTCCGTCGAGCTCGGCGGCCTCCTCCCCACAGACGGGCTTCCCTTCGTCCCGCCCCGCCTGGAAATACCGGGACTTCAAGGCTGGCCAGCAGCTGCTCCACCCCGCGAAACACCCCGCCCTTCTCGGGAATCCACGGCGGTTTCCCACTTTGAGGACCCGCGACGTCCAAGTTGGGCCGGAGAGCCAGAGGCGAGTTGCGGGGGGTATGAGAGGGGCTCCGAACTCCAAAGCAGGTCCCCCGCCCCACCGTCAGACACTCACCTGCCCCGGGACTCCCGGGAGGAGGAAAAGAAGCGGCGCGGCAGAGGAAGGAGCGCAGCCCGAGAAGGCGCGGTGCGAGCCCGCCGCAAAGATGAGAGGCTCCGGCTACGACCTGCGTCGCCGTGGGTGTCCAGAAGAGCGCAGCACGGGCGAGTGCCGACCTCGTCCGGAGGGGTTTTTAAGGGCAGCTCCCCCTCCCCGCTTTCACCTTACAGCACCTGCAAACCTCCTGTGGCGATTTCTGCAGCTCCGACGTCCCTTAAAGGCACCGGCGGCGCGACGGGCTGGCGGGTTTGCTCTGTGGCCGAGCTGCCTCCTCTTCTGCTGCGCTGAACATACTTTACCTGTAGCTGAAAAGGAGGGTCGCAGTCTAGAGGTCAGGGGATCCAGTGGGAGAGCAGGCAGGAGCAATATAGGGCCCCTGGCTGCGGCTGCTGCTGAGAGGTCTCTTCAGCTGCTTCTCTTCAGCCTCGGTGTCCCTGAACGAGGATCAGCTGCCGGTGGAGGGAATTTCGCCACCTTCTCCCACTTCAGGCTGCTGTTCAGCAGGTGAAGCTGGCTTCTGGCCCCTTGCAGTTGCTTGCTCCGAAGCTGGGTGGCAAGGGCTGGTGTGGAGTGGCAGGCTCTGTGACCCTCCGCTCCCCACCCGTGCACCCTGCTGGCACCCACAAACAACACTATGCTGCTGCTTGGTGAGCCAGACATTCCTAGCCACAGGGGACACTGGGACGTCTAGTGCCAATGTGGTATTCTCCTTCAGAGGGAGGGCAACCCCAGAGGCGGATTGAGGGCAGTGCAACCAGTTCTGCCACACTGGGCACTAAGACAGAGAGAAAAAAGGAGCCCGAGAGCTGGGGCACATGCCCTAACAGGAAGATGGTTGAGCTTCATTTTGTCCCCTTCCTGCCACACAGGTTTAGCAGATATGTCATGATAGGGCCCCCTGTTTGTGACTATTTAGCAATCATGCATTTGTGATTTCGCTGCAGATCCTCCTACACAAACAAGTACCTGTATTTATGCCTGGCACCCTGCTCTAATACGCTCACAAGAACCAGCTTCCAGCATCAAACACAGTCTCTGCATTTCAGAGGGCCAAACTCTGCCTCCTCATACTCAGAAACTAGAACCCTCCTGCCAGCCGGCTGCTGGGATGCTGCTGGGTTATTACTTCTGGCAGTAATAGAAGATGTTGACATTTCACTCTGATGTTCCAGAATTAAATGTCAAGTTATTCCTGTTCAGAATGTAACATTTACATCCCCCCCCTCAAATACATCATTGCAGCCGTATTTTTACATGCCTGGCTGCTCAGGGAGGGTGAGGGTAGTTGTGGCCCGGAGATGGAGAGGCAGACTTTTCAGAGGAGCCAGGCCAGCTGATGTGTGGAGGAGCAGGGCTTATATTGTGGCTGCTCCTGTTCTGTGGAACAGCATCCCAGCTGAGGTACAACAGGCACCCACTACCTGCAATTTCCAGAAGCTGCTGCAGACATTTTTGTTCCAGTGAGCTTTCCACGCTGCATGGATGCGTCTTGGGTGTGCATTTATTGGTTGTCATTTTCTGTGCTGTTTTTATTATATCACCTTGAGACATTTATGTAGAAGTAATTTAGTTAACTAATAGCACAGGAAGACTTTGCCCCACTAGGTAAAGGTAAAGGTACCCCTGCCCATACGGGCCAGTCTTGCCAGACTCTAGGGTTGTGCGCTCATCTCACTCTAGAGGCCGGGAGCCAGCGCTGTCCGCAGACACTTCCGGGTCATGTGGCCAGCGTGACTAAGTGGCATCTGGCGAGCCAGCACCAGCGCCACACATGGAAACACTTTACCTTTCCGCTGGTAAGCGGTTCCTATTTATCTACTTGCACTTAGGGGTGCTTTTGAACTGCTAGGTTGGCAGGCGCTGGGACCGAACGATGGGAGCTCACCCCGCCGCGGGGATTCGAACCGCCGACTATGCGATCGGCAAGTCCTAGGCGCTGAGGTTTTACCCACAGCGCCACCCGCGTCCCTTTTGCCCCACTAGACTAGTATCTTATTTATTTACTTTAGAATTTATAAATTGTTCTGCATTTAAAAATACTGATGAGGCAGTGAGGCATCTAGAGAAAAGTTTTGAAAGAGATGAAATGATAGAAGTTTACAAAAGTTTGCATGCAGTGGAGAAAATGGAGTAAGAAATGTTATTCCCCACCCGGCTCCTAATGCTAGAACGTGTGGACATCCCAGGAAGCTGAAGGACACATAAAAGAAAGAGGAAGTATAAAAATAAATAAAAGGACTTCTTCACTCAGCACATGGTTAAACTATGGAACTCCCTCTCACAGGAGGCAGTGATGGCTGCAAGCCTTGATTAATTTAAAAGAGTAAACCAATTCATGGAGAATAAGGCCATCAATGTCTACAAACCATGATGGCTCTGCTCTGCCTGCACAGCTGGAGGCAACACTGCTTCTGAGTGCCAGTCTCTGGAAGCCACAGGAGCGGAGAGTTGCTCTTGTGCTCTGGTGCTGCTTGTGGGCTTCCCATTGGCATCTGGTTGGCACCTGTGTGAAGAGGATCCTGGACAAGATGAGCTCCCTTGGGACTGATCCAGCAAGCTCTGGTGGAAGAAGCCTTGCTCAGTGGCAGAGCATTTTCTTTACCTGCACATTCCACCTCCAGCATCTCCAGTTAGGGCTGGGAGTGAATCCAGTCTGATCTCCTGGAGATCCACTGTCAGTCAGTGTGGGCATTGTGGAGCTGAATGGAGCCCTGGCCTGACTCAGCAGAAGGCAGCAACCTAGATGGCTGAGCTCTTGGACTCCAGTTCCCATTGCCCACAGTCAGCATTGCCCAGTGGCCAGTTGGTAGCAGGAGAAGCCCCGCAGAGCCTGAAGGGCAAGCGCCTTCTCATCCCTGATCTGCTCATCCTGCAAGCAAACCTTTCACAGGCTGCTTCCCTGACCCCTGACTAGTCTTCTCCAGCCTTGTTTTCCTGCGGCTGCTGTCAATTGAAAAGTGCCACGTGCGCAGTGCAGCCACACACTTCGCGGGAACTTCCAACCCTTTGGCAATTTTAACAGTCCTTTTCTGCACATTTGCTTTTTGAGGTGTGAGAAAACCAACTTTTTAAAAATAGCTAGCCGTTTCCACACTGGAGCCTTTAAGAGGGTCTCTCAGTTACAGCTCTCGAAAGGGCAGTTGTTTTTATTTTATTTCATTTATTTATTTATTTTTAAGAAATATTTATTAAAGTTTTGCAAAAGCATGAATACAAAAATACATGAAAGAAAAAATAAAAATAAAAAATACAACATACAAAAGACAAAAAAAGTAAGAAAAATTTAAAAACAAATCCGTTTTTCATAACTTTAAACTCCTTTGCTTGTTTCTTTGACCTCCTCACACCTCCCCTTTTTGTATTCCCATTTACATAATCAAGTCAGCAAATCCTTACCCTCTTTCATTTATCTTAACTCTATATCTTAACATTTTTTAACTCTATATTTTCATCCATTATCAATTCATTTTTGCATATTCTTATTAACTTTGTTGCTAATGCCACTTATTTTCAATCCAACATCATTTTAACATTCATTGATTTTACAGTATTTCTGCAGATAGTCTTTAAATTTCTTCCAATCTTCTTCCACCAACTCTTCTCCCAGGTCTCGGATTCTGCCAGTCATTTCCGCCAATTCCATATAGTCCATTACCTTCATCTGCCACTCTTCCAGGGTGGGTACAATCTTGTGTCTTCCAATACTTTGCAATAAGTATTCTTGCTGCTGTTGTTGCATACATGAAGAAAGTTCTATCCTTCTTTGGCACCAATTGGCCGACTATGCCCAGGAGAAAGGCCTCTGGTTTCTTCAGAAAGGTATATTTAAATACCTTTTTCATTTCATTATAGATCATCTCCCAGAAAGCCTTAATTTTTGGGCATGTCCACCAAAGGTGAAAGAATGTACCTTCATTTTCTTTACATTTCCAACACTTATTATCGGGCAGATGATATATTTTTGCAAGCTTGACTGGTGTCATGTACCACCTGTAAATCATTTTCATAATATTCTCTCTTAAGGCATTACATGCCGTAAATTTCGTACCGGTGGTCCACAACTGTTCCCAGTCAGCAAACATAATGTTATGTCCAACATCTTGTGCCCATTTAATCATAGCAGATTTAACCGTTTCATCCTGCGTATTCCATTTTAACAGCAAGTTATACATTCTTGAAAGTATCTTAGTTTTGGGATCTAACAGTTCTGTTTCCAATTTTGATTTTTCCACCTGGAAGCCAATTTTTTTATCCAAATTATAGGCCTCTCTTATTTGATAATAATGTAGCCAGTCTCGCACCTTATATTTTAATTTCTCAAAACTCTGCAATTTCAATTTGTCTCCATCTTGTTCCAATATTTCCCAATATTTCGGCCAATTGGCCTCCATATTGAGCTTTTTCTGAGCCTTTGCTTCCATTGGTGACAACCACCTTGGGGTTTTAATTTCCAGTAAGTCTTTGTATCTTATCCAGACATTGAGCAATGCTTTCCTGACAATATGGTTTTTAAATGCTTTATGTGCTTTAACCTTGTCGTACCACAAATATGCATGCCACCCAAAAACATTATTGAAACCTTCTAAGTCCAAAATGTCTGTGTTCTCAAGAAGCAGCCAATCTTTCAACCAGCAGAATGCTGCTGATTCATAGTAAAGTTTAAGGTCCGGCAGGGCAAATCCACCTCTTTCCTTTGCGTCAGTTAGTATTTTAAATTTTATTCTGGGCTTCTTGCCCTGCCAGACAAATCTAGAAATATCTTTCTGCCACTTCTTGAAACAGTCCATCTTGTCCAAAATTTGCAATGACTGAAACAAAAATAACATTTTTGGCAATACATTCATCTTTATAGCTGCAATTCGACCCAACAAGGAAAGCTTCAAATTTGACCATATTTCCAAATCTTTTTTCACTTCTATCCAACATTTCTCATAGTTATCTTTAAATAAATTTAAATTCTTAGCAGTCATATTAACCCCCAAATATTTTACTTTCTTAACTAATGTTAAACCTGTCTCCTTCTGAAACCTCTCTTTCTCAATTGGTGTAAAATTTTTCTCAAGCACTTTAGTTTTTGACTTGTTCAGCTTAAATCCTGCCACATGACCAAATTCTTGAATCAGTTCTAATACTCTTTTCGTACTAGATTCTGGCTCCTGTAATGTCAGAACTAGGTCATCTGCAAAAGCTTTCAATTTGTATTGTTTGGCTCCGACCTGAATACCTTTAATCAGACGGTCCCTTCTAATCATATTCAGCAAAACCTCCAGAACCGAAATAAAAAGCAATGGGGAAATTGGGCAGCCTTGTCGTGTCCCTTTCTCTATCTTAAATTCCTCTGTCATCACATTATTGACTATTAACTTAGCCTTTTGTTCTGAGTAAATTGCACTTATACCATTTTCAAACCCTTGGCCCACCCCCATTCCCTGAAGATTTTTCTTCATAAAATTCCAAGAAATATTATCAAAGGCTTTTTCCGCATCTATAAAAATTAAAACTGCTTTGGTATTGATGTTCACTTGCAGCTTCTCCAAAATGTTAATTATATTCCTCGTATTGTCAAACAGATGTCTACCTGGGAGAAAGCCAGCTTGGTCTTTATGTATCTCTTCGACTAATACCTTTTTTAATCTGTTAGCCAAGATATCAGCAAAAATTTTGTAATCCACATTAAGCAGGGATATGGGGCGGTAGTTCTTGAGTTGTGTCTTTTCAGACTCAGTTTTCGGTATAATGTAAGCTTCCTTCCATGACTCTGGCGCCTTTTCCCCCTCCAAAATTTCATTACAGACCTCCTTTAGTGGCTGAATTAACCAGTCTTTCAAAGATCTATAGTATTTGGAGGTTAGACCATCCGGCCCTGGAGATTTACCCAACTGCATGTTCTGAATGGCACCTTCTACCTCCTGTTCTGTAATTTTGTGGTTCAACATTATCTTATTTTCTTGAGAGATTTTTTGTAATCCATTTGTTCTTAAAAATTGGTCTAAATCAGTCTCTTTCTGTGGCCCTTGTGTATATAGTTGTTTAAAGTATCTCTGGAAGCACTTTCTAATCTCCAATGGATTCTGTATGTTCTTTCCTTCCACATCCAGATTTGTAATAGTGTTTAATTTTTGTCTTTTTTTCATCTGCCAAGCTAGCAGTTTCCCGCATTTATTAGCCGATTCAAATGTCTTTTGTCTCATCTGCTTAATTTTCCATTCTACTTCCTGATTTATCATTTTCATATATTGTACTTGATATAACTTTATTTCTCTCAGAATCTCTTGCGACTTTGGTTTCGCTCTTAATTTCTTCTCTCCTTCTTTTATTTTTTCCAAGATTTTATCTTTTTTCTCATTTTGAATTCTCTTCTTTATTGCGTTCTGTTGAATCAGAAACCCTCTCATGACCGCTTTGCTTGCGTCCCAGATTACTCTTTTTTCAACCGTGGTATTCAAATTTATCTCAAAATAGTCTCTCAAGATTTTTTGGGCCTTCTTGGTAACCTCTTGATCTCTAAATAAGGTGTCATTCATCCTCCATCTGAAGGAACCGATTGGTGTTAGTTTCATCTCCATCTTCACCGCATTATGGTCGGAGCAAGTTTTTGGGCAAATTTCCACTTTTCAAGTCTTAGGTGCGAGTCCTCTAGTTATCCATATTTGGTCAATTCTTGTCCATGTCATTTTGGCTTCAGAGAAGAATGTTCCCTCTCTTCCAAGTGGGTTCTTAGTTCTCCAGATGTCAATCAAGTCCATATTGTCAGTCAATTCAAAGAAAGTTTTTGGTAGTCTGCCATCTTTAGTTACAACCTGTCTCTGCGACTTGTCCATATTTGTAGATACCACTCCATTCATATCTCCCATCATAATAATGTTGTAGTCCATATAGTCTAGCAATGTCTCATGCAATTTCTTAAAAAATTCAGATTTCCCCTCATTTGGTGCATAAACTCCTACAATCAGAAATTTTTCTCCTTGTGATTGAATCTCAATTGCCACAAATCTTCCTTGTTCATCTTTAAAAACAAATTCCGGTGATAGGCTCTCTTTGGCATAAATAACAACTCCTCTCTTTTTAATCTTGTCCGATGAGATAAACTCTTGGATAAACTCTTTTATTAATCAGTACTTTCCTATGTAGCCTTATCACATATGTTTCTTGTAAACAAATTAAGTCCAATTGTTCCTTTTTTAATAAATGAAAGACTTTCTTCCTCTTCTCCGGGGAGTTAAATCCATGAATGTTCCAACTTAATAATTGCAGAGACATGGTGTGGTTATTCTATTCTCCTCCAACTGCTCCCAAAAGTTCTTCTTGTTCTGACGGTGGTATCACTTTTTTTAGTTTGTCCAGTCCCAAAGGTGGTGGTACTATGTCTAGTACTCCTGATCTTAAAGCTCTTAGCTCTTCTAGAACTTCTTTTTGCAGGTCTTCTTCGTGGTCTCTCAAAAATTTTCCCTTGTCTTCCACTGGCCTTATTTTGAACTTTTTCCCTTTAAAGGTAAAAGATAGTCCCTGGGGGAATTCCCACCTAAAAACAATTCTGTTTCTTCTCAGTAGGGCCACCAGATCTCCGTAGTTGGTTCTAAGATCCAATAGATGTCTCGGAATATCCTTGAAAATCTCCACTCTCGAATCGTTAATCTCCAAAGTCTTCTGGAAGTGCGCACTCACTATTTTGTCTCTCTCTTCTTTCGTTTGGAGGGTAACCAAACAGTCTCTCACCCTGTTTTTTCTCCCTCCTCTTCCAAGTCTGAACGCACTTACTATCCTAAAGTCTTGCTCCACCTCCAAATTCCAGAATTTTCCAAATTCCTGTGTAAGGTAGTCACTTAGGTTCTCTTTTTCAAGTTCCGGTACTGCCCTGATCCTCAAATTGGTCTGTTTCTCCCTCAGTTCAGTCATAGACAGAAGTGACTGGTGGTCCCCAATCTGCTTGCGCATCGGTTTTATTTCTTCCTCTACAGCCACTGCTTTTTCTTTTGCTTCCTCAGCTATTTTTCGATTAGACGCAGATTCTTCCAGCAATTTTTCAATAGATTCTGTATTGGAATTCACCTTCTGTCCCAAATTATTAATACTGGCAGTATTCCGGTCTATTTTAGTTGATTGTTCAGTAACTTGTTTGCTTAGGCCTTCCAATTTTTCATAAATTTTATTTAACACAGAAGTAAAATCCCCTTCTGAAGCCATTCCTTTTGACCCAGCTTGTGCAAAATCTTCCCCCTGTGTCACAGGAGGGCCGGGAACAGATGATCTACGTTGCTGGGAAACTGTGCTGGGCTGCTGCACTCTAGCCTTGCCCGATCTTGTTGTCCTATCAGTCATCACACTTTTGTCTATGAATCAAGGTCGATCCCACGGTCAAGTCTTGCCGTGGAAAATCCCCAGAGTCAAGAATGGAAAAATCCCCCAGCTGGGTGTGCAATTTCAATGTTCCTCTAGAGGGACACTGTAGCAGTCATTAAAGTTACAATAAAGAATCTTTTCCAGCTTTCCTAAGTCCCCCTCAAGAAAGCAAGCAACAGTTTCAAATCCAGAGAAGACCTTCAACAAGTATCTCCTTTGCAGAGTTAACCATTAAAAAGTTACATTGTCTATAAATAGTGCGACTCTCAGTGCAACAATTCTAGTGGACCTGACAGTCCGTTCCCAGGAGTTAGATAATTGTCTCTATTTTTTTCCACAAGTGAAAAAGTCACTTTTCCCTCTCCCCCCCCTCCAATAGCCTGGGGGGGTGGGTGGGGTACTTTTACTTTGATGTTCGGATTTGGAGTTTTTAAAACACTGCTCTCTAGGTCTTTAGCTTAAAGAGTCTTTGCTTTGAACTGTGTACAGAAAACGGAAAGGCAGACTTCCTGTATACACCTTCCCGCTTCAGTGCCGAATTAATCCTTTTTTTCTCCTTTAAGTCCCAATTCTTAAACTTCACCTACTCACGGGTAGTTGTTTAGAAGCCGAATTGTCACAGGAAAAAGGTCAGCGCTCTCCGGCAACAGCTGTGCGGCTTCACCCCACAGAAAAAGCGATCGACTCTCAGCACCGCGCCAAACTCCCGTTGCGCTCCAGAGCCCCTTACGGGGTCCCTTCGCTAATCCGGGGGGCGCTGCAGGTGCCCGCCGAGTCCCACGGTCACAGGCTTCTCCTGCCTGTGATTTTCACAAGGGTCTCCGCTTCGCCGTAGCGGACAGACCCAATTTCCACGGAGCTTCTCCCTCTGAGCTAGAAGGAGACCGCCATTGCCGTTGTCGCCATAGGGATGGACAGCATGTGCTTTCAGAGTTCCCAACTCTTCCCTTCTTCTCCAGAGTGACCCTAGGAGCCCATCCTCAGCGGCTGACTCACCTGCTTTCACTCTGAACCAGCACAAAAGGTGATAAGGCTTCTTAAAGTGGGCTTAAAGCTCGCTTTCCATGCTGACTGAGTGGCTCTAGGATGCTGGAGATATGGGCCCTGCTGGGGTCCACCCTGGAATTGTGGGAGAGGCGACACTCTTACCACACTCTCATCCCCATGCAATTGGGAAAGGAGATTTCAGAGCTTCTGTTCAGTTCTAGTGGAGCCTGTGTTTAGTATTTATGGGGCGGGGAGAGTAGAGATGTCCTGCTCTAATGGGGACTACTGCCCCAGTTCACTAGGCAGGCTCTGTAGGCATAGCTTATTGCATTGATCCTTGATGCTTTTGTAGTCCTAGGCTGGTAGCCCAAATAGGACCTGGTGGACCTCCAAAGAAAACTTGGAAACTAATTCATCTCCAGGAGCAAAGCAGAAGGAGTTTAGGGAAGTGGTTGAAGTCTTTCAAGTGACGAGGGAATAAACTGAGGAAAGGTGAAGTTTAAGATGAATTATGTTTGTGCAGGATCCATTTCTCTTCTTTACTGTTTGGTAACAGCAGCATATTCTCACAATGTGCTTGGAGAAAAACGTCATTTTGAAAAGGGAACTGTGTCTGTCATCTTATTCAGGAGAGAATTACAAGAATAAACCACCACTAAGAAGCTTATGAAATTCTGTGAATCTGAACACATATTAGGATTTGAGATTTAAGAACTGGGGAAATCCTGGCACTGTGTAAAGAACTCTTCAAACAGCAAAGAATTTCCCAAGATTAATAGCTTTTGTATGTGCAGTTCCCACTTTCCAAACACAATGCAGTCTTGGGAAATGGTTCATTAAGCGAGTGGTCGCATAACGAGTTGACAATTTTCATTATTTCCTATGGGAACATTTCTAACCACCTCCTTCATGGTTTCTTCCTCAAATGGCTGCATCCAACCAGCAAAAGGAAGACAAAGCAAAAACTGATTTTGTCCAGTCTTTCTTCACTCTTCCTCTGCCCATGATTCTGACTAAACACCAGGAAGAACTTTTTGAGGGCAAGTCTAGAGCCCAGATCAAGGGAAGTAGTAGTCCCGCTCTATTCTGCCTGGTCAGACCCCACCTGGAGTCCTGTGTCCAGTTCTGGGCACCACAGTTCAAGAAGGATGTTGACAAGCTGGAAAGTGTGCAGAGGAAGGAGACCAGGATGATTAAGGGTCTGGAAACTAAGAAGAATGATTGAGTGAGTGAGCTAGTTATGTTTAGCCTGGAAAAGAGACTGCAAGAATATATGAGAACCATCATCAGATGTTTTCCTGCGGCTGCTGTCAATCGAAAAGTGCCACGTGCGCAGTGCAGCCACACACTTCGCGGGAACTTCCAACCCTTTGGCAATTTTAACAGTCCTTTTCTGCACATTTACTTTTTGAGGTGTGAGAAAACCAACTTTTTAAAAATAGCTAGCCATTTCCACACTGGAGCCTTTAAGAGGGTCTCTCAGTTACAGCTCTCGAAAGGGCAGTTGTTTTACTCCCCAAGTTCACGTGGAACATCTGAGGTGAATTGACTGCAATTGCGCTCTATGCTGGGTCTCCTTTATGGTGAATCCCTTCCTATTGGAATAGGCTTTACAATCTCTGTGTAACATTTAAGGATAAGTGAAATGCACACAGGCATGGAAATAAACACAACCCAGAACGGGCCTTGTTTATCCACGGCTGTAAATCAGCCCATAAATTTGAGGTGCGCCTTTGGCTTAATATTGAGGTGGGATGCAGAAACCTTTCCTTGCTTTGCTTCAGACAAACCCAGCCTCTGCCACCATGTACTAAGTAGCATAGATATGTAGGAATCGGAAGGTGGTGTTATAGGCAAAACACACCATGACTCTATGGGATGCATTGAATTAAATTCTGCTTCTTGTAGACCCATTGGCATTAATAGACCTACATTAGTCATGTCCATTAATTTCAGTGGGCCGTTAAGTAACTAAGTAAGTAATTTATTAAATTTGTATACTGCCCATCATCCACAGAACTCAGTGTGAGTCACTGCACATTGAACTAGGTAGCTATTGGAGTAACATTGGATGTGTCATTTTGCCAATGCACACATTATTGCAAATAAGTTCATGAACACAAAAGCATTTTTGTATGTTGTATCATAAAACATACCCCATTTTATATCTGTTTTCGGCTTGGAGAAATGCATCACAAAATTCAGGAAAGTGGAGATTTCAAAGGGTGACTGTTTTGGTTTGGGAAGTTTATCTCGTCAATGCAGACTGCAGTGTCCCAGGCCAGTGGCAATGAAGCCTCCAGTTAAGTACCTCTGGTGATGGAGAGGCCAGCACTTCCAGAGGCAGCCTCTGTTCCACTGCTGAGCAGCTCTTTCCCTTGGGAAGGGTCTTCTGATAGTTACCGTATTTTTCGCTCTATAAGACGCACCCGATCATAAGACGCACCTAGTTTTAGAGGAGGAGAACAAGAAAAAAAAAGTTCTCTCCCTCTCTGCGCAGCGCCCCTTCAGCGAAGCAGCAGAAGTGGAGCCCCTTCCATTAAAAGCTTCCCTAAACAGGGCTGCCTTCAGATGTCTTCTAAAAGTCTGGTAGTTGTTTTTCTCTTTGACATCTGATGGGAGGGCGTTCCACAGGGCAGGTGCCACTACTGAGAAGGCCCTCTGCCTGGTTCCCTGTAACTTGGCTTCTCACAGTGAGGGAACCGCCAAAAGGCCCTCGGCACCTTCAGGTATACTGTTTAGGGCTTTCAAGGTCAGCACCAACACTTTGAATTGTGCTCGGAAACGTACTGGGAGCCAGTGTAGGTCTTTCAAGACCGGTGTTATGTGGTCTCAGCAGCCACTCCCAGTCACCAGTCTAGCTGCCACAATCTGGATTAGTTGTAGTTTCTGGGTCACCTTCAAAGGTAGTCCCACATAGAGTGCATTGCAGTAGTCCAAGTAAGAGATAACCAGAGCATGCACAGCTCTGGCAAGACAGTCTGCAGGCAGGTAGAGTCTCAGCCTGCGTACCAGATGGAGCTGATAAACAGCTGCTCTGGACACAGAATTGACCTGCGCCTCCATGGACAGCTGTGAATCCAAAATGACTCCCAGGCTGCGCACCTGGTCCTTCAGGGGCACAGTTACCCCATTCAGGACCAGGGAGTCCTCCACACCAGCCCGCCCCCTGTCCCCCCAAAACAGTACTTCTGTCTTGTACTTCTTATAAATGATTTAGGAAATTTCACCACTGTGACTAAGTCAAATTTTACTTTTCCTTGCAACTTTTTCTGAATGCTGTATGGATAAAGCAAATGAACCTGACCTTTGGAGAATTGGTAAGTGAACCATTTTTAACCTACCTAATGTGTGGTCTTTTTCTATGCTTGGGGAATAGGGAAACTTTGGAAGGAAAGGTACATTGTAAGGCATACTGTAAAGGTCTAACAGCCTATAATTCCATGTTTTACCTTGCTGCACATCCCGTGATTTTAAATCTTTGCTAGAATTCTCTCACTGAAGGGTACTTCCCCGAAACCAGGATCTTAGCATCCTATTTCATTACATGAAACCAACACTTAGACAGCCAAAATGGCACAATTTGTACACAAAGCGGGAATTGGAGGAAGTCCAAGTTTGGCCAAACAAATAAATTTCCTTACTCGGGGGCAGGTATGGGAGGGTGGGAGACAACAAAAACAGCTGTGACCATGGAATACTAACTGACTGTTGGAGGTGTGGATAGAAAGGAGTGGGAATGGTATTCTAGGCTGGCCTAAACTGGAACACTCCACATGGCAATGCTGTTGCACATCACAGTTGCACAATCCCCATCTGAAAACCTGGAGAACCACAGTGATTTGCGGTGGAGAAGAGGAGCATGGGGGCAGGGCTTAACCCTCTCTCCACCCACCACTACTCCTTTCAGAATCAGCTCCTCCCACAAATTCCCCTTAGAAGAAAGGAACTGTTGTGCCTTCGGCATGCCACTTGCTGCACTTAATGTGTGGCTTGACCCTCCCACTGATATGCGGGAAGCTGCTGGCAGCAGTCAGAAAGATGTCAATGGGCAAAGCTGGCTTCCTCCCTGCTATTGCACTCTGAAGTCCTTGGAACACTAGGGCAGTTCTGAAAATATAGCAGGCTGTTTAACACCAAGCAGGATTACCCACGAATCTGTGGGAAAAGCCACCTCTATCAACACAGATGCTCCCCCACCCTTTGGACTGGAATGATTCCTTTTTGCAACACACTGATAGGCGATTACAGGTTTTGGTGCCTTGCTGGGAAATGTGTTCTCTGAAATAACAAGGAAGGGATTATGGAAGCATGACTTTCATTGCACCTTAAAAAAGAAAATATATTAACCAACCCAATAAGTTCTTGGAGGATATTTTGCCAGGCAAGCTGACAGCATGAATGGTTCTTGTGGGGAAGAAACAGAAACTGAACATGACTCAGAAGCATGGTGGCAGATTCAGAAGCTCAGAGTCTCTTTGTGATAGTCACATCTTTCCCCCCTCCTCACAACCATACTCTCTTCTATGATTAGATTATCATATTTAATAATACAATAATAATAATTAGGGATGCATTGGAATGATTGATACAAATCTCCATGGGTTGCCTTTCAGCTGGATCTACTATTTTCTGTGCATTTCTCCATTATCTTTCTTTTGAGTGACTTCAGTTGTGTTTACATTACAGTTCCACACTATGTAACTTGCATACCATTCTCTTGAGAATGAATCATAGAACTATGGAGTTGGAAGGGTCCCTGAGGATCATCTAGTCCAACCAACCCCCTGCAATGAAGGAATATGCAGCATATGGGGATTGAACCTGCAACCTTGACATTATCAGAACCACACTCTAACCAACTGAGCTATCCAGGCTCACTGGGAGTTTCAGTGTTCCCTCTGGTGCCTCCTATGGATGCATGACCTGACTGCATGTCTCCAGGAGCTGCAGTCATCTGTTTGGGATTCCCACACTGCAGAGTTGGTGTTGTCAGTCTTCATGTCACGTTTGCAGACATCTTTGCAACATAGAGTTGGTCTGTTAACAGGCCTGGTGCCTGAAGCCAGCTCTCCATAGATCACGTCCTTGGGGATCCTGCCATCTTCCATCCTGGGGGCATGACCAAACCAGCATAGAGGTTGCTGAGACAGGAGTGTGAATGTGGGCATAGCCAGGATTTATTGGGGGGAGAGGCTGTATGTTGGGGGGGCTGAACTGAGTTATCTGCGACACAGTTGGCCAGTTAATTTAATTAAGTTTTTATTTATTTACTTGATTTCATGCGTGCACAACTGATGGATTGATAGTTTAAATGGTTTAGATCCATTTCAGTCCGGTTTCCGTCCTGGTTTTGGGACGGAGACGGCTCTGGTTGCCCTAACAGATGATCTCCGTAGACAACTGGATCGAGGCGGGTCAGGACTGCTGATCTTTTTAGATTTGTCAGCAGCCTTTGACATGGTCGATCATGATCTTCTGGACCACCGCCTCGCAGACGTGGGGATACAGGGCATAGCCCGTAACTGGCTGTCGTCGCGCCACCCCTTGGTGTGTGGAGTGCCGCAGGGCGCAATCCTCTCCCCGATGCTTTTTAACATCTTTATGCGTCCCCTTGCCCAGATTATCCGGAGCTTTGGGCTGGGCTGTCACCAATATGCTGATGACACTCAGCTCTATCTGCTGATGGATGGCCACACCGACTCGGCCCTGAACACACTGACCAGACGCTTGGAAGCTGTGGCTGGATGGTTTCGTGGGAGCCGATTGAAACTAAATCCTTCGAAGACAGAGGTCCTCTGGCTGGGTCGGGATGGCATAGGGATGAGGGACCAACTCCCTTCTCTTGCGGGGGCCCAATTAGTGCCATTGCCTTCCATTAAGAGTTTGGGTGTAATCCTTGACGCCTCCCTTTCCATGGAGGAGCAGGTTACAGCAACAGCCAAGGTGACATTTTTCCACCTTCGCCGCATCAAGCAGTTGGTCCCTTACCTTTCCTGCCCCGACCTGGCCACAGTGATCCATGTGACGGTCACCTCCAGGCTTGACTACTGTAATTCGCTCTACGCGGGGCTGCCCTTGAAGCTGTCCCAGAAACTCCAGCGGGTGCAGAATGCTGCAGCGAGGCTCCTCACGGGGTTTCTGCCATGGGAGCATATTCACCCAGTGCTTTTCAAACTGCACTGGCTCCCGGTGGAATACAGGGTCAGATTTAAGGTGCTGCTTTTGACCTTTAAAGCCCTTCATGGCCTAGGACCCTCGTACCTCTGGGACCGCCTCTCCCGGTATGCTCCACGGAGAGCCTCAAGGTCCATAAATAGCAACACCCTAGTGGTCCCGGGCCCTAAGGAAGTTAGATTGGCTTCAACCAGAGCCAGGGCCTTTTCAACTCTGGCTCCGGCTTGGTGGAACGCTCTGCCTCATGAGACCAGGGCCCTGCAGGATCTGATTTCTTTCTGCAGGGCCTGTAAGACAGAGTTGTTCCGCCTGGCCTTTGACTTGGAGCCAATTTGATTCCCTTCCTCCCTCTCTTTCTTTTTTCTTTTCCTTTCTCCTCCTGCGATGAGGCTACATTTTAATATTTTAATGTTTCAATATTTTAATGTTGTTTTTAAATTGTAATCATTCAACTTGTTTGTATTATTGCTTGTTAGCCGCCCTGAGCCCGGTCTTGGCTGGGGAGGGCGGGGTATAAATAAAAATTATTATTATTATTATTATTATTATTATTATTATTATTATTATTATAGTTGGAAGTCACTCTTTACCTTATTTCTACCTCTCTCTTTCTGTTTTGTTATCATTCTTATTTTCTCCTTTCTCCGTATTTTACTACCACCACCACCACCACCACTACTACTACTACTACTACTAATAATTTATACCCCATCCATCTGGCTGGGTTTCCCCAGCCACTCTCGGCGGCTCCCAATCAAATATTAAAAACACAATACAGCATTAAACATTAAAAACTTCCCTAAACAGGGCTGCCTTCAGATGTCTTCTCTTTGACATCTGGTAGGAGGGCGTTCCACAGGGCGGGTGCCACTACCGAGAAGGCCCTCTGCCTGGTTCCCTGTAACTTGGCTTCTCAGAGCGAGGGAACCACCTGAAGGCCCTCAGCGCTGGACCTCAATGTCTGGAAGGGGGTGGAGACGCTCCTTCAGGTATACTGGGCTGAGGCCGTTTAGGGCTTTCAGGGTCAGCACCAACACTTTGAATTGTGCTTGGAAACATACTGGGAGCCAATGTGGGTCTTTCAGGTGTTATATGGTCCCTCCGGCTGTTCCCAGTCACCAGTCTAGCTGCCGCATTCTGGATTAATTGTAGTTTCTGGGTCACCTTCAAAGGTAGCCCCATGTAGAGTGCATTGCAATAGTCCAAATGGGAGATAACCAGAGCATGCACCACTCTGGCAAGACAGTCTGCGGGCAGATAGGGCTTCAGCCTGTGTGCCAGATAGAGCTGGTAGACAGTTGCCCTGGACATAGAATTGACCTGCGCCTCCATGGACAACTGTGTCCATAATATGTTATCTGTCTGAACTGCATGCAAATGAAGGTGATGTGCAGTCAGAAGGACCCTGTGTGAGAGATGGGGTGGGGGTGGGGAATCTCCCAGGGTGAGAGGCTGAGAGAAAAGAAGGATGCTCCTAGATGTGAGCTGGGAGGACATACATTTTTCTGTACGGGACAAAATTTAAGATATGTCTGTGAGAAATGATTCTGTTATCTATCTCGTCTATCTTTTATCTGTTATTTCATTCTTTTTAAAATTATTTTTTGTGTTGTTAGTTTGTCTTTTTTTGTAATGTGAAAAATGTTAATAAAACTTTTTTTAAAAAATGGAATGTGGGCTTGGGAGAACACATCTTTGTTTAAAACTCTGTCCTGCCATATGATACCCAAAATTTTCCTGATGCAGTACATGTGGAAGGTGTTGAGGTGTCGCTTCTGATGGTTGTAAGTTGCCCATGACTCACCACCATGAAGCAGTGTGCTCAACCCACAAGCCTTGTAGGCCTTCATCTTGGTATTGGATGTTAGCATCATATTCTCCCAGACCCTTTTGAAGAGGTCAGCCATTTCTGTAGCAGCCTTGCCAATAGGTTTGTCCAGCTCAGCATCCGTGGAAAGGCTGCTTGTTATGGTGGAGCCATGCAGAAAAAACCAAGCATGTGATCACCAATGCTGATACATGGAGTGCTGGCGAAGATCTGGCCCAGGATGTTGGTCTTCATCAGGCTGGTAGCAAGGCCAAACTCAGTGCAGGCTTGGACAAAACAGCTGATGAGCTTTCTGATGAGTTTCTGAGTGTGCTGTCAAGGCTGTGTCATCTGCACAAAAACATATCTTGCATAAGGACCCGTCACACTTTTGTCTCGGTGTGAGATATACCAGATTGAACAGATGCCTGTTGCTCCTTGAATATAAAGTACATTATCTTGAGTTGAGCTGAAGGCATAGGGGAGTAACAGGAGGAGGAATATGCAAAAGAGAATTGGGGTAGGTACCCTGTTTCACACCACTCTTTATAGGGAAGACATCTGAGGATGAGCCTCATATTGGACAGTGCCACATATGTTCTCATGGAAGAACACAATCATAGTGTGGAGCATTTCATCTTGTTGAGCAGTGTGAAGAGTCCTTTTCTGCTAACAAAGTCAAAGGCCTATGTCAAGTCTATAAAGACAGCGTACAAGGGGCTCCTCTGATCTTGCCATTTCTCATACAGCTGGTGCAGTGAGAAAATCACCTCCACACCTGACCTTTGAGCTCTAAAGCTGCATTGTGACTCAGACCCTGTCAGCAAATGATTGTAATATGTAGAGAACTACATGGACAAAGGGTTTCCCCACAGTGCTCAGCAGGGAGACCCACAGTAGTTGCTGTAGTAATGGCAGTCCCCTTTGTTCTAGACTACTGTGTCCAATTCTGGGCACCACAATTTAAGAAGGGGGTTGACAGGCTGGAACATGATCAAGGTTTTGGAAGCAAAGCCTTATGAGGAATGGTTGAAGGACCTGGGTATGGCTATCCCTGTCCAGGAATGACTGTAGTTGAAGAGCCAGGCACTCCTAGCCACAACGACACTTGGACCTCTAGTGACAACGAGATATACAGGAATACCCCCAAGCTAGTTTCTCGAGCATAGGAAGTAGAGTCCCCTTGAACTCGCTGGATTTTCTTTCGCGCTATAGACTTGGAAGATTCCGGTGTTACTGAGGATGGCTAGGTGTAGCTTTGGTCAGAAGCAGTGTACCAGCCCAGCGGGAGGGGCTGCTCCAGCCCATCAGAGCTCCAGCTGTTCCAAGTATTAGTCCCTCCTACCTCCTTTCCGCGCCCTCCCTCCACGCCCGGGCGCACCAATAAGAGACGGGAAAAGTTTGCGCGGAGCCAGTGAGGAGGGGGCGGCGTGCCGCTGGGACCAATCAGCGTGGACCTCGGCTTCTTGTGCTGGAGCGTAGGGGTCGGCTTGGCTGCTTCAGTCTGCCTGGCGCTGCGGTCCAGACAGCCGTTGTGGCGCTTCTAGCTCGATCGCCCGCTGACTGACTGGCCGACTGGCTGTCGTCTCCTTTCCTCCTCTTCCTCCGGGCCTGGAATGCACGACCGAGGGCAGCGGTAGAGCGCGGCAGCCGCCCGGAGGCTAAGATGAAGGGCGGCGGGGCAGCTCCGCCAGTCGCGGCGCCCCCTCCTTGTCCACTGCGCCTCTGCGCGATCCTAGCCGCCGCTCTGCTCAGCGTCAGGGCGGAGCCCACCTGCCAGCGCGTCCGCGCCGCTTTCCAGGCGCTCCAGCCCGGCGCCAAGTGGCTTCCCGAGAGTCCCGGGGCAGGTGAGTTCCTGCTGGCGGGGGGCGGGTGTGCGGGTGTACGCGGCGCAGGCGGCGGGTCCGGTGGGGTGCGATGGCAACTTTGCAGCGTTGAGCAGCTCCGGAAGCTTGCGCAACTTCAGAGCCCCTCAGTTGGCTTCTGGCTGTCGACCCCAGGTGGTGGGGGCTTCTGGGGACGTCTGGTCGGCTCTGGACATCGGAAGTCCTCAAGGAAGGTTGAACTGAAGTGCCCGTCTGTGGGGACGGACCCGGGGTCTGCCTGGGTGGGAAAGGCGACTTTTCTGGCCAGTAGGGGCTGGGGCTGAGCCCGGGCATAGCCTCGAGGAAGGCACCTGGGTGCCCCTCCCCCGCCCCCCCCAAGCTGCCTTTCCTTGGCCCGGCCAGGGCACCCTACGTTCCACCGCTGCTCGTCGTGTCCAGCGGGTGCCGGTCCTGCTCCCAGCGTCCCGTTCCCGGGCAGATTTCGCTGGAGTTGCGGGGGCGGGGGGGGGAGTTTTAGGGAATCTTGCGCTTTTTCTTATTTGGGATTCGGAATTAAGTCCGCTCTCCTGGCTGGGTTTACTCCCAGGTAAGAAAGCAGAGCGGTCTACTACTGCCGTCTGCAGTTTTGCTCTTGCCCTTTGCAAACGCATTTCTGCGCGCTCCGAGGGGGGAACTTGTACATGGAGCAGAGGGAGCCCTGGATGCTTTGATGCCGAGAGGGGGAGAAATGCTGTGCTGTATGGGCGTGGAGACCCCGTTTTGCATGCAGAGGCTCCAGTTTAATCGCGGGCGTCTCCGGGCGGGGAAGTGGGGGTGCCTCTCGTCTGGTCCTCGCCGTCGGGATAGCAGGGCTGCCCGAGAGGACGCCGAGGTCAGGTTTAGGACCAGACAGCTTTTTCTGGGGAGCCCAGTTGGTGTGGTGGCTGCGCACAGCGGCGCCTGGATGCGCAGCAGAAAGTTTTCCAAAGCGCAACATGATCGGGGAGATTCTCTGGCGCTTTATACTTCCATTGGAAAATGTGCGTGGAATGTGTTCATTTAGCAACGGTGAGGAGGAAGAGTCTCTTTGAATCCCCGAGGGCCTGGCTGCCAGACTTGTCTCCTGGGCGCCCGCCCGCCTTCTCTCTCCTCTCTCTCTCTTTTTTTGGGGGTGGGGGTGGGGGTTCTTGCTCATTGTCCCTTCCTTGGCTCTTTGTGCGAATAAGCAAGGCAGGAGCAACGCATTAGCTTGGCTGCTTGAAAATGGGAGCCAGCCTGTCCCTTTTGAGTTAACGGTTGGGTAACCTTAAAAATGGTCGTATAAAAGAAACCTGAAGACGGATTTTTGTGACTATGGGACTGAGATGGTGGGGTGTGTGTCATGGGTGTAGCCAGGATTTATGTTGGGGTTGGGGGGACTCCCACCTGTCATTGTCCTCTGTCTGGCAGATTCAGAATGAAATGTCTCAACAGTTGTTTTACATACTTATTTTTGACCACAGGTACTCAGAAAAAGCTGTCAAAATATTTCTACAATTTCTACTTTTAGTTAAGTGTTTTTATTTATTTACTTCATTTAGGGAGCAGCAGCTGCCCTACCTGCCCTCTAGCTATACCCATTGTGTGTGTGTGTGTCCACCCTTTCCTTTCTGGCAAGATTGCAGCTTCTGAAGTATTTTTTCCTCAACAGGGAAGGGGCAGGTGTGTTGAGATGCTCCAGGGTAAACTACAGCTAGCCATGGCTACTAGCTGCATTGTCAGTGTTCCCTTCCACTGTTGGAGTCAATGTTGTTTCTGCATGTCAGTGGCTGGGGATTGGTAGCAGGGAGGGGGCTATTTCACTCAGGGCATCTGGCTTTGAGAACAGGATGCCGGCGGAGATGGTCCTCCCCCCTCCCTCCTCGGAGGCTGTGCTTTGGCTGAAAGGCTTCTAGGTCGCTTCAGGTGTGAACTGCCCGCTCATGTCACAAGGGGGCGCTCAAGAGTCTCCTTCTCCCTCTCCACCTGCCTTGCCTTGCTTGGCCTGCAGCCTCGTTCTACACAGGGCCTGATCCTGCAGGGACTTTCCGTAGAGCAGCTGCTACACATGTCCTGCGTGTGTTTACTTGGGAGCATGTCCTCAGAGCTCAGGGGGATGTTCTGCCATGTCAAAGGTGCCCAGAATGGCAGCTGGCATGTGCTCCTGGGGCAGAGTGGGGCAGCTCCCAATATCTGGCTCCAGGGGGGCTCTGAAGTGTGGATGGGGGACCCCAGCTGGAATCTCTCTGCAGAGCTGACTTATATGCTCTGAGTTTCCCTCTGGGGTTATACTTCTGCCTACCTTGCAGGGTTGTTGTGAAAATGTCTGGAGAAACCATGTGTGCTTGTCTTCGTCAACCTTCAAATAGTATACATAAGAGTGCACTGTTATCAGCCATTCCCCAGATAATAAAGCACACTAGAAACTTCACCACATTGGGCCTGGAACTTGCCCCGGAACAGAGAGCTCTAGAAGAAACCCAACTGTTGGGAGGCTTCTGGGCAAGCCCTGTACTAGCCTGGAGGGGAGACCCTGGGGAGCCTGATGTCTGCACCAAGCGGGGCTCCAGGCTGCACTCTCTGCTAGCCAAAGAACACTTCATGGGAAGCCCAACTTGCTATTCTTGGTCAGCGGAGGAGTGAAGCACGCAGGATAGGGATATGCTGAAGCACTGACCCCCTCAGGGTCATTTGAGGACATCCTGTGGGAATCTGGTTGGTCTTTGATACAAGCAGGATGCTAGACGTGATGCACCTTAGCTCTGAAAGAGAAGGGAACAAGCTATGTATCATAAAGACACCACAGTCACTCCTGCACTTCAGTCTGAAGGAAACAGAATATCTGGTTGATTGCCTGGAACCACTGGCATCTTGCACCACACAGAGATTTTGGGTGATGAGCAGCAGTGCAATCAGTTCAATACCAGCTTGGGCAGATGCTGGAGGAAAAAAAGGACACCAGAAATGAGCTCATGCCCCTTCCACACATTCAAAGTGTCTTTGCTTTCCTCAAAGAATACTGGGAACTGTAGTTTGTGAATGGTGCCAGGAACTGTAGCTCCGTGTGGGTAACCTAGAGTTCCCAGGATTTTTGCGGGGAGCCATGTGCTTTAAGTTTGCAGTGAGGATGGGACCAGATTCTCTTTTTCTGTCACTTGAAATGGAACAAGCATTTGTTCAATTTGAATATTCTTAGATGCATCAAAAAGAGCTGAAAACCACACGATTGCCTTTGACTCCATAACATTTTTACATTTCAAATTCTGGCTTAAAAACGGATCTGTAATTAGTTCTAAAAAGAGCCTTAAAAAAGAAAAGGTGTTTTGTTAAGGATTGCAGAATGGGATTCTAGGTGACCTAGAGGGCAGAATGTGCAGGAAGGACTACCTTCCCCAGGGGGAGCCCAGGCCAGCTCTTCACATCACCCAGAACTCCAGTTCAGCACCCGTAAGAATAGGGGCTCAAGGAGTCAGAAGCTCAAAATGAATATGCCCTTAATCATGTGGAGCTCAGCATTAATATCTTCCATTTATCTGAATACCACTTTCCCACAAAATTGTGATCACAGCATATCAAGGGAATAACAATAACAGTTCAAAAATCAGTCTGTACAACATTTCAGGAAAGAATGCAAATAAGCTAACCTAATTTTAATGGCTTACAAGTAAACAGGAGAGAGAACCATGCCGAACCCAGGAATAAAATGGTGATGTGCAGAACTGGAGGTGGGGATGGCAAGTCAGGGTTCCAAAAGGCAATCCTCAGTTGACTTCCATGAGCTGGATGGTGGCTACACTTGGCATTTGTGGCATCTCAGCTTTCACCTGGGTTTCCTCTCTGTCACTTCCCCAACGCTCACCTGGGGAGGTTAATGCTGCCATTCCTCCTTCAAGCCCCACATCTACCCACGGTTTCCTTTTTAAGAACCTAAGAACAGTCTGCTGCATCAGGCCAAATGCCCACCTAGTCTAGGTTGATGATCACCACTGCTGCTTGTGGGAGGGAGTGCCGCACGTTAACTATACCCTTTGTTACACAAAGTCTGTTGTGCACAAACTCTACTCCTTGTGACACTCCTGTAATCTGTGTGGCCAGTATCTGTGTGGATTACTCCCCTCTTAAAGGTAAAGGGGCCCCTGACCGTTAGGTCCAGTCGTGGCTGACTCTGGGGTTGTGGCGCTCATCTCGCTTTACTGGCCGAGGGAGCCAGCGTACAGCTTCCGGGTCATGTGGCCAGCATGACTAAGCCGCTTCTGGCAAACCAGAGTAGCACACGGAAACGCCGTTGACCTTCCCGCCGGAGCGGTACCTATTTATCTACTTGCACATGATGTGCTTTCGAACTGCTAGGTTGGCAGGAACTCCCCTCTTAAGGTGGCATAAATGGTTCTCCTCTTCCCCATTCCATCCTCACAACAACCTTGTGAGGTAGGTTAGTCTAAGAGATCGTGACTGACTCCAAGGTCACCCAGGGAGCTTCATGGCTGAGTGGGGATTTGAACCCTGGTGTCCCAGGTCACAGTCCAACACTCTTGCAACCATTACACTGCACTGGCTCTCAATTCGCAAGCCACCCACTCGCCCCCTTTTCCTTAGCACTGCTTTGTATGTGCACCAGGTTATTTCAATTAGAAAATGCTCATTTTCTGCCAAGCCTTGCAAGCAAACTTGTTTGAAGTTCATAGCAGACGTACGTACATACAACTGGAGGAAGGAGGTGAAGAGGGGGCTTGGATCAGACTACCGTATTTTTCTCAAATGAGAAATGAAAGAAGACTGGGAGAGAAAGAGAGGGAGCCATAAACTGGGAGCCAGAGCTCAACGACCATTCCAGAATGACTCTTCCCTGATTCCTGAGATTTATGTAGTCAGTTCTGGAAAGTAAACGATCACCTAAGTGTAATTACTCTGCAGAGATCTTCTAGAATGGGCCTATTCTGAGACAGATAAGAGGCAGCCATTGTGTTCATTATGGCAACATGTTATTATGGTCTTCAGCAAATGGAGGTCCCACCAGCATCCCCACAGCAAGAATGAAATGCAGAACACTCCTGTCTCTGGGCCAGTCTAGACCTTATTCACACAGCTGCCAGGCTCAGAGTGACCATGGGATTTCTCAACCTGTGGCAGTTCTGTGATCACCGAATCTGTGCATCTATTTTCCAGGGACGGTCCTGGAAAAGCCATTCGGGCTTCTGATTCAATACTGGGATGTACATGGGTGTAGCCGGGGGGGCAGCTGCTCCCCCCTCAAATCAATAAAAATACATAGCAAACTGAGGTTCTCCCCCCACCACAAAAGGCCTGCCGCTCCTAACAAAAATCCTGGCTATGCCCATGCCCACCCCCCTGGCCACCGCCACTGAACTTGGGGAGGAGGATGAGCTGGTGCTTGCCCTGAGTGGCGGCCATGGCAGCAGCAGTGGTGGCTGCACAGCAACATCCCATTGCCCCTCTATGGCGTCTGCATGGCTGCTGCTACCAGTCTCCTCCCTTGGGCAGCTTGGGGTGGCTCCTGCAGAGTGGGTGGGGAGGAGGAGAGGCTGCTGCTGCAAAGCCTTGTATGATGTCCTGGCTCTGAGGTGCAGGCAGAGGGCAGGGCCACCCTGGCTGGGAAGAAAGGGGTGCAAGGAGTCTGATTTTTTTTTAAAATAAAAAAATTTCTTTGTGCATCCACACCTATTCTTGCCCCTTTCTAAAAATTTATTTGTTTCATAGAATCATAGAATCATAGAATCATAGAGTTGGAAGAGACCACAAGGGCCATCGAGTCCAACCCCCTGCCAAGCAGGAAACACCATCAGAGCACTCCTGACATATGGTTGTCAAGCCTCTGCTTAAAGACCTCCAAAGAAGGAGACTCCACCACACTCCTTGGCAGCAAATTCCACTGTCGAACAGCTCTTACTGTCAGGAAGTTCTTCCTAATGTTTAGGTGGAATCTTCTTTCTTGTAGTTTGGATCCATTGCTCCGTGTCCGCTTCTCTGGAGCAGCAGAAAACAACCTTTCTCCCTCCTCTATGTGACATCCTTTTATATATTTGAACATGGCTATCATATCACCCCTTAACTCCTCTTCTCCAGGCTAAACATGCCCAGCTCCCTTAGCCGTTCCTCATAAGGCATCGTTTCCAGGCCTTTGACCATTTTGGTTGCCCTCCTCTGGACCCGTTCCAGTTTGTCAGTGTCCTTCTGGAACTGTGGTGCCCAGAACTGGACACAGTACTCCAGGTGAGGTCTGACCAGAGCAGAATACAGTGGCACTATTACTTCCCTTGATCTAGAAGCTATACTCCTATTGATGCAGCCCAGAATTGCATTGGCTTTTTTAGCTGCCGTGTCACACTGTTGGCTGATGTCAAGTTTGTGGTCAACCAAGACTCCTAGATCCTTTTCACATGTACTGCTCTCAAGCCAGGTGTCACCCATCTTGTATTTGTGCCTCTCATTTTTTTTGCCCAAGTGCAATACTTTACATTTCTCCCTGTTAAAATTCATCTTGTTTGTTTTGGCCCAGTTCTCTAATCTGTCAAGGTCGTTTTGAAGTGTGATCCTGTCCTCTGGGGTGTTAGCCACCCCTCCCAGTTTGGTGTCATCTGCAAATTTGATCAGGATGCCCTTGAGTCCATCATCCAAGTCGTTGATAAAGATGTTGAATAAGACCGAACCCTGTGGCACCCCACTAGTCACTCTTCTCCAGGATGAAGAGGAACCATTGATGAGCACCCTTTGGGTTCGGTCAGTCAGCCAGTTACAAATCCACTGAGTGGTAGCATAGTCAAGACCGCATTTTACCAGCTTCTTTACAAGAATATCATGGGGCACCTTGTCAAATGCCTTGCTGAAATCAAGGTAGGCTACATCCACTGCGTTCCCTTCATCTACCAGGCTTGTAATTCTGTCAAAAAACGAGATCAGGTTAGTCTGACATGACTTATTTTTCAGAAATCCATGCTGACTATTGGTGATCACAGCATTCCTTTCTAGGTGCTCACAGACTGTTTGCTTAATGATCTGCTCCAGAATCTTCCCTGGTATTGATGTCAGACTGACTGGGCGGTAATTATTTGGGTCCTCTCTTTCCCCCTTTTTGAAAATAGGGACAACATTTGCCCTCCTCCAGTCTGCCGGGACTTCGCCTGTTCTCCAGGAATTCTCAAAGATGACTGCCAGTGGTTCTGAGATCACATTTGCCAGTTCTTTTAATACTCTTGGATGCAGTTCATCTGGCCCTGGAGACTTGAATACATCTAGACTAGCCAAGTATTCTTGTACTATCTCCTTAGTTATTCTGGGCTGTGTTTCCTCTGCTGAACCATTTGCTCCAAATTCTTCAGGTCGGGCATTGTTTTCTTTATCGGAGAAGACTGAGGCAAAGAAGGCATTGAGGAGTTCAGCCCTTTCTGTGTCCCCTGTTTGCATTTCACCATCTTCTCCTCTGAGTGACCCCACTGTTTCTTTGTTCTTCCTTTTGCTACGAACATACCCATAAAAGCCTTTTTTGTTGCTTTTAACCTCTCTAGCAAGCCTGAGTTCATTCTGTGCTTTAGCTTTTCTGACTTTGTGTCTACACGTGCTGGCTATTTGTTTGAATTCCTCTTTGGTGGTTTCCCCCCTTTTCCATTTTTTGTACACATCCTTTTTAAAGTGGTGATTATAAGTGGTGATTCGCTATGGTGAGAATGTTAAACGCTGGGCTGCCCTCATCCCCACAGCTCGCTGGGATTTCAGGGACGTGTGGACCACTTGCGCAGCTCCACATTTCAAATGGAAATTCCCTGAGCAATAGAACCTGAAGTTGGTATGTAGGAAGCCAGCTCAGCAGCAGATTTGTTGGGACTTCTTTAGGGGTTCTTGCCAGCGTTGGCCCCGTAAATTCACACATCTTGGCGTTAGATGCTTTGGAACATACCCATAAAAGCCTTTTTTGTTGCTTTTAACCTCTCTAGCAAGCCTGAGTTCATTTTGTGCTTTAGCTTTTCTGACTTTGTGTCTACACGTGCTGGCTATTTGTTTGAATTCCTCTTTGGTGGTTTTCCCCCTTTTCCATTTTTTGTACACATCCTTTTTTAATCTTAACTCAGTTAAAAGTTCTTTAGATAGCCACCCTGACTTCTTTAGGCACCTTCCATGTTTCCGTCTCATTGCTATTGCCTGAAGTTGTGCTTTTACTATCTCCCTCTTAACAAACTCCCAGCCATCATGAACTCCCTTTCCTTTTAGTATTACTGTCCATGGGATCTCACCCAGCACTTCCCTAAGTTTTATGAAGTCGACTTTCTTAAAGTCAAGAAATTGAGTCCTAGTATGCTTGGCTGCTCCTTTCCGCTGTATAGTAAACTTCAGAAGAGCATGATCACTCGCGCCTAATGATCCTTCCACTTCTACCCCACTAACCAGGTCAACCACATTGGTTAGGACCAGATCTAAAATGGCTGTTCCTCTTGTTGCTTCTCCCACTTTCTGGACAATGAAGTTGTCTGCAAGGCCAGTGAGGAATCTGTTTGACCTTATGCTCTTGGCTGAGTTTGACATCCAGCAAATATCCGGGTAATTGAAGTCCCCCATTACTACTATCTCCCTTCCTTCTGCATGCTTGGCCATCTGTTCCAGGAAGGCATCATCTATGTCCTCCGTTTAGCTTGGGGATCTATAGTAAACTCCCACAATGAGGTCACTGTTATTCTTCTCTCCCTTAATTTTCTCCCTTAATTTTGACCCAAATGCTCTCACTTTGGCTTTGAGGTTCTAAATCTTGGATCTCTTCACAGGTATACACATCCCTGACATATAACGCCACTCCTCCTCCTTTCTTGTCTGGTCTGTTTCTCTGAAATAGATTGTATCCCTCCATTATTACATTCCAATCGTTGGACTTATCCCACCAGGTTTCAGTGATGCCTATTATGTCATATTTAGTTTGCTGTACCAAGAGCTCAAGCTCATCTTGTTTATTTCCCATGCTTTGCGCATTAGTGTACAGACATTGAAGTCCATTAATCATTCCCCCGTGTCTCTTATTTAAGGATTTTTTCCTCCCACCATTAGGTCTGCTTGCTGTTTGCTCCATTTGGTCTATGACATTGTTTGTGTTTTTCCTCTTGTAAATCTACAAAGAATAACATAAAATTAAATTGGGATTAAGGGGTTTTCTCAGGACAGTGGAGGAGGGTACGGGTGCTCTGTTCCCTTGGTCTATGCTCTGCTGGGGTGCTGGTAACAAAAATGGGGGTGGAGTGGGGGAGTAAAGGAGGGTCAGTTGGTGTGTGTGTGAGAAACCTCCCTATTTTCATCTGAGAAGTGTTTGAGGGTACATTTGTGACTAGAGATGGGTGAATTTGTGGAAGCAAGAACATCTCCACAGAGGAGGGGGAGGTAAGCATCTATGTATGTATGTATGTATGTATGTAGCTCAACAGCTGGGTCCCAATTTCTCCACAGTGGCCTTAGCCCTGGTTAGAATCACCAGACATACAGTGAAAGTTCAGCTTGCCCAGTTAAGCCCAAAAGGAACATAGAGGGAAGTGCCAGCCAGCCTGGCTTGCTGCCGTTTGGCAAGCATAGAGGCAGGGAAACAACCCTAACAATGACACACAAAAGCCATGGTTTGCAAGCCCACTTCAGCGCACAGTGTCACTTCCTAGTTCACAGGAAGCAACAGTTTATGTGTTCAGGTGTTACATGCTTACATTCACATTTGCAGAGAGCATAAGAGAGAGCGCACCATGCCTTCTGCACAACATGCCCACTGTATCTTGGTATTACCACCAACTTATTGCTCCAAAAGGAGCCCACTTCAAAAGAGTTCCTGGATTTGCAAACCCATCCTCAAATGCCAACTAGATAATGGCTAGTGTATATAGATAGATCAGCTTCATGACACACACACAAACACACATACATGCAGAGAGAGAGAGAGAGAGAGAGAGAGAGAGAGACTCCAACAGGGGAGGAGTTTCCACAAATGTGCATACTGAAATAACTGCTTTTGGAGAAGGGGCATGCAAAGCCCCATCATTTAATGCAACATGGACAGCAAGTAAACAAGTGACTCTCATACAGACTGAGAAAAGCCAGTGGAACAGAGGAAATTGCTTTAAATCAGGTCAGGCCATTTGGACACCCAACCTGGGGTTGTTTCATTCAACTGCTAGTGACCGCTCAAGGTCTTGCACAAAAAATGTGTGCTTTTGGTTGCATTGCAGGGGGTTGGACTAGATGGCCCTTGGGGTCCCTTCCAGCTCTATGATTCTATCATTATGTGGAGAAGAACATTGTCAGGATTTTGTTAGTAATATAGAATTCTCTCTTGGACATCCAGTAAGTACCAGAAAGATTAAACATGCCTTGAGTCTGGTCTTCCTGTTCATGATGTTGAAATGGGGGCCTGTTCATTCTCTTTGCTCCCTGCTGCCCTCCAGGGTGTAGCTATGGAGCCCAAAATCAAGGTGCAATGCTTTCCCCAGGGCAGGAGCTGCTTTAGCCCTGCTTCAGGTGTCAGTCTGCAGGGGATTAACCTACCCAAGTGTTTGCCCCACCTTTGGTACAAGCAAGCGATAACTGCAGTGCATTGTCTAGTTGTAGATAGATACGCCTTCGATTGTACACCTGTGTTGGGCTTTGTCTACCATTGCTTTATGCATACTGTGTTACACTTACACATTTGGGGGAGCACTGGGGCCCCTCTGTGTTTAAGAGAGGCATCCTGCTTCTCTACAGAAACCTGAAATTGAACAAGGTCAGTAAAGCTGCATAACTTACTAAGGACTTATCCTCACTTCCCTTTCCTCTGCACTTTCCAGGCATCGTGCACAATTTAAAGTGTCCTGTTGTTGTTGTTCCAGAGCTTTAAAGCTCAATAGGAGCAAATTGCAATCCTAGAAAATCTCAACTGATGTTTGCTCCAATTCAGCTTTAGAGAGCAGGTTTTTGCAGGGAAAGTTTGGGGCAAAAATTCTCTCTCCCCCTCCCTCCCTCTCCGTTCCCTCTATTTGAGTTGATTATTCTCGTTTAAGTCTCTAGAAGCACCAAACTAGAATAATAGAATCAAAGAATTGTAGAGTTGGAAGGTACACTTGAGAGTAATCTAGTCCAACCCCTGCAAGGCAGGACATCCCTGACAGAAGACCAGTCAACCTCTGCTTAAAAGCCTCCAAGGAAGTAGAGCCCACCACCTCTTGTGGGAGACTGTCCCACTGCCAAACAGCCCTTACTGTCAGAAAATTTTTCTGAATGCATAGTTGGAATCTCCTTTCTTGTAGCTGGAAGCCATGGGTTCGAGTTCTGCCTTCCAGAGCAGGAGAAAACAAATTGAAGGTGCTCAGTTCTTCCCTGAGACCTTGGAGGCTGAATTGAACTGAAGGGGAGGAGAATTGCAGTTCATAGCTTGCTCCTAGCAGATGATGTTGGCTGCTTGGACTTTTCCCCTGGCTCACAGCATTTGTGTCTGCTTGCTGCTTCCCCAGCACATTTCTGCAAAAGTGGCAGATATGGATCCCCTCCTGGAAAAATAGGAAGGATTAACCTGTAACATTTCGGTACAGAGAAATGAGACTTTTGGAGAGGGGGTTAAGTGAAAAGCATCTGCAGAACCTGGAGTTGTCGTGGTGATTGGCTTCTCCTGGGCATGTATGCATTATAGATATATGTGATTTCAAAGTGGGTGCTAATGATGCTTTTGGTCGCTTTCCTCCTTCCCCATTTAGTAGTGTGCGGCAGTTTTCTGGTCTTTTAGTTTGCCACGTAATTGAGTTTTCCACTCTTAATTATTTCAGGCCCGTAAGTTATTCTCTTGATAGCAGAGAAGCAAGGAGCAGGCTCCCCCCCCTCCTTCCAAACTGCCTCAACCTGCTTGCAGCAATTGCTGTACACTGTGGCCATTGCTGTACACTGTGCTGTACACTGTGGTTCCTCCTCTGCCAAGGGATTAATTTTAACAACTTCCTGAAGTGCTCTCTTCCCTTGTGTTCCTCTTCCCTTGATGGCTTTAGGAACTGTGTTATTTATTTATGTGCATAATTAAAATATATGGGAGCTATAGACCCCTACAGACTGGAAATGCGCTCTTTTTATGGTTGGAAATATTCAGAATCTGTCTTGGATGTTTACATGGCCCTCTTTGTGTTATTTGAGAATCTTATGATTTTATCAGCAAATGTTAACTTAATCCCACCCCCTCCCCACGAGGCAGAGAACTGTAGAAATTACAGTGGTGCCCCGCAAGACGAATGCCTCGCAAGACGTAAAACTCGCTAGACGAAAGGGTTTTCCGTTTTGGAGGTGCTTCACAAAACGAATTTCCTATGGGCTTGCTTCGCAAGACGAAAATGTATTGGAGTTCCTGCGGGTTTTTTTCCTTCCCCCCCCTTTTTCTAAGCCGCTTATCCGCTAAGCCGATAAGCCGCTAAAAGCCGCTAATAGCCGCTAATAGCCGTTAATAGCCGCTAATAGCCGCTAATAGCGCTAATAGCACTAATCCACTAATCCGTCAATGGGCTTGCTTCCCAAGACGAAAAAACCGCTAGACGAAGAGACTCGCAGAACGGATTCTTTTCGTCTTGCGAGGCACCACTGTAATATCTTTCACTGTTTTGTTCAGGGATAGAACATCTGCCCTGCATGTAGAAGCTCCCAGGTTCAGTCTCTGGAAGAGCTGCTCTCTGAACCCCTGGTTTGCTGCTGTCAGTCAGTGCAGGTAAAACTGAGGCAGATGGACCGATGACTTGTGCTGGCTGGCTGTGATGGTAATGGTAATCCAAAACATCAGGTTGGCCAGGGATGTTCTTGAGTGTTCAAAGTACTCCACACACATTGTCTCAGAAACCGTTATGACAGTGCTGTAAGAGGCCCCCAGTTGTCTCCTGCTCCATGTTTTTATTCACTTGGATAACAAAGGCTTGTATCTTCAGGGCAAAGTGCTTCATGTGTTTTTAGGTTCTTGTGATAAGCTAAGAGGAGGTGTTCCTGCAGAAGGTCATCTGGCAGGTTTCTAGGAGAAGCAGCATCTGGGTGCAGGGCTTCCCAAATCATGACTCTTGTGCTACACTAGCTCAGCTGTGGCATGTGTCAAGTCCCCAAAACTCCACGTGGCAGAACCACGTGCCGGGTACATGTGGTGCTTCCATATTTATTGGTTTTGTTGCATTTATATCCTGTCTTTTTCTCCAAGGAGCTTAAGGTAGAGTGCACAGTTCCCCACTTCCTCATTAATCCCCACAACAACCTTGTGAGGTAGGTTAGACCGAAGAGGCATGGACTGGCCCAAGGCTACCCAGGGAGTTTCATGGCTGAGTGGGGATTTGAACCTGATCTCCTGGGTCCCTAGTCTGATGCTCTAAACATTATACCACACTGGGTCATATGGGTGAACATTGAGCCAGTCCCTGTTGGATGCGGCACCTACCCCATTTGTTTTTCCACATGTGTTGGGACTGAAGCCCACCACAGGTTCCAAACTAGTGACCAGAGGGATATCTGGGGAGAGTGGGCTCCTCGCCACCTGGAGAAACACCTGGAGGAAAGCTGCAGGCAGATGAAGTACAGAGTGATCCACCATGCTGGATTCCTCACTGGCCTGGCAAGGCAGCATGAGGACTGCTGGGGGGGGGGTGTCAAATGTTGTCACGGGCCTCAAAATAGAAAAGAAAAAGGCCTTGAGGGCTGCAGTTGGACTGCCCTGTTCTAAATTATTCCATCTTTAGTTTTGGCTAGAAGTTATGGGCATGTGTGTGTGTGTGTGTGTGGTGATCCTGAGACTACCTGCCTGTGAAAGAGGTGCTCTGCCTGTTGAGTCACAGCCCTAACACTCTCTCCTCTCAACCACACAGGGGCCCTGCCTCGTGCTATGGTGGATTTGCTTAAGATCAAGAGACTTCCTTTGCTTGTGCTGGGGTACCCGTGGCATCATCCTTTTCCTGGCCATTGCAACCTCAACCCGGCACAGCTTGACTAAGACACACTACATTTGGGCCTGGAGGCGGGAGGGTGTCACACAGGATAAGGCATAACAGATGCCCTAAGCCAGATCGTCCTTGTGTTCTGGTTTTTATAACCTATTGAGCCTCGTTGGTATACAATTTATCTCTTTTTAATTAGGTTCTTAAAAACAGATAGCCCAGAGCTTGACCTGCGTTTTGTCATTCCCCGCCAGCCATTACCTCCTTCTTGTTCTGCACCACTGTGGGCATGGAAAAACTTTCTGCAACAGACGCCCGATGTATTTATTGCATTGCGGATATATGAGCTTTCCAGTAAAATAAAATATGGCGCAGGAAAATCTAATTGCCTAATAATTCTCTTGTGCTTTTTTATATATATATATAAAGTGTGATCCCCATGGTACACCTCTGCCTGCCACCCAACACATCCCTGCTAGGCTGCTGCTCCATCTGGTCTTTTTGGGGGAAACTGTTCTTGTTTGAGATTTGTAAAGAAATGGTTTGAAGCTGCCAAATTCCACACAATGCAATGCTTCCCCCCCTTTGCCTTTCTCTCCCACTCCAATTTTCTGGGGGTGCTCTTGCCACAGACTCTTCTTGGATGCTTTTTTGAACTCTCGCTTAGATGCAAAGTTCAACTTTGTACCACACTTTTTTCTGGAACAGGTTGGGCTATGCAGTGGCTGAATCTAGACTTTTGAAGGTCCCTTGCTGGAGATGGGAGCCAGAAATTCTGGGCAAATGTGAATCAAGAGCCCAGCAGGCAGGATGTGCTGCTCCACTGACCAGACAGAAGGGTTGTCTTAATGCTGTTTTGTCTGTCACAGGCCTGCTCCTTTCTGTGGAGGAATTCCAGCCTGGGTGTCAGGTAGCAGGCCAGGATGAGCACCTTTTAACAGGACATTTGCTCTAGGCAGCTGCTGGGCTCATGAGTTGTGGTTGCATCTCTTGAGCTGTGGCAGGCAGTCACAAGCCATGGGGATGTTGCCTTGGGGCAAGAGGTTGTGCTCAGTGGTGCTTCTGCTCTGTCCAGCTTCGCTCATTGTTACGGAAAAATCTAGGTGCGAGGCTGCTCAGTCACCAGCTCGTTGGGCAGAGTCTGTGGGTCCCTGCCGAATAAAGGAAGGAGTCCAGCCACCAACCGGAGCAAATAGCTGTAGACCAAAGTTTATTGTGCAACAGGTTCAAAGAGGAATCAAGGACTTTCTCACCATATCCCAGAATACAGTGCTTACAGCATCATTACTACATCACCGACATGTCACAAAAGGGGAGGGGTTAACCTTGGCAACCTCATCAGCTTCTTATAGCAAAATTCAAGCTTAAACTGAAGAAAGTAGGAAAAACCACTGGGCCGGTAAGATACAATCTAAGTCAAATCCCTTCTGAATACACAGTGGAAGTGAGGAACAGGTTTAAGGATTTAGATTTGCTAGACAGAGTGCCTGAAGAACTATGGATGGAGGCTCGCAACATTATACAGGAGGCAGCAACGAAAACCATCCCAATGAAAAGGAAATGCAAGAAAGCAAAGTGGCTGTCCAACGAGGCATTACAAATAGTGGGGGAGAGAAGGCAAGCAAAATGCGAGGGAGATAGTGAAAGATACAGGAAATTGAATGCAGATTTCCAAAAAATAGCAAGGAGAGACAAGAAGGCCTTCTTAAACGAGCAATGCAAAGAAATAAAGGAAAACAATAGAATGGGAAAAACCAGAGATCTGTTCAAGAAAATTGGAGATATGAAAGGAACATTTCATACAAAGATTACCATAATAAAAGACAAAAGTGGAAAGGACCTAACAGAAGCAGAAGACATCAATAAGAGGTGGCAAGAATACACAGAGGAACTATATCAGAAAGAAATGGATGTCTTGTATACCCCAGGTAGTGTGGTTGCTGACCCTGAGCCAGACGTCCTGGAGAGTGAAGTCAAATGGGCCTTAGAAAGCACTGCTAATAACAAGGCCACTGGAAGTGATGATATTCCAGCTGAACTATTTAAAATTTTAAAAGGTGATGCTGTTAAGGTGCTACACTCAATATGCCAGCAAATTTGGAAAACTCAGCAGTGGCCAGAGGATTGGAGAAAATCAGTCTACATCCCAATCCCAAAGAAGGGCAGTACCAAAGAATGCTCCAAGTACCACACAATTGCACTCATTTCACAAGCTAGCAAGGTTATGCTTAAAATTCTACAAGGCAGGCTTAAGCAGTATGTGGACCGAGAACTCCCAGAAGTGCAAGCTGGATTTCGAAGGGGCAGAGGAACCAGAGACCAAATTGCAAACATGCGCTGGATTATGGAGAAAGCTAGAGAGTTCCAGAAAGACGTCTACTTCTGCTTCATTGACTATGCAAAAGCCTTTGACTGTTTCAACCACAGCAAACTATGGCAAGTTCTTAAAGAAATGGGAGTGCCTGATCACCTCATCTGTCTCCTGAGAAATCTGTATGTGGGACAAGAAGCTACAGTTAGAACTGGATCTGGAACAACTGACTGGTTCAAAATTGGGAAAGGAGTACGACAAGGCTGTATATTGTCTCCCTGCTTATTTAACTTATATGCAGAATTCATCGTGCGAAAGGCTGGGCTGGATGAATCCCAAGCCGGAATTAAGATCGCTGGAAGAAATATCAATAACCTCAGATATGCAGATGACACACCCTTGATGGCAGAAAGTGAGGAGGAATTAAAGAACCTTTTAATGAGGGTGAAAGAGGAGAGCGCAAAATATGGTCTGAAGCTCAACATCAAAAAAACGAAGATCATGGCCACTGGGCCCATCACCTCCTGACAAATAGAAGGGGAAGAAATGGAGGCAGTGACAGATTTTACTTTGTTGGGCTCCATGATCACTGCAGATGGTGACAGCAGTCACGAAATTAAAAGACGCCTGTTCCTTGGGAGAAAGGCGATGGCAAACCTAGACAACATCTTAAAAAGCAGAGACATCACCTTGCCAACAAAGGTCCGTATAGTTAAAGCCATGGTCTTCCCAGTAGTGATATATGGAAGTGAGAGCTGGACCATAAAGAAGGCTGATCGCTGAAGAATTGATGCTTTTGAATTATGGTGCTGGAGGAGACTCTTGAGAGTCCCATGGACTGCAAGAAGATCAAACGTATCCATTCTTAAGGAAATCAGCCCTGAGTGTTCACTGGAAGGACAGATTGTGAAGCTGAGGCTCCAATACTTTGGCCACCTCATGAGAAGAGAAGACTCTCTGGAAAAGACCCTGATGTTGGGAAAGATGGAGGGCACAAGGAGAAGGGGACGACAGAGGACGAGATGGTTGGACAGTGTTCTCGAAGCTACAAACATGAGTCTGACCAAACTGTGGGAGGCAGTGGAAGACAGGAGTGCCTGGCGTGCTCTGGTCCAGGGGGTCACGAAGAGTCGGACACGACTAAACGACTAAACAACAACAACAACAACCTTGGCAAACATGTCCAGACAAGTCCTTGGTACAAGATTAGTATAAGCAGACATGTCAGGGCAAGACCCAAGTATAAGATTAGCATAGGCAAACACCTTTGAAGTCTCACCACCCAAAGTACAATAGAACTTCCTTTGCATGTCTGGACCCCTTGGCAAGTCCAGTGATGGAGTTAGGCTTCCCTTGGCCAACAATCAGCTCAGCAATTGTCACCTCTGGGAACCTCCTGGGGTAGGAGGTGTGTATACATCTCCCCAGGGCTTGGGGAGGTGGCAGGGGAAAGAGTCGTTTTCCCAAGGGCAAAATAGTGTTGAAATAGAGGAAACTGGCAAAGGAGTTGATTTTATATAACTTCCCTGAGCTGTCAAGTCGAAAGGATACATTTATGCATAATGTTTGTAACATTTAACAACTTTAAAGATGTGACCCCCCCCGTAATTTCCATAACAATAAGGGCAGGCTGGTTGGTGTTTGCTCTGTGGGCTGCAGTTGTGAAAACTAAGCAGCAGAAAGAGATCAAAATGGGCACACTTTTCCCCAAGTGTTGTATTACTAGAACCGAGGGTGGGTTTCCTTCTCAGAGGGGGTTGCCAATGGCATAGTTGCAAATAAGGGGGTGTTTTGGGAGACTGAGAAGAGCAATTGTGAGATACAGTGGCTTTGAGATGCCTTCATCTTCCCCTCCCCACCAACCACCTGAAAACAGATCGGAAGATAAAGCAATCTTTAGGCTAAGGACCATTAAGCAAATAAATTATCTTAGCTGCCAGAGAGAGAGTTTTTCTCCAGAGAGCTCTCAGACTTGAATTAAAATGATTGGGAGGAGAGTGTTGCATGCTCCGGCAGACTTGATGCTCTGCAGGGCTTATTCATCTCTCCACCTGAGGCTAGTGCTTGGCAGCTATGCAGCAGAACAAGAGTTGCACCTGAACACCTCCCCAGGGGTGACCAGGTATGTCTAACTGCCCTCTTTGTCGGTGAGCAGATTTCTGCAGCAGCCTTGCATGGAAGGGAGCTTAGTGTGATTTAGCACAAACGTTTGGCTCCCAAATGTGTTTACTGGTTGGCTTGCCCTCGTGGGTGGCTGTTTGCCATTTGCAGCACATCAAGTGGTCTGGAAAACAGAGATGGGCGAGTGAGAGAATCTACCAGTTTTGCAAACTCTTCATTTGGGAGGCAATTTTTACTTGCATCAGGCAAGAAGCTGTTTAGAAGACGGGATATGTCAGTTTTCCTCTATCTGGGTAGCTGGAAGAGGAGTCCTGCTAGGCCAGCCCCAAGTCCCACCAAATCCTTCATCCCTCAACAGCACACCAGGTATCTTGGAGGGCATGCTGCAGCTTCCGAAAGCCTGCATTGTGGAGGGTGCTGGACAAGGGGATTCAGAGAATCCTTTTCAACTCTGTAGACATTGAGAAGGCCAGCACAAAAGAACAGGGCAGAAAGAGTGAGGGAGATGCCATACTTTGCAGTGAGATGCAGCTGTTTCGGTTTAGCCAAATGTCCCTGGATCCAGCCCAGCAGGCCTTTCTTCTTTCTTCAGGGTTCAATTCCCACTCAACCCAGAAGCTGCTTGGGTGACCTTGGGGGCAAGTCTCTGCCTGTCTCAGCTTAGCCTACCCCACAGGGTTGTTGTGGGAGGGTTAAATGAGGAGGGAGAGAGACACATGCATGCCACCTTGAGCTCCTTGGAGGAAAAGGTGGGATACCAAGGCAATCAATCAATCAATCAATCAATCAATCAATCAATAACATAAATAGTCACTGATTCCCACAGTCCTGGCTCAGGAAGGAACAATGTCATTTTCACGTTCTGTTTCCCTGTAACGGCACAGTCCAGCTCACTCCCGTACTTCTTCACCTCCCTCCCTCTAGCTCTGAAACCTAATTTCCTGGCTTTGCAGCTGTTCTGGTCTGCTTCCCCTGCATTTAAGTTCCTTAAAACAATCTGGCTTTTTCAGTGCAATGGGGAATCATGCTAGAAGAGTCATATGGATGGTGAAGCGTTCCTGCGGGGCCAGCACCTGGCTGCTGACAGGGGCCAGCCAAATATATGAAGCCTGAGGGGCTGCAGACAGTCGGACACACACCTCCCAATTCCCTTGACTAAATGGAGCCCCCATGACCAGGCATAGTGTACCTCAATATATCACTTGCCGTCAAAGCCTATAAGTTTGCCTCTTTCTTGCTATGCTTTGAGGGCATGTCTTCCATCCTCCTGTGTTACTATCTTTTAGCATGATGCACAGGGACCATGCTGTCAGAAAGACTTCCTGCCCTCACTGAGGCTTCCTGTGGTGATAGAACGGTGTCTGATTGCCTTCTGTAGCAGAGAAAGTGGGCTTGCCAGCCAACGGTGCCCTGTGCAACTGGAGCATCCCCTCCCACCCGGGGTGTTTAATATTTCCCTTTGTGTTTTTGTTTTTAATGTGCTTTTTATTGAGGAGAAGAACAGGCGGTGCTTGTCTGGCATTCCTTTGCAGTTAGCCAAGGAGTCTAATGCCCTTATAAAAATGGATAAAACAAGAGAGGAAGATTTAATTTGTGCACTAGAGATGACTTACTGGAGGGCAAGTGGCAAGGGTCTTGTGCTCCTTGTTCAGGGCACCGTTTGTTCAAGGCAGGTCAAGAACGCCAAAGGGGCTCTGTCCAGCGCAGCCTCCTGTTCTCACAGTGGCCACAAAGGCCCACAAGCAGGACCTGAGAGCAAGAGCAGGACTCTCCCCTCTTGCAGCTTCCGGCAACTGCTGCTCAGTAAGCACTACTGCCACCAACCATGGAGGCAGAGCATGGCCATCAGCTTGATCCAAATATAACCCTTCCCTTTCTTTGCTAAAATGGATGGTTCCAGGGCCTGGTCTTGTGGGTACATGAGGTCATTCCCTTTCCAAAGCTAAGCAGGTCTCAAGCTGGCCCAGATTTTCTCCGGAGATCACTGGGGAAGACACTTTGTAGGCAGACGGGAGTCCCATATTGGGAGAAAGGTGGGATATAAATAAATCACACCTGACCTTGCCTTTGCCAACATGGTGCCCTCTAGCTCTTTTGGACGACAACTCCTGCCAGCCAGTGGCGTAGCGTGGGTTGTCAGCACCTGGGGCAAGGCAAGTAATTTGCGCCCCCTAACCCGTGGATTTGCGCCCCCTAACCCGTGGATTTGCGCCCCCTAACCCATGGATTTGCCCTAACCCCAGATGTTGCGCCCGGTGCGGCCCGCCCCCCCTGCACCCCCCACGCTACGCCACTGCTGCCAGCCCCAACCAGCACAACCCATGCAGATGTAGTCCAAAATAGATGGAGGGGGAGGGGCTCCAGGTTGATGCAAATGCATCAAAATTATATCTGTGAGTTTTTAGAAAAAAGAAAACCTCACAGTAGGGCTGCTATGAAGGGGTTCCTGTTCCACCCCCTTCCTCTCTGGGGTCCAGATGCAATGTGCAGCTTGATTGGTGGAAAGAGAGGAAACAGCACAAATATTCCAATCACAGACCAGAGCTCTCCAGTATTCCTTTACCAAAGCACCCAGAGTCTCTGAACATCCCGGTTCCTGCCTCTCTGTTTGAGGACCTGCTGTGTGCTAATGGGATGCTCCCTGATGTTCTGCCTGCAGGATCAGATTTGCAGGTATGCATCCCTAGAGGCCTGACATGCTGCTCCCGGAAAATGGAGGAGAAATACCAAGCCATGGCTCGTTCCAACATGGAGCAGCTCCTGCAGTCGGCCAGCATGGAGCTGAAGTTCCTCATCACCCAGAACGCGGCGACATTCCAAGGTAGGTGGCAGCGTTGCGTGGTGGGTCTTCCAGGTAAGTGGAGCTTCTGCTGGGAAGTCCTGAGGTGGGAAGGCCACTGGCTGGGGTTAGCCAGGCATGCCAGGCTGGGTATCTTCAGAGGGTCAGGGAGTAAGTCCCCCATCCTTCTTCCTGATTTTATGAAACATGGCTAAGCTGCAACTATGATTGCTGCAGGTGCCCAGTGAGTTGCTCAGAAGTTGAGCTTCAGGTTGGCACAGTTCATTCTGGGATCTCCCAGTGGAGATCCAATCTGTTGCTGTAGTACAAAAAACCAGCACTTCCCCTGCCTCACATAATACTCATGTTGCAATCAGCGGTCTGCTGGTCCGTACAGTATTCATAGTCCATTAATAGATCATCTCACTGCAGTAAGAATTTCTTAGGCAACACGTTGAGAAAACACTACTAAGCAGCGAACAATCACTTTTTAAAAAAGTATGTTTAGAACTTAGTAAAATGAATAATTCCTTTTCAGCCTGGTCTTTGGCTTGATCTTAACTATCTATGGCCTTTTAGAGTGGGTGGGATGTGGGGTTTTTTATTTTTTTTCCAAAAAATGTTTTAATACACACACACACACCGTATTTTTCGCTCTATAAGACACACCAGACCACAAGACGCACCTAGTTTTTGGAGGAGGAAAGCAAGAATAAAAATATTCTGAATCTCAGAAGCCAGAACAGCAAGAGGTGTCGCTGCGCAGCGAAAGCTTCTGGGATAGCTGTGCAGCCTGCATTCGCCCCATAAGACGCACACACTTCCCCTTACTTTTTAAAAGGGAAAAAGTGAGTCTTATAGAGCAAAAAAACCAGTATATATATATATATATAGAGAGAGAGAGAGAGAGAGAGAGAGATTTACATCAATAATATTTTATCTAAATCAAAATCAGCACGTGTGGCTGTTTGGGCTACTGCACTGGATGGATAATAATAATAATAACAACAACAACTTTATTTGTATCCCGCCCTCCCCAGCCGAAGCCGGGCTCAGAGCGGCTGACATCAAATGTATAAAACATTAACATAAAAGACAATCAATTAAAATACATCCTCAAATCAGATCAGGATCAGAATAAAATCCAATCAGATGGCAACCTGCAGATTAGGGTTGGGGACTTTAAATGCTCACCAGACCCAACTGTTTGTGCTGAACTTACATGGGCCTGTGAGAAAAATTGGGAGGCCACTTTCATGCAAATTCTTATGAAAGGGGAAAGGGAGTTAGACTGAACCCCGACCAAAGGCCTGGCAGAACAGCTCCATCTTTGCAGGCCCTGCGGAAAGATGGCAAGTCCTGCAGGGCCCTAGTCTCTTGTGACAGAGCGTTCCACCAGATTGGAGCCACAGCCGAAAAAGCCCTGGCTCTAGTTGAGGCCCGCCTAACTTCTCTGTGGCCTGGGACCTTCAGGATGTTTTTATTTGAAGTTTCTCTGTGGGACATACCAGGAGAGGCGGTCCCATAGGTACGAGGGTCCTAGGCCGTATAGGGCTTTAAAGGTTAAAACCAGCACCTTAAACCTGATCCTGTATCCCACCGGGAGCCAGTGCAGCTGGTATAGCACCGGGTGAATGTGATCCCACGGCGAGGACCCTGTAAGGAGTCTCGCCGCGGCATTCTGCACCCGCTGGAGTTTCTGGGTCTCAAGGGCAGCCCCACATAGAGCGAGTTACAATAATCCAGTCTGGAGGTGACCGTCGCGTGGATCACAGTGGCTAGGTCAGGGCGAGAGAGATAAGGGGCCAACTGCTTAGCTTGGCGGAGATGAAAAAATGCCACCTTTGTTGTAGCTGTAATCTGCACCTCCATGGAAAGGGAGGTGTCGATGATTACACCCAAACTCTTAACGGACGGTGCTGGCACTAATTGTACCCCCCGCAAGAGATGGGAGTTGCCCCCCCAATCCCATATCCTCCCTTCCCAGCCAAAGGACCTCTGTCTTCGAAGGATTTAACTTCAACCAGCTCCCATGTAACCATCCAGCCACAGCTTCCAAACATCTGATCAGTGTGTCTGGGGCTGAGTCAGGATGGCCATCCATCAACAGATAGAGTTGGGTGTCATCAGCATACTGATGGCAGCCCAGCCCAAAACTCCAGACAAGCTGGGCGAGGGGATGCATTAAGAAGTTGAAAAGCATCGGGGAGTGGATTGCACCCTGAGGCACTCCACACACCAAGGAGTGGCGCGATGACAGTTCCCCCCCAAGCGCCACCCTCTGTCCCGACCAGAGAGACACGAGCGCAGCTATTGAAGGACTGTGCCCTGTATCCCCACGTCGGCAAGGCGGTGGTCCAGGAGTTCGTGATCGACCATGTCAAAGGCTGCTGACAGCTCTAGAAGAATCAGCAGCCCCGACCCGCCTCGATCCAGCTGCCTGCGGAGATCATCTGTTCGGGCAACCAGAGCCGTCTCGGTCCCATGACCAGCGCAGAAGCCAGATTGGAATGGATCCAGGGCCGATGTTTCATCCAGAAACCCACCAAGCTGTTCAGCAACCGCTCTCTCAATCACCTTACCCAGGAATGGAAGATTCGAAACTGGGCGGTAATTGGATAGATCTAAGGGATCTAATGATGTTTTCTTTAAGAGCGGGCGCACCACTGCCTCCTTCAGTTCCCCTGGGAATGTCCCCGTGCCAAGAGACAAATTGATGATATCCCCCAGGAGGGCCCGCACCTCGTCTGGACACGCTCTAATCAGCCAAGACGGGCATGGGTCGAGAGGACAGGTGGTGGGCTTTCCAGTTCGGAGGAGTCTGGATAGTTAATGATCATCAGCCCTGTGGACCAGGGGTAGGCAACCTAAGGTCCGTGGGCTGGATCTGGCTCAATCGCCTTCTCAATCCAGCCCATGGATGGTCCGGGAATCAGTGTGTTTTTACATGAGTAGAATGTGCCCTTTTATTTAAAATGCATCTCTGGGTTATTTGTGGGGCATAGGAATTCGTTCGTTATTTTTTAAAAATATATAGTCCGGCCCCCCACAAGGTCTAAGGAATGGTGGACCCGCCCACAGCTGAAAAAGGTTGCTGACCCCTGCTGTGGACTCTGTACTCAAGAACAGTGATCTTAACAGCACCACCAAGGTTCTGTTCTTACCTGCATAATCTCCTGTCACAGCTGTACAGATGTCTTTGAGCTGTGCATCTACATCCACCCACAAACATTTCAATAAGAATTATTTATGTTTTAAACAGCAACAGATTGGTAGTTATAAACATCTATTTGAAAACTGAGGTGTGTGTTGATATTCATGCAAGGCTGCTGCAGAAAGGTTGAAACGTAGACAAATCAAACCATGAACCCCCAGGCCATGACAAGAGTGGAGGACTTTCATGATACGAGTCCTTCAGGTAAGCAGCCTTTGGAAGTTTTCCTGCCTGAAGTGTTAACAAGTTTTCAGTCGTGGAAACTTGGGCTAAAGCAGGTATTACAACATCATTCTCCCAGAGAAAAAGCCTGGGATTGTCAGAAGGGGGAAATAGCAAGTTGTGGTTCTTTCTCCATCTGCGTGTAGCAGGGTGAGATAGTGGTGACTCTTCTGGGTCATTTATTTGGGGTCTTGGCAGTCTATCTCTGTGGGGGTTTTATAACAGAATCTAAACAACATAAGGACAAATCTAGTAAGAAACCGCACAGCACTATGAAAAGTCTTTCCCTTAGAAACAGCTAGTTCTGTGAAGCCTTCCAGAATAAAAAACAGTCTTTACCTGCTGACAGGAGGACAACAAAGAGGGAAGCCAGTCTTGATTCTCAGGGAAGAAAATTGCAAGCATTCGTTGAGGAGGCCCTCCTCTCTCATGTCTCACAGTACTTTTTGTTACTGTGCTTAGAGAGTGATGAATAGTGTCACTGCCAGGTCCCCTGCACTGGTCAAGGGTTGCTAATTTCTGATTCTCTGTCTATGCTAGACTTCAGTTGCAAATGCAAGTGGGGGAAGTATGCAGTTTCGCTAAGAAATATCCTGACCAGGACTGCTGGGAGGAAATAATCTGATAGCTCAGAGCTTCTTTTTTCAAACAAACAAACAAATTGTTGAGTTGGAAGGGACCAGGAGGATCATCTAGTCCAACCCCCTGCAATGCAGGAATTTAACCTTTTATTTCCACACCCTTGATACCTGGGGCTGCTCAGAGTCCGATTGCAAGAGGTTCCAGGACCAAGATGAATAGGAAGGGAGACAGTGGGTATCCTTGTTTTGTGCCTCTTTGGATGCTATGGTATTGGAGTCCATATTGTTAATTTTGCTGAGGTTGGGAGTAAATTTCTTTGAGGGTTTTTAGGAAGTGGGGCCAAATCTCATGTTAGTTAATACTGCTACTAGATATTTCCATTCTAAGCAATCAAAAGCTTAAAAGAAGGTGTCTAGGAACATAATTGTCAGTGGGAGTTTGGTTGTTTTGCTGTGTTCTATCAGATTTAGTAGTTTCCTAATAGGATCTGCTATGTTGCAACCAGGGACAAAGTCTGCCTGATCTGGGGTGATTAGTTTGTATAGGAAGATTTTTAGGTGGTTAGCCAGGATTGATGTGAATATATTAATATATTACTATTGAAAATGGATGGAGGGGTATATGTATGTATGTATATATATGTGTGTATATATGTATATATATATGATGTTTTTATTTGTTTGTTTATTCAGAAGGGGATAAAGAAAAGAAGAAAAGTGTAGTACTACTTTAAAAAGGGGAGGGGGAGGGGGAATGAAAATGCCAGGACTTTAAACAAAAAGTTATTTAAAAAACAACAACACATGTTGAGGTGTTGTAATAAAAAAAAAAGGTAGAAATAAGATGTAATGATAGACATAGTGAGAAAGCAGGATTTTTAATATGAGAAAATAATAGTAAAAAATAAGTGAGTAATAGAAAATGCGCAAAAATGAATAAAAAATCAAAACTAATGGTATTCATGGGAAAAGGAGGTTGTGTATATAATTAAAAATGTATTGGTGGTATTTTTGACTCACAGGCACTTTTAATTTCGCTGCGGGGCCCACAGGCCTGGATGTCGGGCCCCTGCGTGAGGGCTAAGGCGGCAGTCCCAGTGGTCCAGGCCTCCTGCGTGGATGCCATTACACTACTTCAAAGAAAAAACAAATGAAATAATAAATTAGAAAAAATAAAATAAAAATAAAATAAAAATTTCCAGCAGGGGAGGTCCCGTGTTGCGTTTGCCCCCCCCCCAGGTAGTTTCTGGCACACAATTCCCACCTGGGCCCTGGCCTGCCCTTTCATGCTGGCCACCAGGGAGGTTGCCTCGGGGTTGGGCCTGGGATAGGCTGTGTGATTCCTCCTGCCTTTCTCCCTTGGTGGTGGCAGCAGTGATGGTGGGGAAATGGTTCTCAGCTGTTCAGCTCCCCAGGCCTCAGAGATCCACTGGGCCGTCAGTTGGGGGCTCCCAGTCCTGGCAGGGTTGAGACCACTGGGTGGGCTGGGGGCTAACCCAATCAAGAGCAAGCCACCTCCCACCCATCTGGTCTAGGAATCACCCACTAACAGTGCCTCCTCTTATCTGGATTGAGCTTCAGTCTGTTGGCTCTCATCCAGCCCATTCCCAAGGTAAGACACTGGTCCAGCACTTCCACTGTCTCACCTGCAGAGGTAAAGGAGCTGTGTGTCATCAGCATATTGCTGACAATGTACCCTAAACCTCTGGATAACCCCACTCAGAAGCTTCATGTAAATGTTAAACAGCATAGGGCAGAGCTTTCCAAACTGTGTGTCATGACACATGAGTGTGTCGGCTGCAGTGTGTAGGTGTCTTGTGTGAAAGCTCCCCATGCTCCTGCTGGGGCTGGAAAAGTTTAGTTTAACTTCTGGTTTGCTAGTAAAACCGAATTACTGTGCCAAGAAATGATGCATGTCTAAAAAGAGTGACATGAAAAGTCTGAAACAAAATAAAAAAATTCCTTCCAGTAGCACCTTGTTTTTGTTTAGTCGTGTCCGACTCTTCGTGACCCCATGGACCAGAGCATGCTAGGCACTCCTGTCTTCCACTGCCTTCCGCAGTTTGGTCAAACTCATGCTGGTAGCTTCGAGAACACTGTCCAACCGTCTCATCCTCTGTCGTCCCCTTCTCCTTGTGCCCTCCATCTTTCCCAACAGCAGGGTTTTTTCCAGGGAGTCTTCTCTTCTCATGAGGTGGCCAAAGTATTGGAGCTTCAGCTTCACAATCTGTCCTTCCAGTGAGCACTCAAGGCTGATTTCCTTCAGAATGGATACGTTTGATCTTCTTGCAGTCCATGGGACTCTCAAGTCTCCTCCAGCACCATAATTCAAAAGCTTCAATTCTTGAGCAATCAGCCTTCTTTATGGTCCAGCTCCCACTTCCATACATCACTACAGGGAAAACCATAGCTTTAACTATATGGACCTTTGTCAGCAAGGTGATGTCTCTGCTTTTTAAGATGTTGTCTAGGTTTGCCATTGCCTTTCTCCCAAGGAGCAGGCGTCTTTTAATTTCGTGACTGTTGTCACCATCTGCAGTGATCATGGAGCCCAACAAAGTAAAATCTGTCACTGCCTCCATTTCTTCCCCTTCTATTTGCCAGGAGGTGATGGGACCAGTGGCCATGATCTTCGTTTTTTTGATGTTGAGCATCAGACCATATTTTGCGCTCTCCTCTTTCTCCCTCATTGAAAGGTTCTTTAATTCCTCCTCACTTTCTGCCATCAAGGTTGTGTCATCTGCATATCTGAGGTTGTTGATATTTCTTCAGGCAACTTTAATTCCAGCTTGGGATTCATCCAGCCCAGCCTTTCGCACGATGAATTCTGCATATAGGTTAAATAAGCAGGGAGACAATATACAGCCTTGTCGTACTCCTTTCCCAATTTTGAACCAGTCAGTTGTTCCAGATCCAGTTCTAACTGTAGCTTCTTGTCCCACATAGAGATTTCTCAGGAGACAGATGAGGTGATCAGGCACTCCCATTTCTTTAAGAACTTGCCATAGTTTGCCGTGGTCGACACAGTCAAAGGCTTTTGCATAGTCAATGAAGCAGAAGTAGATGTCTTTCTGGAACTCTCTAGCTTTCTCCATAATCCAGCGCATGTTTGCAATTTGGTCTCTGGTTCCTCTGCCCCTTCGAAATCCAGCTTGCACTTTTGGGAGTTCTCAGTCCACATACTGCTTAAGCCTGCCTTGTAGAATTTTAAGCATAACCTTGCTAGCTTGTGAAATGAGTGCAATTGTGCGGTAGCTGGAGCATTCTTTGGTACTGCCCTTCTTTGGGATTGGGATGTAGACTGATCTTCTCCAATCCTCTGGCCACTGCTGAGTTTTCCAAACTTGTTGGCATATTGAGTGTAGCACCTTAACAGCATCATCTTTTAAAATTTTAAATAGTTCAGCTGGAATACCATCACTTCCACTGGCCTTGTTATTAGCAGTGCTTTCTAAGGCCCATTTGACTTCATTCTCCAGGATGTCTGGCTCAAGGTCAGCAACCACACTACCTGGGGTGTACGAGCCATCCATATCTTTCTGGTATAATTCCTCTGTGTATTCTTGCCACCTCTTCTTGATGTCTTCTGCTTCTGTTAGGTCCTTACCACTTTTGTCCTTTATTATGGTAATCTTTGTACAAAAAGTTCCTTTCATATCTCCAATTTTCTTGAACAGATCTCTGGTTTTTTCCATTCTATTGTTTTCCTCTATTTCTTTGCATTGCTTGTTTGAAAAGGCCTTCTTGTCTCTCCTTGCTATTCTTTGGAAATCTGCATTCAATTTCCTATATATTTCACTATCTCCTTTGCATTTTGCTTGCCTTCTCTTCCCCGCTATTTGTAATGCCTCGTTGGACAGCCACTTTGCTTTCTTGCATTTCCTTTTCATTGGGATGGTTTTCGTTGCCGCCTCTTGTATAATGTTACGAGCCTCCATCCATAGTTCTTCAGGCACTCTGTCCACCAAATCTAAATCCTTAAACCTCTTCCTCACTTCCACTGTGTATTTATAAGGGATTTGATTTAGATTGTATCTTACCAGCCCAGTGGCTTTTCCTACTTTCTTCAGTTTAAGCTGGAATTTTGCTATAAGAAGCTGATGATCTGAGCCACAGTCAGCTCCAGGTCTTGTTTTTGCTGACTGTATAGAGCTTCTCCATCTTTGGCTGTAGAGAATATATCAATCTGATTTCGATGCTGCCCATCTGGTGATGTCCATGTGTAGAGTCGTCTCTTGTGTTGTTGGAAAAGCGTGTTTGTGATGACCAGCTTGTTCTCTTTACAGAACTCTATTAGCCTTTGCCCTGCTTCGTTTTGAACTCCAAGGCCAAACTTGCCAGTTGTTCCTTTTATCTCTTGACTCTCTACTTTAGCATTCCAATGCCCTATAATGAGAAGAACATCCTTCTTTGGTGTCATTTCTAGAAGGTGTTGTAAGTCTTCATAGAACTGGTCAATTTCAGTTTCTTCAGCACCAGTAGTTGGTGCATAAACTTGGATTACTGTGATGTTAAAAGGTCTGCCTTGGATTCGTATTGAGATCATTCTATCATTTTTGAGATTGCATCCCAATACAGCTTTTGCCACTCTTTTGTTGACTATGAGGGCCACTCCATTTCTTTTACGGGATTCTTGTCCACAGTAGTAGATATGATGGTCAGCTGAACTGAATTTACCCATTCCTGTCCATTTTAGTTCACTGATGCCCAGGATGTCAATTCTTGCCATCTCATTTTTGACCACATCCAGCTTACCAAGGTTCATGGTTCTTACATTCCAGGTTCCTATGCAATATTTTTCTTTACAGCATTGGACTTTCCTTTCGCTTCCAGGCATATCCACAACTGAGCGACCTTTCAGCTTTAGCCCAGCCGCTTCATCAGCTCTGAATCTACTCGTACTTGTCCTTTGCTCTTCCTCAGTAGCATGTTGGACACCTTCTGACCTGAGGGGCTCATCTTCATAACTTTTATATGCCTGTTGTCTTTGTCCATGGAGTTTTCTTGGCAGGGATACTGGAGTGGCTTGCTGGTTTCTGCTCCAGGTGGATCACGTTTAGTCAAAACCCTCCACTATGACCTGTCCATCTTGGGTGGCCCTGCACAGCATAGCTCATAGCTTCTCTGAGTTATTCAAGCCCCTTCGCCATGACAAGGCACTGATCCATGAAGGGGGCTCCTTAGAAAGCACCTTAGAGACCAACTAAGTTTGTTATTGGTATGAGCTTTCATGTGCATGCACACTTCTTCAGATATAAGAAGTTTGGATTTGATATCCCGCCTTTCACTCCCTTTAAGGAGTCTCAAAGTGGCTAACATTCTCCTTTCCCTTCCTCCCCCACAACAAACACTCTGTGAGGTGAGTGGGGCTGAGAGACTTCAAAGAAGTGTGACTGGCCCAAGGTCACCCAGCAGCTGCATGTGGAGGAAGCGGAGATACGAACCCGGTTCCCCAGATTACGAGACTACCGCTCTTAACCACTACACCACACTGGCTCTCTCTATACTGAAACATAAGTCACCAGACCCTTATATATAGTGAGAGGGTGGGGAGGGGTATTGCTCAGAAGGGTGGTGGGAATGGGTGATTGGCTGATAGGTGTGGTAAACCTGTTGACGACTGTTAATGACTGCAGTTGGTCTTACAGGGAAAAGCAAGGGGTGAGATGGCTAAAAATAGCTTTATCATGTATAATGAGATAAGAATCCAATGTCTCTATTCAGACCGGGTCTCTCCATGGTTTTAAGTTTGGTAATAAGTTGCAATTCACAACTTCTCTTTCCAGTCTATTTCTGAAATTCTTTTGTAATAAGACAGCTACTTGAAAAGTTTGGAAATCTCTGGCATGGGGGATAAAATTGAACCATGAGGAACCCCACATTGAAGGCTCAACAAGGCCAAAGAATCACCCTCTGGAAACATCCATCCAAGTAGGACAGGAACCACTGCAAAGCAGTGCCACCCACCCTTAATTCAGATAGCCAATCCAGAAGGATACCATGGTCAATGGTATCCAAAGCCATTGAGAGGTCTAGGAGAATTAACAAGGACACATTCCCCTGTCTCTCTCCTGATAGAAGTAATCATACAGGGCAGCCAAAACAGTTTTTTGGCCTAAGCTGGACCTAAACCATGACTGAAATGGATCTAGAAAATCAGTTTCCTCCAAGAGTGCCTGGATCTGTTCCACAACCACCTGCTCAAGAAAGGGAAACTGACAACAGGCTGGTAGTTACTTAAGAAAGCAGGGGTGCCAACTTGCTCACCACATTGAGGGGGCCCGGCGTCATGTAACCTTCCCACCCCTGCCCAGTGCATTAACACTTTCCTGGTGGCGATGGGGGCTGGGGAGTGTGGAGGCTGATCTTCACCTTCCATGCCTCCCGCCCCCACCTGGTGGGCCAGCACTCACCTATTGACTGCAGGGAGTGAGGCGGGTGAAGCCCCTTCTGCACCCTATAGTTGGCGCCCATGTAAGAAAGGGGGTCTCATGCACAGGAGAGAGGTTGGTCCTGCTGCTTGCTGCCTTCTGGCAGCCATTCACAGCTATTTCCACCATTCCATCTTGACTGTTTAGGACCCACCTAAATGCCCCAGGTATTCTTGTTAATTATCTCTTGGTTCTCCTGAGAAAGGTTGTGTTCTCACGTCCTTGTTGTGGGCATCCAGGGTCGCTTGGTCCTCTGTTGTTGGAAGGCTGGCTTTGGACACGATGGTCGCTCAGTCTGTTCCAGTGGCTCTGTTGGATGTTAGCACTCTTAAAAATGCAAGAAGTTTGCTAAGATTGTGGTGGTGTGTATGTGTTTAAAGAGAAGGAGAGAGATTGTTACTACACTGCATCCCACAGCTGGTCTCATCTCCTTGTTGGTCTGGAATAATTTCTTTTAGCCTGAGACAGTCTAATACGTTGGTGTGGGAATGGCACCTAGCCATTTATGAAGTACCCCCAACTCCTTCAGAGCTCATTTGAGTATTTTGTGTCGTGACATCTGAAGGGGCTCTCAAGGAACAGACCCAGCTCTGCTCTGCGATGGTTGTTGTTCTGTGTTAAATTAAATTTTCTGTCCACTGAAATCACATCAACCTCACTGCTGATAAAGATCATGGGGAATTGCCTGGCATTTACCAAAATCTCATCCAGGCATGTCTGTTACTGTGTTCACTTAGCAAAATTTATTAGATTATGAAGATTTGAGACCTTCAGGCCTTTGCATGTATAACAGGAGTAAAACAGACAAATAAGGGCTGGGGAAGAAATGGTGGCTTTACATGTGCTTCTCTGTCCGTTTGCCATAGAGGGGTTTTCACAATATTTATTTTGTTTTCAAGAGCCTGCATTGTTCTCCTTTTTATCACTTGTGGTCGTGTTAAGCTCAACTCAGTAGAGATTCACTAGGGTGGAGATACCACCAAGTTAAAATCTCATACCAAACACTAGTGTCAATTCTCTGGCATTTGTGAAACATGCATTTTTATTAATTTGTGAGAAATGAATATCCATGGTAACTTAAGGGAGTCTGGGGAACCTGGTGGGTTGTCACAGTGTAACACAGAAGTCTCGTTTCAATGGGTGCTTCCAGATAATCTGCTTATTCACCACTCTGGTTTGCCTGTGAGGTGTAACACATCCTCCCATTAATCATTCAAAGTGCAAAAAGTCTGCTTGAAAAAGAAAGAAAGAAAGAAAGAAAGAAAGAAAGAAAGAAAGAGAGAAAGAGGAAAAATTGTTGGGCTAGAGCTCCTTAACCCACTTTAAATGCACAAATCTCGAATTGCAGTATGCGCTTTCTCCCTGCCTGGCAGGCCTTTCCCCACCTCCCCTTTGATGGCAGGACCTCAACTGACTCCAGCTACAAAAGAAACAACAAACGTAAGGGCAGAGGGACTCTGCCCGCTATCAGGGGGTGGTTGACTTCACCTCTGCTGACCCACCTCCAGCCCAAGGAGTTGCTGCCACAGGCATGATGTGCATTTTAATGAGCTGAATATCATGAAAGATTATGCGTCATGGGCGTTGGGAGAGTGTAGGTATGAACTTAGCAGTACTTAGTTTATCTTTTGGCTACTATTGTGCTAGTGTCACTAAAATTGTTTTACAGATTATAAATGCAGTATTGATTTGTTAATGATATAATATGACTTTTCCTTTTACAGTGGTACCTCGGGTTAAGAACTTAATTCGTTCTGGAGGTCCGTTCTTAACCCGAAACTGTTCTTAACCTGAAGCACCACGTTAGCTAATGGGGCCTCCTGCTGCCACCGTGCCACTGCCGCGCGATTTCTGTTCTCATCCTGAAGCAAAGTTCTTAACCTGAGGTACAATTTCTGGGTTAGCGGAGTCTGTAACCTGAAGCGTATGTAACCTGAAGCGTCTGTAACCCGAGGTACCACTGTATTGTGACGTTTATCTTATTTTTTAGTTGTTGCTTCATTAACAGTAATCACAGACTGATGTGGCAATGTAGAGAAGTGAACTTACAACTGGAAAAAATGAGAAACTGAAAGATTTGCCCATTCCTAGCTGTGGGCACTTCTGCTGGCATAAAAGTACTCTGAAATTTGGGTAGATCATGTGGTAATTGTCACCATGTCACCATATCACATGCTACACCATGTTACAGTCATGTCTGTTCCCCCCTCCCCCTGGCCCTCCCATGGTGCTCTGACCAAGCAGAAGCTTTTTCCTAGTGGTTTAAATGTGGCTGGGATAACACACAAGCTTGTTTTATTGGCCTTCATTTAGAGGTGCTGTTCCTCCTCATTTGCACTGTTGAGGCCCCACCAGCAAATGCGCTGTCATTCCTGATAGATTTTGGCACTCTCCAAAGTCAGTGGATTCTCTGCTACTGTAAGCTGTGCCTCCAGTTTTGGTTTTTTAGCTCATTCTTTCTCATCTGTCAAGTGAAAATAGGCAGTTTCTACACAGCAAACTTCTATCAGGTTATCTTAATCACTTTAGAGGCACCTACGCCACAAATATATCAGATAGCCAATCCTAATCCTGGAGCCAGCTAAAAGCGGAGGCTGAATTATTTATTTTGTTACAATGAAAATGTCTGAATTTTATTGAGTTTTCTTGGAAGAACTTTATCGTACTTGAAGCTTGCAAGATAAAAGATTGGTGTTCCATCTCCTAGAATATTCTTTCTTTCATAAAAAAAGCAGAGTGTACCTGTCTCCTTTTAAGGTCCTTTCACTTTCAAACTCAAATCAGTTTTTGCCATGTTAACGTTGAAATGAGACCAGTTGCTTTTAAAAAGGGAAAAGTCTCTAACAATGTTAAATAAATGACTTCACTAACTGTGCCTGCTCTCAAAGTGCACCCTGCAATGGAGTGTGCCTCTGGGGGTGAAGTCAAACCACTGTGTTAGCAGCACTGAAGTTACCTCCCCAGGGCACAAACCTGGGCAGTGCGTATGGAGGTCCTGGGCAGCCCAGGCAACAAGACCCCCCTCTTGGCCTCGCTGATGTGGCTGAAAGGAAAGCAGAGCAAGACTTTTGGCACCAGCTTGGCTGCAGGAAGGGGGTGTACAAGGCGCCGTCCGACCCTCTTAGGGACTCCACTCCGGATTTGTATAGGGTTCACTCCTTAGCCTTTCCTTCTCCCAAAGATGTCCCACAAGGCAGCGGAGGTTTAGCGTCAGAGTTTTCCTTCTCCTAGATGGGCTCCCTTCCCAGGCGGATGAGCCCCACCTGCCCCTCACTTCCCTGGGCAACATGTGCAGAAACAGCCTTCTTGACTGCTGGATCCACTAGTGGCCTCGTCTGCACCATCCGCCTGAGCCTTTTGTATGCAGGGGAAGTCCCTAAGGGCTCAGAGACCCATTGACGACCTTCACCTGGTTTAGCTGGGTTATATGGGGTGCTAGGAGAGGGGTGGTACCCATCGTGCTCCTTCTGGGATAGTTTGCCCAGCTTTGGTCTCCACCCTGCACTCAGCTATCACCTGTGGCTCCTAGATGCTGTCAGCATGCAACAGTGGCCACACCTCTGGATGGCGTAAAACTCTATTGCAGTGGTCGGCAAACTAAGGCCCGGGGGCTGGATCAGGCCCAGTTGCCTTCAGGATCCGGCCCGCGGACTGTCCATGGATCGGCGTGGGGATTCTGTTCGTTCGGGCTGCGCCATTCCCCCCCCTTGCACCATTCCACCCCTTCCACTGCAGTGGTGCCTCCTCCTCCCTCCCTCCCTCCTCCTGGCTTCTCCTTGCCCTGCCTAGAGGAGGAAGGGGGCTGGGCTGAGCTGGCTGAGCACCATTTTAAGCAGCCCCTCTCTGGAGCCAGCCCTTTCGCGCCACTCATCTTCCTTGCGCCATTGCCGCCCTGGTGCTCCTGTGGGCCAGAGAGCGGAGCGGAGGAGCTCCCTCTGTCTACCCACAAGGAGAAGCAGCAGCAGCGGTGGTGGTGGTGGCAGCCCTTGGGAAGGTAAGCACACGGGTGGGGAGGAGGACTACTTGCCCCCTTCGCCTCTTCTTCCAGCTCCTCCCCCCAGTGCCGCTTCTCCAGCCCACCACAAGGTCTGAGGGACAGTGGACTGGCCCACGGCTAAAAATTCTGCCAACCCCTGGTCTATTGCCTGATAATAACTATCCCCTTCCAAAGGCAGGAGCAAATAAAAGGGTCTTTGAATTCCTTCTGAGCAGTGAGTGGGGAATGGGGCTGCCTGATGTCCTCCCACCCCCCCAATGAAGAAGCTGCCACAGAGAAAGCTTGTGCATGAGAAGAACAAGGTGGATTATCTTTGGGTGGTATTTATTTTGGAGAATGAAACTGTTGGGTATTCTTTCTGAAGTAATTATGGGTTACAGTAGTATTTCTGATGCTCTTCTCCTTTGAAACCAATGAAGTCTGACAATGCAGGGCAAGGCAGTTTTCCATGTCTGCTGAGAGGAAAATCCAGGGACAGGTTTTGCATTGCTCTTTTCTTGGCACCCTGTGCTGCCGCTTAAAAAATATGTTTTGGAAATCGGTGTTGCTCATGCAGAAAGAAAGCAAAGGACTGAGTTGCTAGTGCTCATTCTTGGTTCTGAAGCTTTGGGCTTTTTGTATGCCCTTGGCATCTTCCTTCTACATCAGCTGCCACTGATTGTGGTTTCTATGCATGGCAGAGCTTTGGGGTCTGCGCTTCCATGCCACCCTTTCAGTTTGACTTTACACATGTCATTGCAACCTTTATCTTTTGGTATCTTGGAGGGGTGGTGCTAAAGTGGACCACACCCCCAGTCCATTTAAATAACTATTGCATATGAAATCCTCATAATTTCCCCACATTGCATAACCAAAATCCCATGTCCCAAAATCCAGAGCTGTGTTTTTAATGCATCCCCCCGCCCCCCGTGGTGAATGAATGGGTGGAGTAAGATTGGGTATGTTAATGTCAGGATGCAAAGCCAGAATTCAAAGCAGCGATTCTGAATAACTGGAAAGCATGGTGCTGATGGTAAGGAAGAGTGGGCAGCAGAATACTAAGCAGGAGCAGAACTCTTGGAAGGGGCAGCTCTGCCTTGGCTTGGAAGGGCTTCCTTAGCAGACTGTCAAGCCCCTCGTGAACAGACGAGAGAGTGTGAAGTGGCAGTTTTCCTGAAACAAATGCAGCTAGCTGTGACACAGTGCACTGCATTCCAAGGGAAGTAGGATGTGAAAGTGTCTGTGTTCGCACATTCTCTTTGATCGCAGATTTCACAGCTTTTTTTAAAGTGGGCTGGCAAGCTGCTCCCTTTGGATCTCAGTAGCCAGTGGACCTTCCCTTCCCATGTTGCCCAAAGCCTGAAAGTTGGTTTATGAAACTTGTTTCCCACTCTCCCCCCCCTCCAACTCAAAAGTCAGAGTGGCTTATGTCAATAGAATAGACACACAGTAACACAAAATCCATAGAATGAATAGCAGCCATGACTACTGTTCTACATGCAGTGCTGGAGGTGAAATGCCTCTTGACACCTGTTGCTGCATATGGCAGGTGGGCAGAAGGATGTTGTGCTCAGGTCCCGCTTTGGGGCTTCTTGCAGGTTGGCCACTGTGAGAACAGGATACTGGACTAGGTGAACCAGCACAGGAGTGGCCGTTCCCTGCTTTCCCCTCAGAAGCTGGTAGGCAGCTGTAGATCAGGAGAATGTCAAGTACTTCTCTCTGATGGATTGCATGCTTGAAGAGCAGATCTGAGGAGTGGTTCCTGGCTGTTTGGAGATCAGAAATAATACTTGCATAAAGTGTCAAGTTTGCATAGATTCTGTTCCTTTTGCAGTTGGGGTGCTTTGGTTTTCGAATGAGCACGTCAGTGACATACCCTCCAAGTGCCCTGATTTTCCAGGGACAGTCCTGGAATTACAAAAGCCACCCCAGCTTCTGATTTGATCCTGGAATGTCCCTATTTTGCCTGCCAATGCTGCCACCGCTGAGCTCAGGAAGGAGGAGCCAGCACTTGTCCCAAGCAGCAGTAGCTGCAAGGGAGCAGCATCCTGCTGCCTCTTCCTTAGGCAGCTTTGAGTGGCTGCTGGAGAGCAGGCAAGGAGGAGGAGAGGCTGGCCCATGTGACATGCCAGCTCTGAGGGGCAGGCAGAGGGCAGGGCTGCCCTGGGCGATAATAAAGGGGGAGCAGAGTAGAGCGCAAGGAGACTTGTTTTTTAAAAAAATGATTTGTACCTCTGCATCTTCCTAAAAATAAATAAATGATTGGTGTGTTTTTCTTTTTGTAAATCTACCATAGAATAAAATGAATTAAAACCGGGATTTTTAATCCCAGCCATTTTCTCAGGATGGTGGGGGCATGTGTGCCGTGTCCCATTGGAGGAAATGCTTTGTGGGGGGTTGAGGAGGGTTAGTTGTGGGGCGTGAGAAATGTTGGAGGGGATGCAGTGAGAGCGGTGGCCTCTTGCACCAACCTCCATCCTCCATCGGGCCTTTTCTCTCTGAAGCATTCAAACGTGGTAACACCCCAGAGGACAGGATCACACTTCAAAACGACCTTGACAGATTAGAGAACTGGGCCAAAACAAACAAGATGAATTTTAACAGGGAGAAATGTAAAGTATTGCACTTGGGCAAAAGAAATGAGAGGCACAAATACAAGATGGGTGACACCTGGCTTGAGAGCAGTACATGTGAAAAGGATCTAGGAGTCTTGGTTGACCACAAACTTGACATGAGCCAACAGTGTGACGCGGCAGCTAAAAAAGCCAATGCAATGCTGGGCTGCATCAATAGGAGTATAGCATCTAGATCAACGGAAGTAATAGTGCCACTGTATTCTGCTCTGGTCAGACCTCACCTGGAGTACTGTGTCCAGTTCTGGGCACCACAGTTCAAGAAGGACACTGACAAACTGGAACGTGTCCAGAGGAGGGCAACCAAAATGGTCAAAGGCCTGGAAACGATGCCTTATGAGGAATGGCTAAGGGAGCTGGGCATGTTTAGCTTGGAGAAGAGGAGGTTAAGGGGTGATATGATAGCCATGTTCAAATATATAAAAGGATGTCACATAGAAAGGTTGTTTTCTGCTGCTCCAGAGAAGCGGACACGGAGCAATGGATCCAAACTACAAGAAAGAAGATTCCACTTAAACATTAGGAAGAACTTCCTGACAGTAAGAGCTGTTCGACAGTGGAATTTGCTGCCAAGGAGTGTGGTGGAGTCTCCTTCTTTGGAGGTCTTTAAGCAGAGGCTTGACAACCATATGTCAGGAGCGCTCTGATGGTGTTTCCTGCTTGGCAGGGGGTTGGACTAGATGGCCCTTGTGGTCTCTTCCAACTCTATGATTCTATGATTCTACAGAGGCAAGAGTTATCTTCACCAGTTCAAGTCCTGATATATTTCGTAAAGCTATAAAATAGCCAAATTATGTTTTCAGGATTTTCACTAGGCAGCCATAAATGTCAAGATACCTTCCAAAGCTGTATTTATGTTCCCCGGTGCCACTATTTTGGCTTCTCTCCCCCCCTCCCTCCCCTCTTCCTGCTCCCCACCCCACCCCAAAATCCTTAGTGCAAACTCTGGACTTGCCAAATGAGCTGGGTCTCTGAGTCTGAAGGATTAAGCCAGGAGATAAATTCTCCCCAACTGTGCTGGAGTATTTAAAATGCAGAGAAGTAGCAGTCTGTAAACATTGCAAAGCAGGGCAGGGCAGGGAAGGGGGGCTGCTCAGAGGGGCAGCCCTGAAGTCAAGGACAGGCATCTGTTTTATGTAAAAGAAACATTTCGCTGGATAGTCATCTGCTTTGCTTTTAAAGCTACAGCAAGATGAAGCGATAAAAAGGCCAATGACACATTTCAAAGCGGAGATGTGAACTCTTCCTGAGCCAATTAAGCTGTCAATATGCCCTGATTTTGTATCTTCTCTGACAAACTGGGTCATCTCGGAACCATTACTCATGTTGGCGACACTTGCCAGGCGCTGCAAAATCAATCCAGCCATTTATAGTCTTATGATATGTTATGTCGGTATATTAATCTGTGTTTAAAATAAAAGGAGAGAGGGAGCGCGCACGCAGGAGAAGCTGCCCTACATATAATGTGAGGCACATTCACTCTGCACAGGCCTAACACTTCACCTTTGCAGCTTTTAAGCATTGAGTTGGTTCAGCTGATCCTCCAAACCTTGGCCTGGAGGATTGGGAATGAACTGCAGCTTCCTTCCTGCCTTGGTTTGCTGTGACACCTGGATCAGGGAAGTAAACTTAACCCCTGACCAATCACTGAATGCAAATAAATGAATGAAATAAAAGTTTTTACATGAACACGGTGTATTTCTCTCTCATGCGTATGCAAGAATTGAAAAAACTGTCAAAATTAAATATATAACTGACAGACAATAAAACACACAATAACAGCTCAATGATCCTATATGGTTTTACAATATTTTAGTAGCAGCACAGTGCACCACCTCCCATAAATCTGTTCTGATCTCTAGCTATGCAGGCTAAATATTTTAATGTTTCAATATTTTAATGTTGTATTTTAATTTTGTTTTTAAGTTTTAATCATTCAACTTGTTTTTATTTTTTATTTTTTAAAAGATATTTATTAAAGTTTTACAACGAGAAAAAAGTTACAGAATAAAAAAGAAGAAAAAGGAAAAATACAAAAGTACAAAAATACATAGAAAAAAAATGCGAAATACAGAAAAAATAAATAGAAAATAGTTAAAAGCAAATCAATCTTTTCATATCTTAGATTTCATTTACTTATTTCCCTGACCTCCTCACACCTCCCTTTTTTGTATTCCCGTTCACATGGTTAATTCAGCAAATCCTTACCCTCTTTATTTTTATCTTAATTCTATATCTTAACCTATTATAACTTTATATTTTCATCCATTATCAATCCATTTTTACATATTCTTATTAACCTTGTTGCTAAGGCCGCTTCATTTCAATCCAACATCATTTTAACATTCATTAATTTTACAATGTTTCTGCAAATAGTCTTTGAATTTCTTCCAATCTTCTTCCACTGACTCTTCTCCCTGGTCTCGGATTCTGCCAGTCATTTCCGCCAGTTCCATATAGTTTATCACTTTCATCTGCCATTCTTCCAGGGTGGGTAAATCTTGTGTCTTCCAATACTTTGCAATGAGTATTCTTGCTGCTGTTGTAGCGTACATAAAGAAAGTTCTATCCTTCTTTGGCACCAATTGGCTGACCATGCCCAGGAGAAAGGCCTCTGGTTTCTTCAGGAAGGTATATTTAAATACCTTTTTCATTTCATTATAGATCATCTCCCAGAAAGCCTTAATCCTTGGGCACGTCCACCAAAGGTGAAAGAATGTACCTTCATTCTCTTTACATTTCCAACATTTATTATCAGACAAATGATAAATTTTTGCAAGCTTGACTGGTGTCATGTACCACCTGTAAATCATTTTCATAATATTCTCTCTTAAGGCATTACATGCTGTGAATTTCATACCTGTGGTCCACAACTGTTCCCAGTCAGCAAACATTATGTCATGTCCAACATCTTGTGCCCATTTAATCATAGCAGATTTAACCGTTTCATCCTGCGTATTCCATTTCAACAGCAAGTTATACATTCTTGATAGTATCTTAGTTTTGGGATCTAACAGTTCTGTTTCCAATTTTGATTTTTCCACCTGGAAGCCAATTTTTTTATCCATATTGTAGGCCTCCCTTATTTGATAATAATGAAGCCAGTCTTGCACTTTATCTTTTAATTTCTCAAAACTCTGCAATTTCAATTTGTCACCTTCTTGTTCCAAAATCTCCCAATATTTCGGCCATTTGGCCTCCATATTGAGTTTTTTTCTGAACCTTCGCTTCCATCGGTGATAACCACCTTGGGGTTTTATTTTCAAGTAAGTCTTTATATCTTATCCAGACATTAAACAATGCTTTCCTGACAATATGGTTTTTAAATGCTTTATGTGCTTTAACCTTGTCATACCACAGATATGCATGCCAGCCAAAAACGTTATTAAAACCTTCTAAATCCAAAATGTCTGTGTTCTCAAGAAGCAGCCATTCTTTCAGCCAGCAAAATGCTGCTGATTCATAATAAAGTTTAAGGTCTGGCAGGCCAAATCCACCTCTTTCCTTTGCATCGGTTAATATTTTAAATTTTATTCTGGGCTTCTTGCCCTGCCAGAGAAATCTAGAAATATCTCTCTGCCACTTCTTGAAGCAGTCCATTTTGTCCAAAATTTGCAATGATTGAAACAAAAACAACATTCTTGGCAATACATTCATCTTTATAGCAGCAATACGGCCTAGCAAGGAAAGCTTCAAATTTGACCATATTTCTAGATCCTTTTTCACTTCTGACCAACATTTTTCATAATTATCTTTGAATAAATTTAAGTTCTTAGCGGTCATGTTAACCCCCAGGTATTTTACTTTCTTAACCAATGTTAAACTTGTCTCCTTCTGAAACCTCTCTTTCTCAGTCGGTGTTAGATTTTTCTCAAGAATCTTAGTTTTTAACTTGTTCAACTTAAATCCTGCCACTTGACCAAATTTTTGAATCAGATCCAATACTCTTTTAGTACTAGATTCTGGCTCCTGTAGTGTCAATACTAGGTCATCTGCAAAAGCTTTCAATTTGTACTGTTTGGCTCCGACCTGTATACCTTTGATCAGATGGTCCCTTCTGATCATATTTAGCAAAACCTCCAGGACCGAAATAAAGAGCAATGGGGAAATTGGGCAGCCTTGTCGTGTCCCTTTCTCTATCTTAAATTCCTCTGTCACCACATTATTAACTATTAGTTTAGCCTTTTGCTCAACTTGTTTTTATTATTGCTTGTAAGCCGCTCTGACCCCGGCCTTGGCTGGGGAGGGCAGGGTATAAATAAAAATTATTATTATTATTATTATTATTAAATATGTCTTAAAACTCCCAGCTATGCCATAGAAGCAGAATGCAAAGGCATCACAGCTCGAAATCCAAATGACGAAAAATGGCAAATCATATGGAACACAACCCTTGTAACCAGATGTGCGTTGCCTTTGGAAAGTCTTCCTCAGTGGCATCCTTGTGCATGGACTTGGATACCGTATATCCTCGAGTATAAGCTGACCTTTCAGCACATTTTTTATGCTGAAAAAGCCCCCCTTGGCTTATACCTGAGTGAGGTGGGCAGTGGCACCACCAGGTTTGCGGTGTGGTGAACCAGCTCATACTCAAGTCAAGAAGTTTTCCCAGTTTTTTGTGCTAAAATTAGGTGCCTCGGCTTATATATGGGTCGGCTTATACTCAAGTATATACGGTACTCAATTATTAAAAATATGCAGAAAATGCTTCTTAATAATGTAAAACATAAATCTCCCCTCTTCCAATTATACTTTTAAGGGGAAAAAATCAGTTATAATAACCTACACTGCATGTTTTCACAGGGAGTTGCATATCACCGTGCTGCTGAAGAATTTTAAATTATTTCTTTTTAAAGCTATGAACCTGCAGCAGTGGTATATGCTGCATGGTAAGCCCTGATTTTTATTGCAGCTGTTAATTTTTTCCTTGACATTTTTACTCATCATAGATTTTATTTAATGCTATAATGACTTAATACAGCAAATATAAAATACAAATTTAATCAGATTTCAGATTTGAGCAGAATCCATCTTTATTTACACATATATTCTCAACTTTTTGTGACAGGAATATTCAAGTCTTCAAATTTCTAGGGACAGAAGAGACATCCAAAGTAAGAAGTCTGTGCTAAGCACCGTCATCTACAGCTTCAGGACAAGCACTGTTCTCCTCTTCCCCTGGAAATGTTGAGCAAGTGTGTTAATCATTTAATGTGTGACAGAAATAGAACTGTGAAACTAAACCATTTTAAAATGGAATCTCAAGCCATGTTAGGTTTCTTGGAACACAAGCAGAGGCAATGACTTCCTTGGTGTTAGGTCAGCTTGGTTTACCCAAAGAGGCTTAAAGAGAGCTAGGGACCATGCTTGACTCTTCAGTCTACTCTTGATGAAGTCCAGACTACTGGAAATGGAAGCTTGAACTAGGTTCCCAGTGATGATTTGTAGGTAAACTATGGATTGCTAAAACCAGGAAGAGAAGAAGTCCTAAACCTATGAAAGGAATTCAGCATTGTATTATCATCGTTCCAGTAGTACAAGCATTTGTTTACCAGCTAGAACAATCTTCGCCCCCTCCATGTAGTATTCTGTTCCTCCAGAGGTGGGGGTGGGGGGAGATTGGAAAAAGGGGAAATCCTTACCAGAAGGAACACTTGTGCTAGATTTCGCTAATGCACCAGTCTTGTTGAACTGGCCCTTTGTTTTGAAGATAATATGAATTGGGCCATTATGTCTGAATTCCTAAATCATGGTAAACACAGGGCTAACAAGCAAGTTAGATTTGGGTTTGCAACATGCAGACCATGATAACCACCACACCCTTTTCTTGGCAAAGTAATGAACATGGATGGCATTTGCTTCTTTTGATGCATTCTCTCTGCCAGCAACAAAGCAGGCAGGTGTTTTTGGTGTGTGTTGGACGTCTTTGCCTGGTTTAAAAGGTGATGCACCATAGGTAGTGCTAACCCAAAATAATGCATTGGAATAGATATTTTGTGATTATCCTCCATAGTCGGTTCGTTGGTGGGAATCACAAGCAAGGATTGTTCTCTCTGCTCAGGTCCTTATTGTAGGCTTCCAGTTGGGGTGTCTTGTTGGCTGTGGTAGGTAAAGTATCTCTGAAAAAAATTACGCATCACCTGGGAAGACAGGCGAACTAATGCCAATGTACTGGAAGAAGCAAAAAGTTCACGTGTTGAAGCAACGATTCTTCAACATCAACTTCGTTGGACTGGTCATGTTGTACGGATGCCTGATTGTTGTCTTCCAAAGCAGTTACTCTTTACTGAACTTTAAAATGGTAAGCATAATGCTGGTGGTCAACAAGAGAGGTTTAAAGACGCTCTCAAGGCAAATCTAAAAAATGTAGTATAAACATCGACATGTGCTTTGAAGACGCTTGAACTCAGGACGCAAGGGAGAAACGTGTTAGGAGGAAGGCATGCTTGGCAAATCCACACTGGGGTCAACTCCCACCCAGAAACCAACGTCCCCACTGTGGAAGGACGTGTGGATCCAGAATTGGCATCCACAGCCACTTACGGACTCACTGTTAAGACCGTGTTCATGGAAGACAATCTTACTTGGCTACGAGGGGTCGCCAAAGAAGATACTTGGCTGTGGAGAGAACAGGACTAGATGGGCCACTGGCCTGATCCAGCAGGCTGCTTATATGTATGTTCTTAGAATTGTGTATATTACAACAAGCATTTGGGGGTGATGGAGGGCAAGGACTGGCTGTCTAATGCTTGGTGGCTTAAACACAAAGGGAGAACTGACTGCTCTGGCTAAACCTCTAGTGCATTGGGGGAAAACAATTTCCACACTTGGGCAAGAGGAACTCCTATCTGTTTCCCCCTCTTTTGGGGCCCTGGAGTTAATGGCAAACCTTGACAGCCACTTTAGCTCAAGTGAGAGTGAAAGCACACATGCCCCAGGGGCACTGGAGTGTGTGTTTATCTTACATGGAGTCTCAAAGAGATGCTAGACTGATCAGGAGGGGGGCAGGGCACATGCTTCCCTTATCTTGCACCTGCAGGTCTTGTAATTAGTGTTTGAAGGTCACTGACCTGGCAACCGGCCAAATAGGTCACTGGCCTGGCAACTGGCCAAGGGTGTTTATCATTCTTGGGTATTATAAGACATTGCCTCTTTGCTTCGCTGCAAGGAAGCTCTGTCAGATTGGTACTGAATTCTGTGCTGTATTATTATTATTATTTATTATAAAAATTTATTTACTGCCCTATACTCAGAGGTCTCAGGGTAGTCCACAGAACAAAATCAAAATATAAAACCACAAGATATATAATCAAAATAAAAACAACGCAATGTATGTATGCTTTGAGTTGTACTTGCTTTGCATTTGAAGCCTGCACCTTCTGTTAGGGATCTAGTGGAAGCCTGTATATAGTGAAATTGCCTTAATTCTTTGCACTGCCATGAACCTACACACTTGGGGAGTTGCACACGTTTGGCACACAGCGTGCGGCAACAGTTTCTAGCCTGGTCTGGGAATTCAAGTTGCCTTTCTGTCTAGGCTGCTCTCTAATCAGAGGTCTTTAGGGGATTCCTCACATACCAGAAGGACTCTGAGCTGCCCAGAAATGCCTGGATGGTTTCCCTGGCTGACAAGAGTCTGGAATAACAAGGAACAAGGATTTTGTATAGGGGAGAGCTATGCCAGGGGCCCCAGGAAGCTTAGGGGCACCTGGGAAATGGACTCCTGGTCAGACAGAGCTGGAGGGGATGGTGCATTTCCCCTAGATGCATACAACACCCACTCCCCCACTATTTTTTACTATGTCCAGAGGCCGCTGAATTGCTTCACTGCCTGGTCCCTTGAACTGGGCAAGGGTCTTGCTAGCGCCTGATTCTCTGTCTGTGCTGCACGTCTATTGCATTTGTCATAAACTGCTGCAAATGGTAGAAGTATGTGGTTTTGCCAAGAAATATCCTGACCAGGACTGCCGGGAAGAAAGAATCTGATCGGCAATCTGATGGTTAAATCTGAGAGTGGATACAAAGGTGGGTTTTGCTTTCTTCTCCCTCCCACATTTTGGAATGCAGAAATAAAGAAAATAATCAAACTATCAATTCTAGCATGCAGGGGGCCACCTTATCTAAATTATATAATTCGGTATTTGAACGATTGGCATTAGTAATTGTATTATAAATTGGTATTGTTATAATGAGGCTATTATTGGATTGTAATTGAAAACCAATAGAATTATTATCAGAGTTTAATTTTCAGATAGTAGGAAGATAAATGTTGGAAGTCTGTGGCTGCGAAGCAGAGGTAGCCCAGGGGCAGTCAAAAGGCTGGAGCTCCCTCCTCACAGAGGAAGTGGTGTGAGTGTGTGGCTTGAGTGTTTTTCTTCCTTTCCTGCTAGCAATGCAGACTCTTTGCCACACAAGGAGGATGGTTGCCCAATGCCCAGACTCTCATCACAGCTCAGAAAGAACCCCAGCAGAGATTGAAAATCACAAAATATGCAGGGAAGTGAAGTGTGGAATTATAGCCTGCTAGACCTTTAAAATATGCCCTTCCAAGTTCCATCCAAAGTTCCCCACTTCCTCTAGCATAGAAAATGACGTGTGGTAGTTTGGGTAGTTAAAGGGAGCCAGTCAGGTTCAAAATGGCCCTTTCCCCCTGTGCCCCAGATTACTCCTGTGTGATGAGGAGTTTTTCTGACAGCACCACATGCCACATCCTGTCCATCCATCCATCCATCCATCCATCAATGTCTGCTGGGTAAAGCGGGATGCACCCTTCCAATGTAAGGTGACCTCAGCTCACACAGCTGCCAACAGATGTGCCTAAAGGTACTGAAAGGAAGGTGTACATACTTAATTTTATTTGAAGCATCTTTTACCCTGCCCCTTTGCCCCAAAGGCTTCCACAGTTGTTTGTGAAAATCAGTAATAGGTTGGTTCCTGCCTGCAGGCTTGCCATCCAAGACATGTCACAAAATGAAAAGGGCTTGGAAGGGAGAAGGAAAAGCAAGTTCCAGCACTAGTTCTTGTCTGCAGAGCGGATGAAATGGAAATGGGTTATCTAAATGAATAAGGAAAGAAATGTGATAATCCAGACACGTTATGTGAATCATTCTTCTTCAATGGATCAACTGACATAAAACTGCAATCCAAAATATATAGTCAATCGTGACTGGTTGATGGCCCATGCTAATCCTGCATCTCTAGCTTGGAAATCATGCCTGAGAGGCAAGCGCACTAATTCAGTGTGCCAAAGACGATCTTGTACAACTCTCACTTGGAAGTGGCTTTTGTGTGTGTGTGTTTAGAAGCCTTTCCAAGTGCTTTAAGCAGTAAAGTGAGGCTCCATTTGGAAAGCAGGAATAATTCTCCTGCAAAAGTTCTGCTTGCTTCCCCCCCATACAGTCTTTCATTGTCGGAGGGCACCAAGATTGTGTTTCATAAAGAAGCAATTTAAAAACTGGGAGAGCTGTGAAACAGTTTCTGGGATTAGAGATCATACGCTACAAAGCACTGCTTTAAAGAAATGTTTGCTAAAGTATGGATTATGCTAAATATATATTTCTTCCTCTCCATGCCCCCTTCCTACCCTTACATCTCTATCCCTCAATTTATTGCAGCAATTCATTGACGATGTACAATAGCTTTTGCCCTTGTGGTGGTTGGGAGGGGGGAATTGAGATGATTTTATCTCTCCCCCCTTCCCCCTATTTTGCTGTATTGCCACACAATGCACCCCACGTCTGAATTTAGCTGTTTGAGATTGCAACTCGGGGAGAGCACACATACAACTATTAAGTTGTGTTCTGTTATGTTTCTATTAAGTTGTTTTATTATGTTTCACTAGCTGTAAACAGTCACTGAAAAGCTGTGTTGGGGAGTCCAGCCATTCAGCTGGAAACTTCACCACATTGGGCCTGGAACTTGCCCCGGAACAGAGAGCTCTAGAAGAAACCCAACTGTTGGGAGGCTTCTGGGCAAGCCCTGTACTAGCCTGGAGGGGAGACCCTGGGGAGCCTGATGTCTGCACCAAGCGGGGCTCCAGGCTGCACTCTCTGCTAGCCAAAGAACACTTCATGGGAAGCCCAACTTGCTATTCTTGGTCAGCGGAGGAGTGAAGCACGCAGGATAGGGATATGCTGAAGCACTGACCCCCTCAGGGTCATTTGAGGACATCCTGTGGGAATCTGGTTGGTCTTTGATACAAGCAGGATGCTAGACGTGATGCACCTTAGCTCTGAAAGAGAAGGGAACAAGCTATGTATCATAAAGACACCACAGTCACTCCTGCACTTCAGTCTGAAGGAAACAGAATATCTGGTTGATTGCCTGGAACCACTGGCATCTTGCACCACACAGAGATTTTGGGTGATGAGCAGCAGTGCAATCAGTTCAATACCAGCTTGGGCAGATGCTGGAGGAAAAAAAGGACACCAGAAATGAGCTCATGCCCCTTCCACACATTCAAAGTGTCTTTGCTTTCCTCAAAGAATACTGGGAACTGTAGTTTGTGAATGGTGCCAGGAACTGTAGCTCCGTGTGGGTAACCTAGAGTTCCCAGGATTTTTGCGGGGAGCCATGTGCTTTAAGTTTGCAGTGAGGATGGGACCAGATTCTCTTTTTCTGTCACTTGAAATGGAACAAGCATTTGTTCAATTTGAATATTCTTAGATGCATCAAAAAGAGCTGAAAACCACACGATTGCCTTTGACTCCATAACATTTTTACATTTCAAATTCTGGCTTAAAAACGGATCTGTAATTAGTTCTAAAAAGAGCCTTAAAAAAGAAAAGGTGTTTTGTTAAGGATTGCAGAATGGGATTCTAGGTGACCTAGAGGGCAGAATGTGCAGGAAGGACTACCTTCCCCAGGGGGAGCCCAGGCCAGCTCTTCACATCACCCAGAACTCCAGTTCAGCACCCGTAAGAATAGGGGCTCAAGGAGTCAGAAGCTCAAAATGAATATGCCCTTAATCATGTGGAGCTCAGCATTAATATCTTCCATTTATCTGAATACCACTTTCCCACAAAATTGTGATCACAGCATATCAAGGGAATAACAATAACAGTTCAAAAATCAGTCTGTACAACATTTCAGGAAAGAATGCAAATAAGCTAACCTAATTTTAATGGCTTACAAGTAAACAGGAGAGAGAACCATGCCGAACCCAGGAATAAAATGGTGATGTGCAGAACTGGAGGTGGGGATGGCGAGTCAGGGTTCCAAAAGGCAATCCTCAGTTGACTTCCATGAGCTGGATGGTGGCTACACTTGGCATTTGTGGCATCTCAGCTTTCACCTGGGTTTCCTCTCTGTCACTTCCCCAACGCTCACCTGGGGAGGTTAATGCTGCCATTCCTCCTTCAAGCCCCTTCAAGCTCCTTCTACCCACGGTTTCCTTTTTAAGAACCTAAGAACAGTCTGCTGCATCAGGCCAAATGCCCACCTAGTCTAGGTTGATGATCACCACTGCTGCTTGTGGGAGGGAGTGCCGCACGTTAACTATACCCTTTGTTACACAAAGTCTGTTGTGCACAAACTCTACTCCTTGTGACACTCCTGTAATCCAGTCGTGGCTGACTCTGGGGTTGTGGCGCTCATCTCGCTTTACTGGCCGAGGGAGCCAGCGTACAGCTTCCGGGTCATGTGGCCAGCATGACTAAGCCGCTTCTGGCAAACCAGAGTAGCACACGGAAACGCCGTTGACCTTCCCGCCGGAGCGGTACCTATTTATCTACTTGCACATGACGTGCTTTCGAACTGCTAGGTTGGCAGGAACTCCCCTCTTAAGGTGGCATAAATGGTTCTCCTCTTCCCCATTCCATCCTCACAACAACCTTGTGAGGTAGGTTAGTCTAAGAGATCGTGACTGACTCCAAGGTCACCCAGGGAGCTTCATGGCTGAGTGGGGATTTGAACCCTGGTGTCCCAGGTCACAGTCCAACACTCTTGCAACCATTACACTGCACTGGCTCTCAATTCGCAAGCCACCCACTCGCCCCCTTTTCCTTAGCACTGCTTTGTATGTGCACCAGGTTATTTCAATTAGAAAATGCTCATTTTCTGCCAAGCCTTGCAAGCAAACTTGTTTGAAGTTCATAGCAGACGTACGTACATACAACTGGAGGAAGGAGGTGAAGAGGGGGCTTGGATCAGACTACCGTATTTTTCTCAAATGAGAAATGAAAGAAGACTGGGAGAGAAAGAGAGGGAGCAATAAACTGGGAGCCAGAGCTCAACGACCATTCCAGAATGACTCTTCCCTGATTCCTGAGATTTATGTAGTCAGTTCTGGAAAGTAAACGATCACCTAAGTGTAATTACTCTGCAGAGATCTTCTAGAATGGGCCTATTCTGAGACAGATAAGAGGCAGCCATTGTGTTCATTATGGCAACATGTTATTATGGTCTTCAGCAAATGGAGGTCCCACCAGCATCCCCACAGCAAGAATGAAATGCAGAACACTCCTGTCTCTGGGCCAGTCTAGACCTTATTCACACAGCTGCCAGGCTCAGAGTGACCATGGGATTTCTCAACCTGTGGCAGTTCTGTGATCACCGAATCTGTGCATCTATTTTCCAGGGACGGTCCTGGAAAAGCCATTCGGGCTTCTGATTCAATACTGGGATGTACATGGGTGTAGCCGGGGGGGCAGCTGCTCCCCCCTCAAATCAATAAAAATACATAGCAAACTGAGGTTCTCCCCCCACCACAAAAGGCCTGCCGCTCCTAACAAAAATCCTGGCTATGCCCATGCCCACCCCCCTGGCCACCGCCACTGAACTTGGGGAGGAGGATGAGCTGGTGCTTGCCCAGAGTGGCGGCCATGGCAGCAGCAGTGGTGGCTGCACAGCAACATCCCATTGCCCCTCTATGGCGTCTGCATGGCTGCTGCTACCAGTCTCCTCCCTTGGGCAGCTTGGGGTGGCTCCTGCAGAGTGGGTGGGGAGGAGGAGAGGCTGCTGCTGCAAAGCCTTGTATGATGTCCTGGCTCTGAGGTGCAGGCAGAGGGCAGGGCCACCCTGGCTGGGAAGAAAGGGGTGCAAGGAGTCTGATTTTTTTTTAAAATAAAAAAATTTCTTTGTGCATCCGCACCTATTCTTGCCCCTTTCTAAAAATTTATTTGTTTCATAGAATCATAGAATCATAGAATCATAGAGTTGGAAGAGACCACAAGGGCCATCGAGTCCAACTCCCTGCCAAGCAGGAAACACCATCAGAGCACTCCTGACATATGGTTGTCAAGCCTCTGCTTAAAGACCTCCAAAGAAGGAGACTCCACCACACTCCTTGGCAGCAAATTCCACTGTCAAACAGCTCTTACTGTCAGGAAGTTCTTCCTAATGTTTAGGTGGAATCTTCTTTCTTGTAGTTTGGATCCATTGCTCCGTGTCCGCTTCTCTGGAGCAGCAGAAAACAACCTTTCTCCCTCCTCTATGTGACATCCTTTTATATATTTGAACATGGCTATCATATCACCCCTTAACTCCTCTTCTCCAGGCTAAACATGCCCAGCTCCCTTAGCCGTTCCTCATAAGGCATCGTTTCCAGGCCTTTGACCATTTTGGTTGCCCTCCTCTGGACACGTTCCAGTTTGTCAGTGTCCTTCTTGAACTGTGGTGCCCAGAAGTCTGTTGTGCACAAACTCTACTCCTTGTGACACTCCTGTAATCTGTGTGGCCAATATCTGTGTGGATTACTCCCCTCTTAAAGGTAAAGGGGCCCCTGACTGTTAGGTCCAGTCGTGGCTGACTCTGGGGTTGTGGCGCTCATCTCGCTTTACTGGCCGAGGGAGCCAGCGTACAGCTTCCGGGTCATGTGGCCAGCATGACTAAGCCGCTTCTGGCAAACCAGAGTAGCACACGGAAACGCCGTTGACCTTCCCGCCGGAGCGGTACCTATTTATCTACTTGCACATGACGTGCTTTCGAACTGCTAGGTTGGCAGGAACTCCCCTCTTAAGGTGGCATAAATGGTTCTCCTCTTCCCCATTCCATCCTCACAACAACCTTGTGAGGTAGGTTAGTCTAAGAGATCGTGACTGACTCATTTTCTGCCAAGCCTTGCAAGCAAACTTGTTTGAAGTTCTCCACTCCTCCACCGAAGGAGAATGGCTGGTCTGCTTGAGGACCTGCCTTTCTGCTCACTTTTGACTGCTTGTAGTTTATAGTAACAAGCCACCCTTCCCTTCCATCCAAAATCTGTTTCTTGCGAGCTAATTTTACCATACTCTTCAAGTACTCTTCAAGTAGGGTATACTATTTTTTCCTCCAGAGTCTGCTGTTCCTGTTCCACAATATTCCAGAATAGGAGGTGTTGCGTTCTGTTAACTATGACTTGGAGTTTTGAGAAGTTTGTCCTTAGCTCAACCCAGTAGTTGAAGGAGGGGGGAGGGGGAGGGAGAAAGATTTGTGTGTGTGTGAAAATATTTATCTATTAAATTCCTGCCCCATTCTTCTCAAAGTAGCCCAGAGCAGAAAACATCAAAAGGATAAAATAATGCAACATAAAATAAAACGTAATTTAAAAACAACTTAAAAAACCACCCAACTTTGCTTTCCCCCTCTCACTGAGACTGGATTCCCAGGGTGGAGCGTCTTCCTGCCCTCCTGAAACCAGAGCTAAGAATTCCTTGCTTTAAATGGACCTATTTTATTAAGAGTTTTGTGCAGTTGGAGGTGAACCCTCAAGGAGGTTCTTGCACCAAGGTGAGAGAGGAAACAAACCAAAATGGAGATTGGGGTGGGGATGAGATTTCCACAACAGCAGGCGTGAAAGTAAGAGAAGTAGTAATATCCTCCCAGAGTTGCTTACTTCAAGGTTGCTCTGGCCAGTATCATTCAACAATCAAGTGCTTGGCTAAACAGGAATGTTTTTAAATTTCTTCTGAGCATCAGTGATGAGACAGAAGCACCTTGTTGGAGAGGACTGGATTTCACATATGGGGAGAGAGACACCACTGAGAAACGCTGCCATGCCTGAGAGTGCATCTCATATGTCTGAGAGTGTGGCTGGGAGTTATCAAGAAAACCTTATGAGAATTGTTGGAGTCTCTGATATGGAAGAAGGGGCAGGTGGAAGAAGCTCCCTCCACGGCCACTTACATTTTTAATCTTCGCTGTGTGGTCTTCACAGCCCCTCCACAAAGACAAGTGCTGGCAAGAAACCAGGAGGCCCCCTCCCTCCTTTTTAAAGTGGAGCATCTTAAAAGAACAAATAAATTCAATGGCATCTCCTGTCTCTCCCTCTCTCTTCTCCTCCACCCAACTGCCTTTTGAATTCAAAAAGATTGGCTGCCAAATGCATAGGATGAAAAGGGTTTCATCAAGCTCCCTTTGCCACTTGAGATAGGAAAGGTGTCTAAAGATTTTTGCCCCTCCCCTTTACTCACAATGTAGGTCAGGTCTTTTGATGCAATTATGAAAGGGGGTGCCCCAAACAGCTTTCTCCCCCCCGCCCCCCTGCTTTTCACCTTTTCCGATGTGGCATGACAGAACCTTGCAAGTGTGGTGTCTGTTGTGTTTCCAGCCCTCCCCCCCATACTTCGTAGTGAGTACCTTGGATTTTGCAATGTGCTTCTCCTGCAGTGGAGTGGCTGGGATATGAAAGGCTTTCTAGGGAAGAATTGCTACCTGAGTAAACAGTTCTATTATCTGAAGATGATGTTTATAATAGCTGTGTGTATTCAGAATCAAACACAGCACTTGACATTCAGGGATGTGTGTGGCGGGGGATGGGGAGGGGAGAGAAGTCTTTTAAATGTATCTGAAAGGACACAGTTAAAAAGTAGTACCCAACCTGTTAGGTACTGAAGTTCTCTCCCTGGCCACCAGGAGTATCATGTATATAGTTTTCACTCAGGTCCACGTCAGTTAATTTAGGCGGGAAACTCTGGGCTGTTGTTGTTACAGTGTTGACAGCCGGCTGCCTATAAAAGCAGGCCAGCTGAGCTGTTTGCTGTTCAGTTCAGTTCCAGCTTACTGTAAAGAACCACTTGGAGAAATCTCTGTGTCGTCTGCTATGTCCACCCACTACTTAATACTGGCCACAAAGGTAGGATTGGATGGACATCAGAGCACAGCCAGATTCGGACGCTCACTTAGTGGAATCACTGAGCTGAAACACTGAGCAGAATCACTGAACAGAACCCAATTCAGAGCTGACCGTTCTGGCTAGAGCACCGTGTCCCATCTGTCATCGGAACCATGGCTTCACTCGTGCCTCTACTGCTCGGTTCACCTGCTTCCTCCAAGCAAACGAGCTGACAAAGGGTCAGAGGAGCATAAGTGGGGCCTATTCCTCAGCCTTTGTGGGCCCGAGGTGTTTGAGACGGCCCGAGTTTTGGTCTCGCCACTAGAAGTCCAGGCAGCGCCGTGGGACGTGCTAAAAGAGAAGCTAAAAAACCTTTGAAAGGTACCTCTTGGGGATGGGCATCCGCCATGCCCTAACGACACCCTTTCACCCAGCCAGCAACAGGCAGGCCGAGAGAATGGTGTGCTCAGCAAAAGAGGCACTGGCGCGCCTGGAACAGAGGGACTGGCACGAGTGGGTCGCTGAATACTTGCTCATGCAGCACATCACCCCTCATGTAGCCACAGGGTGGAGCCTGGCTGAACTGCTAATGGGCTGCCGCCTCTGGTCTCTCCTTGACCAGCTGCACCAGGTGTGGCCGAGCCCCCGGGCTGTACTAAGGCGCCACGGTCCTTTATTCCAGGGGATCAGGTTTTTGCCCAGAACTTTGTGGGGGACATTCCTTGGGTGCCGGCCACGGTAGTGGGAGTCACGGGGCCCCATTTGTACCAGGTGGCACTTGAGAATGGACACTTGTGGCGCCGGCACATAGACCAGCTAAGGCGCAGGGTTGGGGATTTGGACACTACCGCTGTGCCCCCAACTGTGGCCCCAGCTCTGGAGCGGTTGCTAATGGAAGGCGAGGTTTCACCTACATCTTCCTCACAAACTGCGGGCATGGAGCCGAGTCAAACCTTTTCGGTGGATCTGCCTGGCTCTCCAGAGACTTGGACCACCGCCATGCCTGACCGTCTGCTGAGTCCACTCGTGGCGGTTCCTTCGACAGCAGTGGAGCCAGGGAACTTGGGCTCAACGCTATATTTGGTCGCAGCCAGAATCAGGCGGCCACCCGGATTCTGGTACTGGCCCTTGGCAGTCTGAAAGGGTTTCCAAGCGCCCAGCTTATTTAACAGACTGTGTTCACCGGACAAACTGCACATGTAAAGCTGTATGGTGAATAGGGTCAATTAATGTGCTTATGTGCCTTACTGAAACCAATAAGGGTATTGCTGTATGTAATGGAACCACTATAATTGTAACTAATGCCTTATCTCAGTGGGGAGGGGTGTTATGTACTGACGTTTTCCCCCCTGGCCACCAGGAGTATCGTGTATATAGTTTTCACTCAGGTCCATGTCAGTTACTTTAGGCGGGAAACCCTGGGCTGTTGTTGTTACAGTGTTGGCAGCCGGCTGCCTATAAAAGCAGGCTGTTCAGTTCAGTTCAGTTCCAGCTTACTACATATAAATAACCACTTGGAGAAATCTCTGTGTCGACTGCTATGTCCACCCACAACTTGATACAACCAATAGGCACGCCGCCCATTACGATTATTTTCCTCTTCTTTTGCTGCATACAATTATCTTTAACATACAAGAGTCAGCTTTTAGCATTAGTACTTTTAAGTAAAAGTGTGTGGCTTATGTCTTGATGGCAAGGGCTTCCTTGATCTAGGGACTGTAATTGTGCACTTGCTTCGTCTCGCTCCTTCTCCAAAGGGCATCTCTCCCAAGCAACAACTCCTTTGACCCTCAAGCCCAGCAGAAACTAGGCCAAAGAGCCTAGAACTGGAATAAAGACAAGTCTTGCCATATTTTCTGAAAACTCATGGGCTGCAGATTCATGCAGCTGTAGGGAACCTGTGGACCTTGTAGTGATGTTGGCCTCCAAATCCCATCAGCTCCGGATAGCATGGGGTCAAGGGTCAGGAATGATGGGAGTTGAAGTCCATCATCTCTGCAAGGGCACCGGTTCTGCATCCCTGACTGATACGTTTTTAAATTTTGTGGGGAAAAGATGCATTCTCTTTTTAATTATGCATTGTTATGAGAAAAAACTGCTCCTTTTCCCTTATGGGGTACCCAAGAGCCCATATAGAGTCCTTTTGTAGGTTCTCTATCGATAGGAAAAAATAACAGAGACCAACCAGAGAATATTGAGAAGCAAAGGAGCTAGTAAGCCTGATCTTTATTAAACTGTTGCAACAGGGAGCTTCCCCCGCCCCCCGCAGGGAGGGACGCAGAACAAAGGTGTGCCTGCCATTATATTGACTTTTTTAATTGCCCACCCTCAAACTTCAGGTCACCCCCAGAAACATCATACATACATCACAGGAGCGGCGGACTACAACAGAAATCTGAGTGCATTATTTTTTCCTCTTGTCTGCTAGGTTGCTTGATTGGATTACCTGAGCATCCTGGTTTGTTATTGGTATGAGCTGTTATTGGTATGTGCATGCACATGGAAGCTCATACCAATAACAAACTTAGTTGGTCTCTAAGGTGCTACTGGAAGGATTTTTGTTTGTTTGTTTCGACTATGGCAGACCAACATGGCTACCTGGCTACCTACCTGTAAGTGGGCATCCTGGCCACTCTTTTGTTATTCAATTCCTGAATCTAGGTCACAGCTCACAGCTCACACCCTATTCATATCTTAAATGTGCCATTAAGGCAAGATTTGTGAGCACAGAGACAATGGGGAGATTTCTCATTTCCTTCGACCTTGCTGAGAAATTATTTGAGGTCATTTTGGGAGAGAGAAAATGGTTTCAGGACTTTTCTGTGGGTTTCAGACATGTGGCTTACATATTTGTATGTGTTTGCTTGGTACATTTATGAACATATATTTTATATATATAAGACCTTAAAATTCTTATAACAGCATGAAGGTGCCAGGTACACAGCCAACAACAAAAGGGGGGGGGGACATACTGTAATGCGCCATCTATAAAAACTTTAGATTGCATTTGCACAAATAGCAGTTGCTTCTGTACCAGATCTAATGCAGCTATTGTAACCAGTGTTTCAAGTGATGTTTAATAATCAAGCAAGTGCAGTATAAAATGAAAATATAAGCAGATGTTTATATAAAACGGGAGGGGATAAGGAATGCTTTCGGTAAATAAAAAATTCTTTAATTGTAGGTTTTAGGTTGTGTGACAGGCTGCACCATCTGATGGGACGAGGCTCCCACCTTCTGTCAGTTGAGGGGCAATTGTGATAATGATCTTTTTTACTGTGTGAGGACTTCATTGCTGCCATTGTGAATATGGATAGACACCCCCCCAGCAGCTCCTGCTACAGTTATGAGAGGGTTTGGAGAAGAGCTGTCAGTTGCTTCATAGAGCTGTTGACTTCCATTGGATACCACAGAAATTCCACTTTATGTTCATAAGTATGGATTGGGTGGAAATTAAATTGGAAGTTGCTAGGCTAATGTGTTGGTTCCCATATGTACACAAGTTCCCTCCTTTCTTATTTTATGAAGGATTTGCACCTCTGAAAGCTTCCTCCACTGGATTTCATTAAAAAGTAATTTAGCACCTTTTGATGTGTTAAATAAATGCCATTCTGTCTGCTGATTATTACTATTTTTTGGTCTTTTGTTTCCCATCTCAGGCAACCCTTCTAAAAGGATGGCAGCTTCTGGTGCTTTGTCTCCTCTCTGTGTGACAGGTGCCCCCCCCCCCGGAATGTCCAGTTTTCCTTTCACTAAGTGAGGCAGCCAAAGAGGTCATGCAGTATTAATGGGGTACAGATCTCCGATTCCCCCCCTGCTTATGCATTCTGACACTTCTGACATTTCCTGAAGTGTATGATGTTTCTGAGGAAAAACAACAACTTGGCTTTTGCTGAAAAATTAATTATCTTGCCACTTTCCATCCCCCTTCTCCCCCTCCCTCCACTTACCAAATCACGATGGGCTTTTGTAAGAGGACAGATCCTTTTGAATGAAGAAAGAATGGGGGGGGGGGGAGCAGCCCAGTTGATAAGAGGATGACAGGAGCATTAATGAGGTCTGCATCATGGTAAGAGGATCTAATTAGGCATTGATTATCTGCCTGGTGCTTCAGAGATGGTAAACTCCTCTCTGGAAAGTGTTGCATTTTTTGCAATTACTCTACCCAGTGACTTTCCCCCCTTTCTCTCAGAGTTTCCTTTGCATCCTAAATTAATATTCCACATAATCATACCAAGAGGTCTCTGGGTTCTTTTGTTCTTATGTGGGATTCCTGGGGGTGTCCTGTCCCATTGATTTCAGAGGGTGTAGCTGGGGTTGCCTGCTACAGAAATAGCAAAGGGTTCTATACTGGCTTGAAGGCAAAAAATGCTTATGGGGCAGAAGGTAAATGTTGGTTTTATACCCCTTCTGAGATGATATTCCCCAATCAAAGCCTGAGGATTTGGCTCCTAGTCCCCTGAACAGGTGATGATCACATGACACCCCAGAAGTTGTTGAACTTTTTTTTAGACAGACCCCCAAGTGGTTTTTTATTTTTTTTTTAAAAATTACATATACACACATCAAATCAGATTATTAAAAAAGAAGGGGGGAGCATATCAGCAATGAAAAAGAAAAAAGAAAAAGAAATGGAAAAAAAGCCTCAAAAACAAGCATTTTCAAATACAATTCTTCATAGAGAGTGCAAGCTGTATTCAACCCCAAAGTTTTTGAACTACTGTCCAGGGGTTAGGCAGCATGTGGTCGGGTGACCAGCAGCATCCCCAATCTGTGTCTTTGGCCCAACAGCAAATGCACACTCTGCACATCCCAAGGTCAAGGGGTTTCCTGGTCAATGAGATGCTGCAGAATTGAGAACCCAGACGGGCTGGTTGGGTGTGGTCAGGCCCACCCAGCTCACTCACCAAGTCTCCATAATGCAAGGAAAATCAGTGCGTTCATCAACAATCAAGTTGTGGGGGTCTTATTATGGACCAGAGGGCTCATTAGGGCTGCCACCTTTGGCAGGTGTTGCTACTAAAGGACAGGTCGGGGGGAGGTGGCGGGGGGCCAAAAAATTACATTACCTGGTGCAGAAATGACTTCAAAGCAATCCATTACAAAGGCACACAGGGTTTTCAGTGCCCTCGTGTCTTAGTTGCTCCACTGTACTCCGGATGCTGTGCTGAGTCTACTGACTGAATTCTTTTTCTCCTCATCCTGCTCCTTGGCTTCCGGTGCACTGCAGACTCTTCTGCTTTCCACCAGAGCAGGCCTGTTTGCAAACCCACTCTCTTGTTTTCCGAGTCTGAACTACCTGCCTCCTCTGCAAGGGCAAAAAGGAATCTCTCCACCAGCACTGGATCAGGCCTGTGCACTGCAAACCTCTCTTGCTCTCTGGGACTCACCTTCTGCCTGTGCAAAAACTCTCTCTCAAAGTCCTCCCCCCTAATTTCAAGTTTGCCAGGACTTTCAGGTGTGATGTGTCTGGGTGCAGAGGAAGGATTTTAAGTTCCTTTTGAAAGTTAACGAAGGAGGCAGACACACCTCACCAGTGAGAGTATTCCACAAATGGGGAACTGCCACTGAGAGAACCCTGGTGGTGCCCATGGGTCAATGCCAACTGGGTATCACCTAGTGGTGGCACCAGCAGCAGGGCCTCCCCTGCCCAGTCGCAGGGCCTAAGATGGGCTAAGAGCTTCTCAAAGTTACACGGGCTGTTGAAACGTTCCATTGTATGATGGAGTGGAATGGTTTTCTGTTTTTCCCTGCTGCCAGGATGCTGCTGCTGATTTTGTTTTGTATTTCCCCTTGGCTTTCTGTGTGTGCTTTAAATTTTCTCTTTAATCTTTGATGCTTTAAGAAGGGAAACTCACAATCCACTTTAAGCCGCTCACAGTTATTAGCCATGTTAAGCATAACTCTAATCCACAAGTGCCACATTTCTCTGACTGCGGGAGGGGGGGGAGAGTGCTACTGAATCAACTTCTAAAAATGCACGTCTAAGACATTATGGGCATTATAAATGGTTTCTGATTATTACTTAAGCCCACAGGTTAATGGATGGTTATGATAGGGGCTCTGTTGTAATGTAATCATAATATAATTGGAGTCAAGTGTTCAGCCTCCTACTTGGTTGCAGTGTTACAGCAGGCATAGGCAAACTTGGCCCTCCAGATGTTTTGGGACTACAACTCCCATCATCCCTAACTTACAGGACCAGTGGTCAGGGATGATGGGAGCTGTAGTCCTAAAACATCTGGAGGGCTGAGTTTGCCTATGCCTGTGTTACAGGCTCTTCTCTCCCCCACTCCTAAACACCTCAATTGGTTCAAGAAGCTGAAGCAGTCTAGCTAGCATCCCCTTTGCCTTCCATCAAGCTGCGTAGTCAGGACCCTTAATAAATGAATTAATTCCAGACACTTTTAAAACATGGATGCACGTAATAGTATGGGTTCTCAGTATCGAAACACAGCCTTGGGAGTAGGGAAATACTGAAGGGAATCACAGAACAGCAAAAGGAAATGATGATCAGGAGGGAAATGCAGGAGGTTTCTCTCCCCCTTGGTGTTGTATCGCCAAGCGCAGGCCTGTTTTGTACGCCCCCTTTTCCTCTGGGGTTTAGAGGTGGATTTGGTTTCACGCGTCCGCTGTGCCGAGAGTCAAAGTGTTTGTGTGACTTATTTGTTATTTTTATACACAGACTGAATTTGTATTTATGTTTTTAAAAGTATGTGCATCCATAAACAGCATTGTTTTCGTAATTACATTTCTGTCCACTTTAATATGAAGCAAGATTGCAAATCATAATGTAATCTGAGAATAAAAAAAATATTACAATACTACTGCCTTTTGCAGCTCACCTTGGAATAACAGGAGCTGTTTTTTTACATTGGTACTACCATTTTTCAAGGGTGACTTGGTGGGCAGAATTGAGAAATCTAAAATGTTTAGTGGAAGGACAGCAATTTCAAGATTACTAGTGTAACTCTCCTGACTATGCCTCAAATATTTTGTATTTTGTAAATCCTCTACGTACATGGCATTAAGAGTAACAACCAGGGTTGTGCAGACACCATGTTTGGCTTTTTTGACAGCATCATGGGTTTGTTTCCTGTGTGCCACACTGCACCACTGCATCCCCTGAGCCAAGAGCCTGGGTGTTCGTGTGGCTTAGAGCATCAGACTGGGACAAGATCTGAGGCTGTTTCTCCCAAAGAATGATCCAACATCAGCTTTCCAAGCACGCAGAATGGATGGCAGTAATTATATAACTCCTTTTTAGCGGGATATGGCTTCTTGTGAAAATGATATGCAAGAAACCATTTCTTAACTTCATTTGAGCTCTGTTTGAATGGCTTTGGATTTAATGCTAGATTATGAAGACCAGATGAATTAGACTCAAGAAATGAAGTTGCCCAATTTGGGGGAGGTAGGGAGAGTGGAAGTGTGTGGAGGGCAACCTTACTAGGTGAGGGAAACAGAATTTTGATGTGTGGCATTCCTTTGATCAAGGAAAGGAGCCCAACCTTTTGTGGCTTTCCAGCTGCAGAGCGAAAGCTGTACCATGTTTACACAAGACCCAGTTCCAGTAAACTTGATTAAATATGTGGTGCCAGAGTTTTGGGATGGCTTGCTAATCTTATGGCTGCTGTGGGAGACAGATCTCTCAAAATGGGGTCACGAAAGCAAAGTTTGATAAGTGCTCTGCCACTGGGTGGGGGGCGGCTTCCTCTTCGACATTCCTCAGTTCACTGCCCCTTCGGCAATTTCTTTTCTCTCCCGGTTGCCATTACAGTTAATGAGAGTGGCAGGCGCGCTTAGAATTTAGACTCTGAAATCTGTTTCACTGTAGGCAGCTCAGCAAGAAACGCCGGAAGCCAGTGAACTTCTAAGTTGCTTGTGATCCAGCTGTGCCTGCTTGATAGCGCATGGCAGCTAAATGGCACTTGTGGTGCATTTTTTTGAACTTCAGAAGTAAACCAAGCAAGACAAGTTGGAGGCAAAATGGAAGCTGGTGCTTTTTGTTTTTCTTTAGGGCTGTCGCCCCCCAAACTGAAGAAAGGCAAGTTGTGGCGAAGAAAGATCTTTGCAAGAGGGTGGGGGGGGGGGTTGTAAAAAAGAGAGAGAAAGAATTCAAGGAGGTTTACAAAAAGATAAAACAATAAGCCCACAATCTTGTGGCACAGTTTCCATTGCATCTTCTTCAAATAATGATTATTTTTTATTTTTTTAAAAAGGGGGGTTGAGGGGTTCCATGTTTCAAAAACATTTTGTCACCCCCATATCACATTGGATACAAGTAGATGTGGATTCTGTAACCATTCTTCTTCCCCTGGAGGAGAAGCCATGGGCTTTCCCTCCACCCCAGTTTCATCCACTCAGTCAGCCATCACACAATAGCCCACAAGCAGCAGAAAACCTCTTGCCTGCAGGCAGATGCTGCACAGGTCAAGCAACTGTTGTTGTGCAAACACACCCACTTGCTGGCAGGGAGAGCAGGCCAGGCAAGGACCAGAATGATGCTCAGCTGGCCTCTGCCTGCCCCTCTGAAGGGCTGCTTAACATTGTAAAGCAATTACCAAGGAGCAAGGTAGTTAATGCCACAAACTATTAACAAAAAATACAGTGAAACTATTAACAAAAAAAATACAGTACGATTTAAGCATTCTAAGTTCCACCTATTACATTAAAGAATGATTTTAAAAAACAAGGTGTTCCAAAAGTAGATGCTGAAAATTATGACCCTGAAGCAATTTAAAAAACAAACAAAAAAGGGAACATTTACAAAGAGATAGACTGCAGTTTAACTGAAGTGTTAAGGTGGTTGCTAATAGATTTGCATTATTAAAATCACATTCTGTCTTCACTTTATGATTTCAAAATATCAAATGTGTTACCCTTTAAAGAGGACAGTTTGATTTTTTACCAAGGAAAGACTGGAGGTTTGGTCCTAATATATCCTGTAGATTTGGAACCAGTTTAAATCAATACCCATGTGATTCAAGAAATTACAGGAATAGGTGGAATTTCTGTTCTCTGCAGCCTAGTTTCATCACCTTTACTCCTTTTGGTGCAATGCACAGGAAATTCAGTATGAATTCAAGTAGGTACCTAAACAGCAGCTCCTCCCTCCTTGGGCAAGGCAGATGGAATAGCCTGCCTATAACAGTTCCCACAGTCTCCCCCCCCCAAGAGAAATTTGGAGGCTTATATCATCTTGGGCACCCCTTCCCCTTCCTACTTCCAGAGCACACATGGTTCTTCCTTAACTTTTTCCTCCACCTGAGTAGACCTCAGGAGCATCGTTTGGAATTCGCTGGGCACCAGGTGCCTTTTACACCTGGCTATTGGCCACTTGCAACCAAGTGAAGATGACTGGGCACCAGAATGGCACCTGCCATCTCCACCATGCCCGGGGATCCTTGGGTTTTCCCTGTTTTCACACACTAATACCCCATCCTGTAAAATTCTATCCATCTGCACAATCAGAATGAATTTCTGGAACTCAAAAGTCGTCTGGCCTCAAAATGGCAACTAGACATTCTGTTTTGGTGACTGTAACCCTGGTTCAAGGAGCCATTTGGTACCCAGCTTATATAACTGAATTTCTAACACTGCTCAGGAGTGAAGACCTCATCTGTCAGGGAAGCATTTCTGAGCCAGCTCTGTATTTCACAGGAAGGGGAAGTAGTTCCAGGTCCAACTCCTGGCATTTCTGGGTGAGGCTGAGAAAGACCACTGCCAATTCTAGTAGATAGCACTGATTTAGGTAGGCCCAAAGGTCTGACCAAGGTATAAGCACCCACAGACAATCCTGCCACTGCATTCTGCACCCCCAAGGATAGCTTCACATAAAGTGCATAGCAGTAAGCCAGCCCTGATATTATCAATGCACAGGCAACCGTGGTCTATCCTGATCCAGGAATGGCCGGTTCTGCTCTCTTCACTTCAGAAAAGCTGGAAAAAGTGCAGAAAAAAGGTAACTGATGTGATCAGGAGGCTGCTCCCCCATGAGAAGGCTGTTGTGGCTGTCTAGGTTGGAAAAAAGATTGTTGAGGGTGGGGGCCTAGTAGAGGTTGATAAATCTGTGATTGTTGGGGTGAAGGTGGGATAAGAAGATTTTTCTTCCCGCCTATTAGAACCTGGAAGTTCAACAAAATTGATTAACAGTAAATTCAGGAGGTGTGGAGGAGGGGAAAGAAGCACACAGCACAAAACCTGTGGACTTTACTGGTGGAGGATGAGGTGATGGCCAATGGCTTTAAGAGGGAATTGACACCTTCCTGGAGGCTAAATCATCCTCTAGCAATTAGCTTGTGTGCTCTAAGGCAATATACCAGTACATCTAAGTAGCAGGTGCTGGGAGAAGAGTCAACAGCAGAAAAAGGTCCTTGCCTTCATGTCTTGCTTGTGAGCTTCCCGGAGATATCTGTTTGGCCATTGTGGGGTTCAAGATGCTCAACCAGGCCTAGTTATTTAAATATTTTCCACTCCTCTCTCCAGTCAAAGAAGACACCCAGGATGGCTTGCAGCTCAATAAAAGCAAGACAGTCCCCATGCTTGGGCTTTCAGTCCAGAAAGACACAGAGACAAAGATGGCAGAGGAAATGAGCAAATTTAGGCACTGTTTCTTAGTTGCCACTTCTTAAGGAGCTGCTAGAATGGAAGCAGTTCAAGGAGAATCCTGCACATTTTCCTTTCCGCCCTCTGCTTTTGCCAGGGGACAGTTGGAGGGGAGGGAGGGAGACAGGGAGAGAGGGAACCAATGCTGATGGCACAGGTGGCCCTTTCATAAGCACATTTCTCCAGCTTGATGGGTGCAAAGACAGGCAAGTGAATCCCACTCCTTGCTCATAACTGTGCATTCAGTGTTGTTAACAAAAGTAGCTGCTCCAAGAGTTATTATGATCTGGTTCATAGAATCATAGAATCATAGAGTTGGAAGAGACCACAAGGGCCATCGAGTCCAACCCCCTGCCAAGCAGGAAACACCATCAGAGCACTCCTGACATATGGTTGTCAAGCCTCTGCTTAAAGACTTCCAAAGAATGAGACTCCACCACACTCATTGGCAGCAAATTCCACTGTCAAACAGCTCTTACTGTCAGGAAGTTCTTCCTAATGTTTAGGTGGAATCTTCTTTCTTGTAGTTTGGATCCATTGCTCCATGTCCGCTTCTCTGGAGCAGCAGAAAACAACCTTTCTCCCTCCTCTATGTGACATCCTTTTATATATTTGAACATGGCTATCATATCACCCCTTAACCTCCTCTTCTCCAGGCTAAACACGCCCAGCTCCCTTAGCCGTTCCTCATAAGGCATCGTTTCCAGGCCTTTGACCATTTTGGTTGCCCTCCTCTGGATACGTTCCAGTTTGTCAGTGTCCTTCTTGAACTGTGGTGCCCAGAACTGGACACAGTACTCCAGGTGAGGTCTGACCAGAGCAGAATACAGTGGCACTATTACTTCCCTTGATCTAGATGCTATACTCCTATTGATGCAGCCCAGAATTGCATTGGCTTTTTTAGCTGCCGCATCACACTGTTGGCTCATGTCAAGTTTGTGGTCCACCAAGACTCCTAGATCCTTTTCACATGTACTGCTCTCAAGCCAGGTGTCACCCATCTTGTATTTGTGCCTCTCATTTTTTTTGCCCAAGTGCAATACTTTACATTTCTCCCTGTTAAAATTCATCTTGTTTGTTTTGGCCCAGATCTCTAATCTGTCAAGTTCGTTTTGAAGTGAGATCCTGTCCTCTGGAGTGTTAGCCACCCCTCCCAGTTTGGTGTCATCTGCAAATTTGATCAGGATGCCCTTGAGTCCATCATCCAAGTCATTGATAAAGATGTTGAATAAGACCGGGCCCAAAACAGAACCCTGTGGCACCCCACTAGTCACTCTTCTCCAGGATGAAGAGGAACCATTGATGAGCACCCTTTGGGTTCGGTCAGCCAGCCAGTTACAAATCCACTGAGTGGTAGCATAGTCAAGACCGCATTTTACCAGCTTCTTTACAAGAATATCATGGGGCACCTTGTCAAATGCCTTGCTGAAATCAAGGTAGGCTACATCCACTGCGTTCCCTTCATCTACCAGGCTTGTAATTCTGTCAAAAAACGAGATCAGGTTAGTCTGACATGACTTATTTTTCAGAAATCCATGCTGACTATTGGTGATCACAGCATTCCTTTCTAGGTGCTCACAGACTGTTGGCTTAATGATCTGCTCCAGAATCTTCCCTGGTATTGATGTCAGACTGACTGGGCGGTAATTATTTGGGTCCTTTCTTTCCCCCTTTTTGAAAATAGGGACAACATTTGCCCTCCTCCAGTCTGCCGGGACTTCGCCTGTTCTCCAGGAATTCTCAAAGATGACTGTCAGTGGTTCTGAGATCACATCTGCCAGTTCTTTTAATACTCTTGGATGCAGTTCATCTGGCCCTGGAGACTTGAATACATCTAGACTAGCCAAGTATTCTTGTACTATCTCCTTAGTTATTCTGGGCTGTGTTTCCTCTGCTGAACCATTTGCTCCAAATTCTTCAGGTCGGGCATTGTTTTCTTTATCGGAGAAGACTGAGGCAAAGAAGGCATTGAGGAGTTCAGCCCTTTCTGTGTCCCCTGTTTGCATTTCACCATCTTCTCCTCTGAGTGACCCCACTGTTTCTTTGTTCTTCCTTTTGCTACGAACATACCCATAAAAGCCTTTTTTCTTGCTTTTAACCTCTCTAGCAAGCCTGAGTTCATTCTGTGCTTTAGCTTTTCTGACTTTGTGTCTACACGTGCTGGCTATTTGTTTGAATTCCTCTTTGGTGGTTTCCCCCCTTTTCCATTTTTTGTACACATCCTTTTTTAATCTTAACTCAGTTAAAAGTTCTTTAGATGGCCACCCTGGCTTCTTTAAGCACCTTCCATGTTTCCGTCTCATTGGTATTGCCTGAAGTTGTGCTTTTACTATCTCCCTCTTAACAAACTCCCAGCCATCATGAACTCCCTTTCCTTTTAGTATTACTGTCCATGGGATCTCACCCAGCACTTCCCTAAGTTTTATGAAGTCGACTTTCTTAAAGTCAAGAAATTGAGTCCTAGTATGCTTGGCTGCTCCTTTCCGCTGTATAGTAAACTTCAGAAGAGCATGATCACTCGCGCCTAATGATCCTTCCACTTCTACCCCACTAACCAGGTCATCAACATTGGTTAGGACCAGATCTAAAATGGCTGTTCCTCTTGTTGCTTCTCCCACTTTCTGGACAATGAAGTTGTCTGAAAGGCCAGTGAGGAATCTCTTTGACCTTATGCTCTTGGCTGAGTTTGACATCCAACAAATATCCGGGTAATTGAAGCCCCCCATTACTACTATCTCCCTTCCTTTTGCATGCTTGGCCATCTGTTCCAGGAAGGCATCATCTATGTCCTCCGTTTGGCTTGGGGATCTATAGTAAACTCCCACAATGAGGTCACTGTTATTCTTCTCTCCCTTAATTTTGACCCAAATGCTCTCACTTTGGCTTTGAGGTTCTAAATCTTGGATCTCTTCACAGGTATACACATCCCTGACATATAACGCCACTCCTCCTCCTTTCTTGTCTGGTCTGTTTCTCTGAAATAGATTGTATCCCTCCATTATTACATTCCAATCGTGGGACTTATCCCACCAGGTTTCAGTGATTCCTATTATGTCATATTTAGTTTGCTGTACCAAGAGCTCAAGCTCATCTTGTTTATTTCCCATGCTTTGCGCATCAGTGTACAGACATTGAAGTCCATTAATCATTCCCCCGTGTCTCTTATTTAAGGATTTTTTCCTCCCACCACTAAGCTCCCTAAGTTCCCTAAGCTTCATTTGCTCTCATTTCCATTCCCTGCCCCATCACCTTTGGAAACTGATTTTAGAACTCAGGTATGGAAGCTTTTGCAGACTGCAACTATTAGGCTGCCATTTAACTGCAAAATGCAGTCAGATTTCCAAATGAAAGATGGTGTTGCATCCCAGGCAGCTAATGCTCTAGAAGTGTGTGTGTTTGAGAGAATTCCTTAGAGGATCAGCCTGATAACACATTTCTTGCCTGTTTGGATTTCCAGGTACATAAAACATTCAGTGGAATTAAAACATCCCTTCAAATCTTGAAAGCAGAGCTGAGATTCTTATCTGGCTTGGGAGACTTGGTTACTGCTGGGGTTGCCTTTACTCCCAGAGCCCTGCTAAGCCTTTAATTGGTGCTTGGACTTGAGATAGTGAAGCACTTAGTGTTTAGAGGAAAGGGTTCCGACTTATATGCCTTAAGGGACTGCAGCGTTTGAGTGTTCATGGAACCTGGTACTGTTCCATTTCTCCTCTTCACTGCTGTTACAGATAGCATTCTTATAATGAAACAGGTATCCAAGAAGTGGAAATTATGTTGTGCTTGCAAAAATGGAACACAGCCCAGGAATTAGAGCCTGCAGTTCCAGTAAGCAACTGGAACTGTTGAGCATTAAATGTTTCTCTGTTTGCTTGCTCATTGTGGATTGCAATAGGCTCTTTTATCTGTATTGGCTGAGAACTTCAATAAAGTCTGGGTGATGGCCAATTAATGTTCCTAGTCAATAAGAAAGGAGCCCCCCGCTGCTTGCACAGGTCTGAGAGTGCTGCATATTTCAAAATGATATACAGTAGAGTTGTTCCATGTTAGCAAAAGGCTGCCATTCCAAAACAGCCAATGTTCTTTTTTATTTATCTAAAGAAGTATAAAGGCCTCTCTGTTTACTGTGCTGATTAATTTGTGTGTTTTAACCTGAGTTTTGTAGCTGGAAGCAATGTCAGGAACCAATCCAAACACAATATGAAAGTAAATAGTATCGGACTTAACTACCTGGCTGGGTGGCTGAACCAGTGCTGGTGTCAACGCAATGTCAGTGGGTTGGACATTTGACTGATTTTTTAAAAAAGGTTTGGTTGCATATAGTTGAGGAATTGCAAGGAAATTAAAACAAATATTTTTAGTCTTTCATCAACCACTTTGAGATCTACGGATGAAGGGCAGTATACAAGTTTAATAAATAAAAATAATAAGTATTTAGTATTTTCTGGACCTGCACCCAACACTTCACTGGATCTTTGCAGAGCACACGCCTGCCTGCCAACTTTTTTGGAGAGAGTTAGAAAGGGATGCTTCCTCCTGCATGGTGGCATTCTGGGCCTGGAGGGATATTTGACTGGCCAGTTGACTAGGGTACCCACCCTTTGCTGTAAAAGCGGCAACCCAGACAAACAAAGGGCTCTTGCTCTGCATGGAGATACCAGGAAGCTTAAAAGGGAAAAAAATAAAACAAAAAAGGTTTTGTTTTGTGCAAGGCCCTTTGCTGGTTGCCAAATGCATGTCCTTGGACCACATTTTTCTGCCAGCTGTGTAGGAAAACTCACCTGCAGTCTAGGCAGTTTTCTGAATTGATCATTCTACATCCTAGGTTTTCTTTTTATGAAAAAGTCTCTAGTACAAATCTAACATCAAAGCCTGGAATGTTTACTGGCTACATTTTACATTGCTCTGGTATACTTTTTTTAATGCTTTAAAAGTGATGGTTTGACAAATCTGTTCATACCTGAGGCCTCCAAATGAGTAAATTTTATCTCCAAAGTCATTGCTTCATTCTGAAGCAGGTTTTAAGTGGCTCCCTCAATTGTCTTCCTCTTCTTCTTCTTCTTCTTCTTCTTCTTCTTCTTCTTCTTGCAATTGGAACATGATGGGAGGTCTGTTTACTGAATAATGTAAAACAAAAGAGCTTTGTTCCACTAAAAAAATCAATTAAATCACATATAAAGCATAATGCACTGCAAATCTCGTTGAGTTTCCATATGGGCAGTTAGCTGGAATGACAGGTTTGACACTAACACTCATTTTTTAAAAAGTGTTTCTTCTGTCTTTTGAAGAATTAAGTAACACTTTATGGAGAAGTGCATGTTGTGTAGAGAGGCCTTCCTGAAAAATCTCCATCTCTCTCAAGTACAAAACAAAGAAGCTCCAAATATCCAGCATAATTCTTTATGGCAGGCCACAATTTGCTTCTCAGTTGTGCTGTGGGGTTGTCAGCAAGGGTGGTGCTCGGGGGGGGGGGGCTACCAAGTGTGACAGGTGTGGAGAGGGACTGGTGGGGAGGGCACCTCACTCACTTTGCTGGAACTTGTGGGTTGCCCAGTGATGGTGGAAGTAGATTTCAGGTAGGCAAAAGCAAAATACTCCTTTGCATAACAGGTTAACTGTAACCCCCCCCCCCAGTTGCTAATCAGCAGCTAATAAGGATTAGGCAAACAGATGGCAAAATGGAACATTCAAGTTCAGCAGCCTTCTGTCTCAGAATATTAGCTACCTGGAGAGGGAGGGAGCATGTTGTCTTTTTTTAAGGTGCCTGGAAACATCAGCCTGGTGGCAATTTGGACAAGTTCTGTTGGTCTGACGCAGCAGGACTCCTGTCATACTGTGGTTTCCTGTTACACATGTAATGTTGGTTTTGTTTGGTTAAAAGGAAAAACACATATGGTAAAATAAAAGGAGGTTTCCCTTGTTGTGACGTGGGGTTTGTGATTTCAGCTCTCTTGACATAATACGCTGGAGACAGTTCTGTAGTAACACTTCTTTATTCAAGCAAACAAGACTGAGAACTGAGGAGGGGAGAGCTACATTTATAGGGACAGGGAACTAGCTAGAAAGGATACATTTTGGAGGGAACAATATCAGGCAATCACAGTCCTGCCTTTTGGAGGAAACCAATAAGACAGAGGATCCAAATACAGCAGCTTAAATGAACCAATAGTAGCTGTACCCTCTGGACCCAAAAGGCAGTTACTTTACCCTAATGCAAATACAGACAACAATAATACAGATATAAAATCCTTTGACTCAATACACAACACCCCTCCCCCCCTAGTGAGCACTGCAGACGTAATCTCTCAGGTACTGTGGGGTCCTACAACTTCTACTTGATCTCCTGACAACAGATGTTGCCGGTTCTGGATTGGATGTTACCTGTGGTAGGGGGGGTGCTATAGGGGTTTCGTCAGGAACAGATGGAGTCCCAGACATCGCAGGGTCCCCTACCTGTACCTCGTCCTCCTGAGGACTAGCAGACCCTGGTTCATTTGCTGAAGCCCCTGGTGACTGCACCTCTGGGACATTTTCACTCTGGTCTTGCAGCTCTGCGTCGTTAGCCAGGGATGAATTATCTGACCCCTCCCTGCTGAGCGCCCGGCGCCTCAGCTGATCTATATGTCTCTTCCAAACTTGCCCATTTTCCAAGGTCACATAGTAGGACACTGGTCCACTAGTCCGGGTGACCACACCAGCCACCCACCGCGAACCTCGTGAATAGTTCCTCACCCAGACCAGATCTTCAGGGGCGAGATACCTTGTTGTGTCAGCCTCAGCCTGGGGGGTTTCTCTTGAATTACGGTTTGGCATTTTATCGGGGTGGACATAATCCAGCACCGTTACCAGTCTTCTACCCAAGAGCAGCTCAGCTGGCGACTTGCCCGTCACAGTACACGGCGTCGCATGCTGCAAAAATAACATTCACGCGATGCGAGCTGACCAGTTACCCTCCATTAAGCGCGCAATGGATTCTTTGGCTGTTCTTACCATGCGCTCAGCCTGCCCATTGGAGGATGGGTGAAAGGGCGCGGATGTGACCCCTCTTATGAAGTTATCAGCCAAGAATGCCCTGAATTCTTGGGATACAAAAGCTACCCCATTATCTGATACAATGGTCTCAGGTAACCCGTGGGTTGCAAACAGCTGCCTCAACACCTTGATTACGGCAGCTGATGCCATGCTAGGGACCATTGCCACTTCTAACCATTTGGAATATGCATTGACAATAACCAAAAAGACCTTCCCCTGGAATGGCCCAGCAAAATCTAAGTGCAGCCGGCTCCAGGGAGATCTGGACTGCTCCCACCAGTGAACTGGTGCTCTGGCCACTTCTGGCCGCACCTCTTGGCATGCCTTGCATGTTCGTACCCATTGTTCTATGTTCTGGTCCATTCCAGGCCACCACACATAACATCGGGCTAGCGACTTCATCCTGACCATTCCCGGGTGTCCCATGTGAAGCGTCTCAAGAACCCTGTTTCTCAGTGGTGCTGGGATGATCACCCTATCTCCCCACAGGAGACAACCCTTATGCATGGACAACTCGTGCTGCCTTGTCGCATAAGGCCTGAATTTGTCTTCATGCGGACCACCTGGCCACCCCCTCCCCACCCAAGTGAGCACACGGGAGAGAACAGCATCTTTCCTCGTTTTCTCAGCTATATCAGTAGCCGTTACAGGAGCCCCCGGAAGTGTTTCCAGCATCATTATGTGCTCCGCTGGAGCAGGATCCACATTGCTCCCGCCAGGAAGAGGCAATCGACTCAGCGCATCAGCGTGGCACAACCGTTTCCCCGGCACATGGGTCAAGGTGTACTGGAACCCGTTCAGGAATATAGACCAACGCAACATTCTGGGGGAGAGAATTTGTGGCGTTTGTTTGTTCGGGTTGAACAACCCTAACAGTGGTTTGTGGTCCGTTTCAATGGAGAAATGGTGACCATACACATAATCATGGAACTTTTTGATTCCTGCCACAATTGCAAGCGCCTCTTTGTCAATTTGAGCATAGTTGCGCTCCGTGGGCGACAACGTACGGGAATAGAAAGAGATTGGCTTTTCCGACCCATCCGGTTCCCTATGACTCAGCACCGCCCCCAGGCCGTATTGAGAGGCATCACATGCCAGGACCAGCGGCTTCGACTCATCGTAATGAGCAAGGACGCTCCTGCTACTCAGCATTCCTCGCAAGGAGTCAAAAGCCTTCTGCTGCCCCTGCCCCCATCGCCACACATTCTTTTTCTGCAACAGTCGATGTAATGGTTCAGCTACCGAAGCTTTGTGGGGTAAGAACGAATGATAAAAGTTAATAAGTCCCAGGAATGACTGCAACTGCGTCTTGTTCTGTGGTCGTGGTGCCTCGATGATGGCCTTAATCTTAGCATCTGTGGGGTGGATGCCTGATGCATCAATTTTAAACCCCAAGAAATCCACGGTTGGCACCCCAAAACTGCATTTTTCCTTTTTCAGTTGCAACCCCACCTCCTTGAACTTGAGCAACACTGCACGGACACGCGCAACCAGTTCCTGTGGGTCTTTTCCAGCAATCAAAACGTCATCAAAAAATGGCAAGACCCCCGGCAGACCTCTTAACAGGCGTTCCATGAGCCCTTGAAAAATCCCTGGGGCCACACAAACTCCAAATTGTAATCTGTTAACTCTGAACGCCCCTTTATGTGTGACAATAGTCTGTGCTTCCGCTGATTGTGGGGTTACTGGCAGCTGTTGGTAGGCTTGTGCCAGGTCAATTTTGGCGAACACCTTGCCCCCAGCCAGTTTAGCCAACAGATGTGATACGACTGGAATGGGGTATGAGTTTCCCCTGAGTGCCTTATTGATAGTACATTTGTAATCTGCACAGATCCTGACTTCCCCATTTGCTTTAAGGGGCGTGACAATTGGAGTCTCCCACTTAGCAGAGTCCACGGGTGAGAGAACTCCCTGCTTGACCAATTTATCCAGCTCTGCTTCGATCTTGGGTTGCAGTGCAAATGGCACTCGCCTTGGTTTGAGTCGGATTGGGGCCACCCCAGGGTCCAATTCGAAGTCAACTGGGGGCCCTTTATAACAACCCAGTTTTCCATTAAAGAGACCGGCAAATTCTTTGCATAATGCCTCGCTCATCTCAGGGCAGGTTTGGATTGAATTAAGCCCTGATATACTCAGTCCCAGGGCGGGGAACCAGTCAGTGCCCAGGAGACTGGGGCGACTGCCCTTCGCAATCACCAGTTTGAGTACCGCCTGTTTGTCCCGGAACTGTACTCTCACGGCACACATTCCCATGACATGGATGCGGCCCGCTGAGTATGACTGCAAGGTTGCCGGGAAGGGCTCCAGAGGGGGCAACTTACCCCTGGGGAAGAATGTCCTCGCGGTCTGGTCCGACACGATAGTGAATCCAGATCCGGAGTCCACCTCCATGTCACACAGCTGACCCTCAATCTTCACCTTGACGTGTGCCTTGCCTTGCGCTGGAAACTGCACGACCCTCCCGTTGATCTCCGTTACGTAGTGGCAGTCCTTTAGAACATGGTTTGCCGTGGACGGTCTGCGATGCTCCAGTCTAGTTGCTCCTGTCGCTCCCAGCGCCGCCGATCTACAGACCCTGGCGATGTGACCTGTCTTCCCGCACGTCCGGCACATAGCATCCCGGAAACGACAACTCTTCCGCTCATGGTTTCCGCCACAACCAGGGCACCTGCCTCGGTGATCTTTGTGCACTGTGCAGGCCTGACGCACTGACTCGACCCCACGGACTGGGCTTTGGCTCAGAGTAGCCTCTAGCTCGTCCATGGCATGCGCAACTTCTATCTTAGGGGCCTTGCGACTGGCATCAAGCTCCTCTCTTTCATAATTCTCCGTGGCAGCGGCCTCCTTCAAGGCTGAAGCAAGGGTAACCTCTTCTTTAGCCACGATGCGTCTTCTGGCTTTCTTGCTGCTCAGACCACCGATAAACCGATCCAGGAGAGTCTCTTCCAGACATTGGAAGTCGCAGTGCTGAGCGAGCTTCCGCAGTTCAGCTAGGAATGCAGATACAGACTCCCCAGCACGCTGCTGCCTCTTATGAAACTCCAACCGCCGGGCCATCTTGGTCTCAGTAGGCGCCAAATGGCTTGTCAGGCAGGCAAGAATATCTTTGAGAGGTGTCTTACTTAGCTTCGCTGGAGCAAGCAATGCCTTGGCCAGCTTGAAGGTCTCAGGCCCACAGTAGCTCAGGAATGTGGCCCTTCTTTTGCTGGCATCGGTGATCCCTTGAGCCACTGCGAAGAACTCAAAGCGTTCGACGTAGTCTTCCCACGTGTGGGGCTCTGATGGCTGGAAGGGCTCCAATACCCTTGGACTCTCCATTGTCCTGTGGGCAGGGTCGTCTTCTCAGCCGGCCAGTGAGTCTTGTTCTTAGCTACAATCCGGACTCTGAGGCAGGGCTGCGTTTAACCGCTCCTCAGCATTCCGGATCCCACCTTTGTCGCCAGTTGTTGTGACGTGGGGTTTGTGATTTCAGCTCTCTTGACATAATATGCTGGAGACAGTTCTGTAGTAACGCTTCTTTATTACAGCAAACAAGACTGAGAACTGAGGAGGGGAGAGCTACATTTATAGGGACAGGGAACTAGCTAGAAAGGATACATTTTGGAGGGAACAATATCAGGCAATCACAGTCCTGCCTTTTGGAGGAAACCAATAAGACAGAGGATCCAAATACAGCAGCTTAAATGAACCAATAGTAGCTGTACCCTCTGGAACCAAAAGGCAGTTACTTTACCCTAATGCAAATACAGACAACAATAATACAGATATAAAATCCTTTGACTCAATACACAACATCCCTGGATGCCTAGATCCAGATTTGGGGCAAGTACTCATTGGTGGGGAAGCCCCAACACAGATTTAAAATCACAAAACATTCAGCAAAGTAAAGCATGGAAATATAGGTTGTTAGACCCTTAAAATATCCCCTTCTATGTTTTTTCAAAAATTCTCCACGTCCTGCAGCATAGAAAGAGATCACATATTAGGTAGGTTTAAAATTGTTTTCTTAGAAATCCTTTAAAGGTCGGATTCATGTGCTTTTCCAAACAACTTCAAGAAAAGACAGGCAGTATAACTTGGTTTCCAAAATGGTAAGTGTAAATTATTTGTATAGAAACACAAAGGTGATTTCCTTAAGCTACACAGTCCAAGCTTGGAGGATCCAGTTTAGGTAAGGTAAAGGACCCCTGGAAGCAGGGCCCTCTTAAGCATATCCGGCGCTGTGGTGCAAAGATCCCTCCGGTGCCCCCCCCCTTTCCTGAAACCACCAAGAAAACAGGAAACTTAAACAAACCTCAGTCAGCAAAGCATGTGACTCTTACTTTAGGGTTGCGGTTTCAAGCCCCATGTTGGGCAAAAGACTAGATGGGCTGGACTAGATGACCATGGTGTTCCCTTCCAACTCTGTGAATGGTTCTGTTATTCTGTTGTATCTGAAGGGCTGTTCACAGGGAAGATGGAGCAAACTGGTTTTGTGAGAGATGCTTGTGCTGTGATTCCTGCGCTGGAGGGGGTTGGTCTAGAGGACCCTCGGGGTCCCTTCCAGCCATCCAGTTCTGTGATCTTATGATTAAAATACTCCAAGAAATAAATAAACGGGTTTCTCTGTGGCAGTCACTGGAAAGGGCTCCAGGGGCGGCCATCCCACAGAAAGTTTGGCATGTGCCCTGTAGCCCAAGCCCCATTCATCAGGCAAGACCCGGTGAGCCGAAGGACCTGAAGGACCACAGTGGCAAGGGCTGCCCAGGAGAGCTTGGCTGGGGATCTATCTATATCCATCTATAGGGCTGATCCATTTTATCTTAGGTAGGATTTAAAGATTAATAAACTGCCAGTGATCAAATCAAATCCAGCTCCTTCTCATTTTAACCCACCACCCCTCCTGGGAAGAAGAAAAAGAAGAAAGGGGAGGCAGGTAGAGAAGGTCATATGCAGATCTTCAGACACATTTTCTCTCCAGCAAAGACTTGATAGGTGGGGTGCCTTCTGTTACCTGACCTTACAAAACTTGACCCCCCCCCCGAGAAGTGTGTTCCCAGTAACAAAGAATAACAAAGAATATTAAATAATACAATGCATATCTTGGGTTTGCATCATGACGACCCAAGGTGCGGGAGGGAAGGGAGAGGGAGAGAGGAGCTGATCTACATATAAATGCTAGCTAGCAGAGAGATCTAGGGGGAGAGAAAGAAGCAGAAAGGAGAGGCGATCCCTAAATGCATTTCTGCAAACTGAGGTTTGAACAGGACATTTAAAGCAGAAGAACGCTCTTTTGCAGAGGTGAATTTGACCATGCCGTGGGTGAAAATGACCTGGAGGAGGGAGGCAAAGTGTGCCTCCCAACCCGTGATTTTGTTTGGTGGCTGACGCTCCGTCCTCTTCTTTTAGCCGAGCCTGGTGAGGGGCTGGGAGGCAGAAGCGCTCATGTTTCCTGCCTCTTGGACAGACACACACACACAACACCAAAGAAAGAGAAGGACAAGAGGGGAAACAAACTGATGGGTCATTTTCCCTTTTGAAAAGCAAAACAAGGAGGTGTCTGCCCCAGTGGTGGGGGAAGGGGGAGTGGCATTCCCACTGGCCTGCCGGGGGGGGGGGTGTGCCGGTGCTTTCAGATGCTTTACCACTCCCCCCTTCCTCCCCCACTGTCGCCAGCCATATAGGTGGCAGGGTGCAGCTGGCGGGACTCACCTGGGTGCCCCTGAGAGGCCTGCAGCCTGGCGCAATGCGCCAGTAAGCCCAAAGAGAAAGACGGCTCTGCCTGGACTGTTAAGTCCAGTCAAAGGCAACTATGGGTTTGTGGCGCTCACCTCGCTTCAGGCCAAGGGAGCCGCCGTTTGTCCACAGACAGCTTTCCAGGTCATGTGGTCAGCAGGATGAAACTGCTTCTGGCACAACAGAACACTGTGACAGACACCAGAGCGTACGGAAACGCCGTTTACCTTCCCGCCGCAGCGGTACCTATTTATCTACTTGCACTGGCATGCTTTTGAACTTCTAGGTTGGCAGGAGCTGTAACAGAACAACCATTGCTCTTTGCATCGCAGGGATTCAAACAGCTGACCTTCTGATCGGCAAGCCCAAGAGGCTCAGTGGGTTAGACCACAGCGCCACCCACGTTCCAGCTTAGACCTCCTTACTGGCAGCGGCGGAGCATATGCCTTCGCTGCCCAGGGCGGGCATGCTCCTGAGGGGCACGAGGTGCGGAGGGTGCCCTCCCACGTGCCACAGTTCAGGGTAGGAGAGGAGCAGGGAAGCTGCTGCTCACTCTCCTCCTGCTCTGTGCACTGGCTCAGAGATGATCCAGCAATGGAGCTGCTGCAGTCGGGTGCACCTCGCCACGGCTGAGGAGGGCTGCTCTCTGCTGCTGGGTCAGAAGAGCTGCTGTCACCGGGTGCGAGGTGTGCTGCCCACTCACCTGCCATTTTGTCACCCCCCCAGTCATGACATCTGGGTTGGGCTGCACCCCCTGCACCCCCCTTCCTACGCCTCTGCTTACTGGTAGGGTTCACATGGTGGAAAGGGAGAGAACAAAGAGTTTGGTAACCCGTCCACTGAAGGTGAGGGGAAGTGACCTAGCTAAGCCTAACGGGACAACTTATTCTATGGACTTAACTCCTTCGTGCAATAATTAGAGTTATGCATGTTGGTTATATGATACTGGATATCCCTTACATAACACAAAATGTAAGTCAAACTGGGATGCTTAATGGGAGATTTTGTCTTAGCTGCAGGAGTGACCGCTCCACTAATTCTGACTCTTCATAGGTGTTGCCATGTTGTATTTTAAGAGTTCTCTTGTCCATAGTGCCCTGTCTCCATTAGCATTAAGCAACCTACTCCCTTTCTTTCTCTCAAGCTACAATAGTTCAGTGGTTAGTATGGCAGACTAGGACCAAGCAGATCCAGTTTTGAATACCCACTTGGCCCTGAAGCACTTTGAGTGATTTTGTACCAGTCTCTCTCCATCTCTCTCTCTGGCTATGCACACACCTTACGCTTAAAACACATCCCCTCCCTGCAAAGAATCCTAGGAGCTGACAAACTCCCTTCAGCCTAATCTTTCTTGCATGGTTTGTTGTGAAGATGAAAGGGGTGTAGGGAGAGAGATGATGGACAGAGGGAAATCATTGATTTCTTTGGAAGAAAGACTGGATATAAAAGTGTAAATACATTTCTCAGCATCTCCCCCCCCCCCCTTGCAATATGTGGATAATGCTGACCTACCTTATAGGCTCATCCTCAAAGATTGCTGAAAACAATGTAATTTGAATGCGCAGTGTGAAGGCTTAGTGAAGCAATATTTAACAAGTAGCTGTGGTTAATCTTTAAAATATACCTTGGGTTATTTCCTGCAATTATATTCCAGTGTAGTGCATAAATTGTAAAGGATTAACGGAGCAATGAAAGATGAGCCCTGCAAGGGAGGACCACCTCCCTCCTCACCTTTGGTAATTAAATATTTGCTAAGAAGTCACACATTATAAGCGTCATTGCCTTGTTGGTGCCTGCTACCACTGTCAGCCATGGCTGCGTTTCCCATAAATGCAAAGGTCTAAGAGAGCAGTCTATTGAACATGATCCCTCCATTAAAGCAGCAAGTTGATGCCAGACTGCTCTTGAGGAGAGGAGGGAGGACTTGGCTTTCAAAATTTGCATGCAGAGGTAGCAGTTTCCTCCTAATTTAATTAGTAGATACCTTGCCACAAAAATCCCATAATTAATTGTTGTGAAACTGATAGGTAACAAAGTGTATTTCCACTTCTGTAACAGATCATATCTTCCTATATGCATAAAAATGTAAGGTGTCATCATGCTCTGCAGCTTACATAGCTTCTGATAGGCAGCCAAGCAGCTGCAGCACATGGATCTGGCCGGCCCCTTGGGAGTTGTTTCCCCTCCACTAAAATGTGTATGGGGTATAAGGGGTGGTTGGTCAGGTGTGTGTGTGCGGGGGGGGGGGAGAGAGCTGAAGGCTAGGCAGTGGGGCAGCCCCTGGTCATAAACATAACAGCATTCCCATAACACAGGCAGCATCTCACTAACCAATTCAATAAGCATAGTAGCCATTTCAGCAAAGCTCAAAGCAGCAATGGGAGGCGGAGGATTAAGTACAAAAATAAAAAATCCATTTAAAATGAATCAATTCCTACAGAGCAGCAGCAGTAAAATGAAATGAAAGCACAAATCCTTAAAAGAAAACCCAGCCCCACCAGCCCCCATTATATTAGCCCAAACTGATATAGGATGTCAGAAAATGTTCTCAGCATCTTACCTTCAACCGTCCAAACATTTATAAAATTTATATACTGCTTTTCACCACAGTGAGGTCCCAAACCAACAACCTTTTAAACATTCTGCAAGTAAAATCAAGCAGCAGTGGTGCAACACAAGCACTCCTAACTTTCAGAGCAGAACTAGCCAAATCTTCTCAATGCTTAGGAGGACAGATGTGTGTTAAATAGGACCCATGAATGGGCAGGTTGGCTGGGGAACTCCTCCTGGGACCCGACTCTTCTGGCCCAAGGAGAGCAGCACTTCTCATGGCAGGGATGGGAACGGATAATGGCCACATGGTAAGCCAAAGTCTTGAGGGTGCCTGTGGCGTTCGTACAGAGCCCCTGGTCGTTTCACGGACTATTGACCTGTACACCACTGCTTTATTCTTCCGCTGCCACCAACCGGGTTTCTTCTGGTGAAATACTGAGTCTCAGTCAGGTTGTAAACAATGAAGATTAAAGTTTATTGAAGAACAAACAAGTTTTAAATATATTCAGAACGGTTTCTCAGATGCACTCCCTTAACTAGATGTGGCACTATCTCCCACTGTCACACTCTTCTCTCTCAGTTCTATCCCTGTCTCTCACTCTAGCTGTCACAACTGCTATGTTCGTCTTACTGGCTCTGTCTCCTCTATCTCCCAATGGTGAAACCCCTGGGCTGAGCCTCAAAACCAGGTAGGCTCCACCTCTGAGCTTTCTCATTGGTCAATCTACATTAACTATTTCCACCCCCCTGTACAAACAAAATCAAAAGAAATGGGCAAATGCCACAGTGCCCAAGGGGGGAGAGAAAAAGAAGACAAAGCCAGCTGGAAGACTGGGCTATTGGGCACTTCCACTTCCTACAAACCTCCAGTTTGTTTTTGCTTTGATGAAATTTGCATGACAAGGAACAATTATTTTAGACAACTTCTGTTGCTCCCCCAGTGCCCTCTGGACATTCAGTGTAGCATTTTCCTCCACTAGAGAGGAATAGTAAAACCAATGAGCCAGGCAGCACTAAACCTCCCACTGGTGGCTGAGTGTGGTGCAGAAAAATCACATGATGAAACTGCTAATTGCTGGAGCTCAAGAATTCGCTTTTAAAGCTGGAATTGTTGCTAAGGCATTTTAAGATTCTGTCCTTATGGCTGCCATTCTTGGCCAGGTTCTCCTTATTTACTTATTTACTGTTAACTGTTTCAAAGGTCTGATTATGAGCCTGAACACCTGCTCAGTCAGCTCCTGGGTAAGGTTTGTGCCACTTATGCCCTCTCCCAGACCATTTCATTGATCACCGCTCCACACTGCAAAACAGTAAAAAATCAGCAAAACAGACCCCACAGCACTGGAGAGGGTGCTCAGGCATTATCATGCCAGTGGCCCTGGGAGCTTCACCATTCCATAGTGAAATTAGGGCCCCAAGCCATTTTTTTCCAGGAGGTGTTAATTATTTTCTTCTGGTAACCAGATTACTTGTGCCGATTACTCCAAGAGACCAGCTTCATTGTTTAAGACAAAATACTTTTACTTCCGAGGGACGCAGGTGGTGCTGTGGGTTAAACCAAAGAGCCTTGGGCTTGCCGATCAGAAGGTCAGCAGTTCGAATCCATCGACGGGGTGAGCTCCCGTTGCTGGGTCCCTGCTCCGGCCAACCTAGCAGTTCGAAAGCACCTCAAAGTGCAAGTAGATAAATAGGTACCGCTCCGGCGGGAAGGTAAACGGCGTTTCCATGCGCTGCTCTGGTTCGCCAGAAGCGGCTTAGTCATGCTGGCCACATGACCTGGAAGCTGTACGCCGGCTCCCTCAGCCAATAAAGCGAGATGAGCGCCACAACCCCAGAGTCGGCCATGACTGGACCTAATGGTCAGGGGTCCCTTTACCCTTTACCTTTATTGTTACTTCCAGCCTGTGACAAGATGTGAGGATTTCATTAAATAGCCCCAAATAGTTTGCATGTGATCACTATACTGCCAGTTTCTTCCTCCTCTGCTGCTGATCCCATCACTGCTACTGTCAAGACTTCTGTTCTTGCTTATTTTCTACAGCAACCCCAGGCTCAGTACTTGTAATCATTATCTGTTACCTTTTACAGTGGTACCTTGGGTTACATACGTTTCAGGTTACATACGTTTCAGGTTACAGACTCTGCTAACCCAGAAATAGTGCTTCAGGTTAAGAACTTTGCTTCAGGATAAGAACAGAAATCGTGCTCTGGCGGCGCAGCGGCAGCAGGAGGCCCCATTAGCTAAAGTGGTGCTTCAGGTTAAGAACAGTTTCAGGTTAAGAACAGACCTCCAGAACGAATTAAGTACATAACCCGAGGTACCACTGTATATCATAATGAACTTGACATTGCTCCAGGTGGCATTTGACTTTTTCACCTGGCTACCTGCTGTATATCAAAGACATGGGTAGGCAAACTAAGGCCTGGGAGCCAGATGCGGCCCAATTGCCTTCTAAATCCATCCCGTGAACTGTCCATGAATCAGCGTGTTTTTACATGAGTAGACTGTGGCCTTTTATTTAAAACGCATCTCTGGATTATTTGTGGGGCCTGCCTGGTGTTTTTACATGAGTAGAATGTATCCTTTTATTTAAAATGTATCTCTGGATTATTTGAGGGGCATAGAAATTCATTCATTTTTTTTCTTCCAAAATATATTCCAGTTCCCCCACAAGGTCTAAGGGACAGTGGACCGGCCCCTGCTGAAAAAGTTTGCTGACCCTGATCAAAGACATCACTAGTGCTTCTCTGCTTCTATCTTTCTAAATAAGCAAGCGAAGGTTGGGTCTCTCCCCTTGCCCCAACACTCTCTTTCTCTTTCCAAGCAACCTGGTCCATAAAGACCTCCCACTCCCCCCCCCCAAATATTTTTTATTGAACTTTATAACACACAACATAAATAATCATGACTGTTAAGTCAGCAAAGTGTCAACTGTGGTGGGTCTGTTCGATATGCTTAAATAGAAAGGAGAGGAGGATGGTAAATGAGCTTTGTGAGCAGGGTGGGGGGAATAGGGAGGGCAGAATGGAATATCAGAAATCTTTAAGCTATATCTGTGTTACAATTTGGGCCAGTCCAAGATGACATGTGTGCTGTTGATGGGCAGGTGTCCTCGTGCTTGCTGACAAAGTCCATGAAAGGATGCCAGGTTGCAACCAACAAGCTCCCCCTTTTTCTAAAAGTGCCCTGAGCCAGTCTGGCAAGTCGAGTTGCCGTTTCAAAATTTATAAATCTGAGATGCTAGGCACTTTAAGTCTAGCGTTGATTGAGTTCACAGGTGTTGATATGACATTTGGGAGCATGGAGGCTGTCATTGTTTGTGGAGTTTATTAGTGAAAGAGGCAGGAGTTGCATGATAACACCATGCTCTTCTTCCACGGCTCTAGGGTCATCCTCTTTATGTTCACATGTATTCTCTATCTCCTCATCTGGGTTTATTTCCTCTGGTTCTCTGGTTAGCTGATTGGACCCCTGAAATGATCTTGCTCCTCTCTGATTCATGATGGCTTGTTTTGATCAGCTGAAAATTCTGGTCTCCATTTCTGAAGTGATTTTGCAAGGAGATCTTTGGCTCCAGCCAACTGATAATTGTCCCAGTAGGTAAAGGCCCCTTTTGTTGTGATGCATGCTGGAGCTGGAGAATTTGGAAGCAATCATTTAAGCAATTCATTGTTGCCATGGAGTATCAACTGGTCTTGGTCCAAGGAAGAAGGATGGCCAGAGGAAGCAGATTACCAAGTCTCTCTGTTATCCCTCAGCTTGCAGCGTCATTTAAGCAATCTGGCTATAGAATGTGAATTCTCCTCCCAGTTGGCAGCTTGTGATGCCCAACATTAAAAAAGGAAGCTGTGTTTTGGATGTGTCTTCTCTGCATACCAGGGAGCTACTTCCTTGAGAAGCCAGAGAGAAGTTGCAAGATTACAGATGATTGTTCTTTCCAATTTGTCTTTTATGCTCCTTTTAACATATGTGTTACATATTTTTATTTTTTGTTGTACATCTCTTTGAATTACTTTCTGTATATATATATATAAAGGCAAGTGATAAGTTTAACAAATCATCACCACCTTTCTCTGTTGTGGGGAGAGTACCTGGTCTAGATGAATCTTTCGTCTGCTCCAGCAAAGTACCGGTAGTTTTTGCTGCCTTAAGCCCCTTCTCCAGGAAGGAAAGCCAAGCCTGTCTAAAATGTACCACCACCTTTCTTGCAAACCTTTATAGGCTGCAGAGTTCCATTTGGAAGGCAAAGCACAGGACTTAAAAATAATAAATAAAGGTTGGGGAAAGAAATTCATTATTCCAACAGAGTGCACATTCCATTACAACTGTCCTGAACTGCTACAAATAATGGATTTGTTCTCAGAGGCTTTTATACTTCTGGCTTCCAGTATTATTATAAAGTCCAGACTTTAGAAGTGTTGTAAAGGACCTTCCCTCTCCCTCCCCTCTCTCCACATTACAGAGACATGTTCTCATTTTTTTCTGACTATGGATGCTCTCTTGGGTTTTTTTCAATTAAAGCAGGAAAAAGAAGGAGAAGGCAGGTTCCCCCTAATGCCAAACTCAAGTGGCAGAGTGCCAACAAGACTGGTGCATTTTTGTTTACAACATGCCAAAGGATGGCTAAAGAGAAGCAAGAGGGTGGTATTGCCAGGCTTAGGTGGATACTGAGGTATGCAGAAGTATGGAACATAAGATTAAGGAACCCAAAGGTGATAATCCCCTGCAATGAGAACTGAACATGTTCAGTGACCTCCAAGAGCCACAGAATGTTGGAAAATAAAATTGGGCAATGGAGCAGGTAGTGAATTGGCCTGCTTGAGCCCCTTACAGCAGGGGATATGGACCTTTGGACCTTCCAGATGTTGCTGAATTGGAACTGCTATCACCTCTGGCCATTGGCCATGCTGGCTGGGGCCGATGGGAGTTGTAGTTCAGCACCCTGCCTTATAGCTGATGGTGTCCTGGGTGGGGGTAGGGAATGTTTCGGATATTACGGGGGTGGGGGGACATATTTAAATGTTACAAATATTATGCAAAAAACGTATTCTTTTGACTTGACAGCTCAGGGAAGTTACCTAGCTTTAAAAATCATATAAAATCAACTCCTTTGCCAGTTTCCTTCATTCCACCGCCCATTTGCTTCATTGGCCAAGGACTTGGAAGCCACTTGGTCCCTACCATAATCCCTCAAGTGGGAGGTCACGTAATCACAGGAAAGTACTCATAGGTGTCAATCGCTGGGCAAAGGCACTCCTCTGGCCTTGCCCAGGTGGCAGACTATGCAAACCAAAGTTCTATTGTCCTTTTGTAGTAGGTGCTTAGAATGTTCTTCCCAATACATATCCTGTATCCGCCTGTTGCCCCAACACATTCCTCCTGTGTTAATCACGTATAACCCTCCCCTTTTCTGATGTAGCAGTGATGTAGCAATGATGTAGTGATGATGCTTAATGAATTGTATGCTGGGATAAGATAGAAACCTTTAAAAGTCCTTGTCACCCCATCCTCGGGGTTCAAAATTCCTCTTTGAACCTGTTGCACAATATACTTTGGTCTACAGCTATTTGCTCCGGTTGGTGGCTGGACTCCTTTCTTTATTCCGCAGGGACCCACGGGCTCTGCCCGACCAGCTGGGGGACTGAGCAGCCTCACACCTAGATTTTTCCGTAACAGGAAGGACTCATTTTTTAAGGAGTGAGCATGTTGTTGCTTGTTCCAGATTTCCTAGCCTAATTCCCAATGATTCAACTGAGCCAGTATGTTTAATACGGACTGAGCAAAGACTCTTAAGATGAGGAAATCTTATTTACATGTGTAGGGGGAGGGGAAGCACATTGTTGCTTAGGGGAGGGGAAATGATAAACACAGGCAGAGAATATAGACACAAATTCATTTCCTCATAAATGAAATGGCATATAGGGCATTTCACAACAGCTGGCCATCTGCAGGGATCTGTCTTTAATATCTCTTCTTTCTGCCATCAAAAGGGCATTTTATTTCCTGGAAAACTTCTCATAGTCTACTGTCCTTAACACGTAAAAGTGCAGAGGTGAGTTTTTGAAGTCCATAGCTTCTCTTGGTCTAATTTGCATTATTTGCCAAATGAGAAATCCCAGAGTTTCCCCAAAAGTTTGGAATGGCAGTATTTTGATAAATTTGGAAACACAAAGCCAAGAACATACCGTAAATGTTTCCTTTTGCCTGCCTGAAAGAAAAGGTTTCCCAAAGTGTCAGAGAACGTCGTGGATTTCCCAGTCTGGTGCCTTCCAGAGCTTTGAGATTATCACTTCCCTTCAGCCAACATCAGAATATTAAAAAGAAATTCAAAGGTGCTCTAGAATGAGAAGGTCAGCTGAGCCAAGACCATGAACTGTGTATCTGTTCCAGAATTGGCTTCTCAACTCGACTAAGAACCAAAGCATGAGAGCAGGGGAGTGCCGTCAGTTTCAGCCTTTAGCTGCTAAAATGTGGGTCTTGACAACACCACAGTAACACCTGTCTGTTGGGATTCTCTTGTCTTTGTGGTGGATGTCCTTGTATCTTCATGAATTGAAAGTGTGCATTTTCCTAGTTGCTAAAATATATGTATGAGAGAGGAGTCTGTCTTTCTCTGTTTTCTTCCTTCTGAAAATTAATTACACCCCACTGTTTTCACTGATGCTCTGCATATCAGAACCCTCTAAGTGCCAGTTTTACTTCCTTAAGCAATATTTCTAAATGTCAAGATAATGTCGTTAGGAAGCCATGAGCTTTACTGCAACCCAGGATGAGCAGCGGTTGCCTCTGCCTGGGACGGCATGGAGCAGGTTCCATGCGGGTTTGGGAATCAGCCCTTTCCTTGTTTTACAAAACACACACACACACACACATGTTTTCTTAAAAAGAAAAATTACTTTCTCCCCTTGTGCCCACCCCCAACACGCTGCTGTTCTTTCCCCCAAGGAGCTAGTATTTGAGAAAAGCAAATTAAAACACAAGAGGTGAAAATGTATTACTTACACTAACTGATACAGGCTTGAAAAATGCATTTCCAGCAGCATTTTTGCATATTTGACCATTGCAACACAATGGTTGGAAAGATATGTGCATTTGTTGCGTGTTTCTTCTTAGCCTCTGACCATGTTGACTTTCATACAGGTGCTTGGTCAGCCTTTAGCAAACCATACTGGTACCCACTGATGGTCCGTGCTGGGAGTGAGAGGGATTAGGACAGTGGTTCTCAACCTTCCTAATGCCGCGACACTTTAATACAGCTCCTCATGTTGTGGTGACCCCCAACCATAAAACTATTTTCACTGCTACTTCATAACTGTAATTTTGCTACTGTTATGAATCGTAATGTAAATATCTGATATGCAGGATGTATTTAATTGTTACATATTGAACATAATTAAAGCATAGTGATTAATCACAAAAACAATATGTAATTATATATTGTGAAATATTTATTTCTAATTACAAACAAATGAAATTTTGTCTTGAAGCATGGTGTAGCATGGGTAACAGTCTTAATATAACAACAGTAAACTACATTACTACATTTTGCGACAGTATGCGTAAAAAGCCAACATCAGTGCAAAGGTTGAGATTGCTTCCTTCTCACCAGATCAGAAATTCTCGGGGCAGTCTTTGCAAGAGCACAACGAATATCATCTTCCACAGGAAGTCTACTTCTGTATTTAGACTTGATAACCAACAAGCAACTCTGTTTCACAAAGATATGTTGTTGGAAATGGAAGAAGAAGGCGCAACACAGTCTTAGACAGAACAGGATATAACTGCAAACACTTGATCCAGAATTTTGTAACTGGCCTTGTAGAGAAATCAGTTCTCGCTGCATCGCTGTTAATAGGTTCAGTGAACTCCTCTTGTGCTGTCTCAGGAGCATCTTCAACTTTGACTGTGAATGGGCTTCTGGCCAGTGCAAATGGGGTGTCAGGTAGATTTGGAAAGTATGACGAAATTTCGTCTGCAAGCATGTGCAAGTGTTCTTTCACAGAAATTATCATCGTAATCCTTTTGTCTGGTTCAATGTCATGTTCCTCAAAGAAAGCAGATAAGGTAGGCAACAGGTAAATTTTATTTTCATCCAATTTTTTAAATTTTTTTTTTGCCAAAGCTGAAGTTTCATTTGGAATGATTGGAACTTTTCAGACAAATTGAGGCATGTTGCATTTGGTCCTTGTAGTGATAAATTTAACTCATTCAAGATGGCAAAGATGTCAGCCAAGTAAGCTATTTTCTGCAGTTCACTTTTATTGCTGAAAAGTGCTTCGAACTGCGGTCTTGCTTTCTGATTAAAAAACGTTGTGAGTTCATCATGAGGCTCAAAAACACGTTTTAAAACTTTTCCTCTCAACAACCATCTCACTTCAGTGTGAAATAGCAGAGCATTGTTCGGCGCATCCAACTCGTTGCACAGTTGTGAAAACAGTTGACTGTTTAAAGTGCTTGCCTTTACAAAATTGACAGAACTTATGATGCTTTTTTTACTTCTTGTAACTCTTGTGGCAGCGTCTTCATTGCTAATATTTGCCGATGAATCATACAGTGAATTCTGATGACTTTTGGTGACTCAGTACCAAACGTTGAAATCCAGATCGACATCCTAGCATAGCTGGAGCACCATCTGTGCAAACACCACAAACCTTTTCCCAAGAGATCTTATGCTCTTTCAGAAATGAACCAACTGTGTCAAATACATCACGTGCAGTAGTTGTCATTTCAAGAGGTTTGCAAAAAAGAAACTCATCTTTAAAGTCACCATCATTAAGATACCTCATGTAAATCAGTAACTGTGAACAGTTTGCAACGACTGTAGATTCATCAAGCTGGATACTAAATATTGGAAGTGGAGCAGATTTAATTTCCTGGATTACCTGATCAAGAATATCAGCAGACAGGCTTCCTGTTTCCGGTGTTGAGAAATGGCTGACTCCCACACGATCGGACCCCAGCCATGCCGGTAATTCAGGGTTGATATGGGAATAATTAGCCCAGGCAGACTCCCAGGGTGGGGAAGGACTGTCTCGTAGACCCACAGACCGTCTGAGATTGTCAGCTTGCATCAAGGTCTTCTAAAGCCTTAGCCTCAAAGCTTGTTCCTTAGTCCTCTCTTGTGTCAAGATGTGTCCTATTTCCCTCTCCCTTGATTGCTGGCTTGGATCCTAACCCCTGCCTCATTTTGGGCACAGGCCTGCTTCTGGATTTCTTGTACTGATTTCCAGCTCCGCTCACCCCACCCCCAAAATGATGCCTGATCCTAGAGCCTGATAGGTCTAGAAGGGCATTTTTGTTTGTTTTTAGATATGCACAAAAATATAATTGCATTGCTTCTATTTTTTAAAAAAGAAAAAGTTAAATCTATTGATTTATCATAAAATGTAAGTGCACTGCTTCTTTAAAGGGTGAGACTGGTTGATCTTTTTCCTTGTAGGAAAGTATGAAATTTCTGTGTGCATTTCCCTCTCCTTTCGGGCTGGTTGTGTAAAAGCAAGTAAAAATTACGGTGTGTTTTCCAGAGTGGAAGTAACATCTTTGTCACTTAGCTTTTTGGAGCTCAGCCACGGATGAATAAAACGTTCCACTAGTGCATTATATTTCTTCAGTATAATTGCACTAAAAGGGCACAGTGACATAGTGTACAGAGCATAATGAGCTATAAACTAAAAGAAAGAGGAGTGGGGACAAACAAAGGACTGCTATGGAGAGCTATCCCGGGTGAAGGAAGCTGTTGGAGGTGGTGGCTCAGAGACCACAGACAGGAGTCAAGTGGCCCAAGAAACAACTCTGTCAGAGTGACAGGTTCTCAAAATGTGAGACCCAGGTCAGAGTCAGCAGTTTTAAGACTAGATGGGACCCTCCTGGCTTGGGAATTCTAGTATTGCACATAGGCTGTCTGTGGTGGTGATGCCATTGTATGCTGGAGATGAGGATCTGCTTCTACTTGACACTGGGAGCCAACTTTGGACCATTCAGTCCAGATAGTGGAGTCTCCACTTAAGATGCTTAAGGGATTGTCTGAAGTGAGATTGAAGTTACATTGAAAAAATATAATAAAACAGCAACTAAGTGGTTCACATTTGAACGGTCCCCAGGAAAAGCCACCTCAGCTTTAATGTCCCTTTGATGTGCAACTTCCACCACATTTCCATACACATTCTTTGGACCTCCTTTACCCTCCATAGGTATGTCTACTAAGGGTTATTATTGGGCTACTGGAGAACCCAAGGCCGGGGTTGCTGGCTGCCCCATGATCTTCACTGGAAACACATAATGTTTATTTTCGTCTTGTGAACCACTCTGAGATCTTTTGATGAAGGCAGTATATAAATCAATCAAACAAACAAACAAACAAAAATTGACCAACCATTGAGAAGATTTGTGCCACCTCAGTGCCACATCCACTTTTATGCATGTGAAAATATCCATGTCTTCTTTTATGCATGCAGATACATGAGATCCACAGAAAAAGGGCAGTATACATATTTAATCTTCTTTTTCTTTGGCGATCCCTTGTAGCCGAGTAAGATTGTCTTCCATAAACACGGTTTTAATAGTGAGTCCATAAGTGACCGTGGAGCATAGCTGTCAACTTACAGATTTGAAAATAAGGCACCAGCAGCCTCAAAAATAAGGGATCAGCAGCCAAAATAAGGGATGTTAGTCAACCAGCAGCCAAACCAAGCCTCAAGCGGAGGTTGTGACCAGCATGAAGTGGGACTGCCCAGCTCCCCTCATTCCCCGCAAGCCTTCCTTTTGCCATGCCCTCCGCCTCTTGCTTCTTCCCTGCTCGCTCATCTCTCCCCACCACACTTCCTAGGGAGGGAGGGAGGAAGGGGACGGTCTCTCTAGCTCCACTGTGAGCCAAGGGCAGCTGCAGCCCCACCGGGAGAGGCGAGGCGAGAGGGCAGGGAGGACATCAGGCTGCTGCTGCTAGCCCCCCTCCCTCCCCGGCGGGGTGGAGACTGCTGCTCCTCCTGCCTCAGTTTTCTTTTGCCCGCCCCGCAACCACGGCGCGTGGCCTGTGGGGTTTTTCTTTGAAAGTGAAAGCACCCTGGGCGCGCAGAGGCAGCGGGAAAGGCTTGCGCAGCTGCGTTAGCCGGGAGGGAGGAGAAGGGGGAGCGGGGGCGGAGATTGCAACCCCCCCTGCGCACTCAGGGCGGGCTTGGTTTGTTCCTGTCGCTGACAGGAGAGAGGAGGAGGAGGAGGAGGGGGGGATTCTCGCTGAGCCGCTGTCGTTCCCTGAAGCGAAGGGACTCGGGGATCCTGGAAAGTGGTGGGGTGATGTATTTGGGCCGGGGGGGGGAGCGGCGGCGCTTTTGCTGCTGCCGCCACCTCTGTTGCCGCTGGAGAAAGGAGGCGACAAAGAGGAAGAGGAGGAAGACACGGGGGCTCGGGCCACAGGGGGCTGTAGCCCGGTGGGCCCAGGCTTGGGGGGGGGGAGACAGATGCTGCCAAGCAGCGCGCGGCTGCGGGGTGTAGTTGTTGCTGCCACCGGCGGCGGCATGGAGAAGGGTCGGAGAGGCTGAGCCGGACTCAGGGAGGGAGGGAGAGGAGCTGCTTCCTTTGAAACCCAGGAAATTTACGGGACATCATCAATCCGGGACAGCAGTGGGAAACGGCACTGGGATAAGGGAGTTTCCCACCAAATAAGGGATGGTTGACAGCTATGCTGTGGAGGCCAATTCTGGATCCACACGTCCTTCCACAGTGGGGACGTTGGTTTCTGGACGGGAGTTGATCACAGTGTGGATTTGCCAAGCATGCCTTCCTCTTAGCACGTTTCTCCCTTGCGTCCTGAGTTTGAGTGTCTTCAAAGGCCATTACACCTTTGGTAAAGGCTGTTCTCCAACCGGAGCGCTCGCAGGCCAGTGTTTCCCAGTTGTCAGTGTTTATACTACATTTTTTTTTAGATTTGCCTTGAGACAGTCTTTAAACCTCTTTTGTTGACCACCAGCATTAAGCTTTTCATTTTTAAGTTCGGAATAGAGTAGTTGCTTTGGAAGACGATCATCAGGCATCCCCACAACATGACCAGTCCAACAAAGATGATGCTGAAGAACCATTGCTTCAACACTGGTGATCTTTGCTTCTTCCAGTACACTGATATTATTTCGCCTGTCTTCCCAAGTGATGTGTAAAATTTTTCGGAGACACTGTTGATGGAATCTTTCGAGGAGTTGGAGATGGTGTTTATAAGCTGTCCATGTTTCACAAGCATATAGTAAGGTTGGTAGTACAATAGCTTTGTAAACAAGCATTTTGGTTTCCCTGTGAATGTCCCGGTCCTCAAACACTCTGCACTTCAGTCTGGAGAAAGCTGCACTCGCAGAGCTCAGACTATGCTGGATTTTGGCATCAATGTTGGCCCTTGTGGAAAGATAACTGTGCAGCTGGGAGAAGTGATTGACATTTTCTAATGTTACACCATTGAGTTGGATTTGTGGCACTGCAGAGGGGTTATTTTGTACTTGGTGGTGCAGCATTTTGGTTCTTTGGATGTTGAGTGATAGGCCAAGCTTTTTGTAAGCTTCTGCAAAGATATTTAGGATGGTTTGGAGGTCATCCTCTGAGCGTGCGCACACTACGTTGTCATCGGCATACTGAAGCTCTATGACGGAAGTTACGGTAACCTTACTCTTTGCTTTCAGCCTGCTCAGATTGAAGAGCTTTCCATCTGTTCGGTATATGATTTCTACTCCGGTGGGGAGTTTCCCTTCGACAAAGTGTAGGATCATGGCAATGAAAATAATGAATAGAGTTGGGGCGATAACACAACTCTGTTTAATACCTGATTCCACTGTGAATGGTTCACTTTGAGAGCCATTGCTATCTGTGATTGTTGCTGTCATATTATCATGGAGGATCCAAATGATGCTTTCAAATTTATCTGGGCAGCCACTTTTCAGAAGGACAGCCACAGGGCATTACGATTTACAGTGTCGAAAGCCTTAGTCAGGTCAAGAAATACAGGGGTTGGTTTTGCTCTCTGCATTATTCTTGAAGCTGTCGAGCGGTGAAAATCATGTCCACTGTCTCCCTAGAAGGCCAAAAACTGTTTTGGGATTCAGGAAGGGTCACCTCAGATATTGTTACGAGACGGTTTGCTAAGATCCTTGCAAGAATTTTGCCAGCTGCAGCTAATAGAGAGATGCCTCGATAGTTTCCACAATCAGTTCTGTCACCCTTTTTTTAAGAGATTGATAATTTTGGAATCCTTAAAGTCTGCTAGGATTTCTTCTCTTTTCCAGATTTTTTGGATGAGCTTGTGAAGTTGTTGTGTAAGTTCAATTCCGCCTACTTTGAAGATTTCGGCAGGTATCCCATCAGGTCCACTAGCTTTGTTGTTTTTCATTTGGTTAATAGCTGTACACAACTCTCCCAAGTTTGGAGATACTGCAAGCTCATCTCTAACTTGTTTTTGCGGAATTTGTGAAAGGACCTCAGCAGCAACGGGGGAGTTGCGGTTAAGGAGATGTTGGTAATGTTCTTTCCAGCACAGTGCAATAGCTTCTTTATCTTTTAGAAGTGTGATACCGTCTGCTGAGCATAGGGGGCATATGCCATGATTTATTGGCCCATAGATGGTCTTTGTGGCTTTAAATAAACTCTGTGCATCATGAGTGTCAGCTAAGTGCTTGATCTCTTGAGCTTTTTTCATCCACCAGGTGTTTTTTAGTTCTCTGGTTCATCTTTGAGCCTCAGCCTTAGCGTTGGCATAGTGTCACAGTTTCTATCTCTTTCCTAGATCTGAAAGGCCTTCTTTTTCCTGTCAATCATGCATTCAATCAAACCAGTGGAACATATTAGTCAGTGATCTGTCCAGCAGTCGTCGGCGCTCCTCATAGCTCTGGTAAAGAGCACATCATGGCGATCTTTAGCATGGAGAATAACATAGTCTAAGAGGTGCCAGTGGTTTGACCGAGGATGCCTCCATGAAGTTTTAAATTTATTTTTCTGTCGAAAGAGTGTGTTGGTAATAACAAGGTTGTGAGCTGCACATATCGTCAAAAGTAAGATTCTGTTCTGGTTGCTGTTGCCAATTCCTTCTTTCCCAATAGTCCCAGGCCACAGATCGAAATCTCGCCCAACTCTTGCATTAAAATCACCCAGGAGGATAATTTTATCTTCCTTAGGCATCTCTGATAGGATGGTATCCAGCTGAGAGTAAATTTCTTCTTTAATGTCTTCATCGGCATCCAGTGTTGTTGCATAAGTGCTATAATTGTAGCCTGTTGGTTTTTTGTGAGCTTTATTCGAAGGGTTGAGAGTCGCTCATTAATGCCAGTAGGGACTTCTGACAGAAGCTTCACAAGGTTGTTTTTCATAGCGAAGCCTACCCCATGTATTTGATGTTCTTGTTCAGATAGACCTTTCCAGAAGAATGTGTAGCCTCCTTTTTCTTCCTTCAGTTGTCCCTCACCTGCTCTTCGAGTCTCTTGAAGCGCTGCAATATCGATGTTAAAACTTCGCAGCTCTCTTGCAGTGATGGAGGTTCTGTGTTCAGGACGCCTGTTATCTGTGTTATCTGACAAAGTCCGTATATTCCATGTTCCAAAGTTCAATTGTCTTTTACAACCACTAGGTGGTGACCCCACTGGGCGCGGTAATCCAGTCAGGGAAAAAGGGAGGCAGACTATGTTTAGGGCACCGTTTCCAGCTCCTTCCCCTTTTTGGGGTGAGAAGACTGGATCCTTAAAAGGGCTGCTCAGTCACAGATACAGCTGCCGAGCTGCTCAACTGCCTCGTTCCTTGAGTCAGAACGACTGAATCTGAATCCACTGCCCATGTGCCTGTTCATGACTAGGGGCTTCCAGATTTCATGATCCTGCCCCCGTTACCATTTGCTGATCGCCATGGGACTTTGGGGGTTTGGGTTGGGTTTTTGGAAGATGCCTGTGCGTGAATTTGTTTTATGTTTTATGTGTGTAGATCAGTCCACGCTGACCGACGCAGTCTCTGCAGTAGGGCTCTGTTCCGATGACATGGAGTAGTCATGACATACCTATCTGCTGCAGACTTCATCCGCCTTCACAGCTGTTGTAACATACCGCTTGTTATCATCCGCCTGTTCTGCCATTGAGGACTTCTTGGATCATTCTTTGTTTAGCTCCTTCCTTTGACCTTACCACCTTGGGTGACCCTGCTGGGAGTGCGAGATTCCCGACGGCTTCGCTCACAAGGGTCATAGGAACATGCAAGCCCACTCACCATGACAAGGTGATGATCCAGCGAGTGGAACATATTTAATAAGTAAATAATGATGATGATTTTAAGGACTTCTTCACCCATAAGCTCTGCCAACCACCTCTTCAATCCCTGTCTCTAGATCTTATTTCCAAGTATGCTTTATTAAGTTTGTTTAACCCAGTTGTATCTTAAATTAGTCTCAATGGTACTTGGGGTTATGTTCTTTCCCCCCATTTTGGTCTTTGCTAAATACCTTTATTAGTTTTGCACTGTAGCATTTACAGTAGTAACATTCCCCAATACTGCATACTGTTCTTATTTGTAAGTTTGAGGAGGTGTGATCCTTTTAAAGACCTGAGTCCTTGGCTAAGTGAATCAAGCCACTGGCTTTTCACTAGACATCTCATTTGCCTACATTTGCTATTCTCACTTACAGCTTTTGTCACTTTATACAAAAAGGTATTAAAGTGACTTAAGATAGACTAAAAGGTAAAGGTAAAGGGACCCCTGACCATTAGGTCCAGTCGTGACCGACTCTGGGGTTGCGGCGCTCATCTTGCTTTATTGGCCGAGGGAGCCAGTATACAGCTTCCGGGTCATGTGGCCAGCATGACTAAGCCGCTTCTGGCGAACCAGAGCAGTGCACGGAAACGCCGTTTACCTTCCCACTTGAGCAGTACCTATTTATCTACTTGCACTTTGAGGTGCTTTCGAACTGCTAGGTTGGCAGGAGCAGGGACCGAGCAATGGGAGCTCACCCCGTCACGGGGATTTGAACCGCCGATCTTCTGATCGGCAAGTCCTAGGCTCTGTGGTTTAACCCACAACGCCACCCGCGTCTCATTAAGATAGACTACAAACAGATAAAATATATCTAAAACCAGGAAATGTAAAAGCTACAGATAGAACAAAATTCCTAAAATGCTCATTGAACAACACCTCCCCACCCTGCTAAATAATAAGCTCCACAGTAGAGGCTCACTTGACTGCTAAAGGTCTGTGACTGCTAAAGGTCTGTGGGCACCTAAAACTAACCACTGTGTCAGGTATGTATTCCTGATGAGAGCATTCCATAAATGTGGAGCCACCACTGAGAAGACCCATTTTAAACAATTCTGCAGAAACATGACACAATGTTGGGTTGACCTTGAACTGCATACCATCTACACAAATTGAATGTAAAGGATGCTGGCAAGATGTGGAAAAGGCACCAGGTTATTTGGGTTTAAAAGCAGACAGCCTCAGAGTGGCCATCATAATGGCTGAATGAAGCCTCCCTGCTTTGCAGGGCATTTGCATCTGAATTCAGCAAGGGGGGGGGAGGGGGAGGACTGGCTAAAGGCATATGCTCAGCCACTCCTGAAAACAGGATGCTGGAGAGATCTTTTTGCCTCTGCTCCAACACGCTCCTCTATCAGCTATCGCTTAACACCACTTTGCAAGCTAAATTGCAAACTGGGAAACTTGAGCCTCCTCTATCTTCAAGGCCACTTTTTAAAAAACTCCCCATTTGTATCACTTCCAAGAACCCAGGGGATGTATGCAGTAGCCTTGTCTGCCTGCTGTAATTTTAAGCCCCTTTGATTACATTCCCCTTGGCTTTAATGTTACATATCCCACCGTATGTCCACCGTAATTGAAAGGGATATGGGGCAAATTTGATCTGTCTAGATTTGACTTATGCTGTCCTTATCTCAGCCTTCATGTCATTAAGAAAAAAACTGGCATCGATCTTGGCCTATCTCAACTAGATTGGGTTGCAATTTTTCTTCCTAGTGAGTGGAATATAAATCAATAAAAGGCATCTGCTTCTAGAATCGAGTCTGATATGGTCCTGTCATTTATATATTGTAAATCCAATGATGGCTGATCAAATCAGTGGTCCTACTGTTCCAAACGGACATGATTGAATTGTCAGTAAAAAAAGATTTTGCATTAAGTGCGGGAGAGCTGACACTATGCTACAAAATGAAACAGTGAGTGAGATTACTGAAGTTACTTGTGTGCCATTTCTTTTATTCAGACACCAAAGGAAGAAAGTACCAGAAAATACTTGGCCTACTTTGCTTTACAAATTGCTGTTGGGTTAATTTGATTTTTAGTGGTTATACACCCTTGCTGAAACGAACCTATAAACACTGGTGGCTTTTTCAAAGGGAGTTTTGAAGTAGTTGCTTTCCTGTTCACCCCATGGCGAGTGGAGAGTTGCCCCTAGGTGACCAAGGTTGGAAGTTTTACAAAATCTGCTTAGATTTTCTCTAGTTGGTTTATTTGATTTTCCCCCCTTCAAAAATAATAATGCTTAACATGCCTTTCAGGCAAAAAGGCTCCCCTAGCATCTTCTGTATGCAAATGAAACAGAAGAAAGAGAGAGGAGAAAATGGGGGGGGGGAGGGGGGAGGAAGAGGTGAAACAGATCAAACTCAATTACCAAAGTCACAAAATTATTACATAGACTGCTTTTCACATCTGCACTGGCCCAAAGCAGTTTCCGACACAATAGAGTAACACAACCTTTAAAACATAATGGATCCAACACAACCAGAATATTGCAGTACACAATGAGTCCTGTGATTCAGAGAAGGCTTAACTAAGTCCGCTATATACCTGCATGACCTGCAGGTGAGAAACACTGATGCTCTCTTCTTGTTTCTTCTTGACATGCAAACTTTCCCTTTCTTGTAGTTAAGGTTAAGATATTTCCAGTCTAGCTACTTTTCTTTTATTGCTGCACCTAATCTTTTTTTTAAAAAAAAGATATTTATTGAGATTTTCCATTTTATACATATCAAAAAAAAAAGAAAAAAAAGGAAAAAAAAGAGAGATTAAAAAGGAAAAATATTAACACATAAATCTCATGTCATATTTTCCAATAACATATTTCCTTGACCTCCTCATACCTCCCCTTCTTGTATTCCAGTTCAAATTATTCATCCAGCAAATCCTTATCTCCTAGCATTACAGCTATAAACCTTATTTTCAATCCATCTTCTTAAATTATTGTAACTTATACTTTTACTTATGTACAAAAAAGAACTATTTTTTCATATTCTTTTGTATCATTACAGCTAATAACCCCTTAATTTCAATCCAACATCACTCAGTGTTCCTTAATATTACAATATTTTTGCAAATAGTCTTTAAATTTCTTCCATTCTTCTTCTGCCGATTCTTCTCCCTGGTCACGGATTCTGCCAGTCAATTCTGCCAGTCCCATAAAGTCAATCAATTTTGTCTGCCATTCTTCCAGAGTGGGTAGGTCTTGCGTCTTCCAATACTTTGCAATGAGTATTCTTGCTGCTGTTGTAGCATACATAAAGAAAGTTCTATCCTTTTTTAACACCAATTGGCCGACCATGCCCAGGAGAAAGGCCTCTGGTTTCTTCACAAAGGTGTATTTAAATACCTTTTTCAATTCATTATAAATCATTTCCCAGAAAGCCTTAATCCTAGGGCACGTCCACCAAAGGTGGAAAAAAGTACCTTCAATTTCTTTACATTTCCAACATTTATTATCGGGCAAATGGTAAATTTTTGCAAGCTTGACTGGGGTCATGTACCACCTATATATCATTTTCATAATATTTTCTCTTAAGGCATTACATGCCGTAAATTTCATACCTGTGGTCCACAACTGTTCCCAGTCAGCAAACATGATGTTATGTCCAACATCTTGTGCCCATTTAATCATAGCAGATTTAACCGTTTCATCCTGAGTATTCCATTTCAGCAGCAAGTTATACATTCTTGATAGTATCTTAGTTTTGGGTTCTAAAAGTTCTGTTTCTAGTTTGGATTTTCCCACCTGGAAGCCAATTTTCTTGTCCAAATTGTAAGCCTCCATTATCTGAAAATAATGAAGCCAGTCTCGCACTTTATCTTTTAGTTTATTGCTGCACCTAATCAGAGATGCTGTCATGACTAAATTCGAACCCGAAATTGTTTTTCTGTCATTTGCAAATGCTGTTTTCCCCCCCTTTCTGCCCACTTGGCATTGCCTTAATGGTGCTTAGGCCAGCAGAAACTGTTTTGTGGCAAAAAGCAGTTGCAGATAATAATTCACGTGGGAATAGTGGGAATTAGATTATCTACTTGATTCCTATTTTTTATATGTATACACTTACAGATTCTGATTGCAAATGCTGAAATGTGTTTGTTTCAGCAAACAGGGAGCAATGCCTCAAGCCACACAGTGTTTCATAACCACCAGTCCCTTCTCTGTTTATCCAGATCTGCATTCCAGTCTCTAATTCAATAAAATGGGTTTTTGGAAAAGTTTGAAAATGGCTCTTTGGAGAAGTTTGTGTGGTGTCTGTATGTGTCGACTTTAGTAAAGGAAATGTAGAAAAGTGGTGGGACTGAGCTGTTAGAAGCTTCCCCAGGTGAGCCAGGAGCTCAGAGACAGAGCTGGGCAATTTTCCATATCATATTCCTGCATTGCAGGGGGTTGAACTAGATGACCCTTGGGGTCCCTTCCAACCCTACAATTCTATGATCCTATGGCAAGGTTCATGATTTATTGTGAACATGCTAGACGGCTCCCACTTCGGGTCTCCTCTGCCACAAGTGACAAGTCCTCACCCCGGCTTAGTGTTATCTCTGAAAATGAGGTTGTGGTTTGTTTCTCTTCAAATGTAAACTAAGAACAAATCTTGGCTTCATACTGCATAATGATATAACACAGTACAAAGCAACAAACCAGGGTTCGTATCCTATGCTAGTTCTACTCAGAGTAGACCAGGTCTATTTAATATCAAGTCTGCTTCGAGTAGAACTCCATACAATCCATACAATCCCACAAACTCTAATTCACTTGGAACACCGAGCGGAAGACCATGGTTTGTCGATCCTCTTTGCGCTAGGAGAGGAGTAAAGCATGATCCGACTGCACATTCATGATTAACTGTTCACCGTGGTTTACCATGCTGTGTGACTGTTGCCACAGAAACATGCCAGAGCTCAGGAAGACCTTGTTGCTGTGGTGCAGCTTAACTCTCAAGTGAAGCCCTGTCCAGGAGGATACAGAGGCTGGCTTGCGCAGGGGGTGCCAAGCTGGAGTCTGAATGTACTTCATTGCCTAGGCAAATGTTCCAACCTCCAGCTTTGTAGTTTGCTGTGGGCATCAGAGCAGGAGCACACATGGAGGTGCCATGCAGAGAAGGGCCTTGGATGGTCTCATCTGGGTCCAGGCAGGTTTATATGGGGAAAGAAGGTCCTTTAGGTGTGGATATATTTTAGTGGACAAAGAGGAGTACAGCATGATGAACTTGCACAGTTTTATGCTGTTCACTTTTGAAACAAATTGTTCCTTAACCATTGACAGGTGTGTTTTTCCCTTGCAAATTACAAAACATTCCACAAAAGAGGCTGTATTCTACTGCCACTTAGATATTTTCCAGTGTTCTTTATTTCAAAAATTTTCCATACTGCTTAATACTTACAACACTCTCTTAGTGTTTTATTATTAGTATAGTGAAATGTATTATTTTTCTCCCCACTTACGTTCAAATTTTCATTGATTAGGAAACTCTCCTCACCTCAAAATAAAAAGCAACGATGAGACAGTGTCAATATGTCAGAACCACATGGCAATACAGTGGTGCCTCAGTTTACGTACTTAATTGGTTCCGGAAGTCCGTTCTTAACCTGAAGCGGACTTTCCCATTGAAAGTAATGGAAAGTGGATTGATCCGTTCCAGACGATAAAAAACACCCCCTAAAACAGCAATGTAACACGAATTTTACTGTCTAACGAGACCATTGATCAGTAAAATGGAGGTAATAATCTATGACAACACCTTGATGGCAGAAAGTGAGGAGGAATTAAAGAACCTTTTATTGAGGGTTCTCAGAGGAGAAGAGGGTTCTCAGAGGAGAAGATGGTGAAATGCAAACAGGGGACACAGAAAGGGCTGAACTCCTCAATGCCTTCTTTGCCTCAGTCTTCTCCGATAAAGAAAACAATGCCCGACCTGAAGAATTTGGAGCAAATGATTCAGCAGAGGAAACACAGCCCAGAATAACTAAGGAGATAGTACAAGAATACTTGGCTAGTCTAGATGTATTCAAGTCTCCAGGGCCAGATGAACTGCATCCAAGGGTATTAAAAGAACTGGCAGATGTGATCTCAGAACCACTGGCAGTCATCTTTGAGAATTCCTGGAGAACAGGCGAAGTCCCGGCAGACTGGAGGAGGGCAAATGTTGTCCCTATTTTCAAAAAGGGGAAAAGAGAGGACCCAAATAATTACCGCCTAGTCAGTCTGACATCAATACCAGGGAAGATTCTGGAGCAGATCATTAAGCAAACAGTCTGTGAGCACCTAGAAAGGAATGCTGTGATCACCAAGAGTCAGCATGGATTTCTGAAAAATAAGCCATGTCAGACTAACCTGATCTCGTTTTTTGACAGAATTACAAGCCTGGTAGATGAAGGGAATGCAGTGGATGTAGCCTACCTTGATTTCAGCAAGGCATTTGACAAGGTGCCCCATGATATTCTTGTAAAGAAGCTGGTAAAATGCGGTCTTGACTATGCTACCACTCAGTGGATTTGTAACTGGCTGACTGACCAAACCCAAAGGGTGCTCATCAATGCTTCCTCTTCATCCTGGAGAAGAGTGACTAGTGGGGTGCCACAGGGTTCTGTCTTGGGCCCGGTCTTATTCAACATCTTTATCAACGACTTGGATGATGGACTCAAGGGCATCCTGATCAAATTTGCAGATGACACCAAACTGGGAGGGGTGGCTAACACCCCAGAGGACAGGATCACACTTCAAAACGACCTTGACAGATTAGAGAACTGGGCCAAAACAAACAAGATGAATTTTAACAGGGAGAAATGTAAAGTATTGCACTTGGGCAAAAAAAATGAGAGGCACAAATACAAGATGGGTGACACCTGGCTTGAGAGCAGTACATGTGAAAAGGATCTAGGAGTCTTGGTTGACCACAAACTTGACATTAGCCAACAGTGTGACGCGGCAGCTAAAAAAGCCAATGCAATTCTGGGCTGCATCAATAGGAGTATAGCATCTAGATCAAGGGAAGTAATAGTGCCACTGTATTTTGCTCTGGTCAGACCTCACCTGGGGTACTGTGTCCAGTTCTGGGCACCACAGTTCAAGAAGGACACTGACAAACTGGAACGTGTCCAGAGGAGGGCAACCAAAATGGTCAAAGGCCTGGAAACGATGCCTTATGAGGAACGGCTAAGGGAGCTGGGCATGTTTAGCCTGGAGAAGAGGAGGTTAAGGGGTGATATGATAGCCATGTTCAAATATATAAAAGGATGTCACATAGAGGAGGGAGAAAGGTTGTTTTCTGCTGCTCCAGAGAAGCGGACACGGAGCAATGGTTCCAAACTACAAGAAAGAAGATTCCACTTAAACATTAGGAAGAACTTCCTGACAGTAAGAGCTGTTCGACAGTGGAATTTGCTGCCAAGGAGTGTGGTGGAGTCTCCTTCTTTGGAGGTCTTTAAGCAGAGGCTTGACAACCATATGTCAGGAGTGCTCTGATGGTGTTTCCTGCTTGGCAGGGGGTTGGACTCGATGGCCCTTGTGGTCTCTTCCAACGCTATGATTCTATGATTCTATGATTCTTTGAGGGTGAAAGAGGAGAGCGCAAAATATGGTCTGAAGCTCAACATTAAAAAAACAAAGATCATGGCCACTGGGCCCATCACCTCCTGGCAAATAGAAGGGGAAGAAATGAAGGCAGTGAGAGATTTTACTTTCTTGGGCTCCATGATCACTGCAGATGGTGACAGCAGTCACGAAATTAAAAGACGCCTGTTCCTTGGGAGAAAGGCGATGGCAAACCTAGACAGCATCTTAAAAAGCAGAGACATCACCTTGCCAACAAAGGTCCGTATTGTTAAAGCCATGGTTTTCCCAGTAGTGATGTATGGAAATGAGAGCTGGACCATAAAGAAGGCTGATTACCGAAGAATTGATGCTTTTGAATTATGGTGCTGGAGGAGACTCTTGAGAGTCCCATGGACTGCAAGAAGATCAAACGCATCCATTCTTAAGGAAATTAGCCCTGAGTGCTCACTGGAAGGACAGATCATGAAGCTGAGACTCCAATGCTTGTTGGGAAAGATGGAGGGCACAAGGAGAAGGGAACGGCAGAGGATGAGATGGTTGGACAGTGTTCTCAAAGCTACAAACATGAGTCTGACCAAACTGCGGGAGGCAGTGGAAGACAGAAGTGCCTGGCGTGCTCTGGTCCAGGGGGTCACGAAGAGTCGGACACGATTAAATGACTAAACAACAACAACAATAATCAATGTACTGTACTATAAAATAAATAAGACAATATTTTAGATGAAAAAAATTAACATTTATTTCTTTTCTTACGTGCACTGATGATAGTCAGTTTGGATGGGGGGCTTTTATCCATTTCTGCAGTCACACAATCAACCAGTAGCTGAACTGGGTTCCACATAGTCACAAAAACAAGTCACAAAAATGAAGTCACAAGCAACAGTCACAAAAGCGAAGTCACAAGTCAGTCCCATAAAATGAAGAACAAGTCACAGTCAAAAAACCGAAAAAGCTACACAAACCAAAACGCAAAAAGGAACCAGACGATGAAAAGTGACCCCTAGAACAGCAATTTGACCTGAATTTTACTATCTAACTGTTATGTACTGAAGTTCTCACCCTGGGCCAGCAGGGGGATACTGTAGATAGTTTTCACTCAGGTCCACATATGCAAATAAGGGATTGAAAGTGACGTTCAGTGATTGGATAGTTACAGTGGTTACTGTTGCTTTGTAGTTGAGCTCTATATAAGCAGGCTGGCTGAACCCTTCAGTTCAGTTCTGTTCTGGCCTGTGAATAAACAAGAGCTGTTTGAAGAATTGCTGTGTTGTCTGATATGTTCACCCACAACTTAACACTAATGATGCCATTGATCCATAAAATGAAATCAATAAAACAGTACAAAATGAAAATGTGATTTTTTTCTTACCTGCGCTGATGATAGTCATTGGTTGGATGGGGGCACAGGGTCCTCTTCCATCATCACAATCAGCTTGGCTCCCAGAGAGCTCCGTAGGCCCCACAGATGTCCGGGCTTGGCTCCAGGCAGCGGCGAGGCCTCCGAGAGCTCGGACAACTTACTTTCGGGTTACAATTGTTCATAACCTGAAAAAAATGTAAGTTGAAGCGTTCGTAACCCAAGGTACCACTGTACTAAAGGCTTTACCTGAGCTTTAGGAGAAAAATAATTTTTAAAGAAAAAAGGAGGGAAAAGAAGTCCTGAAGCCTCTCAGGCCTGTTGTGGGTGGAAGGCAGGAGTTGGCTGCCTTGTGATTTCAAAAACACATCTGTGTTCCTTCATTGAGTATAAATATTTCAATACAAGATAAAGCACCTCTCTAAAATGCTGCATACAAACACACACCAATATTAAGAAGAGATAAAAAGGAGAAATGAAGAAGTGAAATAAGGCAGTGGAAACTTAATACACTATTTTACAAAAACGCCAAAGGGGTTGTCCTCTTTACCCATACTTCTGTTGACAGTTTCTTTGAACCTAAGCTGTTTTTTCTCTGATGGCTCCATTCATCGACTTCTGATATTGGCCTATCTTTCCAGTTTCATATAATAACAGTTTGTTCTATTTCTTCCCCTCCTTTCCACCTGAAGGAACCCAGGACAGTGTAGCATAAAATACAAATGCAAAGAAAATAATTATTTTGTCTATTACATAAACTCTTATTTTCTGACATCTTTCTGCTGAAAGAACCCTTGGTGAAAAAGGGTGGACGTATGAGATGATAAAACTGAGTTGATATGATTGCATGCTTAATCACAAAAATGGACAGTTTTACTCCCTATAAAGGGGGAGGGGGGACGTTCTTACAGATTCTGCAGATATCATAAAGCAAGGGAAATGTGTAAAATACAAAGCATTATGCATAGTACTAATGCATTCCTTTAAAATAAATAAAAAGAAATTAAAAATATTGTCCTTCATGAGAGCTGGATAACTTGCTTTGTTTCTTTTCTGGCTTCAAGCATACATTGCAGGCGACAGCTTAGTCAGCTGCATAACTAACAAAAAATACACCGTATCTCACATTGTCCAACCACATTGTTGGTTTGTATACTAACCAACTCATATATGACTGATGCAAATCATTGGACAATTTATTCCTGTTCCACTTCAGTTTGTTTGCATTTGGCTTTCACTTGCCAGAAGCCTCTTTTCTTTATGTAGGAAAGTGAGTCTTCCTCCGGATTCCCAATAGTTTTGGTTAGTGCACATTAATAGGAATTAAGTGTGAGAGGCATGTAACTTTTTAGTGGATTGTAGCTGAACCAGTTAATCCCCCCCCAAGGGGATATTAGCAAAATCAGGTGGCAATTGAGATTGTTCCTCAAAATTCCCTAGTTCTTGTGCCTTCCCTTCCCTTCCCTAAGAGATATGGTAAATAAACATTGCAGTCTAGTAGGTGAACTGTGGTTTGGCGACCGCTGAACTATGGTTTGATGCTGGCACTCCTCACCTCCCCCTTTGCTGGTTAGTGGCACCTGTGGTTTCTTGTAGCATCTGAATTGACACAAGCCTTATTATTACCATAGAATCATAGAATCATAGAGTTGGAAGAGACCACAAGGGCCATCGAGTCCAACCCCCTGCCAAGCAGGAAACACCATCAGAGCACTCCTGACATATGGTTGTCAAGCCTCTGCTTAAAGACCTCCAAAGAAGGAGACTCCACCACACTCCTTGGCAGCAAATTCCACTGTCGAACAGCTCTTACTGTCAGGAAGTTCTTCCTAATGTTTAGGTGGAATCTTCTTTCTTGTAGTTTGGATCCATTGCTCCGTGTCCGCTTCTCTGGAGCAGCAGAAAACAACCTTTCTCCCTCCTCTATGTGACATCCTTTTATATATTTGAACATGGCTATCATATCACCCCTTAACCTCCTCTTCTCCAGGCTAAACATGCCCAGCTCCCTTAGCCGTTCCTCATAAGGCATCGTTTCCAGGCCTTTGACCATTTTGGTTGCCCTCCTCTGGACACGTTCCAGTTTGTCAATGTCCTTCTTGAACTGTGGTGCCCAGAACTGGACACAGTACTCCAGGTGAGGTCTGACCAGAGCAGAATACAGTGGCACTATTACTTCCCTTGATCTAGATGCTATACTCCTATTGATGCAGCCCAGAATTGCATTGGCTTTTTTAGCTGCCGCGTCACACTGTTGGCTCATGTCAAGTTTGTGGTCAACCAAGACTCCTGGATCCTTTTCACATGTAGTGCTCTCAAGCCAGGTGTCACCCATCTTGTATTTGTGCCTCTCATTTTTTTTGCCCAAGTGCAATACTTTACATTTCTCCCTGTTAAAATTCATCTTGTTTGTTTTGGCCCAGTTCTCTAATCTGTCAAGGTCGTTTTGAAGTGTGATCCTGTCCTCTGGGGTGTTAGCCACCCCTCCCAGTTTGGTGTCATCTGCAAATTTGATCAGGATGCCCTTGAGTCCATCATCCAAGTCGTTGATAAAGATGCTGAATAAGACCGGGCCCAAGACAGAACCCTGTGGCACCCCACTAGTCACTCTTCTCCAGGATGAAGAGGAACCATTGATGAGCACCCTTTGGGTTCGGTCAGTCAGCCAGTTACAAATCCACTGAGTGGTAGCATAGTCAAGACCGCATTTTACCAACTATTGTTTTGCTCTCAAACCGGAGTGTCAAACCAGGATCTCTAACTTCGGGTGTTTATTTTACTTAAAAGTGGATCATTTGTCAGAATAAGCTATTTTTATGAGCTAATTAAGCTTAAGCTGAAAGTGAAACCATTCATTGGAGTCTAGATCTTGGTCCAAAGTAAACAAGCTTTTTCCTGGAGAGTTCTGGATGGCTGCGCCTTAACATCTACTCCCCTGTATGTTTTAGATATCTCTTCTATATCTCTGGGGAAAGGGCTCATCAAAAGAGGCAGGTTCCATGCCTTCAACTTGGCTGGCCTGTTCCCAGTGCCTCCATTGGACTTCTCCTTCACTTTCTCTGAATCATAGAATCATAGAGTTGGAAGAGACCACAAGGGCCATCGAGTCGGCTCTTGTCACCCCATCTGGGCTGCTTTCTTTCCATCAGGGAGATGAATTAAGAGTGGCTGCATGGCAGCTGCTTCTTCCACAAGCTAGAGCTTCCAGGCTATGTCAGAACAGTCTTCTCAGCAGCCATGGTTTAGTTTGGTTTCCCTCTTTTTGAGAGATGGCTTTTAGTGGTTGTGTAGCATCAGGAAGAAATTGGGAGTGCAGAAGACAGAGGGAAGGCGGAGGGACAAGTTTGCAATCAATTTCATAAAGCTTTGCAAGAGTTTAGCTCCTAGGATTTTACATCGTCCAGAATTGTATGTTGAGTTCAGATTTCCAAACAGGTAGAACAATGCTGCTGTCCCCCTTCACCCCATTTTAAACTTTTTGCTGCCACAGCAGCAGAATTCATGAGTCTAAACATTTTAATAATGGAGATGTAAATTTAATAGTCTTCAATAATATATTCTCTGTTGGTTTCTGCATGCAAACATTATGAAATATGTATTCGTAGTGCGGGGATGATTACTCTACTTTTGATAGCATGTTTTCATCTTCCAACCCCTTTCCTTATTCCAAAGCACCTTGATATAATTTATTTATAAATCAGACATTCTCTTGATCTTTGAAACCTGGCCTCTGCAGACTTTCATGAGCTGTGTCTCCATCACTAGAGAATCTGCAATCCTGGTAAGTCCTCCCCCTTGAAGAAATTCAGTGTGGGTTTTTAATTGCCTGAAAACTCTTTCTAAACTATCTTGTATGTTCAAAAGATATTTTCGGATGATCTCAATGCATTTTTAGCTCACCATCTTATTTTATTTAATTTTGTAGTGTAATATTAATAATAAAAATGAAGAAAGATTCCTAGGGATGTCATGGCAGAAACTGCTACTGGAACAGTTTGTCCTTATATTCTCTGTGAATATAGTGTGTGCTTGTGTTTGCAGAGTAAAACAATCTCTGCTACACTGTCATTTGCTGTGGTAAGCTTAACCACATGACAGAATTTTCATGCGCATCCACAACACCCAATAACTATGGCATAGAGGTCCATCCATTGGAAATTAAATGATTGTCTAGTCTTGCACAATCTTTTTACCTAGCAGACATGTTTGAGCAGTCCCTAAGATCAAGGTTAGCTACTCTCTTGGCATCCATCTGTCTTGAGACACAATGGGGTGCGCCTTCGGGGGTGAAGTCAAACTTCTGCATTAGCAGCACCAAAGTGAGCTCTTTGGGGTGCAAGCTTGGGCTGTGTGTCTGGAGGTCCTGGGGTGCCCAGACGACAAACCCCCCCTCTCAGCCTCACTGATGTGGTCCAAAGGGAATCAGAGCAAGACGTTGGGCACCAGCTTGGCTGCAGGAGTTGCCAGAAGGAGGTGTACAAGGCGCCTTCCAACCCTCTTAGGGACTCCACTCTGGATTTGTGTAGGGTTTACTCCTTAGCCTTTTCTTCTCCCAAATATGTCCCACAAGGCAATGGAGGTTTAGGGTCAGAGTTTTCCTTCTCCTAGATGGGCTACTTCCCAGGTGGATGAGCCCCACCTGCCCCTCACTCCCCCCTACAGCATGTGCAGAAACTGCCATCTTCACTGTTGGACCCACTCAAGGTCTTGTCCACTCCAGCTGCTGGAGCCTGTTTTTGCATGCATGCAGGGTGTGTGTGTGTGTGTGTGTAATAATATATATTCCACAAAATATTATAAAGAGGTGTCTTTATAATATTATAACAAAAGAATGACAAAAGAATAACAGCAATGTCCCTTGGGGGTTCTCCTGTAGGTTTCGGCCACGCTATAGATTCTTTCAATTGATTCAAACTCCAGAGCGATATCACGAAGCATTTCATTAATTCTGTAAAAGCTTCCCATAAATTTGATTCTTGAGAAGTGCTCCAGTGCTCCACAGATACAGATGTTAAATCAGCGGTCTCTATCCTGTGCATTCCTCAACAGTAATTTGATGTCTGCCTGCATTATTTTGATTAATTTGATTGCAGACTAGTTTTTCAGGCTGAGCTCCATAGCTTTGTTTGCTGCTATCATGACATCTGCAACTGTTTGGATACATTCGGATGTGAGGTTTTTGCACAATCTTGGGGCAACTCCTTCCAGAGTGGCTAACACTGTTGCATCAAGTGACTTTTCTTCTCATTCTGAATTATTTTTGCCAATCCTTTGAGGCTGTGCTGCCATAGTGGGACTGCCATATTCCTGTTCCAGCGGTTCTCCGCTGGTCTGAGAAAGAGTAAAAAACCAATCGTCCAGTGTGTTGTTATTTTGCAGTTTTCGGCTTCTACAGTGCATAGCCCGGGGGGGGGGGTGCGTGACACTAACACAGTTTGAAGCAAATGATTTAATTAAAGCAGACTGTGCTTCTAATTGCCTTCAGGGTGAAGGGGAGTCATGGTTTAAGATGCCCTTTTCACTCCGTGATGTCACCACTCCCCTTTAATGGTTTCCAGTTTTGATTTCTTTTTCTCCTTGTGTGGTTCTGCAGATGCACCTTCGGAAGGCCTTGGAGATGTATCTATACATTGCCTGAAACTGGTTTAAAGTTAAAGTTGCAAGAGCGATTTTAGAATTTCCAATTAGGCAATGTATTCCCGCAAATTCCTGCCCCGTTCGCCACCAGCATTACACATGTCAATCAAGCCACCTAATGGATGCCTGGTGCTGCCTCGCCTTGCAGCGCACCCACCAGCCTTGGGGGTGGGGTTTGCTTGTTAGTTTTGCCCAGTTCTCCAAATCGATTCTGTCTTCTGTGGCTTCAGCTATCCCCCTCAGTTTGGTGTCGCTTACAGATTTGGTGAGCGTGTATTCAAGTCATGTATAAAGATGTTGGACAACAACAGGTCCAGGACAGAACCCTGCGGCACCCCATTTGCCATTTCCCTTGAGGACGACAAATAACCACTCTTTGGGTTTTGGTCAGTCAACCAGCTACAAATCCACCTAACTGTGGCATTTCCTAGCCTCTCTGCAAGAGTATCATGGGGAACTTTGCCAAAAGTATTAAAGCAAGAAACTCTTGTTTTTTAGCCTGTAATTTATAGGCAGTTATTCCTTTCAGCTTCCTAAGTTACTTAATGCAAGGCTCTGGCTGCTGTTGCAAGCTCTGCCGCAAAGGCTCCCGTAACTCGCTCTCTCTTCAGCCATAATTTGAGCAAGGGGCCATGGGCAGTAGAGGGAGGAGACATAAAACCTTATGCTTTTGAAACTTTAATATATATATAGATATATATATTTAATATTTCATGTGAATCATTTTCATGCCTGCTGCATCCATTTCCCCCTCCCCCTCATTCCCAGGGTGGCAGAATAGAAAGCTGTTACTCCAAACATGGTTAGTGACCTGTGAACCGCGAGGGCTGTTTGTGACTTTGCCATCACTTTATTAAGGGTGCCCTCGAGAGCTGAGGAGCCCTGGAGCAGTGCGGCTATTTAGCACTAGAAAGAATATAAGCCTCCCCTCTTTCAACGTGTTCCTTTTATGTCCTGGTGGGTAGATACATTTTGTGTATCCTGAGCAGGGAAGTTCTGCATGAATCTGGGTGCAGAATTATACAACTGGGCCAAAATCTATGAGAAATGGCCCAGAATAAAATTTAAGATACTAACTGATGCAAAAGAAAGAGGGGGGTTTGCCCTGCCGGACTTAAAATTGTATTATGAATCAGCGGCTTTTTGCTGGCTGAAAAACTGGCTGCTTCTTGAAAACACAGACATTTTGGATTTGGAAGGGTTCAATAACAGATTTGGCTGGCATGCATATATATGGTATGACAAGGTTAAAATCCATCAAGGTTTCAAAAACCATATTGTTAGGAAAGCATTATATAATGTTTGGATTCGGTATAAAGACTTGCTGGAAAATAAAACCCCTAGGTGGTTGTCACCAATGGAAGCTAAGGAAGTGAAAAAACTCAATATGGAATCCAAATGGCCAAAATATTGGGAAATTATAGAGCATGAGGAGGGAAAAGAGTTATGAGAAATTGAAGTCTAAAGTAAGAGACTGGCTTCATTACTACCAGATAAATGAAGTCTTCAAACAGGACAGGAAAATTGGCTTCCAGGTGGAGAGGTCAAAATTAGAAACAGAGCTTTTGGAACCCAATACTAAGAATCTGTCAAGAATGTATAACTTGCTGTTGAAATGGAATACACAGGATGAGATGGTTAAATCAGCTATGATTAAATGGGCACAAGACATTGGTCATGACATTATGTTTGCTGACTGGGAACAGTTATGGACCACCGGTATAAAGTTTACGGCATGTAATGCCTTAAGAGAGAATATTATGAAAATGATTTATAGGTGGTACATGACCCCAGTCAAGCTTGCAAAAATCTATCATACGCCCAATAATAAATGTTGGAAATGTAAGGAAACGGAAGGTACTTTCTACCACCTTTGGTGGACGTGCCCAAGGATCAAGGTCTTCTGGGAAATGATTTATAATGAAATGAAAAAGGTGCTTAAATGCACTTTCGTGAAGAAACCAGAGGCCTTTCTCCTGGGCATGGTAGGCCAATTGGTGTCAAGGAAAGATAGGACGTTTTTTATGTATGCGACAACAGCAGCAAGAGTTCTTTTAGCAAAGTATTGGAAGACACAAGAGCTACCCACGCTGGAAGAATGGCAGACAAAGGTGATAGACTATATGGGACTGGCTGAGATGACTGGCAGAATCCACGACCAAGGGAAAGAGACGGTGGAAGAAGATTGGAAGAAATTTAAAGTTTATCTTAAGAACTGCTGTAAAATTACTGAGTGTTAAAATGTCATGGGTAATGCAAAATAGAATTGCAGTGACAAACAATTGGATAAGAGAAAAAGGACTAAAGAAAGTGAATTGTAAGTAATTGAAATTAGGGGTTGCTGGGAAACTTTAAAATAGGGATGCAGAAAAGGGAGGTATGGGGAAGTCGTTGAAACAAGGTTTAAGAAAAAGAGGTTAAGAAATTATACGTGTTTATATGTTTGTTTGTTTATGTATTGTTTTGTATTGTCTTTAATAGGTGTTGGAAAATTAATAAAAAATTATATATAAAAAAACAAAATCTATGAGAAATGTGCATGTGCTTTTTCCATCCAGAGGTTTGTGGGGGGTTCCATAGGGAGGATGCAGAAGGCTTCACTTGCTTCAGTTTGACTCAATTTAATGTGCTTACTTCCTGCTGAATGTCACAAGGGACCTCAAAGCAGTTTACATATAAAAATAGAATAAATCATAAAATTACAAATCACAGAATGCAGTTAAGGTATCAAAAAAACTTCCAGCAACATCAATATCAACAGGTGCAAAAACTGTTCTATAAAAGCAAATGGGCTCAAGGCTGGAAAACAGTCTTAACGATGGACACCATAAGCTGGAAAGAAGCAAGGAAATTTCCATAGAGGAATGAACTCCCAATAAGCATCCAGAAGGACGGTGTTCTAGAATTGGGGGCTACTGCCATGCCAGAGCCATTGGGTTCTTCTTCTCCTTCATCTCTGTACGTAGGCTGCCTGAATTAATAGACCCTTATGAGCCAACTGTTCAGCCTCAAGTGAGAGCCCCAGGGTGAGAGCCTTTGGGCTAGGCACCAGCTTTACACGGGAACTGGGAAGGTGGGAGGAGGAGAAGAAACAGTTCTTCTGAATCAACCCACTTGGCACACATGTGACCCTTGCTTGGCAGGAGCTGCTGGTCCAATATGGCTCAACAGAAAGGGAAGAGGTCATGGCAGCAGTTGGATGTTGTGATCTGGCTCCATTAATGTAACTAGGGCAGCATTCATGTGACTCTTTCTCCAATCTGTGTGAAGATGCCAGGTAGACCCCAAAGGCGATATTACCTAATATTGATCTGCTAAAATGATGTTAAATGCTCTTTTTTAAAATGCAAAATGCTAAATTTCCATAAAGGGACAGCTTTCTAAAATATTACTCTTTCATTAAATGTGTAATAAATGCATAAGCATATGTCTGTGGTTCCATGTTAAAAATTAAAATGATGCTTTAACCTAGGATAGAGTATAGCATTTCAATTTAGTAAAAAAATAATGCAGAATTTAAAAACTCTATGTTAACTAGAGAGGATTCAGCATATTTAACAGCAACATTATTAAAATGGCTCCAAGTTACAAGAAAGGAGTTTTTGACTAAACATTTGGAAAAACTTTCTGACAGTAAGAGCTGTTCAGCAGTGGAACGGTCTCCCTCCGAAGGTGATGGACTCTTCTATCTTGGAGGTTTTTAAGCAGAGGTCATGGAGGCATTAGCTGAGTTTCCTGCATTGCAGGGGGTGGACTAGATGACCCCTGGGATCCCTTCCAACTCTACACTTCTATGATTCTATTATTCTAAAAATGACCACAATACCCTATTGGTCAGCAAAAAAAGAAAGGAAAAAGCAAAGCCACATAGCTGTTAAACCATCTGTGTTGGACCACATTGGCATATATTAAATGTACACTGGAAAGGAAAGGTCTCCTGTCCTCCAAACATGCTTCAGTAATGCTCTGATTTATCTTCTGTCTAGGGAGAGTTGCTAGTTGGGTAGGCAGGGGGTGTGAAAGTATTTCCAGTTGGGGAGAGTTTCTTCAAGGTTGCTTTTGATTTGCTGTCAACATGGATTCTATAGTTGAAGACCCTCCTCTTAGAAGAAGACCCACCTCTCACTCTCCTGTTTCTGCTTTCTGGAAAAGGGTTCACTGACCCCTCCTCCTTTCTTTCTTTTTTTCCAGAAGCCTTTGAAATTGTAGTGCGGCATGCGAGAAACTACACCAACTCCATGTTCAGAAACTATTATCGCAATATAGCTGCCAGAGCTTTTAAATTTGTGGGGGAGTTTTTTACGGACATATCCTTGTACATCCTGGGCTCAGACATCAACGTCAATGACATGATAAATGAATTCTTTGACAGCTTGTTCCCATTGGTCTACCCGCGCCTGGTGAACCCGGGCTCACCGGATCCTTCACTGGAAATGACCGAGTGCCTCCGACTTGCCCGGCGAGACCTGAAGGTGTTTGGGAACTTTCCCAAAATCATGATGACGCAGGTGTCCAAGTCTCTCCAGGTGACGCGAGTCTTCCTCCAGGCACTCAACCTTGGCATTGAGGTGGTGAACACCACCGACCACTTGAAGTTCAGCAAGGACTGTGGGAGGGCCCTGCTGAAGATGTGGTACTGTGCCCATTGCCAAGACCTTATGATGGTGAAGCCATGTGCTGGGCTCTGTGGCTCTGTGCTGCAGGGGTGCCTGGCCAGCCTGGTGGAGATAGACAGCTATTGGCAGGAGTACCTCCGTTCTCTGGAAGGGCTGACGAGAGGCATGAGGGGCATCTACAACATGGAGCATGTGCTTCTCAGTCTCTTCTCCTTGATACAAGATGCCATCACATACATGCAGAAGAATGCTGGGAAGCTGTCAGTGACGGTGAGTTCTCCTTCCAGTTTTTACAGACCATTTGCTCTGCAGTCGGAAGCATTTCTGCTCCTGAATACCAGTGGCTAGGAGCCGCAGGAGGGCAGCTCAGGGCCAGTTTGCTGGCTGGCCATTGGGAGAGCAGGATGCTGGGCCAGGTATTCCACTGGCCTGATCCAGTGGGCTCTTCTTATGTTTCTATTGTTTATTTCTTTGAGAGAGCAGTGGAAGAGGGGTGAGGGGAAAGAAAGATATCATACAGAAGCAACTACATGTGAACATGTGCAATAGAGCTCAGCAACAGCTTAGGAAAATCCTAGATCCCAAATCAGGCTGATCCAGGGTTTGCTTGAAATGGGTTGAGGCATTCCTGGGTTGGATGCACCTGGAAAGATCTGGCACTGTCAAAGTGGGTGGCTGTTTCAAACCCTAATTAAACATGCAGTTGTGGGAGGGGGGATAAGGAGATGCAGGCAGATACTCTTGCCCGTCCTTTCCCCCCTTCCTCGCTGCCGCCTGCATAGTACCCCCAAAGTCGTGGAACTTCCTCCATGCAGAGGTGTGTCTGGCACCATGAATGCTGAAGATGTGCCTCTTTACCCTATTTTCAGGGCCCACCTTGTTTCAAGTTGCTTTGGACTGTTTCTGATACTGTGTTTTAATTATTGTAACCTGCCCTAGTACCTTGGGGCGAAGGAAGGGGAAATGATAAACAAACAAACAAAAATATTAAATTAGGATTTAAAACATGATGTACTTTGGTGTATTATAGAACTGTAATGATGTCCATAAAAACCAACTGCCTTCTGGGCGGTTTTTGTTATTACTATTATGTATTAAATAGTGAGGAGCAAAGGGTGGTTTACAGTATAAAAACACAAAATGCATAACATAGTAAACACAACAATACAACCCTCCCACAGTTTATAAGGCCTGGGAGAAGAGGAATGCTTTTGCCTGACAACTAAAGATATGTAATGAAGGCACCAGGTGAGCCTCCCTGGGGAGAGCATTGCACAAACAAGGAGCCACCACAGAAAAGGCCCGTTCTCATGTTGCCACTCTCCGGACCTCTCATGGAGAGGGCACATGAAGAAGGGCCTCAGAAGATGATCTCAGGGTCCAGGAAGGTCAATATGGGGAGAGGCAGTCCTTGAGGAATTGTAGTCCTGAGCTGTTTAAGGCTCAGCACTTTGAACTGGGTCCAGAAACTATTTGGCAGTCAGTGCAGATGGGCCAGGATTCGCATTATATACTCAGACTATCTTGCCCCAGGGAGCAACCTGAATGCTAAATTTTGCAGCATCTGAAGTTTCCAAACCATCTTCAGAGGCAGTCTCTTGTTGCAGTAATCTAATCTAGAGGTTACCAGAGCATAGACAACTGTAGCTCTGCTACAGAGGGCCTCAGTCTTACCTGAATTGAGCTTGTTGGTTCTCATCCAGTCCATTACCAAGGCAAGGCAACAGTCCAACTCATTGAGTGCCACACCTGAAGAAAAGCAGAGCTGTGTGTCAACAGCATATTGCTGACAACGTACTCCAAAATTCCAGATGATCCCACTCAGCAGTTTCATTTGGAAGTTGAACAGCTTGGGGGATAAACTGAACCCTGAGGAACCCTGAAAGCACTTCCCAAGTGACTCCCTCTGCAGTGTCCATCCAAGTAGGACTGGAACCAGTGCAAAGCGGTGCCACCCACCCGCAACTCAGACAGATGTTCCGGTTTATGGTGGAACAGGTGGTTTATGGTATTGAAAGCCTCTGAGAGGTCAAGGAGAATTAACAAGGACACATTTCCCCTGCCTCTCTCTCAACAGAGGTCATCATACAAGTTGACCAAAGCAGTTTCTATGCAAAAACCAGGCCTAAACCCCAACTGAAATGGATCTAGAAAATCACTTTCCTGCAAGAGTGCCTGGATATGGCCAAGGATTCTTGTGAGAATTTCACAAAAAAAGATTTCTGGATAAGACTGCAGCATATGTGCAAAGAAGCAAAGTGCTACATCTAGATATATTTGTTCATAATTCCATATTTCTAAACCAACTGATTGTGGGGGATATTCCCTAACAGACCTAATTGTAAATGAAGTTAACATCAGATTGCAAAAAAGGTATTGCAAAAATACCTGCATTCTGATTCCTCCCCAGTATATCTTTAGAAAATGCCCCCCCACCGAACCTCACGCTCTGGAGGAAGGAACAGACACAAGTGTACATGAGAAGAATGGGAGGGTCCCTCCTCACTCCTTCACTCAAGTTTTTTCAGGTGAACAGATGTCAGATTTGCTTGCAGACCAGCCTTGCCAGTGATGTTTAAGGTGCACCTCTGGCAAATGCTGCTGATGACCAGTGTAAAATGAGAGAGGCTTCCTTTTCCTCTCCTTGAAATTCACTTTGCATTGACCAGCCTGGGGATATGGGGTCTTGATGATGGCTAACTCTCATACAACAACAACATGGGGCTGGATCCAGTGTTCTCTGTTCATTCGCACAAGGACTTTTGCACTAGAGGATGGGTGAGTTTGAATGTTGCACAACAGAGGAATCCAGTGCAACAGTTGTGCTAGTGGACACTCGTTGCCCAGGCAATTGAGGTGCAGTCTGTTATGCAACAGTGTTATGAGCAATCTGCTTGTTCGTTTGTTTGTGCAGCAACTTCCTGCTGGCACAAAACATTTCACCGTTGGAATGAATGTGCAGTTGATTTGCAACTTGTGTGATTGCAGCTTTACGCAGCTTTTTGGTGGCCAGTCAGCTGAAATCACACAAATTAAATGCACACAAGGTGTGTTAAATGCACATAAGCTCTCAGACTTGCTTACTGGGGTCTGAGAGGTTCACAGAACCTGGCAAGCAAGGCACAGAACAAAGCTCACTTGGCATGTCAGCTTCAGAAAAGGTGGAGATGGTTATGTGAGGTTGTTCTGGCTATATCCACAACTTTGTGTGCAATCCCTGGAATGTAACCCTGTGCATGATGCATGTCAACTGTCCCACTAAATGACTTTAACTTACTGCTCCATTGGCTACAATCTATAGATTTCTTTTCTTTTTTAAAAATTCCATCAATATAATAACAAGAAAATGGAAAGAAACATTGGCAGCTCATGTCAACAATTAAAATAATATACCAATCCTGAATTATATATCTTAATGCAGTTCGTCCATATGTACAAATAGGCATCTAAATGAGATTGATGGTCGTCAGATCCATATTTAAAAATTTGTGCATCCCTACAACAATATTTGACTTAGCCTGAGTGCTTTAGAATGACCTCCCTTCCAGTTGAGCAATGTGTTGTCAGAATTAATTATCTGTGCTGATTGTTCTTCTTCCCCATTGCATTCCCAGGAAGTCCCATGAGTATTTGCAAGCAAGAAATACTCAGTTTGCAGTCTGGAACTGATGGATTTAGGAGGAAGGGTCAATTCTGACCACTAGACATGCTGGCTGGCAGGAACTGTCTAGAATCCAGATGCTGCTATAAGCTGCTCTGAGTCAAGCATAGAGTATTGTGGGATTGGCAGAGAAATAGCTTTGGGTTGGTAAGAATGCTGCTGTAGATGCAAGATGCAAAAAGGGCCTGGAGAGCTTTATTTGGGGCTGGGAGAAAGAGGAACAGCACTTGCAGTTTGAAAGGAATGAAGTCATAAAGTGTGATGAAGGATTTCTGCCTTACAGAAGCTCTCTAATTGCAGGGAACTAGCTGACAAGGTGAGGGGAGGGGTGCTGCGGGGAGGAAGGGCAGGTGATTTTAAACAAATGGCTTTTTCTGTTCTGGGGTTAATAACTCGTGAACAATTTACTGGTACATTAAAGGTAAACAAAGATTCAAATGGATAACTGGAGGAGAACCTTGATTAAAGCACTTGCGAATAAAGGTGTTCAGCATTTCATTTGCTACTCACAGCACCAATTTCGCTGAAGTATCTGGGAGAGAAAAGGCTGCAGGTGACTTCAACATCCATGCTGAGGGTGCCTCAGTTCTCTCGCTCAGGAGTTCATGGCCTCCGCGGCAATAATGGGCCTGTCTCAGGTGGTCATTGGTCCAACATTGGTCTGGAAATAGAGGGTGACCATCACCTCATTATCATGGTCAGAACACTTTATGGTGAGGTTTGGAATTGCAGCGATGATTCTCCCCTGCAAAGGCAGTTATGATGGTCCACTCCCAGAGACTGATGGAAACTGATGGATTCCTGACTGTTCTGTGGGATTTTCCAGATGATAGAGCAGGTGATCCTGTTGAGCAGTAGCATAGCTAAGGGGCGGGCGGGGAGGGCGCTTACCTTGGGGACGGGTTTACTGCCCAAGAGCCTGGTGGACTGCTCCCACAATCAGCATGGCCCGGGGCTTGGCTCCCAGGGCGCTGGGCTGCTGCGTCCACCCCCAGCCCCCAGAGGGCAGCTAGGAAAGATGCAACTACCCTGTGCTGGTCCCACGGGGCCTGCAGTGTGCCTGAGCCACACATCCCTCCTGGGAGTTACGCAGTGGCTCGGGCACTCTGCCTGAGAAGGCAGCATGGGACTGGCCTCCGCCCACAGCCTTCCCCTCAGCTGCCCTCCAGCAGGAGTCAGGAGAGTGCCTGTGAGTGACTGGAGGGTGCCAGAGCCGCTGTGCTGCATCACTCGCAGGGGCCCTTCAGCTGTAGGGTGACCCACAGGAACACAGGGGCTCGGGCCCCAGCCCTGTGCTGCTTTTGCGGGCAGCGCTGGGCCAGCCAAGCACACTGCATCTCATTCAGTGTCCCTATGGGAGGGACACAGTTCTGGCAGCATGCCCTGACCTGGCTCACCCTGCCCTGTGGGTGGCTCCCCCCCCCCCACGTGGGTGGCACACATGCCCTGGGCAAGCACCTTCCCTAGGTGCCTGAGCGGTTTGCCATGCTGCTGCTGTGGAGGCCCTAGTTTCCCCATGGAATGGTGAGTCTCATGGGGCCATTGACATGATCGCTTCTGAGTGCCCCCTTCAGTGCTGTGGGTCTGTTTTGTTCCTCCATGTGCTGAGGAGCTGTGGTTCTCAGACCACAGACCGGTTGGAGCGTAAGTGAGGAAATGAGATTCAGGCTCATAATCAGGTCTATCATGGTAGTGAGGGCAGCAAAGAGATTCCATGTTTCTGCCTCCATTGCATCTTTGAGGACCCGTCCAGCGGAGTTCTGTGTAGTCCAGAGGTTGGTTACTCTTGTAAGAACTCTGCTTAAGGGTCATTTCCCTGCCATTGTCATTCTTGCATCATTTCTCACCCCTCCTAGTGCAAGAGCACTATGGGATGCGGAGGAGAGGCCCCCTGCTGTGCCTTTGTTCAGGAGCTGCTCTGTGGGTGTAATGGGATGCTAAATGGTTTCTGCAGCTTCCCCTGCTGATCTATCCATGATTAGGCTTGCAAGCCAACAGCTGACATTCAAGGTTACAAATGCAGGCTTTTAAAGTTATTTACATTTTCCACCATTTTTACCCTCTCTTATGAGTCTTCTCCATCACACACACACACACACACACACACACACACACACACCCTGCCCACCCTCAAGTTCCTCCCTGGTAGTTGTTTTTTATCCTTTAAAGACAATTTCACTTGGCAGAGCTGGTTGAGGAAAGCAGCCTCTATAGTAGGAAAAGAGCAGAGATTTTAAAAATGCCTTCAGCATCAACCATGGCTTGAGAACTTGACAGGATTTGGTTTGCTGGCAGATGTTTTGGACTGCAGTTCCCATCAGCAGCCTGCCATGCTGCTTATAGATCATAGAATCATAGAATCATAGAATCATAGAATCATAGAGTTGGAAGAGACCACAAGGGCCATCGAGTCCAACTCCCTGCCAAGCAGGAAACACCATCAGAGCACTCCTGACATATGGTTGTCAAGCCTCTGCTTGACAATGAGAGTTGATGAGAGTTGTAGTCCAAAACACCTGGACTTAGGAAAAGCTGGTTTCCTGTCTAACCAGATTCCCTCTGAAGTTGGTAGCATCTTGTAGCTGCCCATCCATTCCATTTTTTGTGTCCCCCCCCTGCACCTGTCATTCCTCCATTGACTTAGATTGTAACCTCCCCAGAGCAGGGGCCTGCCTACTTGCTCATTTGAATGGTTATGATTTCCATCATACACATTCAAGGTGTTGAATAAAGCACAGGTTGTCAGGTGTGGGGCAGGTAAATGTGGCAAAATGGTGTGGTGGGTCAAATTAGGCACTCTTGTGGGCTTGCGTTCACCCAGAGGGTCAGAGGTTCCCCATGGCTGCCTTAGAGCAATGTGGTTGACTGAGGTTTTCAACCTGAGACCTTCAATCTAGCAGTACAGATTTATATTACAATGAAAGGATACTAAATAGGTTCAAGGTGTTGTTGATGGTGCATGAAGCCTATGTAGCTTGTACCAGGCTACTCAAATCAACCCCTGTACTCTGCAGGTGAGGGCTTCCTGCAGATACTATATTATCAGGAGGTTCATACTGTAGAATATTGGTAGGAATCGGGCCTCTGATGCTGTAGCTCCTGCCCCTTTGGAGTTCCCTCCCCCTGAGTATTAGACAGGTCCTGTCTCCATTCTGTTTTCAGGGTCTGCTGAAGACCTTCCTCCTTCAACAAGTCTTTTAAGCTGAGATCTTCCCTGGGCTGCATCTGCACTGGAATTGCTCTTAAGCAATTCATCACTTACTGTTTGCTGCCCTGGGAGGAAGAGCTTGACATAAATAAATTGGATGTGTAGATCTGCTCTTCACTAGTGGTCCCAGGGCAGGTTATGGCAATTGCAGAAGAAAGAGAATGCCAGCATCTACAGCATAGAATGGTCTGCAGCAGACAAACCAGCAAATCACTGCTGAGACTGTCTCACCGCCACTGTAACAGATGGGGCTATATTGAAGATATGAGGGGTGAGCCAGAGGCTGGCGTGTGGCTGCCTCATTACAGAGTTCCCTCCAAGTGGCGAAAGCGAGTGAAAGGAAATTCTCTCGCACCCTCTTACTGTGCCTTCCATCCTGTTTTATCCCTAATGCTTTCAATCAATTTTTAAATTGACATTCATGGAGGCAAGGAGGATAACTAACTTTTTACGCCTGGTTATGTTTCTGTTAGAGCTATTTCACACTCCGATGTCGAAAAGGAGAAGAGAAAACATCAGGCTGTGGCAGAGGGAGAGAAGGGAAGCAGGGCCGTTCCATTGGCTCTGTTGAGACAGCAGTAGCACCTTTCAACTCCCCCCGTGGTGGATATCACCAATTGAGGTGCTGACAACGAAAAAAGTAAACATGGAAGGGGAAAGAGTAACATATGAGGATATTACCAGGAAAACAGACCAAGGGATAAAGCTCAAACCATATGACCAAATTGAAAAGATGCTAACAGGGTGGCTGCAATATCACCAGATTAGTGACTTATTAAATGAAGACAAAAAGAGAAATGGGTTTAAAGACAAAAAATCAAAATTCCAAATCGAGTTAATAGAGTGTAAAGGTAAAACCTTATCTAGAATATATAGTCTGTTGCTTGAATGGTATACAAAAGACGAAGAAGTAAAGGAATCAATGATAAAATGGGTGATCGATATTGGGCATAACATCGAATTGGAAGCGTGGAAAAGACTATGGAAGGAGGGTTTGAGATTTACAGGATGTATGGCTTTAAAGGAAAACGTTTTAAAAATGATGTATAGATGGCAGTTGACGACAGTAAAATTAGCTAAAATGTATAGAAAAAGAGAAAGAAAATGTTGGAAATGCAAAAAGGTAGATGGGGATTATTTTCATATGTGGTGGACCTGTGATAAGGTTAAAAAAATTTGGGAATCAATTTATAATGAACTCAAAAAAATATTTAGGTATACTTTCCCCAAAAGACCGGAAGCGTGTCTGTTAGATTTAATAGGAACGGAAATCAAAATGGGAGACCAAAATCTGTTCATGTATGCTACGGCCGCCGCAAGAACCCTCCTGACCCAAAGATGGAAATCACAAGACATACCAACCATCCAGGAGTGGCAGGTGAAGTTGACAGAAGACGCAGAACTTGCCAAATTGTCAGGGAGGATCCGGGACCAGGAAGATCAAAGATACCAAAATAATAGGAGTAAATTTATTGAATATTTAAAGGAGAATTGTAAAGAGGTCAAGACACTAGCAGGATTGACATAATACCTTCAGTGTATAACAGTATTATTGTGAGAATGATGTGCGCGATAGAAAGGGGTTAAATATACCAATTGTAGGGAGGGAGGGGAGTCGCGACTCGGCAGAGTCAAAGGGAATGTATGGCATTAATATGTTTTGTTGGAAAAGAATATGTAAGGAAAACAATAAAAATTTACTTGGGAAAAAGAAAGAAAGAAAAATGTTGCCAGTCCTTTGCAAACTCTAGCTCTGTCTGCCAACTGTGTAAAAATCTCCTTCTTCAGGCTGCAACTTGTGCATTGTTTAGTAGGTCATTCCTAGGGCATCCTTGATGTGAGCTGCACTGACTCTGCTCCCAAGGGAACTACTAGGTTAAAACCTGGCTAATTACTTTGTTAGCAGGTCTGCAGAGAATGAAGCCAAAAGTAACCTTCCTTAGCACAATGAAGCTCTCTTGTCTCTCTTTGCAGTGTGTGTGTGTGTGTGTGTGTGTGTGTGTTTTTCTCTCTCTGTGTGTAGTCAAGACATAGCATTACATACTTTCTGGTCAAAAGATTCTAGAGAATGGGTATCATTCATTTATATTTTCTTTTCTTTTCCCACATCCCCATGAGTGAAATGGCTCCAAAGTTCCCCGCAAATAAATTGAAGTGAAATAAAAATGAGTTATAGCAATAAAAGCAGGATTTGCAGTAATCCACGGCAGCAGAATCACATGCAGGCTGCTGACCGGATTTCAGAATGATGTGTATTGATTGAAGCCAAATGAATTAACTCCCCGCTTCTTAAGGGCTCCATTATTCATCTCTTAATTTCTTTTCTACTACCCATTAATAAACTTGCTGGGCCCAAAGCCCTGCAACGAGAGTGTGCTGTCGGGAATGCTTCGCCCTGCCCTAGTCCAAGGAGTCCCTTGGTAACTTGAGCTCCATCTGCATTATGCATTTGAAGCTGTATCATGCCACTTTAGAACAACTACAGTTTTCCTCAAAGAGTCCTGGGAAGTGTAGTTCATTAAGGGCACTGAGAGTTCTCTGGAGGCCCCATTCCCATCACTGAGCTACAATTCCCAGAGCAGTTTAACAACCCAGCCTCTCTTTCCAGGAAACTCTGTAAATTGATGCTCAGGGTGGGGTAGGGTGCAGGAATAGGGGCCTCCTGACAATTCTCAGCACCCACAACAAACCACAGTGCCCTGAATTCATTGGGGGAAGCCACAACTGTTTAAAGTGGTATGATACTGATATAAATGTATTTTGTGCAGATGGGGCCTTGTTATGACTGCTTTTGACTCTGTTAACATAGGAAGAATATTTGGGCAGATGCTTGTACCTGGAACTCTATGGCTGAATGATGCCACCAAGTGAGGTGGTTTACCTGCCTGCCCTGTTGGTTGCACCAGCCCTTGCCAGCCTTGTCTCCTCCATGTCTTCTTCAGCTACAGCTCCCAACAGCCCTGCTGGTGGGAGTTGTAGTCCAACAACTTCTGGAAGCTGCCAGGTTGGTGACGGCTGGGTGGTTGACCGTTGACTTCCAGAATCTTTCCTGATCCTTCTAACTGGATCCAGGGCCTTCTGCCTGCAGAACTGTGGGAACGTTTATATAATTTAGCAGAGTTTAAACGATCCCCTGTTTGAGTTTATGCAGCGACAAGCTGGTTGCTAACTCGTTTGAGTCCTATCAATAATTATACCTTCCTGGTTGATAATCCCTTTCTGTCCCTCTTAAAGAAACTACTTTACTATCAGATTCATTCAGGTTGACAGAGTTGTTCCTGAAGGCAGGCTTAGGTTACATAACAGATAAACTATATACTAGATAGCAGTGAGTCACGAGAGGACTGCATCCGAGTAGTTACCAGTTACCACTCCTTGCAGCAGCCGACCAGCTGACAAAACTGCCTGCACACAGAGGCAGTCAGTCCTCTCAGAATGTTGGACTTGACTGACAGCTTTATATTCCACAAGAACATGGGGTATACCAGCTGAGTCATGGGTCTTCCCCATAACAAGATGGCAGTTGCTTGGTTTGCAGCTTACTTAAAGGGGTCCCATGTGCCATGATGTTCAGCAGTCATTTATGCTGGCTGGTCTTTCTATCCTAAATCAATTTTCACCCCTAGTTCCCTGTCCCTCCCAACATCAGTTGTGGAAATGAGACTTTTAGGCACTCACTTAGAGAGGAGTGCATCAGTGCTGGTGACATTAATTCGTGGAAGGATTCACTTTTACTGGGCTGTTTTGCCATCCTGTTTATTTACTCCTTGGCTGCATATTCCAGATATATTGACCCATGTTTGCCGGTAGATAAGTTTTAATCTTACTTTTGGTGGTAGCAATTAATCTTCTCTCCCTGCCCCCCATCTCCTGCTTGAATAGGAATGCACTTCTCGTGAACAACTTTGTCTGCTTCAAGAAGTGTTGCCTTTCTGCTATTTTTATTGGCGTGAGAATTGGAAAGAGATCCTTGCCGCACAAGATGGCCACCATCTTGGATGGCTTTAAAGGAGAATTGCGCAAATTCATGGAGGAAGAGAAAGCTACCAGTGGCTACCAACCCTGACTGCAGTGTTCTGCCTCCACTGCCAAGAGACAGCACTCCTCTGAATACCAGCTGAAGGGAGAGAGTGCTGGAAGTGTTGGGATGCAATTCATCTTGCACTGCATGGGAAAGTAGATAGGAGAGAGGAGCCTCCAGATTTCCCAGACTATCATTTCTTTCCTAACCTGTGCTGACCTTCACTCGGGTGCTAGATTGACTCTAGGGTTGCTGACCTCCTTTCCTGCTTCTTGCTTTTTCATCCTGGCAGAGGAGACAAATATTATGCCTCTCCTGTTGAGGGGCAAGAGCAGGGGTAGGAAACCCAAGGCCCAGGGGCTGGATGCGGCCCAATCGCCTTCTCAGTCCGGCCTGCGGACGGTCCGGGAATCAGAGTGTTTTTACATGAGTAGAATGTGACCTTTTATTTAAAATGCATCTCTGGCTCATTTGTGGGGCATAGGAATTCGTTCATCCCCCCCCAAAAAAAAATAGTCCGGCCCACCACATGGTCTGAGGGATGGTGGACCGGCCCATGGCTGAAAAAGGTTGCTAGAGCAAGCATGGCTCAAGGCACCTCCACCTTAGTTAAGCAGAGCTAGTGATCTTTCCTATTAAGTACCGTATGTACTTCCTGCGATAAACATAGCTTTTTTATTTTATTTTCCTGAAGTCAGAGTTTCAGTGTGATTATATCCAGGGTAGCTCCTCCAACAGAGATTCAGTATTAAGTTCAACATCTCCTGAACATTTTTACTCCAGGTGCTAACAGAGTGCTGCTGCAGTCCTTCTTGACAGTTTCCCCCAGGCATCTGGTTGGTCACTGAGCACAGCATGCTGGACTGGATGGGCCCCCTTTGGCCTAATTCAGCAGCTGTGCTCTTCGTTCTTTTGAAAGTGTTTGTGGTGTGACGCCCTCCCAAATCCACTTAGGTTGTGGCTGTGTGGATCTTGCACATCCCTGCATGGTAGCACTTTCAGAAGCAGGGTGCCTCTGGGTGCCGGAGGCTGGGAATCACATGCGCAAAGAGTGCTGCAGTTGAGCTCAGGTCTTGCTTGCAGGTTTCCCATAGGTACCTGCTTGGCTACTGTGGTACCTCAGGTTACAGATGCTTCAGGTTACAGACTCTGCTAACCTGGAAGTAGTACCTTGGGTTAAGAACTTTGCTTCAGGATGAGAACAGAAACCGTGCAGTGGCAGCGGGAGGCCCCATTAGCTAAAGTGGTACCTCAGGTTAAGAACAGTTTCAGGTTAAGAACGGACCTCCAGAACGAATTAAGTTCGGAACCCAAGGTACCACTGTATTATGAGAAGAGGATGCTGGACTCAGTGGGACATTGGCCTGATCCTGCCTCTTCCTATGTTCTTTCCCAACCTCTGGCTGCTTGTCCCCCAGGGGAGCAATGGTAAGAAGGTTTTTGATAGACAAAGTTTTTTTATTTTATTTTCAACCATGTCTAATCTAATCCAATTAAATATTATTGCAGAGTTAATTTAACCTGAAATGTGGATTAGGAAGTACAAAGGATGCTCATCAGATTTTCTTTCTTCATGGAGGAATTAAGTTATTTTCAAATTCAAATCCTGCATCATTGAATTGTTCTTTTTATAAAGATGTGGATCAGATTTTTGTTTTGTTATGTTGCTAAACAAAAGATTCTTCGCTTGCTGTATATCTTGTTCTTTCTGAACGTGGCAGCAAGTGCATTTCAGCTTCTGAATGGATAGATTAGATCAGGCGCCCTTTGCTGGAGAATATCCTTTGTAAATATGCATGACATCGACCCAGCTGCCATTTTCTCCTGAACATTCCAGCTAGTTCTCCTCTCCGAATTATCGTACTTTGTCAGAACTGGCAGAATTCTGGATCAGTGGATGTCTTGGCTCAAGCTTCACCAGATGCTTTGCGCCACACCTCCCAACAGCCCCAGCTTCTTGGAAATGTAAGAAATTGCTGTGGACCCCACAGAATACTCATTTCACATAAGGAAAAATGGGGTGATTAGAACCACCTTGCCCAGCCAAAATACCCCCCCCAAAACCCCACTGCTGCCCCAATTCAGGCAACACCTCCCTCCAAAACAGGCAAAACACTCCTCCAGTCCACAGTAACAAACCACCAAAGATTAAGCAAAATGCATATTCAACCCCAACCACTCACTCTACTTTTCCTTTCCTGTGAAGATAGTCTCAGCCTCATGGGAAAGAATTCAAAAGACTGGCATTTTTTATTTTAAAGAAAAATCAGGAGGGGCAGGGACCTTTGGATAACAACATATATGGGACCCAAGGACCACAGAGAGAGAAAGAACAATAATTATTGGGGTTTTCATAGGTGCGTTTAGGTTTTTCTGTATGCAAAAGATTCATCTCTTTACCTCTTTAGTTCTGAGCATTGCCAGTTCTTCTGTGAAATGGGTATTTTGTGGCTCCCAGAACAGTTTTTCTTGGGTATCGGGCTATGGCTGTTGGTTCCCAATGATCCCCTGAAATAATGCATCCATCCTGACTGTTTCTTTCCCCACGCCCAAGAAACGGGAGGTTCTTCTTACCAGTAAGTTTAAAAACCATGCAGGCACCTACTTGATGTCCTGAGCACCTGAAGTTGGCTCCTGCAGTACATTTTAAATGCAGCCAAGACTGGAGGTCAATGTTTGTCCTGATCTTCTGACCGTTTGTCTTGTCTAATGTACTTGTTCATAGATAGGTGTGGGTAGCAAAAGAGTTCCTGGAATGCTTCCAGGAAGGGATTTTTATTGGATTGTAAATCTAAACTAGTTGAGCGTCTTACAAGGTTGCTTCACGTGTTCCCAAATTGTGATTACCTTCTACCAGCTGATAATTAAACGGCCAGTTTTCGTTGGTATGCCATGCTGGAACACTGTTATATAAATATGTACATTTGCTACTAAGTTGCTAATAGGGAGGAAGGGAAGGAGAGAGGTCTAATTAAGGAGATAGGATATCATCATCAGTTTCCTCCCTCTCCTCTCCGCTCTGGTTTTCACAAGCAGTAATTTGAAAAGGGCCCTATTAAAGTCATTGGTGGACAAGTTAATGCTCCGTTTCCTAGAATATTGCTCTTCACTCTGAGGATGATAGTCCATCATAAGGGGGGCGCACAGGCACTAATTGCAGAAAACCCACAGTCAAAAACGCCTCTGCTTTCCAGAGTTTGATAGCTCTGGACTCCCCCCCCCCACCCTTTTGTAAATCTTTTGCTTTCTCAGAGGGAAGCTGTTAAACTTCTTGTGCTTCTTTTGTGCATTGTAGTGATTCACAACAGTTCCTCCCTGTCCCCAAGTTTGGAAGAAGATGTCTGTGGTTTGTCACTGCTGGTGCTTAAATGATATCCCCCCGTAGTCTGTTTTAATTTATTTATTTCCAGCGCAGGCAATGTTGTACCTTCCAGATCGTGTACCAGCATTGTGATCACTTTGGGTGGCCTTTTCTGAACTTTCCGTGAATTCTACAATAGCCATTCTTTGCTTTTGAGATGTGAAGTGTGCTGTGATCTTTGTAACTCAGACAAAGACAAAGAGCGGTGGCTCTCTCACCCTCCTGGTTTTGTTGAACTCCCGCAGGCATGGAAAATGGTTAGGGATGATTTGTTGTTGATTTTACTTGCCACATTTATATCTTGCATTTCCTCCAGGGAGCTCAAGGTGGCATGTGTTGTTCTCTTCCTCCTCATTTCATTCTTCACAACATCCCTGTTAGGCTGAGAGACACTGAGTGGACCAAGGTCACCCAGGTAGCTTGATGGCTGAGCATATATTCGAACCCTAGTCTACCAGGCCAGTACTCTGATTACTACATTGCACTGTAGTTCAACAACTGGACAACACAAGCCATAAACACTGGATGCATTCAGGTAAATCAAGGGTAGCTTAATTTAGCAATGAGCAGAAGGCAGATGGAGATTTATTTCTAGCTCTCTGTGCAATTTAGAATAGTTCAGCTGGAGTTACACTCCTCTGCATGCACTCTGGTTTGTCAGTGTCCTTCTTAAAATGTGACACCCAGAATTCAGTGCTCCAGATGTGTTCCAGATGTGGCCTGACCAGCACAGCATAGAGTAGAAGCACAGCTCCTTGCAATCTTGGCACTGTGCTTCTGTTAATACAGCCTAAGATGTAAGGGGCAATGCCAAGTTAAATTGCAGACCCAGGCATCCCAAGTGTGACTCATGGGATGCAATCAGCCTTCCTCCACCTGGTGTCCTCTAGGTGTTTTGAAGAACAATGCACACCAGCCCCAGGCAGCATGGCCAGTGGTCAGAGATGATGTGAGTTATTGTCCAAAGCATATTGAGTGCGCTGGGGGCATGGGGGGGGGGAGGAGGCTGCCTCTTCCTACCCTGTAAGCCCCCATTTTGTGACTGGTGAGCGAGGTCCTTGCACAAAAGGTAGACTCTGCATGCTGGAAATCTGCTCATGTCTGGTTTAGGAACAGCTGTATGCGTTGCTTTTAGCCAAAGGCCTTTCCCAAATGTACGATGCAGTCAATAAATAAATAAATAAATACAAAGTGGTACAAAATATAAAATACAAGTTCTTAAAAATTAGGCTCTTGCCATTTGCTCTCACCAATTTCAGACAGGAAACAAAATGATATTTATTAGCTGAAGACATCCCTTGCACAGTTAACAGCTCCTTTTGCTAAATAAGTTTTTTCATTGAGGAATATCAGAAGCTGCCTCATAGTAGAACCCAAACTCCTTTTCCATCTAGACTGACTGACCATGATTCTTCGGAGTTTCAGGTGTGACTTTTTCTCACACATTCCTGGAGATTGATCCTGGGACCTTCTGCATGCAAAGCAGATGATCTGTCTTGGAGCTACATCCCCTTCCCATAGTTGTAATCCAGTAAAAGTCACAGCTCTCTTTGATGTGCGTCAGAATTGCATCTGGCTCCATTTCTGCTATGTATAGTTGTTGGCACATTTGACATCACTGGCTGACTTGAGTGTCCGTAATCCTGCCACTTGTGCACAGACACCCACCCACCCCAGCCTTCTTCTCTCCCCACCTCAATGCTGACACCTTTCTGTGATTTTTACTTGCTGCTGAAGACAGCTTCCTAATTTGTTGTTTCTGTTCTGCACTTAACCTTTCTAATTCTCTTGCTGCAGCCTCATGTCATGTCTGCTGGTATGCAAATGCTTAGAGTCTGCTAATAAGCAATTGAATATGATTTGCATTAGGAGGGTGGGCACAGCACAGCAGGTCTGCTGAACGTCAGCCACCCCCCCCCTTCAAGCATTGCTAATTACTTGCTAGAATGTAAATTGCTCACAGGGAAAGCAAAGAGAATCCTGTTGCCTTTATAGAGGCAGATTTGCAAGGCCTGAAGAATGAATGGACTCCTGTCTCTGCAAGCAGCTCATACCTGAGACTGCCTCTGTGTGTGTGTGTATGCGCGTGCGCACACGCGCACGAACACACACACACACACACACACACACACACACACGTGTCTGCATGCACCATTGGTTTGAGGGTCCAGTAGGGTCCAGTAGGGTCCAGTAGGGTCCAATGTTACAGAGGTCTGGCTGGGCAGAAACATTGCAGAATCTGAGCCAGGGGAAAAATGTAGGCTGTAGCTCAGTGGAAGAGCAGCTCCTTTTTAAGTGAAAGGTCCCAGGTTGCCATGATTCCTATGGAACTGACTTGGAGGGGAGGGTCAGATCAGGACAAGGGGTGAGAGGAGCCCAAAGAGATGGAGGCTGGCAGCCCAGGGATCCAAGTTGGCTGGGGAGGACATGATGGGTGGCGAGTCAGATCCCAGGGAGAGACCTAGTGGGCGGTCACTGAGCCAGCCCATGCAAGCCTCTCCAGAAGACCCCGTTCTGCTGCCTGTGCCATTAGATCCTTCCTCCCTGCCCACTTCAGCTGAGACACCTCTGTCTAAAGAGGAGGTGTCAGGAGTAAAGTCTGGCTCCCTGGAAGGAAGTGCTGGCTTTCTTCCCATCACCTGGGGCATGGGCAGTCTGGTGCAAACAGTGCTGCAGCCCCAGCCCACCAGAAGGAGTTCCATTTTGCTTGCCCAGCCCAAAAAGGCACCTTGAGTGCAATGTCTTTGCTTGCTTAGCTGTGTATTATACCTGCTGCGCCTTTGACTACTGGATTCCTCAAGTACCATACTGATTTGAGCATGCTTGGTGGGGGCGCAGGAGAGGGCTGCTCCCAGACTTTGGAACTGCCTTCCTGGAGAAGCCAGACTGGCTCCTGTCCTTCAGCCAGTTTTGACTGTGGTCTCTCTGGAGGCAGAGTCCGGGGTACCTCCCCCTGCTGCCATCACACTCTTCAACTGTGATTTGACTCTGCCTCTAGGAAGAGTTACGGTAACCCTTTCCTGGCTGGCGCACTCTCTGCTGACCAGAAGAACTTTATGGTAAGTCCAACTTGCTAATCAAGATCAGTAGCTGCAAACTCTGACAGTTCCATTGCCCCTCAGCTTGCAGGGAGCAGCAGTCCTCTGAATGCCAGTTGCTGGGGTTCAAATTGGGCAGTGGCGTAGCGTGGGTTGTCAGCACCCGGGGCAAGGCAAGTAATTTGCGCCCCCTAACCCGTGGATTTTAGTAGGGGCAGAGAGCTGCGAGTGCGAGCGCCCCCCCAGATGTTGCGCCCGGTGCGGCCAGCCCCCCCTGCACCCCCCACGCTACGCCACTGAAAAGGGGAAAGAGTGTCACTGCTGCCTTCAGTTCCTGCTTGCGGGCTTGTCCACAATGAGAGCAGGATCCTGGGCTAGGTGGCCTTTTGGCCTGATCCAGTGGGCTCCCCCCCTATTTTTTAAAGTACAGTGGTACCTCGGGTTAAGTACTTACCGTATTTTTTGCTCTATAAGACTCACTTTTTCCCTCCTAAAAAGTAAGGGGAAATGTGTGTGCGTCTTATGGAGCGAATGCAGGCTGCGCAGCTATCCCAGAAGCCAGAACAGCAAGAGGGATTGCTGCTTTCACTGCACAGCGATCCCTCTTGCTGTTCGGGCTTCTGAGGTTCAGAATATTTTTTTTCTTGTTTTCCTCCTCCAAAAACTAGGTGCGTCTTGTGGTCTGGTGCATCTTATAGAGCGAAAAATACGGTAATTCGTTCCGGAGGTCCGTTCTTAACCTGAAACTGTTCTTAACCTGAAGCACCACTTTAGCTAATGGGGCCTCCTGCTGCCGCTGCGCTGCCAGAGCCCAATTTCTGTTCTCATCCTGAAGCAAAGTTCTTAACCTGAGGTACTATTTCTGGGTTGGCGGAGTCTGTAACCTGAAGCATCTGTAACCTGAAGCGTATGTGACCCGAGGTACCACCGTACTGGAATTGAACCACTTAATAGATATTCTGCCGCCACCCCCTGCCCGCTCTGTGTGTCTCATTCTGTATTACTGCCACCCCACTTAACCCGACGTTGACATCTGTCGTGGTTGTGGCCATGATGTATATGTCAGTAGCATGTTTTTCAGGAGAGAGTGTTAACTGGTGTGACAAAGACTGTGATATTCTAAGCATTTATGTTTTGATGCTTTTACACATTTTGACAATGAATTACTGAAAGCTCTCGCATTATTGAACTGTCTGCTGGGCACAGAGTGTGTTTCCTTCTCCTGTGGCATGTGAGGTCATGTCAGAAGGACTTAAATTTTAAAAGTTGCTTTTACATAACTTTGTCCGATTCACTGCCTTTGAAGTAGCAGCCAATTATTACAGAATCTTTTGGTTGTTTTATTTGTTTAATTTCTAATATGTATAAACTGTTCTTCCAAAGACAAGTAACAAGGCAATATGCAACATGAAAATACAATACTGCAACAAAAACATTTGGGGGAAAAGAAACACTACAGTTCGTCAATCAAACGATCTGGTTTTCAGTGGCAGAGCCTACACTTTGGAACTCCCTACCTATTGATATCAGACTAGTGCCTTCACTGTATGCTTTTCAGCACCTGCTAAAAATTTTTTGTTTAGGCAAGCTTGTTCAGACATGTAGAATGTTTATGTGTGTTTCAATCTGGTTTTTGCTTACGGATGATTTTAATTATTCTTTGAATATTTTAAATAGGTGTTTTTACTGATAATTCATCGCTTCATTCTTTTATGGTTTTATGGTTTCTTTGGTTCTACTAATCAAGTGGTATATAAATTTTATGAAACAAATAAATAAATAGCTGGATTAAAAACATCAATGTTCAAAAGGCCTGTCTGACCAGGGCCCTGCAGGATCTGACTTCTTTCCGCAGGGTCTGTAAGACAGAGCTATTCTGCCTGGCTTTCCATTTGAACTCAGCCTGATCTTTTGTTCCCCTTCCTTCCCTCTCCCTCCCCTTTTTGTGAAGATTGCCTGCTCTGGGATCCCACAGCTGGTTCTCCCCTGGTCTCCTTGCTGGCCCAAGTGGGACTAATTTAGCCAGCCAGCCCTGGTGATCATCTAATGTTTATTGGATGGATTTCCCCCTTCAAATCAAATTTATTTTTGATTTTATTGTTATTTACACTTTATACCGTATTTTATGCTTTTTTTTGTAGCATCAATTAAGTGTTTTAAATGAGCCCGGTTTCCTGAATCGGGAAGGGTGGGGTATAAATAAAAATTTATTATATTATTATTTTAAAAAAGCAGTCTGACTTTTGCTGGACTCCTGTTGGCAATGAGTTCCACAGGGCAGAACCTGACAAAGGTCAGTCGAACCTCAGGGGTGTCAGGAACCACCAGTGGTGCCAAATCATGAGATTTCAGTGTTTGAGGCGGAGCATAGAAAATTGGGGTTGCAACTGATGCAGCCCAATCAGGACAGTCGCTCTTAAAAAGGATATTGCAGAGCTCGAAATGGCTGAGAAATGGGGTGCATAATATTATGCATGATTCTGAGGAAGTGGATGAAGGAAAGCTTTTCTCATGCATAATGCTAGAACTTGTGGACATACAATGAAGCTGACTGTTGGAAGATTCAGGAAAGAGAAAGAGAAAGGGCTTCTTCATGCAGCTTATAGTTAAACAATGGAACTTGCTCCCACAGTTACAAGAAGGGAGATTCCAACTAAACATACAGAAAACCTTTCTGATGTCCGAAAGTGGAACAGTCTCCCTCGGGAGGTTGTGGGCTCTCCTTTCATGGAGGTTTTTAAGCAGAGGTTGGACTCCCATCTCTCATGGATGCTTTAGCTGAGCAATTCCTGCACTGCAGGGGCTGCGCTAGATGACTCTACAGTTCTACGATCCTATGGCTTACAGAAGCTAACTAGACTGGCAGCTGGCTCTTACTCCAGTACCGGCTGCAGGACAGTGTCCTCCAGCACAGCTGAAGGCAGCAATCTCTGTCCTCCCTTGCGGGAGAATGCCCAGTTGGAACAGCCAGGAGGCTGCTGCCCCTGCCTCCAGCATCCGCCCAATGTCAGAGCCAGCTCTGGTATTCTGCTGTCAGACTTCCGCTCTTCCAGCTGGCCTGTTTAAGCGATTTGGGCCACTAGTCCAGGCAAAGTCTTCCTTTTTCTGGTGTTTTTAAAACAGCGTTAGCATGAGTGTTCTTACTCGTCCCGTAAGCCCCCCAACCCAAGGAAGGAAGAAGAGGGGGGAGGAGCACGATTCCTCCTGCTCCGACTCTTTATGACAAAATGTGTATAATGATTACAGGCGTGCAACAATAAGAGGGCGATTTGAGGTGGGGGCAGCGAGAAGTTTATTCACTTTGTTCTTAATCAGTATTCGCTCGGGAGATGTGCCTTTGCAGAAAGCGATGCAATCCATTGAGAATCCTGGCAGATTTAAATCTGCAATAAAAGCCCTGGGGAAATTAAGAAGACAAAACATTAACCACAGACTAAACATTAACATATATTAGCATTTTTATTACACCTGTAGAAATGTTAAATGGAGCTGGCTACTACTATTAAAAAACTTTATGCTCTAAACCCCATCATTCCAATGTATGTTTTAAACATTTCCCTTAAAAAAAGAGAGGGGAATTTAATTAAACTGACTTCTATAGCAGTAAGCGCTTAATGGAGTTGAGGGTCACCTTATGGTAACTTTAAATGGAAGAAATGCACTTATTTGCACTGCAGGGCATTCTGCTAACAGGTTGCTGCAGGAAGGGGGCGGCGGCGGGGGGGGGGGAGCTGCTTATTGCAGAGCTGCAAAGGGCGGAGAAGTTGGGGACTGCAAAGATGAAGCAGTTGAGGGAAAGGCTAAACTTTATGATAAATATTTTTAAAGATGCAAACACAATAGTAGGGATTAACATTAATTAAAACTAAGCGGGAATAAACTTACAATTAGGGACAGGCGAATCTTCTGGTTTCAGTTTCCCTGTTTTTCATTTTTCCATTCTTAAATCAAGTTCTTCACCATTCTGCAGCAATTTGCAATGCTTTAAAAAGAAAAAAGAAAAAGAAAATACCACACAAGGGCCAGAGTCATAGCTAGGCAGTGGTGGGGAGTAGCTGTTTTTTTGCCCCGGATGAACCCAGGCAGGACATTGAAATAGTCCTTGAGATATTTCTCAGCTGATAAAAGGTAAAGGGACTTCTGACCATTAGGTGCAGTCGTGACTGACTTTGTGGTTGCGGTGCTCATCTCGCTTTATTGCCCGAGGGAGCTGGCGTACAGCTTCCGGGTCATGTGGCCAGCAGGACTAAGCCGCTTCTTGCAAACCAGAGCAGCGCACGGAAACGCCATTTACCTTCCCGCCGGAGCGGATACAAACAAGCTAATGGGAGAGTCAGTGGTCAGGCTCCTCTTCTTTGTTTGAAGGTCTTGCAAGATGATAGTCTCATTTTAACTGTAATTTGTATCTTATGTTCTTATTTTAAAAGATAGTGTGTTCTACATGCTCATTCTTGTATGCTTCGTTTTTGCAGTCTGTGACCATATAATAAATGATTGTCTTGAAATATTTTCAGAGTTGTAATGTGAATTTCTCCCCATAAACACACTTTTGGCGTATTTTTAACTAATGCACATTTTGTTCCCCCTAATATAGTGTATTTTTGTATGTTGTTTTCACTAATATGATTCAATTGGTGGGGGAAATTGACCTTCTTCGCCAGAGCACAGTAGGGCTTACTTAGCAATTTCCTTGCCTGTGACTTGGCAGCAGGGTGGTGGTGGTGGTGAGATGGCATGCTGAGGAGAAGAATTACAGAGAGAGTTGGATAAAAGAAAGAAGGAGGGGAAGAAATGATTGCAGGGAAACTGAAAAAGCAAAAGCTGCTGTGGAGTGGAAGCTGTTTCATAGAGGATGGTTTCAGGTGCGAAGGAGCTTGTTGCTAGCCAGCTGAGATCTAACTAGTAATTAAAATAGAAATGTCTTGACAGCAGAACAGCTGCCTGTGTAAACGGTGCTGCAGATAATACAGTGATGGCAAAGGAGTGTCTATGTGTGTGTTGCTGATTTAGTTACTGAACTGCACAGTGAGGCTGCTAATGGGGAGGGATGGTTTTCTTTTAATCACAGAGCATGCAGCTGGCTAAGGGCAGAGGAAAGGCATATAGGTAATTTGCTACATGGTGGGGCTGCTCAGGTACAGTTCTCCAGCAAACCAAGCTCAGACCATGCTTTGAGGTCTTGGCAAGCCAAGTTCACATGCAGCAGCAAAAGATGCTTTGCTTCTACTTGCTGTTACAAACTTCTGATTACCGCACATGGAGAGTGTGGGGAAGGTAGCACTTGAGCCTAATGCTTGAAAAAAAATTGTATGTGTAACACTAAACTATGGCCCAGTGTTAGTTTTGCAAAGAGAAGGGCCTGGTTTGGATGTATGCTTCTCAATTTATTAAGCCAAGGTTATGTGAGCCTTTCACCCTTGCTGCCTGTTCTCTCATTGGCTTGCTGCAGTTCAACACTTTCTGGGTGCAGTTGGCCATGGTTTCTCATTGCGTCCAAACCAGGAAACTAGGTTTGCCAGGCTCTTACGCCATTGTTTGAAGTTTGCTTAAGCACCAGTTTCATCTGGAGGACATCTGAAAGCAGAGTGAGATGCTGACCCATCATTGCTTCCTGTGGTGGCCAACCAGATTCCTCCAGGGAGTCCACAAGCAAGACACTGAGCTCTCCTCCAGGTAGGATTTCTGCCTGGAAGACATACGAAAGACAATATTAGGAATATAGTCGACATCTTGGAAAAGTTGGAAGCTAAATTTTTTTTGTAAAGCAATGTTAATGTTTATTGATGCGGAGAAGGCCTTCAATAATCTGTCTTGGAGATTTATGATACAAAATCTAGAAAGTTTTGGGGTTGGACAGGAGTTTTTAAATGGTATCAATGCAATCTACCATGAACAAAAAGCAAAAATTATAATTAACAATGTGTTGTCAGAAGAAATTAGAATTGAAAAGGGTACCAGGCAAAGGTGCCCACTTTCCCTTCTGCTTTTTATATCGGTCCTGAAGGTCTTGTTAAGCATGATAAGGAAGGATGAACAAGTTAAAGGTATTATAGTAGGCTCAAAACAATATAAATTAGAAGCCTTTGCTGAAGATTTGGTGTTAACGCTTCAAGATCCAGCCTCCAGTGCAGCAAAAGCATTGGAGCTGATACAGGAGTTCGGACAGGTGGCAGGATTTAAGTTAAATAAGAGCAAAACCAAAGTATTGGAGAAAAACCTGGATAATGACGAAAGGAAAATATTGCAAGAAAAAATGGGCCTAGTCTTAGTGAAAAAAGTTAAGTATCTGGATGTAAATTTGTCAGTGAAAAACTTGAATTTATATAAAGATAACTACGAGAAATTATGGAATGAAATTAAAAGAGATCTTTAGAGTTGGTCAAATCTAAAATAGTCAGCAATGGGCCGAATATCTGTGGTTAAGATGAATGTATTGCCAAAGATGTTGTTTTTGTTTCAAGTCCTCCCAATTATTGATAATGCAAAATGTTTTAAAGAATGGCAGAAAGCTTTGTCTAAATTTATCTGGCAAGGGAAAAAACCCATAATTAAATATAAATTATTAACGGATTCAAAAGGAAGAGAGGGATTCTCCCTGCCAGATTTGAAGATATACTTTGAAGCCGGAGCCCTTTGTTGGGTTAAGGAATGAATTCAATTAGATAATGCTGAGGTTCTTGATTTGGAGCAGTTTGACAATGTATTTAGTTGGCATGCTTATCTATGGTACGACAAGATAAAGGCCCATAATGGTTTTAAGAATCATGTAGTCAGAAAATCTTTATATAATGTTTGGATAAAATACATAGATCTCTTAGAAAGGAAAACACCCAGGTGGCTTCCGCCAATGGAGGCAAAGGCCCAGAAAAAGTTAAATATGGAGACCAAATGGTTGAGATATTCTGACCTATTGCTGGAAGATAATCAAGGATTTAAATTAAGTCCATTTGATCAAATTAAAGAGAAAATGAATTGGTTACAATACTATCAGATCAATGAATTGTTTAAGCTAGACAAGAAAAATGGTTTTGCAATGGAAAAAAACAAATTGGAAATGGAGTTGTTAGATACTAATGTTAAAAACCTATCTAAAATGTATAATTTACTGTTGCAGTGGCACACAAAGGATGAACAAGTTAAATCTGTGATGATAGATTTGGCAAGAGATGTTGGACACAATATAATGTTTGAAGATTGGGAAAGGTTATGGAACAAAGGGGTTAAGTTTACAGGATGTACGGTGTTAAAGGAAAATGTTATGAAAATGATGTATAGATGGTACTTAACCCCTGTAAAATTAGCAAAGATCTACCACAAGAGTGATAATCTATGTTGAAAATGTAAAGAAAAAGAAGGTACATTTTACCATATGTGGTGGACGTGTCCCAAGGTGAAAGACTTCTGGGAAAAGATTTATAATGAATTGAAAAAAATGTTGAAATATACATTTCAGAAGCCTTTCTACTTGGAATAACAGGTTTGGAATTGCCCAAGAAAGATGTTAGATTGTTTTTGTATGCCACAACTGCAGCTAGAATTTTGCTGGCCAAAAACTGGAAATTACAAGAAGTACCAACAGTGGAAGAATGGCAGATGAAGATGATGGTCTTTTCGGAGCTAGCCGATCTGACCGGAAGAGTCCGCAACCAGAAGGAGGAGGAGTATCAAGAGGATTGGAAGAAGTTTAAAGATTACTTAGTTAAATATGCTAAGATAATTTACCTTAAATAGAATTACTTGTGAGTAACAGGTGGGCCTAGGATTTAAATATGTAATATTGTAGAGCATTATGGATAAAAGTCAAAATGAAAAGAAAGAAAGGTGTTAATTAACCTAGTAGCTTTATGTGAAAATAGTTTTGGAAAACTGCTACAATGATTTATATGGAAACTCAGCCAGGGGGATTCGAGGAAGTCATTTAACAATGATAACAAAAGTGGAATTATTTCAGTTAGGATAAATGTTTGTTTATTTGTTTGTTTGTTTGTTGATAGGGTTATGTTTTTCTTGTTTGTTGATATGTTTGTTATAAAATTGGAAAACTAATAATTTTTTAAATTTTTTTTTAAAGACACTGAGTTCTTGTGACTCCCAGGTGTATTCTGCCTCTGAACATGTGGAGGCTGTCATGCTCATTAGCCATGGATAGATCTCTCTCCTCCTCAGTGGAACTCTAATGTGTCCAGCCCTGCTTTGAAGCCATCTATGCTAGATACTGTCGCCACAGCTTGTGGCAGTGCATTTCATAAATTACGCATGGTGCCTAGAGTATGTCAGCTCTGAACCTCCTGCCCACTGATTTTGCTGGGTGACCCTGAGTTCCATTATTTAACACACACAAAGAGAAATCTTCTCCCATTCTCCCCTACATCACGCATAATTTTATAAACCACGGTCGATGGCCTAACCTTAATTGTTGCCCTTTTTTCCTTTGTAAACTAATAAGAAACAAAATAAGCTTCTCTTTGGAAAAAAATGGGGGCTCCAGCCTCTGAAGGAAGGCCACAAATGAGGTTTTAGCAAGTGTTTCAGTGTGCTGCTTGTTTGTATGTCTGTTTTCCTTGAGCTCAGCAACCTAGAAAAAGGTTCAGATATATAGAGACTGTTGATTGATAGCATTGACATCTCTCTTTAACATCAGTTCACCACAGTGCTTATCAGGAACAGCTGAACACAGCTGGCTGGCTGGGCCAAGAACATAAAAATTCAATAACGCCAGTTACTATCTGTAAAAAACAACAACCCTGCTCTTGTGGATGAAAGAACCATCAGAGTTTGGGCGCAGCCAGTGGCATGCTGTGATTTAAGACCCCGGAGCCTAACAGGTGGGTGCATACGACTCGCTGTGGACAGCATTAATACAGAAGAGGTTGTGCACCTCTCGTTTTTGACAGAATTACAAGCCTGGTAGATGAAGGGAACGCAGTGGATGTAGCCTACCTTGATTTCAGCAAGGCATTTGACAAGGTGCCCCATGATATTCTTGTAAAGAAGCTGGTAAAATGCGGTCTTGACTATGCTACCACTCAGTGGATTTGTAACTGGCTGACTGACCGAACCCAAAGGGTGCTCATCAATGCTTCCTCTTCATCCTGGAGAAGAGTGACTAGTGGGGTGCCACAGGGTTCTGTCTTGGGCCCGGTCTTATTCAACATCTTTATCAACAACTTGGATGATGGACTCAAGGGCATCCTGATCAAATTTGCAGATGACACCAAACTGGGAGGGGTGGCTAACACCCCAGAGGACAGGATCACACTTCAAAACGACCTTGACAGATTAGAGAACTGGGCCAAAACAAACAAGATGAATTTTAACAGGGAGAAATGTAAAGTATTGCACTTGGGCAAAAAAAATGAGAGGCACAAATACAAGATGGGTGACACCTGGCTTGAGAGCAGTACATGTGAAAAGGATCTAGGAGTCTTGGTTGACCACAAACTTGACATTAGCCAACAGTGTGACGCGGCAGCTAAAAAAGCCAATGCAATTCTGGGCTGCATCAATAGGAGTATAGCATCTAGATCAAGGGAAGTAATAGTGCCACTGTATTCTGCTCTGGTCAGACCTCACCTGGAGTACTGTGTCCAGTTCTGGGCACCACAGTTCAAGAAGGACACTGACAAACTGGAACGTGTCCAGAGGAGGGCAACCAAAATGGTCAAAGGCCTGGAAACGATGCCTTATGAGGAACGGCTAAGGGAGCTGGGCATGTTTAGCCTGGAGAAGAGGAGGTTATGGGGTGATATGATAGCCATGTTCAAATATATAAAAGGATGTCACATAGAGGAGGGAGAAAGGTTGTTTTCTGCTGCTCCAGAGAAGCGGACACGGAGCAATGGATCCAAACTACAAGAAAGAAGATTCCACTTAAACATTAGGAAGAACTTCCTGACAGTAAGAGCTGTTCGACAGTGGAATTTGCTGCCAAGGAGTGTGGTGGAGTCTCCTTCTTTGGAGGTCTTTAAGCAGAGGCTTGACAACCATATGTCAGGAGTGCTCTGATGGTGTTTCCTGCTTGGCAGGGGGTTGGACTAGATGGCCCTTGTGGTCTCTTCCAACTCTATGATTCTATGATTCTAAGAAAAGCTCTGTCAGTTGGGATTGTTATAGCAAATAGAGCCCTCCCTTCCCAGTGCCCCTGCTCTTTCTGACTGACTTGGGCTGTCAAATACTACCATGTCTTAAACTCATGTGCTGCATTAATCCACCCATAATGGTTGAAGTCCAAGGACACATTTAATGTTGCAAAATATTGGACCTACGTGTCATGGATCAGCCTGTTTCCCATGATTTGCCATGCCTGGGAGAGGGTGTCTGTGAAGCCAGGGGACACAGGGGCACCACAGAGGAGGAGGAAACTAACACTGATGGTGAGGATCACCTGGAAGAGGCTTGCTGGGGAGGGGGAAGTGACAGTCAAGGCGAAGAGTGCTTGATGTCGAGCTATCAGGATGGGGCAGACATGGGGAACCGGGAAGAGGGCAGCAACAGGGACTGAAGAGGGAGCATGGGACTGGTGGGAGAATTACCAGAGGGATCTGTTCAAGCAAGCAGGGAGCCCCAACATACTCACCCGCCCTACTGCTGCTGTCACCGTGAGCCTGTAAGTAGGCAAGGAGGGAAAAACAACATTGTTTGCCAAGGAGAAGGAGTGGGCAGCTGCATGCATGTGGTCAGCAGCTTGGAGAGAATACCCGCCAGACACAAGTGTGGAATGCCTGAGGAAATGCTGGCCTGCTGTGCCTGAGCAGGCTGAAAGCACAGAGCAGGTGATCCCTGCACCTGTAGCTGACTCAGATTGGAACCCACCCTAACAGTAGTGCCCTATTTAAAGGAAGAAGAGGCAAGCCCAAATGTCAACACAACTCTCCAGGGTAGACATGAAGAGGAGTATTGTGAAGACCAAGGGGGTGATGTAGGATGTTGGAGCACAGAGGAGGATGGAGTGACTCATGCTGGATGAAGGTGCTGCAGAGACGGGAAGAGCAAGATGTGATGAGGGACCATTGCACACTAAGAGGAAGCAAGGGCAAAGAGGAGCAAAGTACCACCCAGAGGTGCCAGATCCAGGATAGGTGCCATGGGGAGGGGGTTAGACTTGACACTGGACCACCTCCCATCTCAACCTTACACCAAACACCACACTAGGAAACCTTAAAATAGGACAGGTACTTAATATCTCATGTGATGGAAATGTGAGGCGGGATTGGGAACTTTTCTTTCTTTTTTTTTAAATTTTTTATTGGTTTTTCAACACATATTAAAGACAATACAACACAATACATAAACAGACAAACATATAAACACGTATAATTTCTTGACCTTTCTTTCCTAAAACCTTCTTCCAGCGACTTCCCCATACCTCCCCTTTCTGCATCCCTGTTTTAAATCATTCCAGCAACCCCTAATTTCAATTTCTTATAGCACTTTCTTTAAATCTTTTTTCTCATATCCAATTATTTATCACTGCAATTCTATTTTGCATTACCCAAGACATTTTAACATTCATTAATTTTACAACAATTCTTAAGATAAACTTTAAATTTCTTCCAATCTTCTTCCACCGTCTCTTTCCCTTGGTCACGGATTCTGCCAGTCATCTCCGCCAGTCCCATGTAGTCGATCACCTTGGTCTGCCATTCTTCCAGTGTGGGTAGTTCTTGTGTCTTCCAATACTTTGCTAAAAGTACTCTTGCTGCTGTTGTAGCATACATAAAAAACGTCCTATCTTTCCTTGACACCAATTGGCCTACCATGCCCAGGAGGAAGGCTTCTGGTTTCTTCACGAATGTGCATTTAAGCACCTTTTTCATTTCATTATAAATCATTTCCCAGAAGGCCTTGATCCTTGGGCACGTCCACCAAAGGTGGTAGAAAGTACCTTCAGTTTCCTTACATTTCCAACATTTATTATTGGGCGTATGATAAATTTTTGCAAGCTTGACTGGGGTCATGTACCACCTATATATCATTTTCATAATGTTCTCTCTTAAGGCATTACATGCCGTGAACTTTATACCGGTGGTCCATAACTGTTCCCAGTCAGCAAACATAATGTTATGACCAATGTCTTGTGCCCATTTAATCATAGCTGATTTAACCGTCTCATCCTGTGTATTCCTTTTCAACAGCAAGTTGTACATTCTTGACAAATTCTTAGTATTGGGTTCCAATAACTCTGTTTCTAATTTTGACCTCTCCACCTGGAAGCCAATTTTCCTGTCCAGTTTGAAAACTTCATTTATCTGATAGTAATGAAGCCAATCTCTTACTTTTGACTTCAATTTCTCATAGCTCTGCAGTTTCACTTTTCCCTCCTCATGTTCTATAATTTCCCAATATTTTGGCCATTTGGGTTCCATATTAAGTTTTTTCACTTCCTTAGCTTCCATTGGTGACAACCACCTGGGGGTTTTATTTTCCAACAAATCTTTGTACCGACTCCAAACATTATATAATGCTTTCCTAACAATATGGTTTTTGAAACCTTGATGAGTTTTAACCTTGTCATACCATATATATGCATGCCAGCCAAATCTGTTATTGAACCCTTCCAAATCCAAAATGTCTGTGTTTTCAAGAAGCAGCCAACTTTTCGGCCAGCAGAAAGCCGCTGATTCATAATACAACTTTAAGTCCGGCAGGGCAAACCCCCCTCTTTCTTTTGCATCAGTTAGTATCTTAAATTTTATTCTGGGCTTTTTGCCCTGCCAGACAAATCTAGATATATCTTTTTGCCACCTCTTGAAACAATCCATTTTGTCCAAAATCTGTAATGTTTGAAACAAAAACAACATTCTCGGCAAGACATTCATCTTAATAACAGCAATTCGGCCTAACAAGGAAAGTCTCAAATTTGACCATACTTCTAAATCTTTCTTAACTTCTGACCAACATTTCTCATAGTTATCTTTAAATAAGTTCACATTCTTAGATGTCAAATTAATCCCCAGGTATTTCACCTTCTTTGCTACCGTTAAACCAGTTTCACTCTGAAACTTCTCTCTTTCAACCACTGTTAGATTTTTATCCAATACTTTCGTTGGGATTGGGAACTTTTCTACTGCCTGTGGTGGATGTGTCCAGCAGCAAAGAACTATTGGACAAATATTGAATGTGGAGGCTGAATGCAGCTCTCTGGACTTGTGCAACATTTTTATTGACTCTTGTAGGTGTGTGTGCAAATAGCAAATCCTGAGAAGTATTAAAGGTATGTGGTAAGATGCAAAGATCCTTTACGCTAAATCCTGGAGAGTAGGAGGGATGCCAGCAGCAGAATAAGGAGAAAATAAAAGGCATAATGATGCTATTAAGTTAATTGCCTTAGAATTAAGAAAACAGGCAAAGTGGCAATAAAGTTGCTGAGAGCTGGCTATCTTTTCATGCTCGGAATAATAAAGTGCTCACATCAACAAAGATTAGTCATGTATTTTTTTATTTTTTAAATGAAATTGTGGTTCTATGTATTCTGAAATGATGAGATTTTTGAACAAAATCGTAATTTTTAAATATATAAACGTATGAGAATATTTTAAGCTAAAAACATCCTTAATTAGATTGTTCTGCAGCTTTGGTCACATGAGACAAATTCACATTCTGCCCCTTTGGTCATGTTAAAAGGAAACCATGAAAAAATGGCCTGCAGTTTCAAAGGGTGTTGACTTAAAATGATCTGGCATGTGCAAAGAGGGGTGGGGCTCTGTGGAGGACCACCTGCTCTGCATGCAGAAGGTTCCTGGTTCAATCCCCAATGGCAGCTGCAGACTCTTGCCTGAAACCCTGGAGAGCCTTTGTAGACATTAACAAGCTAGGTGGACCAATAGACCATATAAGGCAGTGTCCAGTGTTGCTGTCAGGGACTGGCTGGAGGAGGAGGAGGGGTGGGAGGCTCCAGCTAGAGAACCCCCAAGGGCCACCCCAGAACAGGAAGGCTCAGAGCCAGGGAGATGGTGGTGGGATGAGGAAGACAGGTCAGAGGATGAAGCGGGGGCAGAATGGTTGGATGCTGAACAAGCAACAGGCTTGAGTAAGAGAGAGGAAGATGAGGCAGAAAGCACTCTAGGACAGGCAGCTGAGGTGCAGGAGGGGACAGAGGCTGCAGCAGCTTCACAAGGAGCCTGTGGGTCCTAATGTATCCAGCTCCCCTTCTCCCTTGTCTCCATGGGCAGGGAGGACCTTGCATCTAGGAGAACAAAGAGCACAGGGGACCTCTCCCTGATGGAGTTCAAGGAGGAAACATCTGGCCCAGGAGATGTAGAGGGAAGTGGGAGGCACAGATCATCAGTTCTGGCAACTGCTTTACTGGGAGACAGTATTGCCTATGGGTTTCTCTGTATTCTGTTTCCTTGAACAAATAATCAACTTTATTGCTTGTCTCTGAGTCTCTATGCAGCTGAACCAGCCCTGACAATTGCTAGCATTTCAGCAACTATATCAGGGAGGGGGAGAGGTTCATGGTTCTTTGGTTTTGTTATTTTTTTCAGATTGGCAAGTTATGCAGCCTTTCTCAGAAGAGGCATTCTCGGTCAGCTTGGTATCCTGAGGACCTTTTCGTTGAGGAGAAGATGACACGGGTTGCTCCTGTGGAACACGAAGAAACTCTGTCCACTAGAAGGAGGTGAGAAAGCCAATGCCAGCCATCTTCGTAGGATTCCCATTTATTTTCAATATGTACGTATTATATTTTTATCCCCCCCTCCTTCCTGTAAGGAGCTCTGGACTGTGTGCATAGTTCTTTCAGCAGGAAAAAAAATGTTTCATCATAGTACAAGACAGTACAAGAATACTTGGCTAGTTTAGATGTATTCAAGTCTCCAGGGCCAGATGAACTGCATCCAAGAGTATTAAAAGAACTGGCAGATGTGATCTCAGAACCACTGGCAGTCATCTTTGAGAATTCCTGGAGAACAGGCGAAGTCCCGGCAGACTGGAGGAGGGCAAATGTTGTCCCTATTTTCAAAAAGGGGAAAGAGGAAAAAGGGGAAATAATTACCGCCCGGTCAGTCTGACATCAATACCAGGGAAGATTCTGGAGCAGATCATTAAGCCAACAGTCTGTGAGCACCTAGAAAGGAATGCTGTGATCACCAATAGTCAGCATGGATTTCTGAAAAATAAGTCATGTCAGACTAACCTGATCTTGTTTTTTGACAGAATTACAAGCCTGGTAGATGAAGGGAATGCAGTGGATGTAGCCTACCTTGATTTCAGCAAGGCATTTGACAAGGTGCCCCATGATATTCTTGTAAAGAAGCTGGTAAAATGCGGTCTTGACTATGCTACCACTCAGTGGATTTGTAACTGGCTGACTGACCGAACCCAAAGGGTGCTCATCAATGCTTCCTCTTCATCCTGGAGAAGAGTGACTAGTGGGGTGCCACAGGGTTCTGTCTTGGGCCCGGTCTTATTCAACATCTTTATCAACAACTTGGATGATGGACTCAAGGGCATCCTGATCAAATTTGCAGATGACACCAAACTGGGAGGGGTGGCTAACACCCCAGAGGACAGGATCACACTTCAAAACGACCTTGACAGATTAGAGAACTGGGCCAAAACAAACAAGATGAATTTTAACAGGGAGAAATGTAAAGTATTGCACTTGGGCAAAAAAAATGAGAGGCACAAATACAAGATGGGTGACACCTGGCTTGAGAGCAGTACATGTGAAAAGGATCTAGGAGTCTTGGTTGACCACAAACTTGACATGAGCCAACAGTGTGACGCGGCAGCTAAAAAAGCCAATGCAATTCTGGGCTGCATCAATAGGAGTATAGCATCTAGATCAAGGGAAGTAATAGTGCCACTGTATTCTGCTCTGGTCAGACCTCACCTGGAGTACTGTGTCCAGTTCTGGGCACCACAGTTCAAGGAGGACACTGTCCAGAGGAGGGCAACCAAAATGGTCAAAGGCCTGGAAACGATGCCTTATGAGGAACGGCTAAGGGAGCTGGGCATGTTTAGCCTGGAGAAGAGGAGGTTAAGGGGTGATATGATAGCCATGTTCAAATATATAAAAGGATGTCACATAGAGGAGGGAGAAAGGTTGTTTTCTGCTGCTCCAGAGAAGCGGACACGGAGCAATGGATCCAAACTACAAGAAAGAAGATTCCACTTAAACATTAGGAAGAACTTCCTGACAGTAAGAGCTGTTTGACAGTGGAATTTGCTGCCAAGGAGTGTGGTGGAGTCTCCTTCTTTGGAGGTCTTTAAGCAGAGGCTTGACAACCATATGTCAGGAGTGCTCTGATGGTGTTTCCTGCTTGGCAGGGGGTTGGACTTGATGGCCCGTGTGGTCTCTTCCAACTCTATGGTTCTATGATTCTATGATTCTATGAGTACAACCAGGTAAACAAGAAAGCACTGGTCCAGTTACAAGTCTTATTTTCTGTGCCTTTAAGGTCCAGCCCACACTGTAACAATCACATGCAAAATCCTTAGATTTACTAACTTTTAACATATCCTGTCCACGTCCAAGCTTGGGTAGCAGGTGGAGGCAGAGTGTTCTCTCTTGCATTTATGTGTGAAAGAAGGAGAAGCCAGGCTCCAGCAAAACCATCTTATTTTGCGGAGCCTCTTACATGTCTTCCTTGTCACATAAGGCATTCTGAGCATTGAATAGTAACTTGGTTTTAGAGTTCCGTTGTTGCACTATTACCAAGTGGGCAGCAGACCATAGGAAGCCGACCAGCTCCCTGTGCTGCAGAACTGAATTGATATTAATGTCCAATGACAAAAGTGTTAACACTGGATCCAACTTAAAAGACTGTTCCATAACGTTAGAAATGGCATCAAATATGTGAGATAGTTCCCCCTCCCCTTATCCTTGCAGCATCTCTTGTGGGAAATCTTTGGATGAGCTCCTTCTCCTGAGTTCTGTTCCAGAGAAGCCGTGGTGCAAACCCAGCCTGTTACAAGTTTTGTGCAATGTTCCTGTTGGTGTTGCGGACAAGTCACCCTGAAGTGATCTTAGATCTCGTCAGTTGCATAGTGGCAGATTACAAGGACCCACAAGGACCAAAAGCAAACCATTTCCTCTGCTGTTTGAAAGGGGCTCTTAAGCAGAGACCACATTCCCCTCTGGGTCACTTTCAGTTTATAGTCTCCCAGTGACAGATGAAGATGAAGGCACAAGCATTATACTCAGATTAGAAAAGTGGTAGCATTATACTCAGAAAAACTAATGAAAACTTGAATGCCACTCATTAACTGAATTTTGTTTACTGCTGGAGATGTGTAGCAGCTCCTCGCATTATCCTCAATGAATGGGTTGCCTTACTCCTCATCAGTACAGAGGGGGGAAATAAACATAAAAATAATAGATCCATATTTCATTTTCTCTCTGTGGCTTTTTCATTGCAAAGTCTGTGTGCAGTCTGCCAGAATCTGATTATAGGGGGGGGGGGGACCTGGGTGGCTTATTTAAAGAGGGGGAAACAAATTGAGAGAGAAAGAGATGAGAACTCCCACTGGTAGCATTGCGAAGGTTTGTGTTTGTTTAGGCTGCCCCCAGCTGGGTGCTTCACAGCTTACAACTAATCTGCCTAAGAGTTTCCTTCAGCCTGAAGGGTATATACTGCCTCAAGCTGTCTCTTTAAACAAATAGCTGAAAATACCAGGAATCAAGCAGCAGCCATAGTTTATGCATGTCACCAGAAAGTCCATGAGTGAAGAGAGTCCTCTTCCTTTTCTTTTGCTTTTGGGAACTCTACAAAGCAGGTAATTGTGGCAGGTGCATTTTTTAAACTCTACAATTCAGCCACGCTGGGTGAAGCTGCACTGTGTGGAAATCCTTCCCCCATCTTCCAAAATTGGGCAAGTTCAAGGTGGTGTGGCCATAGGGGAGGATGCTTAAGCCTTTGACAAATAAGCAGCCAGCCAGGGCAGAGAATGTTTCAATGGACAACTTGATTTCTGATCATTAAATAGTTGGGGGGCAGGAGCCCTTTCTGATGCAGTGCAAAGCACCTAGAGATCTTTCAGTAGATCGTGACACTGGTGTGGTGGCCAGGGTGTAAGATCCATCACTGTTTGTGCAGCAGAGTCCCTGAACTCCAGCATCCTGGAACCACCTAGTCAGCAGGAAAGGGGGGCTTTTCAGCCCCGAGAAGAAGACAGCTCACCCTTTGTGCAGATTGCAACCCATCAAGGGGAAAGGAGGTGAGTCGGCCATGGAGGATGGGCTTTGAGGGTCACTCTGGAGAAGGTGCATGGGAAGAACACTTAGAAGCAGTTTCTTCCATATGCTTCACAGCTAAAGATTTCAGGACACTGAAAAGAGAAGGGGCTTCAGTTTCCAGAGAAAGGTGTGCAAGTTCAGTTACGAACCCTGGAAGTTCAAGGAAAACCCAATTGAAGTCACTGCAAAAGAAGACATTGGAGCAAGCAAAATCATTTGCCTCTGCGTGCATACACACACACACACACACACACACACACACACACACACACACGAAGCAGTTGGTCCAGCTCAAAGGCAACACATAGAGATCTGTATTGGATCATCTCAATGCATCCCTAATCAGTATTATTGAATAGTTACAAAATTATAGGATCGTCTTGGAAGGTTATATATCTTCTGCCCACCCCTGGGGCAGATAGTGCGTTCCACATGCAGGCTCCTTCCCTGGCAGCATCCGCACTGAGATAGTTGGGTAAGGGAAGGAGCCTCATCCCAGAACCGGGAGGGCAGCCTCTGTCCAAAAGCAGATCGTTCTGGTCTGGATGCACAAATAGCACCATCTGGGATAAGGTAGCAGCTTTATGAGAAGGCTGTGTGCACCACCACAAATGTGTTGGGCTGTGGGGCGCTGTGTGGGTTCTGCTGCAACAGGGAAGCTTAGCTACTTTTTCTGTAGTTGATTTCATCATGCAAAAGGCTGGGCTGGATGAATCCCAATCCGGAATTAAGATTGCCGGAAGAAATATCAACAACCTCCGATATGCAGATAACGCAACCTTGATGGCAGAAAGCGAGGAGGAATTAAAGAACCTTTTAATGAGGGTGAAAGAGGAGAGCGCAAAATATGGTCTGAAGCTCAACATCTGAAAAACTAAGATCATGGCCACAGGGCCCATCACCTCCTGGCAAATAGAAGGGGAAGAAATGAAGGCAGTGACAGATTTTACTTTCTTGGGCTCCATGATCACTGCAGATGGTGACAGCAGTCACGAAATTAAAAGACGCCTGTTCCTTGGGAGGAAGGCGATGGCAAACCTAGACAGCATCCTAAAAAGTAGAGACATCACCTTGCCAACAAAGGTCCGTATAGTAAAAGCTATGGTTTTCCTAGTAGTGATGTATGGAAGTGAGAGCTGGACCATAAAGAAGGCTGATCTCCAAAGAATGGATGCTTTTGAATTATGGTGCTGGAGGAGACTCTTGAGAGTCCCATGAACTGCAAGAAGATCAAACCTATCCATTCTTAAGGAAATCAGCACTGAGTGCTCACTGGAAGATCCTGAAGCTGAGGCTCCAATACTTTGGCCACCTCATGAGAAGACTCCCTGGGAAAGACCCTGGTTTTGGGAAAGATGGAGGGCGCAAGGAGAAGGGGACGACAGAGGACGAGATGGTGGGACAGTGTTCTCGAAGCTACAAACATGAGTCTGACCAAACTGCGGGAGGCAGTGGAAGACAGGAGTGCCTGGCGTGCTCTGGTCCATGGGGTCACAAAGAGTCGGACACGACTAAACAACAACAACATGTGCTTAATGCTGCTTTTCTGCGTATTCTGCCTATTGCAGAAGTCAAAACTGTTGCAATCCTCCAGCAGCACCTAGCGGCAGAGGAAAACATTACAATGTCATGTTTAAATATTGGTCAAAGTTGTTGCAGGAGGAATCCCCAAAGGATCTCTGTAGGATTTCAGCCCAGTAAGCCACACAGATACTGGACACCACTTAAATCACCATGCTAACCCAAGGAACCAACCACTGGAGGACAAGCATATTAACTCATTCTATGTTTGTGTCTGCTAAATGCTTTCTGTTGTGATTCAAGACTGGTTTGCGAACTAGTTTAAAACAATAGCATTACTTGTTTAAGCCTTTAGTTTCATTTTGGCATCTCTACTTTGTTTCAGGGAACTTATCACAAAACTGAGAGCCCACAGTGGTTTCTACAGCAGTTTGCCAGAATACATCTGCAGCCACAGCTCCACTGCACAGAATAATACCCATTGCTGGAATGGCCAAGAAGTTGTAGAAAGGTAAAATGAATTCATTTCTTTTCTTTCCTTCCCCTTTAGTGATGCTGAGTTGTTGTTGTTGTTGTTATGCTTGGCCCCAGCTTGAAATTCTTCATACAGTGGTACCTCAGGTTAAGAACTTAATTCTTTCCAGAGGTCTGTTCTTAACCTGAAACTGTTCTTAACCTGAGGTACCACTTTAGTTAATGGGGCCTCCCGCTACCACACAATTTCTGTTCTCATCCTGAAGCAAAGTTCTTAACCCGAGGTACTATTTCTGGGTTAACGGAGTCTGTAACCTGAAGCGTCTGTAACCTGAGGTACCACTGTAGTAGTATTATGCTGTCCATCTGCAGCAGTTCTTCCGTGTGTCTTTGGACTCCAAATCCCGTCCTGAGAAGAGCTTGGATGCTGGATTAGGCCGAAGGCCCACTTTGTCCAGCATCCTGTTCTCCAAATGGCCAAGCAGATGGGAAGCCTGCAAGCAGGACCCGAGAGCAGCAGAACTCTCCCCTCCTGCGTTTCCAGCAACTGGTGCTCAGAAGCATGGCTGCCTCTGACAGTGGAGGCACAAGATACGTAGTCATTGATAAGTCTTCATCCTCCATGAATTTGTCTTTTAAAGCCATCCAAGTTTGGGGGGTGTCATATTTAATGTTGTGCTGTATGAAGAATTACTTTTGTCTCTTCTGAACCCTCCAACACTCAGGTTCATTGGATGGCTCAGAGTTGTGACCCTGCTGCTGTTTTTGGCCTCTGACTCCCATCAGCCGCCAGGCAGCATGGTCAGGAATGGAGGGGAATCAGGCTCAGCAAGAAAAGGGAGTGCTGCATTGCTGGGGCTTCCCCTTTCAACTGCTAGTCCAGCATAATGGAAAGATGTTTTCTGCAGCAGATACAACACAAATGGAGCAACACTTCCAAAAGCTTAGAACCCGCCCCCCCACAAACCACTTAATCCATACTTGGATGCTCAGCCCACGGGGCAAGGTGCTGCTTGATGCACAGTGAGAAACAAGCGACCAGCCAGTAACCCAAGCCCTGAAATGTCTTCAAGTGAAACAGATTGAAAGCAAAACGTTAAGTGTTTCTCATTACCATTACTATTAAATCTTAAGTGGAGTTTTTCTCAGCAAGATGGATGGTTGCAATCACAACTACAAGCCGTGGGGAGAGAGCAGACTCTGCTCAGAAACAGGCTCCCCACTGGCCCCCCAAATTTCCCCCTGAAAAGCAGCAACTCTCAGAATTGCTCCCAACTCCATCAGTAATGGAGGAACTTCCTGACTGAAGGGGACAGTTTAATGTTCTGTTCAATTTCTAGTTACTGTTTCAAGTTTCTACGCTTTTCAAACTCCTTTTTTTCTATCTTTCCACCTATTGCATCACACATTTTTCTGGCTAAATGAGTATTTCAAGCACAAGAGCTCCATCTAGTGGCTCAGTTAAGGTACTGGCATTGAATGTAAAAGAGCTTGGAAGCCTGGTTAAGTGTTCTCAAAATAATAATAACCGGAAACCATGTTTCTTCAGGAAACTGAACAAAAGAAAAATTCTGGGTATAGAATCTCAAGGGAAGGCGGCTAGAATCACAAATAGGTGGAACTGGCACATCAAAAGCAAGAGGGGTAGCAGTTATTATTACCCAGAAAAGTCCCTTTGTAATGCAGTATACCATCACAGATCTTAATGGCAGATTCGCCTTTGTAAAATGGATGTTTTGTAAAGGGGACGCTTCACAGAGAACTATACACTCGGGGAGCTTTGTATGCACCAATCAATCAACATTCTTAAAATTCACACTGAACAATCTCAAGGATTTTGCAAAAGCCTCCATAATATTGGGGGGGGGGCATCTGCCTCAATAACTCTATGGACAAGAGCCACAGTGCAAACTCAAACAATAGCCCAGGCACTAAAGCAGTGTGAATAATAGAGGCTCATGATCTGGTGGGATTATGGTGACACCTGCATGAGGGACTTCAGCTTTTTCCCACACTGCTTTATTTATTCCCATTATGATTATATATTGATTTCTTCAGGACTCATGCAAAAAGTCAGAGCGGCAGGAAAATGGAATAGCAACTGTCTCAGACCACGCACCAGTCAGTACAGACATTGCATGGACAAAAGCTGTCTGCATTACTCGCCAATGAAACTTTCACCCAAGTGCTGGCTGCATCAAACCTGAAAGGAACAATAAAACAATATTAAGAAAGCAATAACACTTCAGGCAGGGAGCCATGAACCCTCTGGGATGCTGTGAAGGTGGTACTGAGAAGCCATTGCATTGTGGAAACCAGCAAGATCTGGAAAACCAGTATATCCCTAACATGGCAACAGGAACAACAGATCAGACATCTTGAAAGAGAATATAAATGAACAAGCAGGGGGGTAAAGCATACCACCTTCTTCAGTCTAAAAAATATGAATGGCAATTGCTGGGAAAAAGCAACATTAATGCGGCAAAGACTAAATGTAAGGCAAATACTATGAATTTGGAGATAAGAGCCTCAAGTTACCAGCCTTTGAACTCAATTGCCTCAATATGGACAGAAGCAGGTGAAATACGCTATAGGACATTAATAAGGACTTCAGCACTTTCTCTTCTGACTTATACTTCCCAAGTAATTCTGACATGCAAATAATGGAGAACTTTATAACATCATCTTTGATAGGCATGCTTACACCAAATCAAGGGTAATTTCTCAATAGTCCAATACAAGAATCGGAGGTATTCTCCATTAGCAAAACACTAAAAATGGGAAATCCCCAGCTCTTGGTGGATTCAGTGCCACCAGAGGTGTAGGAAGGGGTGTGTGGTGGGGACGGGCCACCCCGGGTGTAATCACTGAGGGGGGTGACATTTGGTGCGCCACCTGCCTGTGACTCCCAAGTCTACCCCGAGCCATCGGGGGAAGGGGGGAGCTGTGCCGCTTTGCCAATGGCCTTCCCCCTTCATTTTGACAGCTCGGGGGAGGCTTGGGAGTCACAGGCGGGTGGCGTGCCGTTGCCCCGCGCTCCTGGGCTGCTGAAGGAGGCAGGCAGGCAGGCAGGGAGAGGACGGGTAGGAGGCAGGCAAGCAAACAAGCAGAGGAGGGAGGGAAGGAGAGAAGCAAAAGCTCCCTCAACTCAGGACCCAAACCCTGGAACACACAGGAGGAGAGGTGGGGTGTGAGAACAAAGTTGCAGGGGGAGTTTTAAGTGCTTATGCTCACAATGTTAAGTAAATAAACCAGAAAATAACACTTGCAACTGTAAGTATCTTATTTTTCCTTCTTTTAATGGGGTGTGTGTGAGAGAGAATAAATTTTCTGCACTGGGTACCACCAGACCTTTCTACGCCTCTGGGTGCCGCATTCTATAAAAAGTATTAAAAATGAACTTGCTCCATGGCTCACTAAACCTTTTAGCAATATGCTTGAAGGTGGAGCTATTCTTGCATCCTGGGGACTTTCCAAGATAGCGGTTGTATGCAAACCGGATAAAGACTCAGCTCTTTTAGGATCTTACTTCTCAAATGCAAAAATGCAAAAATATTGTCAGCAGTAATGGTAAAGAGGTTGAATGTGTTGATATGCATGTTGACATCTCCCCATCAAACAGGATTTATTCCAAAGCAACACATATCCTACTCTAGACACCAAGCGTTGAAAGCCGTTTGTAAAATTTCCTCAAGCAAAATTCAGGCAGCCTTCATTTCCTTGGATCCATTCAAGGCCTTAGGCAGAGTTGGACGCAGCTTTATGAAATCTTTGTGAAACAAAATGAAATTTGGAGGGGAGAAATGCTCCACTTTGTAGACCACACATATACAAATCAGCCCAAACCCTAAATGAACAGACTCAGATCACTGGCAATCCAACTACAATGAGGCATTTGACATGTTTACCTGCTGAATCCCCCCCCCCCATTGTTTGCTCTAGCGATTGAAACCCTGGCAAACAAGATCAGAAAGTGGAGTCTCCTTCTTTGGAGGTCTTTAAGCAGAGGCTTGACAACCATATGTCAGGAGTGCTCTGATGGTGTTTCCTGCTTGGCAGGGGGTTGGACTCGATGGCCCTTGTGGTCTCTTCCAACTCTATGATTCTATGATTCTATGAGAAACCACAACGTTCAAGGTGTACCATCAGGAAAAGGCTCACATACTATCAATCTGTTTTCAGTTGAGGTAATAATAATGACAACAAGTCCTAGCTGAGCGATACCAGCACTCCAATACATCTTAAAGCAGTTTCACGCAGCAGCAGGAATCAAATAAAATAATTTCAAATCCACAATAATGACTTTCAGTATCCCTGGAGAAGCAAGAAACCAAATGCAAACCTTCTCTGGCTTCTAGCCATGTTATTCAACGTTCAGATACCTGGGGGTGACACTAACTAAAGATTTAAAGCAACTGTACAAAAAGAAATGGCACCAGCCTTGCTTCCAAACTGCAATCTGACCTATTTGCAGGTGGAAACAAACAGGCCTTTCACGACTCAGTTGTATTACTGCCCTCAGAATGGCCACCTTACCTTGCTTTCCATTTCTATCCAAAGTTCTGCCAATAGACAAACCCACCAAGACTCTAAAGAAGCAGCAACACACCATAGAATGCTACACCAACAAAAGGTAAGCACAGCAGATTTGTCAAAAATACCCTCTATAGACCATTTTATTTTGATGCTTTTCAACTAAAATGAATCCACCAGCACCACTACAATGCTCCACCAGCAGTTTGGACATGCCCTGGGTAAGAATGGAGTCATCACCAAAACCACTGACGATATGAGGCCTTCCTTTCTTGCCTATGTCCTGGAATGCAGTCAATAATACCCATGGCTGCAGGATTTACAAACTCATTAATCTGCATGCAAACTCTACAACCAAGCGCAACTTCTGCGATCTCAAGCCACATATGAACACCACTGCACCTGATCCACCCTGGCCTACAAAGGGATGGCTTCCCAAATTTATAAACTCCTATTTGTCCTAAAGAAGGGGTTGTCCACAACTCCTTGATCCCAGTGGGAAACCAACCTCACCACTCAAATAGGGGAGTAGATGTTGGACAGGCTTTGGACAAAAACCCACTGTTGAAATCCATTTTGACAAACACTCAAGAAGCAACTTTATGAATCCTGTTTCACTTGCACTGGACACCTCCTTGCCTGCATAGCATCAATCTGACTCCCTCTTATGTTGGTAAGGCTGCTCAGAAACTGGCACTACTATCCACATGTGGTGGAGTGGTTAAGCACTCACCCACTTCTGGAACAAGGTACTTGATTGCTGGGATAGCTCAATTGCTAGAACATGAGTCTTGGTCTCAGGGTGGTGAGTTTGAGCCCCACATTGGGAAAAAGATTCCACATTGCAGGGGTGGACTAGATGGCTCTTGTGGCCCCTTCTATGATTCTATTACTTGGTGCCTTATGTTCTATTTCTGGTTAAGATATCTTGCCATGTCCCACCACAGCACTATTGGCAATAATAAATATTGTCTACATTTCCATTCACACTAAAACATTGCTAGCTTTCCTTTTGGCAATAGCTAGATTGGAGTCACTGGAAGGATGTTGTGCATTTTCCACACCACAAATAGATTGATGAACTATGGCACAAAGCTTTATAGCAGAAACTGTCCCAGCATGCCCGGGTTATGCAAGGCACAACAAAAAAGATCTATCCTTTGTGAGTTGGCAACCTTTTAATGACTTTATAAATAAATAGTAAGATCTGGATCCTCCTACAACTCATGCATAGTTTTCAAGGGGACTTATTCTCAATAAGTCTTATTCTTTTCCCCTCCTCTTCCACTCTCCTTTCCCCTTACCCTTTTCCATGATCTTATACCTCATTTCTGGCTAGGAAGAATAACAGATGCTTTTAAATAACCTTTTATTGAATGATGCGTCTAAAAAGTTTTCATTTGTTCTGTGTACTTTGTCTTTATGCAAAAGTTTCAATAAAAATATGTTTGGGGGAGGGGAGTCCAACACCTTCCAAAGGAGTCCATTCCATTGTTGAACAGCTCTCACAATCATAAAGTTCTTCCTGATGTTTAGTCAGAATCTCCTTTCTTTGTCATTTGAATCCATTGGTTTGGGTCCTACCCTCTGGAACAAGACAAAACTTGCTCCATCTTCCATGGGCAGCCCTTCAGGTATTTGAAGAGGGCTATCATATCAACTCCCAGTCTTCTCTTCTCCAGGCTAAACATCTCCAACTCCTTCAACTGTTCCTCATAAGGTTTTGTTTCCAGACCCTTGATCACCTTGGTCACCATCCCCCTCTGCATATGTTCCAGCTTCTCAGTCTCCTCCTTAAACTGTAGTGGCCAGAACTTGATATAGGGCCCAAGCTTTGTAAGTATTGACAGTCACTTAAATTGGCTCAGTATCCAGTTGGTAGCCAGTGCCATTCTCTCAGGACCGGTATAATATGACCTTAAGAAGCTGAAGTGGCCAACAGACTAGCAGCTACATATTGCACTAACTTTAGCTTCCAGACCATCATCAAAGATAGCCTCACATAGAGCACATAGCAGTTACCATACTTGATAGATGGCCATCCAACCTCTCCTTATAAACATCCAAGTCCATCACCTCCCAAGGGAATCTGTTCTATGATTCTACTGTCAGAAAGTTATTTCAGACATTTAGCCTGAATCTCCTTTCTTGTAACTTGAATCCATTGGTACGAGTCCCACCCTCCGAAGCAAGTGAAAACAAGCTTTCTCCATCTTCCATGTGATGGCCATTGAGATATTGGAAGATGGCTCTCATATCTCCTCTCAGTCTCTTCTTATCCAGGCTAAACATACCCAACTCCCTCAACCATTCCTAATAAGGCTTGGTTTCCACAATCTTAATCATCTTAGTTGCCCTTCTCTGCACCCATCTTGTCAACATCTTTCTTAAATTGCTGTGCCCAGAGGACTGCAGGTGTGGTCAGACCAAGGCAGGACTATTGCTTCCCTTGATCAGGACAGTATACTTCTATTAATGCAGCCTAGCATTAGCTTTGTGTTTTTTGCTTGCTAATGATGTATTGCATGGATTGATAATGTTGGGTCTGTGAACTAATACTATGGGTTTTTTCCCCCCATCCATCCAACTGGGTTGCCCCAGCCACTCCAACAGAAAATACAAAAACACAACAGAACCTCACACATATGGCACTCATAGAGTGCTATCTTCTCTGCACTTCAGTCTTGCTGAAATTAGGCTCAAAATGACCAATAATGTTAATATTATCGATATAGATAATTTGTTAATCACTTGTTATCACAGATTTCCAAGCAGCTTGCAACAGAATAGAATAGCAGCAGTGATGGCAATCGATATCATTGCATCCCATGTCAAAGCCTGATCAATGCCCAAATATTCAGTGGATCCCAGTGAGGTTTAATTTTTACTGATCAGCAACTCAGTGGAACAAGAGTAAAACTTGCACAATAAAACCCCCACAGAGCATTGTGCAGGCTACATGGCTGCTTTTCTGCAACTCAGATTGGAACGTCAAGGTCTACTGGAACCTTATCGGAAGCAGAAAGTATGTGCGCAAATGTAAGATGTTGGAGCAACCCAATGACCCACCTTATCCAAGAACATTCCTCTTCTTACAGAGCCCACCCAGATGCTTCAAAGGAAATCTGGCAAGCGGGAACTGAGCACAAGAGCACTCTGCCCTACTGCAGTTTCCGGGAACTGATATCTGAAAACATTCCTGCCTCCAGCTGTGGAGGCGGCTCATAGCCATCATGGCTGCTAGCCATCCATAGCCCTCTCCTCCTCCATGAATTTGTCTAATTCTCTTTTAAAGCCATCAAAGTTAGTGGTCATCATTGTCTCCTGGGGGAGCGAGTTCATGGCTTAACTATGTGCCACGTGAAGAAGGACTTTCTTTGATCTTCCAACAACTTCATTGGATGTCCACAAGTTCATTATGAGAGGGAAGAAAACTTTTCTTTATCTAACTGCCTTCTCCACACCATGCATTATTTTACAGTGGAAAATTCCCTTGTTGCTTCTTACATGTTCTGGGAAATTAAATTGTCATTGAGGCAATTGAAGAGTTTGGTGGACCTTATATTCTTGGCAGAGTTTGAGTTGCAACTGATATCAGGATAGTTGCAGCCATGACTGCTATATCTTTATTGTTTGGTAATCTGCCCTGGGAAGGCATCATCCAAGTACGCAGTCTGGCCTGGAGGTCTATATCAGAAACCCATAGGTCGCTGTTCCTTCCCTCTCCTACAATTTTTACCCATATGCTCTCAATCTGCTTTCTGTTTTCCAGGTCATGGACCTGGATCACAAGTGTACTCATCCTTTACATATAATGCTCCTCCTACTCCCCCCCTTCCTGTTTGATCTTTTTCTTTTGAATAGGCTATACCCCTCAGTTTCAAGATTCCTGTCATAAGTCTCACCTCACCAGGTTTCAGTAATTTCCTTTTTTTTAATTAAATATTTATTAAATTTTTCCATCTTAATAAAAAAATCAAAAAAGAAAAAACAAAAAAAATTAAAAACACATAAAGTTTACAATCCGTATTTTCAATAATATATTTCCCTGACTTCCCCACACCTCCCCTTCTTATATTCCAATTCAAATTGTTAGTTCAACAAGTTCTTATCCCCAATTTTTAACCTTTTTATATTTAATTCATTAAAAAAACAACCCAATTTTAACTTATAAACATCAATATTTGTACATCAGTGCTTATTCTTAAAACCTTTTTCTAAAGTCGACCCAAATTCCCTTCCACGAATTCCCCAATTTTCATACTAATAACAAAACAAAATAAAAAACAGATTATAATTGTACACCCTTTGGATTCCCAAACCCCACCACCCCCTTTCCCGGTTTCGATCCCCAACAGATGTCCATCAGTCTTAATCTACTATCAGCCTGGAGACCTCACGTCCGAGGCTCTTAATTCTCTCTCAATTCCTCTCTGCCGGTTTTTTTGATAGTCCTTAGTATTAAACACCAGATCTCGGAGAAGCTCTGTCCCAATAAGGTCCATGTTTCTTCCAGCCAGACCTCCATACTTAAAAGTGGAGCCCGAATCTTGTTTCTTACTCCTTTTAAGTCCAATTGTCCCGAAAGCTCCAACTTCCACCTTAATCAAATTTGTAATCCATAGGTCTTCAGATCTCCACATTAGGAGATCTCTCCATTCTTCAATCTCCAATTCAAACCAGATTTTCCTCATCCAGTACTTATTTTCCTTTGTAACCATCACGTCAGGCCTCTGGCTCGATTTCTTATTTTCCTTTGTAACCATCATGTCAGGCCTCTGGCTCTCCTTTGTCATCTGCAAAATTACAGCTCCTCCTTCCTTTTCCTCAGAAACAACATACGTCTCCTTCTCCGCACTCTCAAAACTCTCAAGTTTCTCTTTTCGTCCAGCTGCATGGGCTTCTTGAGTCAAATCCTTATCAAATTCAATGATATTATTTACTGTTAAGTTCAGAGTTGCAACATTTGTAGCCAAAACATCCATTTGGCCTTGTAGCTTTCCCAAGAGAACAAAAACTCTGTCCAACCCAGCTTGAATTTTCCCTCCTCCAGCCATTCTTGTAATGTCCCAAATCCCCCTCTTGAGGGATTTTGGTAACTTAGTATTCTTTCCAGTTCAAATCCAAAAATCAAGTTAGTTTGTATCAGTTCTTCCTTGTTTTCAACAAAATATAACCAAATTGCAACAAATATATCCAGCAGAGACAGCAGAAACAAAGTTCTCTTTTTCCTTCTTGACAGCTAATTTTGACAGCTGTCAAACTCTTCTATATCTCCTCAACAGGCTCTCTCACGAATCTCTCCCGGGTCCGGGGGGGGTGGCACTTCAGCTCTCAAAATTAGCTCTTATCCTCCAATAGAATTATTTATGCTTATACTGCCAAATCGTGAAATTAATATCTTTTACCCAATGAAGAAAAAGAAATTCTCTCGACTTTAGTTAACTAGTCCTTGCTTTAAATTATTTACAAGACGGGGAGGTGGACTTCCTGTTTGCACCTTCCCCGATCGTGCCAAATTCAACAACAACAACAAAAAAGTTCCTTTACAAGTCCAATTTCCGTACTACTCACGGGTTGTTACTTTTAGAATCCAATTGTTCACAAGAAGAAGTCAGCGCTCTCCGACCATGGCATGCGGCTTCACTCTGCAGGAGGAGCAGCTGACTCTCAGCACCGCGCCGCTCACCCCGTCCCCCGTTCCGAAGCCTTTAAAAAGGCTCCTTCGCAGGTCGGGGGGGCGCAAATGGTGCCCGCCAAGTCACCAGGTTCACAGGCTTCAGCGCCTGTGATTTCTAAGGGTCCCCGCGTCACCGCAGCGGCAAGACCCTAATCCTGCGAAGCCGATTCCCTCCGGAGCTCGGAGGGAATCCACCATTAGCCGATCGCGCTAACCCGGAAGTCCGGTTTCAGTAATTTCCTTGTCATTTGTACTATTTGTAATATTGTCTCCCTTCTCCCCCGGATTTGGTTTAAAGCTCCATTGCCTTGGTTTCACATCGGTGGTAGCCAGGGCTGATGAATGAACGGCTGTGCATACTATGTATGAAATGTTCCAAGGGAAACTAGCTTTTCTCTTCAAATCTCCGTAGGGTGTAGAGGCTCTTGGCTGTGAAATTGTAGAATTGTTGGAGAAACTCATATGGAGGGGTGAAAAGTAACAAGACTGTGTTTATAAAAGATGTTGCCTGTTGATGGCAAAATGCTGGCAATATATACTTCTCCCAGGTGGCACATTCCCAATTTATAAATGTATATACAAAGGCTTGGAGAATTCTTTGCTAATTGAAGGATTTTACACACATGTCAGGGTTTCCTCAGTTCTCAAATCTCAAATCCTAATATGTGTTCAGATTGACAGAGTTTCATAAGCTTCTTGGTGGTGGTGTATTCTTATAATTCTCTCCTAAATGACAGTTCCCTTTTCAAAACTTTTTTTTCAAGCGCATTGTGAGAATATGCTGCTGTTACCAAACAGTGAAGAAGAGAATTGGATCCTGCACAAACATAATTCATCTTAAACTTTCCCTTTTCTCAGTTTATTCCCTCATTACTTAAAAGACTTCAACCACTTCCCTAAACTCCTTCTGCTTTGCTCCTGGAGATGAATTAGTTTCCAATTTTGCTTTTATTGCCAACATATTGTGTAAAGGTTTTATATACAAATCGTAAGCAAACAAGGCAGAAGCGGAGGTGGGCCTCCTGGAGCTTGACAGACTCTTTGTTTCCTTTCCATTTCCCCTCCCATCTTCAGGGACTCGAAGCCAAATTCATCTGCATATGGTAGTCCACCAGAGGCTTAGGCAAGCCATATTTGGGCCACCAGACTAGAACCATGAAAAGGGGAGGGCATACCATCCATAGGCCACACCCACACCTTACATTGTAAGTGCTGTTATACCACTTGGACAGTCATAAGCTCTCTCAAAGCATTGTCAGAACTGTAGTTTTCTAAGGTGCGGAGAGTTATTAGGAGACCCTCCATTCCCCTGACATGGCTGCAGTTCTCATAGTGGCTTAACAGTCATTCCCTCTTCCCAGGGAACTTTGGGGACTGTAGTTCTGTGTGGAGAAAAGGGGCCTCCTAACACCTCTCAGCTTCCATAACAAACTACTGTTCCCAGGATGCTTTGGGAGAAAGCCATGTGAGCTAAATTGTGCTTTAAAAGCATAGTGTGGATCCTGCCCCCCTCCACCATGGAGACTGGGGTGCATGGAGTGCGCATGTTCACACCCTGCATTCACCTGGCTGGGAGAGGGGTGGAATTGCAGGGTATGTGGAAGGGATTTCCCTGTGGGGGGGTCATGAATGTTGTGCTCAAATTGGAGGTGGTAGAAGGAGTTTTAGTGGCACACAGGTAGAAATGGCTCTGTTGCTATTAGAATTTGTATGGTATCTTATTACACGCTGCTCTGGCTGTGTGGTTTATAAATCTGTAAAATGAAATAAATAAGAAAGCACCTGGGACCCAAATCGGCCTATTTTCTCTCTTGCGTGTCAAGGTCCCCAAGCCACCCCCCAAATAAATCACAATTCACACAACTTTATTAAAATACATAAATGTGAGTGGTTGCTTAGGCATTGGTTACGACTATCTGTCCCCGCCCAGGGACAGAACTGACTTCCGGATTCCAGCGAAAGCCAGTAAGGGAAAACAATATTGGGGAGGAAAATGGAGCTGGGCACCATACCCTCACCTCTCCCCGCATGCTCCCAGGGGGTTGTGCGGCCCAAACCCCACACCAGGGATTCAGATGAAAGCATGGCGAGCCGCTGGGTTCCTTTAACAGAATACCTTTGCGCATTGGAGGGGACAGGTGCTCCACCCCCCCTCCAGACCACTTTAAACCAATGCCTTAACATATTTTGAATCCAGGGAGAGCTGCCAACAACTCATCCAAGCCCTCTCGCATGCAGGAACACAAACTTATGCTGGGGGAAGATGGCAAATCATTTTCGCCCAGCTGCACCACCAGCGCTGCGGGAGGACCTTCACAGGTCACACTCGACTGCACCAAAGGGAGGAACTGCTCCCAAAGCATTCCCCATCTGGACATCCAGTATACACTCACAAGGGCAGGAAGGCCGAGATGGCACCCCAGTCCAGAGTCATCAGCGCGCTTGCCAGCCCAGTGCACGATGCTGTGGCAGACAATCCAAATGTGCACAGCTGCTCCTATGAAAAAGGAAATAACAGACAGGCATCAGCACAGGCATCATTGGTGACGCTTCCTCACGTAACCCTTGTAAGTGTCAGACTTCCAACATCCGGTATTCTGAATCTTGTCCACTGATAGGCCCCAGAATGAATGAGGCGCACATTCAGTGGCAGACAAGCAGCCAGGTTGCAATAGCTTGCACATGACATGAACAAACTGATGCCTGGCTAACAGGGCCCCACTTTCGTGCACTAGGAGCAGGCCAGCATCAGGGGGATGAAGAGCCAATTTTTTCTGGTTTCCATAACCAGTCAATGGCACGCCTCACCATTGGCCAGAAGCCTGATGGTGGCACCCCCGCCCACTTGGTCAGAGCTCCTGACTCTAACAACGAGCTCCAAAGCAGATAAGGAAATGTTCTGCAGCAATAAGCCTCTAGACTCTCCACCCCGTGCTGGCTCCAACACAACTTCCCCAACACACAGCACACAAAATTGCAATGGAATACACAGCAGAAAGGAGTCTCACCTCGATCTTTGACCAACAGACAAGTCTTAACTTGCTGCAGATAATGCATAGAAGGTCAAAGTGACCTGCTCCCTGCCCGCTGTGCCGGGAGGTTGGAGCCTACTCCAACTTTCCCAGACACTGTGCACGACATACTTTGCGCAAAGGTCTCTGGAAAAATAAGCTTAACCAAAGAAGGAAATTGCAGCGGACTGAATCCTTATTATTTTAATAGCACGTCCGATGTGCAACAGGTGAGCCAAGTACTGCAGCACCTGCTCTGAGGATGAGGTAAGTTCCTTTGAATGGCCAAGGACTGCCAGCTAAAGGTAAGAAATCAGTCCAG